>NW_026606059.1:48907500-50107500 GCF_029834395.1 Sorex fumeus | reverse complement strand
AACAGAGTGTACTATACCCAAAATGTCAGGTGCTCAGGATGTAATGTATCTCTATTAATTAAGAAACTTCTTGAATTATAGCTAACACCTCCCTGCCTCTGCCCCAATCTTTCCAGGGGCAGGGGAGGAGGCTGGTAACTGCCCAGAGCTGTTCCATTACAGGCGTCAGAGAGACCTTTCACAGCATGTGAGACTATGGAGTTCTCTGCATGAAGACTATCCTCTAACTCCCTGTCACTCAGCGGATTCCAAAGCCTCCAGGGTTAGGTGCCCTGTCGCTGTGCTCTACTTCTAAGGCACCTCCCGGACTCCCTCTTGATCTTCCTGATTCACAGAGCTCTCTCCCCACTCTAGCCACGCTGACACAACAACTCTGTGTGATGGCAACAGCAAACATGTTCCTGGCCGTGCCCTCGTTCCTTCCCTGCCATCAGAAATCTTTGCTCAAAAGTCACCTCACGGGGTCAGAGACGGTATTTGCATGCAGCTGAAGCAGCTACAACCCTGGTTCAAATCCTCGGCACCACTTAAAGGCCCCAGCACAGTGAGGGCTCTGTATCGCATGTCTGTTTCTATCTCTGAACACAACATCAGTTCCCAGTGATCATCCACATGCTACCGCCTTTCTTGTCTACCTCCCCCTCTTTGAAAGCAAGCTCTAAAAAGGTAAGAAATTTCTTTTGCTCAATGCTATATTCCCAGAGCCTACAACAGTGCTTGAATTATAGTGGGATTCTTAAAAGGTATATGCTGAATAAATAAGAATGATGAATGGAACTGACAATGATGCCAGAAATTTATAGAATTTGCTGAAATAGAAACAAATGAAACACCAACTGTGTATGTTCTATATGAAGTCAAATCCACAGCAATCAGAAGATATACAACTTTCTTTGGGAAGGGGGAAGAGGGAGAGAGAGAATGACAATTCACTAAAGTAAATAACTAAGAGTTTACTTATGCGAGGGCAGGAGAGAGTGCAGTGGGTAGTGTTGCATGTGGCCAAAGTGGGATTGATCCCTCGCACCCGATACAGTCTCCTGGGCACTGCCAGAGTAATTCCTGAGTGCCAAGAGTAACTCCTGGGTATTGTTGGGTGTGGCCCGAAAACAAAACAAAACAAAAAACGAGTTTGCTTCTATGCTTATTGCAAAGCAGAATCAGTTGTTAACAACAATGTGGAAGAACCAGGGGAGAAATGATACAAGATGAAGTGGAAAAGAGGGCAAAGGTGAGATCCTACATGCAAGGGGAAGTCACGGGAGCATTTTAATCATGCGTAAGGCCTACCATCAGGGTTTTAGAAAAGCTATTGTGAGCACTGTATAAGATGCACTGCAGAAGGGAACAGCTGAGTGTTAGAGAGACCTGACAAAATAAAAAATAAGAGGTGATGGCAGCTTATCTTAGAGTCAGGTAGAGCAAAGATGGCAAGAACTGTATCGTTTTCTTTCTTTCTTTCATTCTTTCAAGAGATGCAAGTGCTGTGATTATGCAAGAAAGGAGAACTCAAGGTGAACTCTCCAGGTTGGATTTGGGTAGAGAGGGCAACATCTGAGGCACGAAAAACTACAGTGGCTCAAAGCAAGTGGTAAGGATGAAATCAGGAAGGTGCTTGCTTGCTTTGTGTTCTACCCAGTCCTCACCTGCCAACGTGCATGTGATGGATCGCAGAGGCCACTGAGGGGTCACTGAACAGTGACTGCCTCTCCCAAAGAGAGTATATTACATCTCAGATTTACCTTAAGAAAGCCCATGAGCTAAAAGTTGGACGTGAGTGCATCAGAAACCTCCTTTTCCTGCAGCGTCAGGGATGGAACCTACATTCTCACACATGCAAGGGAAGTGCTTCATTGCTAAACTACACGCATAGTCCTACTTGTGGGGACCAAAAGGTGTCACGGATGGAACTAGGGTTAGCCAGAGGCAGGGCATGCACCATAACCTGTCTCTCTAGCTCCGTGAAAAAAAAAAAATGACCTCTTAGGTATGTTTTCCTACTTTGGATGCTAGTGAAGTTCCCAAGTTCCCAAGTAACACTCATTAGTATGCTAAGCACACATAAAGCTTCTTGGTTGCCTTTGACATACCCATCACTTTTCTTCAGCAGGTAGCCCTTCTTCTCACTGCCATACTCCTTATTGCCTTGGAGCTGATGCATGCTGTATCCTCCTTGCCGGCTCTGGGAATCCTTGAAGAGAGAAATCACACATTCAAGTGAGGCCCATTAGCAATTCTGAGCCTTTGGCTTTACAGCTGTTGGGTCTGTACTCATAGGTCTGGGGCTGAGACTGAGTACTTTAAAATGCTGCCAGGAGCTGACCTTTATTTTATAAGAGGAAACCTGGCAGGGAAACATTGGACAGTGTCACAGAACAAGTTTGAGGCAAAGTGAGGACCTGGGGTCCAGGTCACCTTTTCAAATTGAAAACAGGGTATGTCATTCAAGGAAACTCATACTTGCACCCAGATTGTAGATAGACTAGGAGAGCACTGGGACGCAAACCAGCTGGCAGGGACCCGTTGGCAAGCACAGAAAGGGCTGAAAACCCTGTGGTGGGATGCAATGTTCATGCAATCTGACTCTTCTAGGTACATATTCCACTAAAATACTCAAAGGGAATGTACCTTCCCAGCGAAATATTGAAAATGCTTACAATTCTTATACCCAGTGCTCCATAAAATATAACCGTAACAGGTTTTTAATTTAAAAAGGTGACATTATGGCAGGAAAATGCCTATGAGGTGGTAAGAAAGGTGATAGGGCTGGCTAAAGGGCACAAAGCCTTCTGATTTAAAGTCAGCCCTCCAAGAAAAGGTGGCGTTACTAGACACAACTCCTCCTGCGAACCACTAGGAGGAAAACCGCCAACACTGAGCTGCAGAGTGAGGACATGGGGCTACAGACACAGAAGTGGAACAACATATTCTTATATAAAAGGTATCGACTTACTCTCCTAGACTTCGATCAGGAAGGGCAAAAGCAACAGAGAAAAAAGGCAGAACATTTGAAAATAGAGTTAATTTCGTTGACAGCTCCATCAGTTACAAGTAATTTTTATAACACACAGGGACATTATTGCAAGGATAACACAAAATCAATCTCTCTCTCTCTCCTACTCCCCCCTCTCCACACACATTCTCCCCTGTCTCAGAATCATAACAAACTGAGTATTAAGACAATAAAATATCTTCATATTGATCACATTTTATTTCAAGTATCAGGCAGTAACAAAGAAATAACCGAGAAACATAAGGTTCATAATTCTCCAAGATAGAACGATTTTACAAACCTCAAAGTCAATGCATAAACAAGAGGAAAGCCCAAAGTGAAAGAAAAATTCATTTTTCCCCCTTAAATTAAAAAAAAATTTGGGGGGGTTCACATCAAGTGGCGCCCAGAGGCTATTCCTGGCTCTGTGCTCAGGAGTGACCTCTGGAAGTGCTGGGGACCATACATGACACTGGGGATAAAAATGGGGTCAGCTGCATGCAAGGTAAGTGCCTTACCTCCTGTACTACCTCTCTGGTCTCCTACTTAGAATATCTAAAAACTCACACAAATTGTAGGAGGAATCCTTCCCTGTCCCACACCCATGCAAAGAGAACTTTATAAAATATCCACTGCATAAGTGATGTTGCTGACAAGGTAGATGATAAATTAGCTATTAGTTAGTTACTAACAGCTTATGGTCTCTGTCATTCAGGATGTTTTTTGGAAGGATGGGGCATGGGGAACCAAATAGGATGTGCTTAGAAGACAAATTAAGCAATGGCTAAAGGAACAATTTAGGAAAAAATATGTTTGCAAGACTATTCTACATGTGGTGAATTCTGTGTACAAAGGTATGTCCTGCAAACTTCCTAAAAGCCAAGCGGGGAATGGTGAAAACAGTCCTGAGGGTACCCAATGGGACCTCTCCTTCTGGGAGTACTTATATGTTCACCACAGTGTACAGCTTTCTGAGTAGGTAAGCTGGAGCTGACAGTATGTTTCAGCAGATAAATTCATTCATACTATGAGGTTATAAACCTTAAATTTTTTTTTTAAGATTTATTTAGTTATTGCTTTTTGGGTCACACCTGGAGATGCTCAGGGGTTACTCCTGGCTCTGCACTCAGGAATTACTCCTGGCGGTGCTCAGGGGACCATATGGGATGCTTGGAATTGAACCCAGGCCGGCTGCGTGCAAAGCAAATGCCCTACCACTGTGCTATCACTCCAGCTTCCCTTAAATATTTTCTTAATTTCAATAATTCTCTTCCAGCCTAAAGCTCTAATTCAACAAATATGATCAAGGGTAGAAGAACATAGACTAGGCATCTCTTCAAGAATTCTACAGGCTGAAAGACAGAGAAGGAAAGAAATCAAGGGGGTGTAAGTCAGAAGACGAGGAAGGAAAGACAAAGATGATGTAGGGGTTAAGGGCCTCGGGTCCATCAGAAATGTGGGGGAGTCGAATAAGTTATATATTCAAACCACAGTATTATCAACACTGAAAACATGAGATCCAAACTACAGCCACCAAACTTTAAAATGTGCCTGCCAAGGTGGCAGGCTGGTAGGTTAAGAGGTAACCCGGGAAAGCGGATAATGGGATTCGGGCTGGAACACTGTATGTCTTTTTTGCATTTTGGGTCCCACCCGGCAATGCTCAGTGGTTATTCCTGGCTCTACACTCAGGAATTACTCTTGCTGATGACCACATGGGATGCTGGGGATCGAACCTGGGTTGGCCGTGTGCAAGGCAAACACCCTACCCACTGCACTATCACTCCGGTCCCAACACTGTATGCCTTAAACTCAACTATCAATAACTTTGTAACTCAAGTTTGTAATAATAATAAACCAACAAGAATTCTCCTACAGTTACTTTCAATAAGGGCATACAACTAGGACTCCACAGACCTTCGGCTGCTGATGCTGTGCCTGGCCCGCCGAGTCCTTCCTGTTCTATAGGGGCGGGAGGGAGAGGGGTTGGGACCATGATACCTGACACCTGGGTGCTGTGCTAAACTCAGAGAAGGAAAAACCAGCCTTCCTCCACCTCTGCACTTCTCAAGCAGGGTCCAGATGACCCCTTTTGGGCTCCCAGGATATTCCAACTGAAATTTGAGTAAATGGCGGTCTATGGCACAAGACTAGGAGCCAACCAATAGGGCCGGGTGAGGGGGCCACAGGAAGGAAACTATTTCAGCGGCAGTCACGTTAAGAAACAGATGAAGAAACACTGCTCTACCTGCCTTGACTGATACTCCCCAGCAATAAGGGGAGTGACATGGGTGTGTGTTTTAAAACCATGTGGCAGGCAAGGTGTTCATAATATGATTAGGACAGAAAATTAGGCTGGTGAGTAAAGAAGTGAGGCCTGATAAAAGCAGCAGGGTTAAATGAAAATTCAGGGCTTTCTGCTTTAATCCAATGAAACTGTATAAAAATTAACTCCACTATGGATAGAGTCGGGAACCGCTGCCATATTATGCTTCCTCTAAACATTAAACACAAAATCTCCTTGGGTATCAATTCTCATTCAAAGGATAACTTTCCCTGGGAACCCATTAATTCCTTGTTTATATGAATACCTGAACAGGAGGCTTTCTGCCCCAGCTTCTCTAAGCACATTTGCTAGCCTTTAAAAAGAAGCATAAGGCTTTAATTCCATTTTATTCTATTTATTTATTGGGGAGGGGTGGTCACACCAGGCAGTACTCAGGGGTTACTTCTGGCTCCATGTTCAGGAATTTCTCTTGACAGTGCTTGGGGGAGCATATGGAATGCTGGGGATCAAATCTGGGTCAGCTGCATGCAAGGAAAGTGCCCTATCCACTGTACTGTATCGCTCGGTCCTCAGCCTGAAGTTTTTAAAGTAAAACTAGTTTTAAGCAAAAAATTAGGGGTTTTAATTCCAAAAAACTATTATACTCTATAAACTTACTTTAAGCCAACCATAACATTTACAAGCAACTTAAAATTCTGAAAAACAAACACATCAAAGAGGACTTGCTTTATTTTACACTTACAACCATATACTTTTAAAGCCAGACAAAGTGACAGAAGTCTAGGTTTGGAACTCAGAAGCCCGCTGCATTTAACTGAGCAGGAATGGAGTATGAGGCTGTAGAGTCCCGTCATTAACAAACCTAAATGAACTACTAATGAGGTTTATGGCTTAAAAATGTCATACAAATTATTATTTCTAGACTTCTGAGAAATGATGGCCATTAACTTGTATAGTATGGTACTCCGGAGAAATAGAGAGAGGCTTTTTCCGCCCCCCAGAAAGTGGAGAATGGCTAACACTAATAATTTTTAAAAAAATGGAAACATAGTTCGATGGATAAAATAGATCGTGGATCCCTAGAGAGCATAACAGAAATCAGAATGAATTTAGAAATGAAAAATGCAAATGAGAAATTCATTCAAGCCAAAAATATAAAACTAAAGATATAAAATTTTAGTTTTATATAAAGATATGTAAAACTAAAAATATAAAATATAAAACTAAATTTAAACAATGGGCTTAAAATAAAAGCTTTTGGAAATTACATGAGAATCAAGAAGTGCGAAGTATAGACTGAAATGATGGCATCAGTTTTAAGTTCAATTTCTCATTATTAGCACTACAGATAATCTTATTTTATGATTTAAAAAATCTACATATAAAATGCATTATTAAGGAGTACAACCTCAAATCTTTTTAAACGGCAAGCAATTATCACTCATTGATTTAATGGGGCTATAAATGTTTCTGGCATCAAATTTAAAACTAATGTGATGTATGAATGAAAAGGACAAAGGATTTTTCCTTTTTAATCTTATTAAATATTTGAGTACTTTTGGATACCACCCAGTGTGCCATATACTGTGAAGAAAGGATCTGTCCAACAACTTGCAAATGAACAATCATGGGCTACTGAGACTAAAAATAGAACAGTACAATTGTTGGTATGGAAAAAAATTGTATGAAGAAAATTATTATTCAGGACTAGGAAAATGGCTAAAAGGGTTGGAGTACATGCTTTGCATGTATGACCAAGCACTGAGCACCTCTGCGAATGACTCCCAAGTACAGAGCTTGGACTAGCCTCTGAGCACCACCAAGCATGGCTCCGAAGCCAACAGAGCTAGAGAGACAGGACAGCGCAATGGGTGGAGCATATGTTTTGGTGCAGGTAGCCCAGGTTTGATCCCTGGGCTTGCAAATGGCCCCACAGCACTCAGGAGTGACCATAAGCATTAAGTCGGGAATAACCTGAGTATCAGTGGGTATGACCCAGAAACCAAAAGAACAACAGTAACAAAATAAACTAAATTTATATAAAACATTTACAGTGCAGTTCAGTCTGGAATGCCATTATTTCTCTTATTAATGAGACTCTCTTTGTTGTCTTTCTTTGTAGAATCTCACATTTTTTTCTCTCTCTCTCCTTCCCTCCTTCCTTCCCTCTCTCCCTCCCTCCCTCCTTTTTGAGTCACACCCAACTGTTTTCACTTTGCACTCAGGAATCAGTCATGGAAATGCTTGGGGAACCATATGGGATGCCGGGGATTGAACCCAGGTCGAAAGCATGCAAGGCTAATCTCTACTCACTGTACTACCACTATGACCCCAGTATTATAAAAATATAAAGCTATTTTCAAAAAACAGACAAAAAAATATTTCAACCCGAAAAATAGGGATGTAGCAAACAGTTCTTCTGGGATATCAGAATATTATAAAAGCATAAAGTAATTTAAAAGATGATCTGTCAAAAGTTGATATTTTTTAAATAATAATATTAATAAAAAAATTTATAAAATGGGGCTGGAAGGTCAGTTCAACTTAATGAGCTGAGGACATACTTTGCATGAGTATCTCTTGATCCGGATACTCCTGGGAACAATTTCTGCACAGAGAGTTGGGAGTAGCTCCCGAATGCTGCCAGGTGAGGCCCAAAATCTACTACCACTACCAATAACAACAACAACAAACATAGAATTTTTCAAATATTCAGGGATCCTTCTATACAGCTTAAATTTTTGATAATGGCATCAAATTTGAACCTCACTGGAGCAAAAAGGTTAAGTATTTTTGTTGTCGATTTTATTTCCTCAGGTCATCTTTTATACTTCTCTCAAATAGCAACAGTATGGTGAGAAGTCATTAAAAATCATACCTTCCAAACCAGTCTGCAATGAAAGATGATAAGGAACATGAGAATGGGCTAGGCATGCTGGGAAAAATTCATTTTAGTTGGAATGGAGAGGTAGTAAAGGGGTTAAGATGCCTCCCTTGCCTCCCAAACCCTGGTTTGATTCCTGATACGAGATGTCCTCTGAGCGCAGGGCTGGGAATAGCATAGTTCCCCAGGACTGCTGGGTGCGCCCCACAACCCACCATGATTAAGAAAAAAAATTTTTGCTTGTAAAATAATCTGGATATGGTGCAAATTAGAAGTCATTTATTATTTTGGGAGTAGAGGTCAAACAAATCAAATCAGCCTGAGGATACAATTACTGAAGTCTACCCCTTCAAAGTCAGGTTAGCCAGTCCACAGTCATGGATGTTGGACTGAGGTGAGGGGAATCTTTTTTATCAGGAGGAAAAGGAACTAACTCATTATGCTCTGTAATGTGGTAGATAAACATTCATATCTTATTTGCCCTCAAAACCACTCTGGAAGTCAGCTGTCAAAATTCCCGTTGGCATACCTGGACATACCAACAGTCCCACAGTTACCCCAGATGGAAACATAGAGCACCTACTTCTTTCTGATCAAGTTGAAGAGAGGATTTTATTAAGTCTCGGAGGGCTGTGAGCTGTTTCTTTTCTTCATCTTGGGTCTGTTTTATCTATCAGAAAAAATGTTTACTTCTATTATTTATCTTCCATATATGTATGAGCAGAGTTTAATTCATTCAAATTTACCATGTGTCAAACAATTCAATTACAGAGCTGATTTATTTTTTTATTAGTGAAACATCATAAGGTATAGTTGTAGACTTACAAGTTTTTGTGCTTGGGTTTCAGTTATACAATGATCGAGTACCCATCCCACCACCAGTGCTCATTCTCCACCCCCACCAATCCCAGTATCCCTCCCATCCCCCATCCCCCAGAGTTGATTTTCTTATAAAAGTTCTCTGCAGTCTCAGTTGTAATATGACACATATAATTTCCTCATGAATGTACCAGTGAATTCTGAAATTAGTCAATAGTACAACATACTTTCTTATTGAAGAATACATCTAGGCTAAACAATTAAGGCTAAAGTAGTCCTTGAAACAAAGTTAATAAGCAACAGCCCATCGTCTGCGTCTGTTTTTTCAAAGGGTGCTATGATGTAATTACACGAGCCAGAAGATGATCCTTGAACAAGCAGAATCCAATGGGTCTATGTATATGTGAAAATTAATCAGGTACCACATTAGGGCAAATGATTGGTGCCACTTTTGTTTCAACTGAAAACCTGACTGCAACTTGATCCATGTTATATATTAAAAGAAAACGTGAAAATGAAAAGTATTACTATTACTTTTAATAAAATCATACTCAGTGGTGTGGCTGGAGCTGTGGGCTGTGATGCTAAGGCCTATCCTGGAGATAAGGGCCTTATGGGTCCTCGAGCAGGGTGCATGCAGAGCTGGGAAAGCAGTCAGGTTCTCGCATACACTGGACATATGCTCCATTGTTCGAGCTATCTCCCTGATCCCTCCACTTTTACTTTTAAAGTTATGAAAGTATGGAAGGCAGAATCTGTACAAAAACCTATCTGAAAATATGCAAATACACTCAAAAGCCATTATTTTTTATTTCTAAAATTAACTTCAAAACAATGAGATTATACAACTATATATATAGTTTTAGGGTACTATTTACACTTGCTCAAACAAGCACATGCAGAAAGGCTGTCTAAACAGTATAGTAGTAATTGCTGTGTCTGCCAATCAACATTCAGTTCCCAGGACAACATGGTCCCCGGAGCACAGAGCAAGCAGCAGACAACAATACTGCCAGGTGTGGTACATAACAACAAAACCCCCTCCAGGAGGTTATGCTGTAGTTCAGGAACATGGCTCAGTGGCAGACCACTTGTCTTGCATGTGTTAAGCCTGGAATTATCTATCTCGTTGGTGATACAACAAAAGTCAAAACCAAAGCTTCACAGAATTTCAACATTCTTCACTACCAAAAAGTTCGAGGAAAGTTGGACATTTCTATATGTGTAGTTCTATCCCCCTCAAACAAGTTTTCCTTTTGATGCTCTTATCAGAAAACCAAGATCCATATATTTGGGGGAAGTTGGGGGCAAACAAGTAAACCCCTAGGAAACCTACCTACTTAGAGATTTTTCATTTTCACTCTTCCAGCATCACTCATTCTTCCTGCAATGCTATGGAAGGCAACTGTTGAAATCTGAATGGAGACTATCCAGAACCAATGCTTATTTACTGCCCTCCCTGTTCTGTCCAGTTCCAAAAACATATGCTAGATCATTAATGATTTCTTGAAATTAATCTGAGGTTTGTTTGTCCTAGGTTTATAATGACACATATATCCTTGTTATTTTTTTTAAAAAAGACTTTTCTAATACAGAGTTCAAATTTATTAATATTAACCTAAAGCAAGTTAAAATGCACGTATTTTACAACAAACTTACATTATATAGGTCAGCAGCCAATTTTTCGATGTACTGTTTCAACTTATCAGCTGTCTTCAAACCATCTTGAAAGAAACTGCAACAGAACATAAGAGCTCTACCACCATATACATGTATAAAATAAAATGAACTATAATTGCTTTCAAAACCAGAAATACACACTATCTATATTTACAAAGATCAGTTATTAAACTAGTTTCATTATTTTATAGTATTTTATAATACTGAAATTACTATCAATAAATTATAAGTGCCAGTCCACATGTACTAGTACATACTACAGAATGTAAATTACTGTACTTTCTCAGCACAGTGATTTTGTAATGTGTACACCCATAAACATGAAAGTGTTCCCCCTCATAGTGAATTTGAGAGATATACACTAACCACTGGAATACAATGTAATTGCATGGGATACGCTAAGCTTAGAGATATGTGACTAATATGCAAACAAAGGCTGAAGAAAAGACATTTTTGGTTTTAAATATCCCTACGTTCTTTACAAGGGGCCCTTATGACACAGACAGTTGGAAATGATCACTCTGGATAAGAACTGTGTGCTGAAGTAGGTAAAGGAACAAACACGATAACCCTCAGTATCTGTACTGCAAACTATAATGTCAAAAGGATTGAGGGGTGGGAGAGAAAGAGAAGAGACAGAGAGAGGGGAGAGGAGGCAGGCAGTGGGAAGGGAAACTGGGGTTCACTGGTGGTGGGAAATGTACACTGGTGGAGGAATGGGTGTTAGAACACTGCATGACTGATCATGAACAAAGTTGTAACCGTGTATCTCATGATGATTCAATTAAAAAAAAATAAAACAAAAAATTCACCTATGAATAAAAAAAAGGATCCTCAACATGGAAAGTATCATGTTAAATGAAATGAGTCAGAAAAAGAGGGACAGACATAGAAAGACTGCACTCATTTGTGGAATATAAAGTAACAGAATGGGAGACTGACACCCAAGAATAGTAGAGATAAGGACCAAGAGGATCACTCTTGAAGCTGGCCTCATATGCTGGGGAAAAGATTCAGATAGAGAAGGGACCACCAAGTAAAGGGTGCTAGGAGGGCCTGTTTGGGATGGGAGATGCGGGCTGAAAGTAGAAGATAGACCTAATTTGATGTGCACTTAATACCTCTATTGCAAACCACAACACCCAAAAGGAGAGAGAGCAAAAGGGAATGCCCTGCCATAGAGGCATGGGGGCGGGAGGGGACAGGGTGGGGTTGGTGCGAGAGATGCTGAGACCATTGGTGGTAAAAAATGGGCCCTGGTGGAGGGATGGGTACTCGATCAATGTATGACTGAAACGCTAGCATAAAAGTTTGTAAGTTTGTAACTGTACCTCACGGTGATTCACTAATAAAAAATTTAAAAAAAAAAGGATCCCTATGTTCCTAACACAAATGACTATAGGAACAACTTTGTTGAATAGGGGGCACTGAAGGATTTGGAAAGCTATAATCTACCCCTCCTTATAAGAAGGCTGCATTATTTAATTTTGAATAATAACAAAACACTAATATAAGTTGAGCACTTCGCACATGCTAAGTACTTATCATGAGCTATTTCATTTACTCCTGAAGCATCGTCTCCACTTCAAAAGGAAAACCAAGGCAGAGTGAGTACCTAACTTGTGAAAGCTGCACACATCCTAGTAAGTGGCATAACTGCACTCAGGTACAGGTACACGCTTCATCTTAAACTACCCTGTCAAGAGACTCCACTCAGTTCTGTTCGTTTCTGTGTTTAGGAGCTTCTCGACTCTACAAGGAGCATTTTTAACCATTCTTCCACTCCAAACGGTTTCTCAAGGCACTTCATCGATGTAGCTCTCCCTCTTCACGCAAGAACGAGGACTGTTGTATCTCTGTATCATGGGTGGCCCAGTGAGAAACTGAAGCTTAGTGAATGGCTGAGAGCTAGGATTTTAGAGCACTAGTTGTTTCTGCCTTCTTGATGCAGGCTATTCTCCTAGGTGTGAAGTTGCTTGTCACTGTCACTTAGATTTGCATTTTCCTGATAGTGATAATGAGCATGTTTTTCAAGTGCGTACAGATCCATTGCATGTTTTCTTGGGTGAAGTGTCTGTTCAGCTCTTCTCCCACTTCCTATCTTCTAACATTCAAATTGACCGTCCATGCCAACAAGGATAAAACTCAAATACACAGAATTAAGTAACTTGACATTCTGGACCTAAATATCTTTTTAACATGAATTCCTTTTATTTATCCTTTAAAACCCTGGGCTCCAGTCACTCTACTTTCCCAGTTGCTCCAGAGTCTTCACCTGCACTGTTTCCTTTGTCAGAAATGCCCTCCCCTACTTACTACAAACATTCCCTCCTTTAGGCTGGGAGTTCCCAACACATTCCCCAGCTCTCCAAGCTGCTTTTCCAAGTCCTGTTAATCAGGCGGCTGGCATTGTTGAATATCTGCTAATGTCCAAGATTTTAAGTGTTGGCCTGAGAGTTACTAGCAAAGTTTTGCACAGAGCAGGCCCTTCTCAGCACTAAATTGTCCTTAGCATTAGATTGGACTGGCACCTAGACCTGGGAAGGATTGTCTGCCAAGAAGGCAGAAGTATGACTACAAAGTTAATCATAGCAGAACTAATTTTTGATCTTCGATGCCACACTTAAATAATACCCAGAGAATGGCTCCGAAGGTAAAAACAAAGAAATGAAAGAACCAAAAACTTCACCAAACTCATTGTAAAATGGCCGCTACCAGGCCTTCTTATGACTTAACATACAAGGGCTTTGGGGACAGAGGATTATGGCTTATAATCTGTGCTCTAAGATACATCAGCTATGTGACTTAAGCAAGTGTTATCCACTTCACATTGATTAACTTTTGCTTTTGTTTTTTTTCGGTATTTAGTGGAATAATAGAGATGACACACATGGAATCTGCAGTTAGGACCCGTTCAGCAAACATTTGTCTTGGTTTGTCATGTAAAGAATTATTTTTTTCCCAGAATGATACAGATACTTTGTAGACATTCTTGCAAAGGTGTCTCAAGTTCACATTGAACATGAAGATACTTTAATTCCTTCTCCCCGGTGATCCTCAGGAAATCTTGGCCAATCAGGCTGGCAAGAACCCGAGGTACAGTGCTGCTCCAGCCTCATGGTGATGAGGATTTTCCCAGCTACCCTAATAATGCTTGGTAGTCCCAGTGTCACACAAGGCATTTCTGGGGGTGGGGTCCAACACTGTACCTGATGATGCACCAGGCACATGCAGTGTCTGTGACTGAACCTGGACCTCCCCTCCTGCATGCGAAAGAAAGCACTAAGCCTGTTGAGATACCTCTCCAGCCTTACCAATTTAAACAAGAAAGCTAGATGCAAGGAACAATGATATCATGCTACCTGCTACAACCTGGATAGAACTGAAAGTCATCAACTTCAGAAGAGGGTCAAACACAGGATAATGAGATAATTTATCTGTAGTGGATAGAGTAACTGGATGAAGGAATGCAATGTAGTGGTGGGGGGGGGGGGTTGGCGGTGCCTAGATCATCAATGAACCCACACTATAGGAGGAATAATGACAAAGAAAGAAACTGAGGTGGAGGGAGTTACAAGATGTCACTGTCACTGTCCTCCCATTGTTCATCGATTTGCTTGAGCGGGCCCAGTAACATTGTGAGACTTATTACTGTGTTTGGCATATCGGATACGCCATGGGTAGCTTGCCAGGTTTTGCTGTGCAGGCGAGATACTCTCGATAGCTTGCCGGGCTCTCCGAGAGGGGTGGAGGAATCGAACTCAGGTCAGCCATATTGGCTGTGTGCAAAGCAAACACCCTACCTGCTGTGCTATTGCTCCAGTCCAACAAGATGAGGACAAGAATTATTGGGGGGGAGGAGGGGATCTTGGGTACACTAGTAATGTGGAGGAATGGTATAACTACATATCCAAACCTCAGAGACAATAACACTGAAAACAGGAAATCCAAATGACAACAACCAAACTTAAACCATGCCTGTCAATTTAATGGGGGAATGGGTGGGAGGAAACCTGGGGACACTGGAGGGAGCTTGACGCTGGTGGCAGATTGCTGCAGGGATACAGTATGTCTTAAGCTCAATTATGAATAACTCCGCAAATCACTGTGTCGGCCTAAGGAGGAATCATTTTACTCTATCATACATTTTTTGCAAACAAAACAAATCATATATAAACTGGGTTATCTTTCCAATGAGATTATGGGATCCCCCTCCACTTGCTTTTTACTAACTTTATTTTATTAAGAAAAAATATATATTGTACAGGTCAAAAAAAAAAAAACAACACCTAGCCTAGAAGGGCAGAACTGAACCATCTTTAGAAAGGTATTTTGGGGTCAAGTTCTAATTTATGGTAAGAAACTAGAGCAGGGGAGAGGATGACTCATAGGGAGAAAGTGAAAGTCCATTGGTAATGCTCCAAAGAGCAAAGGCCAACATGCTGTTTGCTACTGCACTGTTGCTTCCCAGATAACTTGGTTCTCCCCTTTTTAAGGGGTGTTCCGTCTCAACCGAGGGCTGGATGGATGGGGACACAACACCTTTGACAGTGGGCTTCTGTCTCCCTTCCTAAACTTTGGCACGGCCAGGCTCTGGCTTAGTGAAAAATGCAGATTTTGGAATCTAGAATATCTTATTCTGGCTGTAAACCTTGCTGGATGTATAACCTGGGGCAGGTTCCTGATGTGTCTGAACATGAGCCTGGTCATCTCCAAATATGCACATTTTCCAGCTTCATGGAACATCAGATAAAACCAGATGAAAGTATTCTGCTAATGGGCAAGTAAGGCACCCGCGTCAGTTCTGAATACTCTTGAACAAGTAAGCCTTCCAAACAGCATGGGAAATTGTCTGGACAATATCCCACTGTCCCTCACCCACCTTTTCTGTAAATTACTGAACTATAGTAAGATCTTTAAAAAACGAGATGAAGATTAATGGGAAATCATAATGATAATGGCAAATGTTTTGTCTGCAAATCCCTATTATGCGCAATTGGCAAAATGCTATAGTTTCTGTTGACTTCATTATAGTTCACAAAATAGGTAATTCTTATTACTAATCTGCAAGACAGATATAATTGAGACCCAGAGAGACCAAGTGGCTGAATTCAGATCACTGAGTCATTAGCAGCAGAATGTAGTTTGATATGTCTTCTTATCTCTAGAGCACGAGTAAGTTCAGGCAGAGCCAGTCCAAATCCTGGTCTCCCACTTGGTAAGAGCATCATCCCTGAGTCACTGTGCATCAGAGTCCTCACACAAGAAACAGATACGATCGCAGGTACCTAGGAGCTTTCTCGTGAGCACTACAGTAGTAGTGCCAGGCCCAGAAAAGCAATTCAATACACAATGTTACAGGATAGCCAAAATCTGCTGTACTACTTCTCTGATATTAGGGATAATAGGAGATTTGACTTCACTTTTCTTTTTGGGGGCCCCACCTGATAGTGCTCAGGGCTTACTCCTGGTGGATGTTGGAGGACATAAGGGATGCTGAAGATTGAGCAGGGGTTGGCCATATTCGATCTGCTGTATTATTGCTCCAGCCTTAGTTTAGCTTTTTGAAATAAATGTGACCATACTTTAATGATATAGGGTGCTAGAAAATACTAAGTTGTTAACTCAAGGGTCCAGCCTTCAATTTTACACTTATTTGTTACAGTATACCATTAACTGCAGAGTGAAACTTTAAAATGTGAAACCATTTCAATATATTCAATATATCACTCAATCAATATACAATTTTTGCAACTGCAACACATTTGCATATGGTAGGATAAACTTTGGAAAGAAGAAAAAAATTAACTTCAAATTCATGTAAGAACAATTTGAGGGGCTGGAGAAAGTACAGTAGGTAAAGCACTTGCCTTGCATAAGGCTGACCTGGGTTCAAGTCCCCAGCACTGATTATCTATGGTCTCATTAACCCACCAGGAGTGATTCATAAACACCGAGCTAGGTAAGCCCTGAGCATTGCTGTGTGTGAACCCAAGCCCAAACATAAATAATTTCATCATAGTAAAAGTTTTCTGAAGAGAATCCTATAAAAATAAATGAATGCTTTTAGCACCACTTAGAATCATCTAATGCCAACACATAAAATGCAGCAATCACTGGACTAAGTACTTGGCATTATATTATCTTATTTAAAATTTCTTAGTCTTCAAAAAAAAAAACTGAGGAGAGGTACTTCAGGGAACCTTACTTCCTGTCACAGATGAGAACACTGGGGTTTTGACAAGCACTAGATAAAGATTATACCGATGCCTGCTGTGGTAGGACTGGGATTTGAACTCACTTATCTGACTTGACTTATGCCCATTCCACCTGAAATTAATGATGATGTCCTTATATGTTGCAATCAAATACAAAGATCTTTTTAAAAATGGCATCATAAGAAATGGGGGACAATCAGAGGAAATCACAAATTTTAACTTTGGGAAGAGTAAGTATTTTATCTAGTTCTAATGACCTTTGTAAGTTTTCTATGAACTATAAGGAAAATTGGATGGATGCATCCTATGAGTCAACTGACACATGAATCAATGTGTACACTGATTCAAAAGACTTCAATGGTAGTGGTAATATTTCACACAGAAACGAGAAGGCCTATGGAAGCTATGTCATCATGTAAATAAGAAGTAGATAAATGAGGTGCCAGAGAATCACAGACATCTTATAATAAGGTAGTTCTGCATGTATAAAAAATGTACCAGTAGAGATTTCTGAAAATATACCAGTATGTATGTAAGAGTGTGGACAGTAATGCTGTTTTCTTAATGTCCAAAGTATTTAACTTCACTCAGATGACGGTTACAAAAAAAAAAAAAAATCCAAGTAGGACTATGTGGTACAAAGGACTCAGTACTAGGTAAAATGTAAATGAGGCAGTAAAGAAGGTGGTTACTGGAAAACTTTTGGGAGTGAAAGGAACATGTGTGCCTGTAACTCGAGCTGCACAGGTGTCAAGGCCAATGTGAAGATTTGTAAGACGGCACTGAGTAGCCAAATCATTACAAAATAACATGAGGTAATGATTCGCAGAAAATACAGACACTGGGGGACAATACTATTTCTTCTCATTTGACTGTAAAAGATGGCCAAATGAAAAAGCAGAAAGAAAATTAAGTATGCCAATGAAGTGAAGGAGTCTTTTTTGAAATATTTGTAACATTCTACTTACTTGCACTGTGCATGATAATACTTGATAAGATTCTGCAGCAGATCCACACCCTTTTTGGTCTTGATTTCGTTGACTTTAATGAGATACTGTGAAAATAAAATGGAATTTTATGTTGACCATCACAATTAGGATGCTCCAGTCATGGGCTTGATTGGCAGAATACCAATCATGAGCCCGCACAAGTTTCTGTGCATGAGCTTAATTTAGGGAATATTGATTTGGTCTAGTCACAATGGACAAGACTTCTTAGAGTGTTAGCATTTTATTAATATCTAGGATTAGTTTACCAAGCAAGCATAAAATCAGACACAGCAAAACATTCTGAAATAATTATTACCTCGGTACAGTGGGTCTCAAAACTTATGGTTCCTGTTATCAAATCCCATTGGTTCTTTTTAGAAAACAAGAAAAATTAGCATTCTCTTCAAGGAACATGCAATCAGATATTGAGACTTTCAGACCGAGGAGGTGAATCCAAAAGAATTTTTATGACAAAAAAATAGTGCTTTATTCACTTATGTGATTAACTACGCATTACTCGTTCTCATTTTCACAACTGTTCAAGAAATTTTCATAGTTTAGTTCCACACTTAGGTGTTTTATGGCGTGGAACTATCTATAAGCAGTCAAGCATAAAAGAAAGTCAAAGGCTTATCAGGGAGAAAAACAAAATTTGAGGAAGAAAATTTGTAAGTGAGGAAATTCTATGTAAATATTTTCTGAAAACTACACAGAAAATCCAACTTCATAGCATCAGAATGATCTGATCTCTAGGTAGAAGTGTGAGTGCTGAATGTGAGCTCAGTTTGAGAACCACTGCTCTAAGTTTAGGCATCATGCTTTTCATTGAAATTTTTCTCATGAACTCAGATATCTTAATGACTATTTCATTTAAACTTTCATTCAAACTGGACACACGGTTATAA
Source organism: Sorex fumeus (assembly GCF_029834395.1). Classification (NCBI taxonomy): domain Eukaryota; kingdom Metazoa; phylum Chordata; class Mammalia; order Eulipotyphla; family Soricidae; genus Sorex; species Sorex fumeus. The sequence continues at coordinate 50,088,726 of NW_026606059.1, read as the reverse complement.
AAAAACAGCAACATATACATGCTCTCAACTTATACCAGTATACTATAAAATTCATCAGTGTTATCCCTCACCAAATTTTTTTCCCCCACACTCACAAGCGACATTAAGTTCTCACCCAACAATCCTGTTTTGGCTCAAAGAGCCCAATGACCAAGGTTCAAAATATGAGACAACAGTGCAATGGTAGATCCCAAACAGCTTGGAGAAAAAGGGAGATTAGAATCCTTAAAAAATGGTACCCTCTGCTAATTAATCACAGCCTGCATTTAAGCATAGAAACTGCCGATAGGAAAGATGTGACAGCTAACAGAACTCGAGGCGAGTGGTAAGACAGTCTGTTCTTACTTCACACATTTGGAGCTGAAACAGTCGCCTTTCTTTCTCCATTTCCTCAGCAATCTCAGCTCCAGTTATCTCGGTCCTGATCATCCCATGCTGTTTTGCATGCTCTCTCTTCTCCTTCTCAATTTTTGTACTGTAAACAAAGCAGATGCCATCATTTTGTTACTGTTTTTTGCTTTTTAGGCCACACCCAGTGATGCTTAGGGGTTACTCCTGGCTCTACCCTCAGAAATTACTCCAGGCGATGCTCAGAGGACCATATGGGATGCTGGAGGTCAAGCCTAGGTCAGCCATGTGCAAATCCTACCCGCTGTAGCTCCAGTCCCTCCATCATTTTTTTTTAACCAAAAAAAAAAAGGGAAAGAAAGGCATAGTCTTTTTTTGTCTTGGGGCTATAGCTGGCAGTGTTTCAAGGACCATGTGGAGCCACAGAACAAGACTGTGGCTCCTGAAACAAGCCAAAGAATTAGGCCTCACGTCATCACTTACTTCCCCCCCTTTTTCCCCTTCAGTGAGAATCACTTGATTATTTCTTCATAAAGTTGAGGCAGGAACCCCATTTTCTAAGTTATAAAAATGGAAAATTGGGGTTTCTGAATGCTGCAGTCGCTGGGGCCACTCCAGCAATGGTTGGCTCACTGGTGCAGGCCTGAGAGCTCAGTGCTTCGGAGCCAGCATGGCTACACCTGGTGGGTCTGGCAATGTAGAAATCACATCTGGGCCTCATGCACACCTGACACACTCTCAGCCACTTGCATTGAGTCTCCCACCCAACAAAGGGACTCTTAAATTGGTAAAATGAATATACTGTATAGAATATATACATAGATGTGTGTGTGTGTGTGTGTGTGTGTGTGTGTGTGTGTGTGTACTATATGTATGTGCACCTAAATACATAAAGAGTTGGGTTTTTTGAGGAGAGGACAAATGCCCACCACCTGTGCTCAGGGCTTACACTCTGCTCTGTGCTTAGGGATAACTTCCTGGCAATGCTTGGAGAACCATATGCAGTGCCAGAGATCAAAACAGGGTTGGGTTGGATGCAAGGCAAGTACCTGTACTGCCTCTCCAACTTAACAACTTTTTGAGATAGAAGAATCACAAAGTTGGAGACCCAAGATGTATACTGAATACAAATAGATTTTGAAACTAATCAAAATTTTTAGTTCTCTAAACTTGGGCTGATTCCATATCCCAGTAACATTTTAATCATAAAACCACCAGGAACTGGATTGCTCAAAACAAGAAATGGGAGAAATCCAGATCTATAATTGAAAATTCTAGAAAAACACTTCCCAGTGGGGAAAGGCGGAGAAGGGAGCTTGTGAATAAGAAAGTTAACTATACAGTGCTTGCAGATAATGCTTAACTAAATTCCTCATAGTATTAATGGTCACAGTCCTCTTTCTAAGGGTATAAATAATTTGAAAACAGGCTTCCAATTAAAAACTACTTATGAGGGAGCCGAAGGGATAGTACAGTGGGTAGGGTACCTCTGGCCGACCTGGGTTCGATCTCTGGCATCCCATATGGTCCCCAGCACCACCAGAAGTAATTCCTGGGTGCAGAGCCAGGAGTAACCCTGAGCATCGCTGGGTGTGAATTAAAAAAAAAGTATTAGTTTTTTTTTTATTTTTTTGTGAATGCAATGTCTAATTTAACCTTCAAGTCTTATTTTAACTGGTGGTGGAAATCAAACTCCAAAGAAAGCCAGTATTTTTTCCTGTATACAAAATAATGGGGACAGGCTGGAGTGATATCACAGAGGGAGGGCATTTGCCTTGCACGTAGCCAACCCGGGTTTGATTCCCAGCATCCCATATGGTCTCCGAACACTGCCAGGAGTAATTCCTGAGTGCAGAGCCAGGAGTAACCCCTGTGCATCCCTAGGTGTGACCCAAAATTTATAATATAATAAACTGAATGTAATATAAAATAAACACATATATAAACATATATGAATATGAATATAATATATAATACATACATATACATTTAATAATTATAATTCTATATAAAAATAACTCTTGTAAACAGACTGTCAATACACATATCATGGTACATGAAGAAACTTTGGAAAATCTTTTATGGAAAAGATCTCAACATTTTTCTAATTTAACATTTTTTTTTCTTTTTGGGTCACACCCGACAATGCACAGGGGTTAACTCCTGGCTCAGCACTCAGGAATTACTCCTGAGCATGCTCCGGGGACGATATGGGATGCTGGGAATTGAACCCGAGTCAGCCACGTGCAAGGCAAATGCCCTACCTGTTGTGCTGTCACTCCAGCCCCAACATTTTTCTAATTTAAAACTCCATTCTACTACTCAAAACCCTATATGTCATAGACAAAGAGACAGGAGAAAAGTACTACATTTTTCATTAGCAATACTGGACATTAAAAAGTATGACATACTTCAATATTTTAAGGAAAATGACTATAAAATTAGGATTTTCTATTCAACCAAACTTTGATTCTCTATGATGGCAGAGAGAAGATATTTTTGGAAATGCTAAAACTGGAACATTTTATCTTTAGAACTGTTCATTGGAAATAAACTAGAGGGGATAAGCCTGCAAACAATGGAACTCTAAGGAGAAAGAAGAGATGTAATAATAAAGAATGGTCTCGAGACGACTGCTACACTGCTGAACTAAGACTAAGCCCTCTGGAAGGATGGCTGAAGAGTTAAATGATAGTAAATGTATGGTCATTATAATGATATTTGTATGATGTAGTCTCTGAACAATAACATTACTGATAATAAAAATTTATGAACGGTCCACATATAACTTAGCAAATCAAGAAATGGGTGAGTATTAAGAGAGCAAAACACTGCACTAGAGTAGAAATTCAGTCATAATCTATTTGGCAATGAATATATTCACAAGAATTTAAGCACAGGGGCCAGGAATGTGGCTCACTGTTCTGACATGCTCTGCATGTGTGAGTAAGCCTGCATCCTATCCTGACACTGCTGGATGTGGTCCAACGTGCTATCAAGAGCTTTCCCTGGCCCTGCCACTACTGTTAGGTACAGAGAGTCATTGGTATGGGCGAGGAGATGGGAGTGCGAGAAACAACGGGGAGAAATGAGGAAGGGCCAGCGTATGGCAGAATGATGTCAAGGGCAAACTAATGATGAGAAGGGAATTCTACCCAAGTTCAGGATACTTTCCCCTTTGATACAGTCAGGGGAGCAAGGACGGGTCAGTCCTAGGTGATGCTTGAGAGCTTTGGATAACAGTGGGTTGTCCTTGCTCCTCCCACAGGGAGCTTAGGTTTGCTGAGTTACTCCCACAAAAGTGCTCCTGAGGCACTAATAATCCTATATTGCATTTCTCTGTCCTTTATGTCACTTGCAAGATTTAGCAATGTCCTTTTTGTATAGGCACAGGAAGACCATTGATGCTGTCCTTTTGTAACATGGGAATTAACTGACTTCAAATAATATTTACTCCTGAGCATCCATCATATTTAAGCCTCAGTTCCTTTAATTCCTAACATGCCCCAAAAGGGGGGGGTCCCAGTAAGGGACAAGGATGGATGCAGGGCAAGCTGTAAGCCACCCTGGCATTGCAAAGAGATAAGCTAAGTGCCATACAAAGTACAGTAAATTAAGAGCACAGTCATGGACAAACTCCATCATGACCCAAAAAGAAGTAACTGAATAAGAACCTTGCTGGGGCTAGGAAAGACAAACCTGGACTGAGGACTGTGGTCTGGAATAAATAGCGAGATGTCCCCAGGAAGAGCCAACCTTTAAGCTTAAGTTATCTTTTACTGTGTTCATACAAAATGACGAGAAATATTGTAGTACTGCCCTCCCCTTGTTCATCGATTTGCTTGAGCGGACCCAGTAACACCTCCGTTGTGACACTTGTTGTTACTGTGTTTGGCATATCAAATACGTTATGGGTAGCTTGCCAGGCTTTTCTGTGCGGGCAAGACTTTCAGTAGCTTGCCATGTTTTCCGAGAGGGGCGGAGGAATCAAACTCAGGTTGGCCGGCTTGGCCGTGTGCAAGACAAATGCCCTACCCGCTGTGCTATCGCTCTAGCCCATAAATACTGTAAGAAGTAAATTTACTATGATTGTTTAAATGGATTTCTAGCTGAGGAAAGGAGACAGGAATACTCCTAAATGGAATTCCGTCCTTGAGCGGATCTCATATAATCTGGAGTGTTGAACCCTCAGATGAGATCTTGTCCTTGAGTTAGTCTCCTAGAACTTCCCCTGAAGGAGTGGCTTTACATCTGTTTGCTGTTATGGCAATGTTCAACTCCATCAATGTGTACCTTGACTCTTCATGATTTCTATCTATGCTGTAAGGGGGGAGAGGGGGTGATGGGGAAAGGGAGAGAAATCATTATGCTGCAAGGGAAGAGGTCGAAGTGAGGGAAAAGGGAAGAGAATGGACGACGGTGGGGGGAAAGAAGAGAGATTATTATGCTGTAAGGGGAGTAATGAACTATGATGGGAAAATGAAGAGAAATTACTGTGCTGCAAAGGAAGAGGTCAAACTACGCTGGAGAGGAAGGAGGAATTACTATGCTTTAAGGGGAGAGAATGAACTATGTAGAGGAGGAGAGAGAGAAATGCCCCGTTTCTTCATTCCCCAGTTATTCATCCATCCTTTGCCATGGGACGGCTAGGGGAACAGCTCTTGGCCACTGACTGCAAGTCCTGCATGTCCATGCTTTTTTTGAAACTCAGAGAATTCTAGTTCACTGTACAATCACCAATACTTCAACCTGTCATAATTGTGGCCATCTGCACTGAAAGTTTATAGTCGTCATGGCAACAAATGAACCTCAAACAGACCCCCAGGTATTTGGGGAGGAGAGTGGAAAAAAAAAACCAGAAAAGGCAGTAAGTCTGAAACCTTAGTCTTTAAGATAAATACTTGGGAGTGATAGTACAGTGGGTAGGGCATTTGCCTTTCATGAAGCTGACCTGGGTGCAATCCCTGGCATCCCATATGGTTCACAGTACGCACACCGCCAGGAAGGAGTATTCTTGAGTGCTGAGTCAGGAGTAACCCCTGAGCATCACTGGATGTGCCCCTCCCCACAAAAAAAATACTTGCTTTAATTATTCTGCAATTAAATTGTTCTCTATAAAATTGTTCTTGGGGAGACAAAGGTTCCCCAGCCCTCCTCACATCTTTCTCTCCACCACTGCAAACAGTTCTAGTTACAAAACAGAACTAATAAACATGGTCTGCAAAGGGATGAGATGGCTGTATAGGAGATCCAAGAAGTAACAGCTAAAGGATAGGAAGAGCATGAACATACCCAACCAGAGAACAGGGAAGTGATGGAAAACATAGAGCTTAATGGGACTAACGGCCAAGGAGGGCTGGGCAGAGGGTCACTGTACGTTCCAACAGAAGCACACTCAGTGCTTTTTTCATGCTTCCTTTTAGCAGAAAAAGAACTTTATCAGCAGCAACATAAGTTCCCCAAGGTTTTTGTTTGTTTTTTTAAACCACACCCAGTGGTGTTCAGGCCTTAGTCCTAGCTCTGTACTATGGGATCACTTCTGGAGAGGCTTGGGGACTATATGTGGTGGTAGGGATCAAATCTGTGTAGGCTACGTGAAATGCAAGTAGATTGTCTACGGTACTATTTTTTTTCATACTACATTTTATTTTTTAAATGTTTTATTAGTGAATCACCATGAGGTACAGTTACAGATTTACAAACCTTTGTGCTTGCATTTCAGTCATACAATGATCGAGTATCCATCCCTCCACCAGGGCCCATTTTCCACCACCAATGGTCCCAGCATCCCTCCCACTATCCCCTCCCCATCCCCCCTACCCGACCCCGCCTCTGTGGCAGGGCATTCCCTTTTGCTCTCTCCTTTTGGGTATTGTGGTTTGCAACAGAGGTATTAAGTGGTCATCATGTTCAGTTTATAGTCTACTTTCAGCCCGCATCTCCCATCCCGAGCCCCCTTTATTTGGTGGTCCCTTCTCTATCTGAGCCGCCTTTCCCCCCCTAACATATAAGGCCGGCTTCTAAGCTGTGAAGTAATCCTCCTGGTCCTTATCTCTACCAGTCTTGGGTGTTATTAGTCTCCCATTCTGTTACTTTATATTCCACAAATGAGTACAACCTTTCTGTTCCTCTCTTTCTGACTCATGATACTCTCCATGTTGATCCACCTATACGCAAATTTCATAACTTCATCTTTTCGAACAGCTACATAGCATTCCATTGTGTAGATGTACTATTACCTTGACCCCTCACCAGGTTTAGATTCTAGAGAACAAAACAGCAAAATGAACAGCCAGATAAGTTCAGATGTTGTCTAAGTATTGCCACTGTCTAGATAAGCTTAGCATGCTCGATGTTCACAATACTGATTGTCAGGCACCTCCCAGCTTTCAACCAAAACAAGTACTCAGGGATCACTCCCAGTGGGGCTCAGGGGATCCTATGCAGTGCCAAAGATCAAAGTGGATCACACATGAAAAAGGTAGGTGGGGCCGGAGAGAGAGTACAGCAGATAGTGCATCTGCCCTGCAAACGGCCAACTTGGGTTCAATCCCTGGCATCCCATATGGTCCCCCAAGCACTGCCAGGAATAATTCCTGAGTGCAGAGCCAGGAGTAACCCCTGAGCATCGCTGGGTGTGACCCAAAAAGCAAAAAGCAAAAGAAAAAAGGAAGGTGTCTCAATTCCTGAACTAGCTAGCTCTTTGGCCTTTACTTTCTTCATTTTTCTAAATACTTCATTCTAATCCTTCCAACTGCAAACAGTGACCCTTGAAGGGCAGTACTGCTTTCAAAATGTGGGCACCTCTGACTTACTCTCCTACATGGGAATAAATTGGTCGGAAACATTCATTTACATCAGTTTATCGTATAAAGAAATCTTTTTGTTCGCAACTGCATTTGTAACAGCCAACAAAAGCATTCCTAAGGCAATAAATTCAAACTGATGCACTTAAGAAATAGTTTTTTGGGAAAAATGCTTAGTCTTGTTTTTTTTTTTTTTCTCTTGCTGGAGTTTTCACTCAGCTCTTATTACTGTGGAAATACTTTTTATTCTTTTGTATTTATAGTTATCCAACCTTATATTTAAGATTATTATTATGATGGATATGGAGAGGATCGTGCTGAGTGAAATAACTCAGAAACAGACATAGAATGATTACACTCATTTGTGGGATATGAAAAACATAATATGAGCCTAATACCCAAGGACAATAGAAACAAGGGCCAGGAGGATTGGTCCATGGTTGGAAGCCTGCGTCAAGTGCTGGGGGAGAAGGCTGGTGGGATAAAGAAGGGACCACTATGACACCGGTAGTTGGAAATGATCACTCTGGATAAGAACTGCGTGTTGAACGTAGGTAAAGGAACAAACATGATAACCTCTCAGTACCTGCACTGAAAACCATAATGCCCTAAAGGAGAGAGAGACAGAGAAAGAAGAAAAGTGCCAGCCATAGAGACAGGGTAGGTGGGTGGGAAGTGGAGGGAGGGAGACTGGGGACTCTGGTGGTAGGAAATGTACACTGGTTGGAACATTACATGACTAAAATCCGATCATGAACAGCTTTGTAACTATGTATCTCATGGCGATCCAAAACATAAAAAGAAAAAAGATTATTAAATGTCTTAAATATAGATTTCTCTTCTCACCCATAGACTCCAAATATTGTGCAGAAGATGAACAAGGTCCCTATCCAGCACTTCATGAGCACTGTCTTCCCAACCCCCCTCAGTCACCCAGCCAGGTAGGTGTATGTCTGTTGTGCCTCTGCTGTACTCCTCTAGGTTGGGGACACACAGACCAAAGTGAACACCAGTTTGAAGCTTACTAGCAAAATCTTAGCCTCTCTAAGCTTCAGCACTGTGATCTATAAGAAGACAGTTAAAATTTCAAACTGATATTTCTGATAGTAGATAACACATGCAGAACCCTTTGGGAGAAAGATGGCACAAATACTATTTCCTCATTGCTGTGCTACATAGATATGTTCATGATCTGCTCTAGTAATAAAAGTTGTAAAAGTCATAGATGTACAAGTGACAGTATCAGCCATGCATGCCAAAATAGTCTGATAAAAAATGTTTCTTGCTCTAGACAACTAGCGTGGGACATGATACCATTTTTAAGTTAGGTAAGCATACCTACCTCTTAGTCCATACAAGAAAATATATTGGAATTTACTGCTCAGAAAGTTATTAGTTATGGAGTCTGTTCTTCCAGGAATTCTTTTTCTCAGGAAATGACCATAATTAAGAAAAAAATCAACAAAGAAATACTTACAACTTTGTCTCATAATCTTTCCAGGCTTTGTCAAATGGCTTCTTAAGATCCTTACAGAGAAAATGAGATTGAAGGTGAACGTACTTTAGCTTAAAGACGAATAAATAATTCTGAAATAACATTTCAGTAAAATGCTTCCATTTCTAAGTATACTTGAGACGTTACACAAAACAAGTTCATAAACTTCACACCTTTCCCTCCACATGGGAAACCTGAGAGAGGCTCCAACACGATTCTGCTCCCTACTTAGTCACCATCAAGCTTCCTGAAAGTGTGTCATCTTGTTCCTCAGAGAATAATGGGATGTGAGTGACACATCTTTTCCAATGATGATTCTCTAAGAATGTTTTTTTTTTAATGCTAAAACGCTCAGATTTCAAATACAAGGACTGCTATGATCTTAAGATATCTTAAAATACTAATTCTTTCAAGTTAAAGAGAAAATAAAATTTCTGAATACTTACTCCTTTGACTCCCTTTAGGTCTCCTTTTAACAAGGAATCCAAGGTGAAAATCACATTGTGACTCAGACCTTGGAGCTGAAACAGAGAGGAGAGAAGAGGAGGTTAGAAAGACATCAATACAAGACAATGAAATCATCCACTGCTGACGAATGTTCTTCACACACCTGGCTTTATGGACTGGCTTTAGTAGCCATCATCTCGCCTAACCCACAAGGCATTTTGAGATGGTATATCTGCCTGCACTCAACAGTCTGAGAGCAGAAAGCCAGGATCTGAACCCAGGCTTACGGCTTCTGAGTGTTCAACTAAACCACTACATTATAAAGCATGTACATATAATGATGGGTCTCCATCTGCTAACCCTGAAAGAGCCTTGAATATGGCACTTTTAAAAAAAATCTCAGGGCTAGGACAAAGGAGACGTTACTGGGGCCTGCTCGAGGCAATCAACGAACAACAGGATGGTCGTGATTGTGGTCATCGTGACAGATATACATAAGCAAATTAATTTCTCAGATCATTTTTAGAACTTTCACTGTAATCATTACTGAAGTGGTACATCTTATGTGCTTCTACTACTTCTGTCAGAGCAAGAAACCACACAATTGGCATTTTACCACCTCCTTTTATATTCATCTATGTTATGTGTTACTATAATTACGTATTCACACTCTTCCCCACCAGGATGTAAGCTCCTTGAGGGCAGAAACTCAACTCCCAATCTCTCTCCCCTCCTCTAATGATGAAGTTGGTAATAACTCAAGTGGAAATAGTATCAGCACTATACATGATTCAAGAAGCACACTCTTTCCCATCTTATTAGGCAAGCAGCACATTAAAAGCTATTTTAGGAACGGTGTTTAGGTATGGTAGATATATATATTTTTTCCAAGCAAACTAGTTTGCTTTCTTTGTCCTAAAGGCCTATTCCCTGCCAATATGCACACCAATTTCATACTAAAACCAAGACAGGAGATGGCTAAAAGTCTACCCTTCTTAGTAAACTATACTTAGTTTTGAGAGGAAAAATAAAAACACCCATTAATTTCTTACAGTATGCTTAGGCATACCCCCCCCCCCGGCCCCATCACCCCAGCTCTTGGAGACCTGATGAGCAGTTTTCCTCCATGGGTATAAGCATACATGATCCTGCTCATTTGTTTGCTGACTTATCAGCCATTGCTTCTCTCCAGAACCTATGCTCCTTAAAAGGAAGACTTCGCTCTAGGTCACTGCAAAAGGCAGAAATGTGGGAGCAGCTGAGGTGCTCACACTGCAACATGCTATCTTTGGGTTTCCCCACTGGGCTTGTGCAGAACCCACACGCACTATCAACTGGAGAAACGAACATGCACACTATGAGGTTGTTGGCCACTGTGCAACAATCCTGACATTTTCTCCCCACTGCCCTCTGGGGCTCTCTTTCTCCTCAACAAAAGAGTTTTGCTGAAAAGTTCACGCAAATCTGCTGACTTGCTGCTCAGCATATTGAAAAATCCAATTAGAATAAGGGGCCGGCTCTCACCAATGAAGTCCAAGATTCCCTGGTACAAATGAGCTACCTCTTTAACTCCTTCAGGGCCTAAGAGAGCGGTCTTTTAACCAAAGTGTTATTCACCACTTTAAAGCTATTTAAAACTGGTGGTGCCCTGTCATCAGGCTTGTTTCTGGGATAAAACTCAATTCTCAGAAGGAGCCCAGAACCCCAGGGCTAGGGGTACTCTTGGTCCTGGGTGACTTTGGATGAAACTTTTAATCTTACCAGTACGCTTTACTGTTTAAAATGGGTTTCCCTGCACATGCTCAACTGGTAACAAAGGGGAGTGACTATTGAAGAAGGCTCATTTTGGAGCAGGTGGTAGGTTGCCTGCTTTTGCCGCTTTGTTAGCTAGTCTTGATAACACTACAGAGTTCTGTAACATATTCAAGGCAGTGAGGCGGATGGGTCAGAACACAAACCGAACCAAACCCAAAGCCGATAAACTGCTTATAGTACTGTCTTCTTACAGATATGGAGACATTTGAAAGACTACGGTAGGCTCTATTACATGAGCAAACAATTATTAGCAACTATTACTGACTTACTTAACTCCACTATATGGAGAGAAACAAGGATCTTCTGTTGGGAGCATTTATAAAATCCAACACAGATGAGAGATCTTATGTCGACCTCACCCGATGTTCAAGGATTTATACCAAATCACCCCTCACAGCTGCCTGAATGCCCAGTGCTTGTATGATTCAGTGATCTACACGCAGTCAGGTCTGGGTTTCACCATGCCCTTTCACCCTTTCAAGTCCTGGTCTCTATGCCTATGAAGTGAGAACAGTAAGTCGTCTCCATAAGCTGTTAAGTGGCGTCATGAGGGCACTGGGTACAGTACATGCAGAATGCCAGGCATGCCACAAGTTCTTAATAAAATGTATCTAGGTTGGTCTTCTGAGAATTCTTTCTACTTCTTAGTAGTTGTAATAAAAACAGAATTGTAACACTTCAGAAAATAAAGAGATGAAAAACCAAAACAAAACAGAACAAAACAAACCAGGGGCTGAGGCTGGAGGGATATGATAGTAGGTAGGGCATTTGCCTTGCTTGTAGCAGACCCGGGTTCGATTACTGGAACCCCATCCAGTCCCCCAACACCACCAGGAGTAATTCCTAAGTGCAGAGCCAGGAGTAACACCTGCGCAATGCTGGGTGTGACCAAAAAAGCAAAAAAAAAAAAAAGTCATAATAAATAAATAAAACAAAGCAGGGGCCTCCCCGGCATTGCTTGGGAAACCTAGAAGCACTGGGGTATTGGCGAGGCTGGGTAGGCCTGTTGGTTGGTGTGCAGGACCAACCACGGGGCTACTCGGGCCTGGTGGTGCTGGACGAGGGAAGGTTTGTGATGCTGAAGATCAAATTTAGGGCACTGACCATACAAGGTATTTTTTTTTTCAGCCCTGAAATAGAGCTTCTAATCTTTTATATCCTTTGAGTTATCATCTCAATCTTGAAACAGATATTTAGGGGCAGGGGGCAGGATAGATGGACCTATGCCCTTTTTTTGTTTGTTTTTGTTTTGGGGCCACACCTAGTGATGCTCAGTTTACTCCTGGCTCTGCACTCAGAAATTACTTCTGGTGGTGCTTGGGGAAACCATATGGGGTGCCGAATATTGAACCTGGTGGGCTCTGTGCAAGGCAAGCATCCTAGCAGTTGTACCACGTCTCCAATCCTAAGTGTCCTTTCTATTTCACACACTCTCTCCTTTGGTAAGCTTCATAGTTTTAATTTCCTTTCCTCATTCTGCAAAATGTAAACGGTACAATAAAATATTCTATTTTACTAATCTTGTACATGATCCTTGTATGAGATCTCCAAGCCTTCCTGGATCAGGACTGGGCCTCCTCCACCCAGATCCCCCATCTTCCAGTAGCTAGACAGTTATACCCACCAACTGCTCCCGGTGCCATGTTATCCCATCAACAGCCAAGACCCAGGGACTATAAAACCCAGCTCCCGGAAGAGAACAGCACAGAGTCTCCTGCCTCCGCACCTGGCTGTCCTCACCAGGGCCCCTTGGAGGGGGGCGGGCTGAGTTTCCCCTCCCTGTCCCGAGCAGAGTCCCGGAAGCTGAAGACCTCCGAAACTAACCACAGCCATGCTTAAGACCACTCTCCATATGTTCGGACGAGCCTCACGCATGAAGGAAGCGGCAGAGGAACCAAGATGTGCGGGACCCTGGGCTGAGACCTCCAAGCCTTCTCAGATTGGGACTGGGCCTCCTCCACCCAGATCCCCCATCTTCCAGTAGCTAAGCATTACACCCACCAACTGCCTCCGGCGCCGTGTTATCCCATCAACGGCCAAGACCAAGGGACTATAAAAACCCAGTTCCCAGAAGCACGCAGTCAGATTTGTGGCCGCACGACCACTTATTGTCTAGTTCTCACTCTTGGAGAACCTGACAGGCTACTGAGTATATCCTGCCTGCACGGCAGAGTCTGACAAGCTCCCCGTGGTGTATTCGATATGCCAAAGCCTAGTAACAATGGTGGATTTCATTCCTCTGACCCTGAAGGAGCCTCCAATGTGGCACCTGCTAAAATCTCAGGGCTAGGACGAATGGAGACATTACTGGTGCCTGCTCGAGGAAATCGATGAACAGGATGACAGTGATACAGTGATATAGTATATGATCCTAATCTAGGTGGGATGAGGAGAGGAATTAGGTTATAAAGGTAGTCCATATGTATTTAACCCTTTCTCTAAAGTGACCATTCATGAAAATTTTGTCTAAAGGATCTTGAAGTTAAGAGAGGTCAAACAGTGGATAGAAGAGGTGGCCAGGCTACCAATGAAGGTTTTTACAGATCCCAAAGGTCATGCACCATTTCTGTGTCATGTGAGAGTGATCTTTGAAAGAATTATGAGATCAGAATCTAGAGAGTTGGTTCAAGGCATGGAGCAAGCTCTTGACTTGGCTTGACTTCCCAGCACTGCTAGCAGTGACCCCACCCACAAAACAGTAAAATAATTAAGTATTATCAGATCAAATTGCTCTCTTGAATTAAAACAACAACAGCTTTCCAAGACCCTAGATTCAAATCCAACTTTCTAATTTTTAAATTTTTTTTTCAGAAAAAACTTTATGAAAGCAAAGGGAAAGGCAGAGAAGCTCCCGAAGTATGGGAGGGATCTCCTAAAAGATTCCTAAGTGATCTTGTCATTTAAATCTGGCCCTGACAACTGCCTTAAGCCCCTCTAACCATTTCTACCACCTTTGCCCACTATTCTTTTTGTTTGTTTGTTTTTGCTTTTGGGTCATACAGAGGGGGTTACACCTGGCTCTGAGCTCAGGAATTACTCCTGGTGGTGCTCGGGGACCATATGGGATGCTGAGAATCAAACCTGGGTTGGCCAACGCCCTACTCAGTGTGCTATTGCTCCAGCCCCACCCACTATTCTTAACCAGGCAAATCTTTTCAAGTTTCTTAAACAGTGAGCTGTCTCCTCATTTAGTATAGGTTTTACTGGTTTGTCTGGGACACTATTATGTTTTCTATGGGCAAAAGTCTCCACACCAATTCCTGAGTGAGGCCCTGAGCATTGTGAATTGGTCTCCTCCGCATTCTCCCGTTGTTCTCAACCAGGTGGAAGAGACTCACTTTTAGGGACCGCTGCATTTTACAATCACTTGTTTCTTTGCTGTTCACAGCAAAGCTTCTTGATGGGCAACATCTGTGCCAGTGTTGCCCACTGCTGAGTTGTCAAACTCTTAGCACAGTGTACACAAATACAGACCAATACAAAATGCTTGCCAACTGAGTGAAAGAGTAAACAAACGGTTCTTCTCCAAGAAAACTGCTCTGAGCCTTATGGTTGTTATAGAACTTGCGTGAGTTTTGGTTTTCCTAGAGTTCTCTGAATTGAAACGGAAGACAAAGATGGGGCTTGGGGTGGGGGTGGATTGGGAAAAGGGTTGGGCATAGCAGACAACACTGAGTAGTTGCCAGGCTCTAGTCTGACAACAGAACTCACCTGCATGAATTTAGTCAGTCATTCTCTTTTTGTTATTGATAAGCTGTCTAAAGACCCTTCCAGTTATAATACTCAGACAGCTTAATACGTGCAACTGAGATAAAACTGAACAGAATAAAAACAAATTCAGATTAACTTGGGAGAACAGCTCCAGAGCTAAGGTGCAACTGAAAGGAAGCTGAAAGGTAAGACCTAATGTCCTACCAACGCATAAACAAAGACTAGCAAATGCTAAGGTGTGAGAAGGGTCTATGCATAATTCTTATCAAAATCCTAATATTTTTGCTATAATCACAATGTTCACACTAAAACTTCTGGCATGACATAAATGCAATCTTTTGAAAAATCTGAAATCTCAAGAAAATGAGCTTTTTCATTGACCCGGTGGATGGACTGACATTGAGTGTCAAGGATTTGGCAGTTTCTCTCCATTTCCCAACTGACCCATCAGTGAAGGGGAAATAAAAGTATTCAAAGCTGAATTCATGCAACAAGATTATTCGGGCCAGGACCTGAATAATACGTGAGGCAATTTCAAAAGTTGTTCCCAACTATTGTTGTAAACATAAAAAAAAGTGAATAAAGGAAATTCAAAATAGGAGGGTAGATCAGTAAAATTGATGGTGCATATGTTGGACCATCTAAACCAACGTTCTTCAATTGGTCTACACCTTTGGACCAGTACCTATTCTGCACACAGGCCCACAGATTGGTAGTTCGAACAAGGTTGTGGAGTAGTGATTTCCAGCCCTTTACAGCTACAGTCTGGTGGTCAAAGAGTGCTGTTCTAGACTACTGCAAGAAATGTTGTGCACAGCACCTCGGCCTCTCAAGTCCCGCAGGGAAGCTCTGCTTTGGTAGGGTGTCTGTTTTTAAGCAAAGATTCTTAGACTGTAACAGGAAACTATGTATATATGCGTATATATATATATACACATATATAATTAAGTGAAAAACTGGGTCACAAAACATAATTGCAGTATATGCCCAAGTTTAAACAAATATATGATGAAAAAATACATTCAAGAAAAAGGATGAGTATATAAATAGGAAAAGAATTGAAAGATGGAAAAGAAAGATGGAAAGAATTGATAGCTATACAGAATATTCGTGTCTCTATACAGGTCTGTGTACAGAGATATGTAGATATAATGTTTATATACATACAGATATATAAAATATATAGACTATAGGTTATAAGGTTACTGAATTTTTATCTTGGTCTTTCAACTTAGTATGAATTGGTATTGCTTTTGCATTTATAGTTATTAAAAAGAAATATGGCACAGAACCACAAGAGGGCGATAGAGTCAACCATCAGCCTAGTTCTCATTTCAGTATTTGACTGATTAAGACAAAACACAGAGCAGACGGCGTGAAGTCTAAATGTAAACTGGACTCAATAGTGAATCTGAAAGAGAAAAGTCACAGTTTTGCTGCAATAGTAGGCAACTGTCTCTGTTTAGAATGACAATTTATACTAGTACTTCCCCATGGTATCCCCACCACTTGCAAACACGTTAGAAATATGTCCCAAACCTAATCACACAATATAAGGTTTTTAAATGGGTTAAGAAGGTAAGGGCGAGGAGAGAACACAGCAGGGAGAGCACCTGTCCCCCATGAAGATAACGTGGGTTTGATCCCTGATAACACATATGGTCCCCTGATCCCCTCCAGGAATAAGCACGGACATCTTAAAGTATTTAGGCACCAGTCTGAAACTTTCTCCTCCACATTGAGTCCTTTCATAAGCACGGTCCTCCCATTGTTCATCGATTTGCTGGAGCGGGCCCAGTAACGCCTCCATTGTGAGACTTGTTGTTACTGTGTTTGGCATATTGAATATGTCATGGGTGGCTTGCCAGGCTCTGCCGTGCGGGTGAGATACTCTTAGTAGCTTGCCGGGCTCTCCGAGACGGGTGGAGGAATCAAACCTGGCTCAGCCAGGCCAGCTGCGCACAAGGCAAAAGCCCTACCGTTGTGCTGTCGTTCCAGCCAAGTCCTTTCATGACTGAAGAAATTCTTCCTGGCAACATGGTGAGATCAGTTTCTTTCACTGATCCTTTCTTCCTCCCTCTCTAAAAAACACAGGTCTAAAACATGTCTCTTATAGCATCAAATAGTCTTCTATGAGTCTGTTCCAAGTGGGATAACACATGATTAACACATACCTACACAAATTTTCAATGGCTTATTCACCTCATGCAACATTTATAAGATGAAAACTCAATCCTATTTAAAATGCATTATTTGAACCTTCTATTTAAAACATGGTAATGTAAATCTTCAGAAGAAGCCAAAAGAAAGGGAGATCATTTTACAATGTAGCCGGGAAGTATCACAATTTCTATATATTGCATCTATCGAAGACAAGACACAGCTGAGATGAATGAAGATAAAATTCAAATCCTTTATAATCAGTCATATAGTAAAAGAAGAGCTAGCCTGTTAGAGTGATTTGAAATTTTATTTGGAATAAGAAGGGGGCGGGGAAGGAGGAGAAGGAGGAGAAGGAAGAGGATGAGAAGGACGGGATAGGATGAGGCGGGGGGGGGGGGGAGGGGATGAGGAGGAGGGGGGAGGGAGGGAGGAGGAGAAATTGGAGGAGGAGGAGGAGGAATTTTCAAAATAGTTGTATAACATGAGGTTGTTTTAACTCATTGGGTTAATCTGATCTGATCTAACCTCAATTCCTCTGGCGGTAAGCTCTGACTTCAATTTGAAGATTCTCAGGGGGGATGTCTCAGAAACCCTATTTATTATCACTTCAAATAAATATTCACAATTTTGCTGCAGAAAGAAACTGGGCTTAATTATGAGGACCTGCTTGAGAAGTCACTGAGGCCTGTTATATAATATATGGCATAAATACCTTACTGCCTTTCTGCTATCTGTAAAATTCTGAATTTTGAAACTTTTTTTTCATTTTAGGCCACACTTGGTGATGCCCAAGGTGTATACCTGGCTCAGCCCTCAGGACTCACTCCTGGTGGGGCTCAGGAGACCATATGAGGTGTCAAGGATTGAATCGCACCAACCACTTGTGAGGCAAATACCCTATGCCCTGTATTGTTTCGGGCCTCAATTTTGAAACATGTAGCCCCAAATTTTAGATGAGATAGTACGGATTTACCTATACAAACATACATACACATATGTTTTGTATGTGCTATCGCTCCAGCCAAGTCCTTTCATAACTGAAGAAATTCTTCCTGGCAACTTGGTGAGATCAGTTTCTTTCACTGATCATTTTTTCCTCCCTCTCCAAGAAACACAGGTCTAAAACATGTCTCTTATAGCATCAAAACACTCTTCTATGAGTCTGTTCCAAGTGGGATAACACATGATTAACACTGTAATTTATCAGTGTCTGAGTATAAAAATGCACAAAACTGTTTTGAAGAATATATTAACATTGATAGAATAGTGAAATGATCTTTATTTTCTTATTTAAAAATGTCTTGTTTTTTAGTTCTCTCTTCTTTTTGCTGTTGGCCTTGCAGGATCTGGGGGTGCACACAGGACTGGGGTGCTCACACACATTGCTGCAGTGCAGCTAAAGACTGGGCTTGCAGAGTCATCTCTCTGCCACTGAGTCACCCCCGCAGGACCCACGACAGTTTTACAGTACACGTGTTCTGTTTTTAATGGAAGAAGAAAATCTACTCACCTTCCCACTCAACGGGAGAGATCTTATTTTATGATATGGCCTACAATATTACTTGGCGATGAAACAAGTCAGGTCATGTTCTGACAGAGATGTGTTGCAGATCAGATGCTAAAATTTTCCCAATTATGGATGACAATTTGGCAAAAGAGGCTTTCCCATGTATTATGTAAGCCAGGGGGGCAGTGCCATCCATCAACTGTTGAGCATATTTATGGCTTTCCACGTATCTTTCAAAGATCTTGAGGAATAATTTACTTGCTCTAAACCCAGTTCCAGACTACACATTTTCAGTTAGTCTCATTTTGGGGGAAAGAAGAAAAATTAGGAAAAAAACAATCCTTAATCCAAACAAAAAATGTGCTACCTGTCAGAGATTGTAAACAGGAAATGCTATACAGCTGGAAAAAAATTTGTTTTGCTACCACAGCTCTGAAGCAATAACTGTCATAATGAACTGGAAAGGAGACTCAGGATTTCAGTGTAGCTGTAAGAGCTGTCCAAAGGTTCATGGAAGAGAAGCCAGGGCAGATGCCTGGCTGGACTAGAAGCATTCTGGGCATCTCCAACGATTCCAAAAAGAGATCTTACAGACATTCTTTCAAACTCTTTACACTGGGGATTTGGAAAGGATGGTTTAAATGCCTTCCCTCTGTCCACTGAAAATATGTTTCAATCCTCCTTTCTGGTTCCATTCTGCAGTTTGGCAATCAAATGAATACAACTCCTGGCTAACTCCTTAATCTCTGCCAGTACCATAGGGAAAGAATGGCTAGACCCTAGGAGCGTTAGAGCAGACTTTACTGTTTTCTTTCTTTCCTAAGGCTAAGGGGCAGGGAAGAGGATGGGGGTGAGAGATGTAGGGGGAGAGAGAAGGGAAGGGAAAGGGAGAGGGGGAAGAAGAGGATGGGAGGGGAGAAGAGGAGGGAGAGGGAGACTGAGAGGGAGAGAGGAAGAGGAGAGACTGATTCAACGTCATCCTAATTTTGGTAACTGATATTTAACTGAGTAACAGAAAAGTATTAGAATATTACAAACTAAATGACTTGAGTACTGAGAACAATTAAAACCAAGATCTTGACTTATTTCCTTCTTTATACAAAAGCTGCATTGTAAATCAAATGCATTGACACATCATCTACAAAAACACAAAGTAAAGGAAAATAAGAGA
This sequence comes from Sorex fumeus, assembly GCF_029834395.1. Lineage (NCBI taxonomy): Eukaryota > Metazoa > Chordata > Mammalia > Eulipotyphla > Soricidae > Sorex > Sorex fumeus. The sequence continues at coordinate 50,069,263 of NW_026606059.1, read as the reverse complement.
GAAGGCATGGAAGAACCTATTAATTCAGAAAAATAAGTAATTTATGTCTAGATCTGGCTTTTGATTAAGAAGGCATCTTTAAAGAAAGCATGAATTCAGAGAGACCAATAGGTAAAGGAGCATTTCTCTTTTTTAAAAATGTTACTCTCAACAAACTACTGCACAATACCATGTGCTCTGAATCAATACTATGATACGTACTTCTTATAAATGCACTGAAAACCTCCCCATAAAGGTACTAAGAATAACCAACAAAATAGATGATGCTCTCTCTCTCTGGTTTCTCACCACTAAGAGGCAGCATTCCCCATAGTCAAACATAACAACTAGATTCACTTCTGAGGGAAACACAGTTAACTGCTTCCCCAAAAGGGAAATAGTACCCATGCAAAGGCCTTAAACTAAAGGGAGAAATTAGAAATTTGTTTAGAAAACAAATAAAGTGTAAAGCAAGTGGGATTCCAGATCTGAAGTGTGAAAGACTATCAAAAATAAGAATTTGATATTTGAATTTATAGTAAACATGATTTTTTATATAACAATACTTATATTAAACAAGACTTCCATTTCTTAAGTTTATACTTTCCCCGCTAGTGATTCCAGGGGTCAAACTTTGGGCTTCACACATTCAAGGCAAGCACTCTACCGCTGAGCCAATATCCACACATGACAGAAAAACTCTTCATTTTGAAAAAATTATAGTCACAAAAAGTTGCAAATATAGTATGAGGCCCCTGCTGTACAATCAAACAGTTACTCCTGAGAGTACAGCTTTCCAGGAACTAGGAAGTATACAATTAATAAATCAACCTTGACACAGATAATGAAGTAGTTTACAGCGTTTGAATTTCACCAGTTTTTGCATGCACTCGTTTTTGTATGTCTTTGTTTATCATTCTACAGTATTTTGCCACAAGTACGAATTAGTACAACCATCTCTACCAATAAGTCAGCAAACACTCCCATTAACACAGAGAAACTCCCTTTGAGCTATGCCTTCATAATCCATTCTTAACCCTGGTAACAATAGACACATTCTCCATCTCTGTAATTCTGAATAGCTTAGATCTTAAGTAGAAAAACACAAATGGGTGGTGATCTTACTAAGAATTATTGTTACGAGTGGAGGCTAATGGGCACTTTGGTGATGGTGAGGTACTATAATTATACACTAACACTACTGTAAACATATTACCTCAACTAACAGTTCAAAAATTTTTAAAATTTTAGGGCCAGAAACATAGTAGGATGGGTAAGGTACTGGCCGTGTACAAGGTAGACTTGAGTTTGATGCCCACCACTCTATGCAGTCCTCCAAGCTCACTAGGAATGATCCCTGATCACAGAGCCAGAAGTAAGCCCTGAGGAGAGCCAGGTATGCTCCCCCAAATTGAAATTCTGATTTAAAAATTATTTACATTTATATCATTGTTTTATAGGCACCACGATTCACCATATGGCTAATGATACATTTTCATACATAATGTTCCAATACCAGACCCCTCACCAATGTCCAAGTCCCTTCACCACTGTTTCATGTCCCCCTATCATCTTTCTGCCCACTACAAAATTATTCTGTGATGGAATTTCTTGTTTTTAAGTGCCAAAACCAATTAGTGATAGAAATAACACAAAAGTAGAAGACACAGATATTCTTGTATATATTTAAGGTAGTGCCCAGGACAAGCAAGTCCCCTGTCTTAATGCAGCTCTGGTCCGGAGTGTCCATTTAACGGTTTTATTTGTCTCAGAATAGCAGGGTGATGGGGCTACAGTGGAGACAAGAGCTGACCTGTCACGGAAGAGGAAAGCATCATGTTCTCTTTGGAAAGTCCCAGGCTATGAGCTTCTGGAAAGTACTTACACTCTAATGTCAACATTAAATGACATCTCATAAATACACCAAGTTGCTCAGAACCTAAGATTCTGTTTGCGAGGGAAAAAAACATGCAAATAAGAATATGAAAAAGATAATCCACCCAAATCATTTTATTTTGGGGTAGGAGGAGTATAAGAGAGAAACTACATTTTTTTCTTTGTTTTCTAGAATTTCCTTGCTAGAAATGTGTGTGTGTGTGTGTGTGTGTGTGTGTGTGTGTGTGAGTGTAACAAGCAAACAAGAACGTTTTAACTGAAACTTAGGTAGAAAGATGTGAGGAAAGAGAAAGGAAGAGGTAAACATTCGAAAGAGAACACAGGCTTCTCCAGAGTGGAAAAAAAAAAGCGCAAACCAGAATGGTTTCTTTTCATAGCAAGAAAAAAAAATACGCAATCTTCCCTGAAGTGGGAATTAATGCCATGATCAAATTAATACAAATGAAGTCCATTAACATAGTAATAATCCACTGGGTGACTCGAGACTTTTGCAGTTTACAGTGGTTCTAAGTGGTGCTATGATTTGAACCTTATACAAGCAGTAGGGCTGGTAAGGAGAACACGTTCTCATTCTCCCTGGGAGGAAGTTCATGCTGTATGCTGTGGCAGGGGCAGGATCCTAACAAAACCTTTGATTTCTGGATCAAGTGCTTCTTTCCAGGTATGGGCCGTAACCCCTCAAGGTCTCAGGTCAAAACTGTTTTGACAATAACTAAGGGGCTGATTTGATTTCTCCACTGCTCTGACATCTGCCTTGACAACTTTAACTGCTGGCGTCTGAGGGTAAGTTAAGGAATTTATGTAAAGTGTCCCCAAGGCATGTTAAAATATGACTATAATTTGGGATAAAAACATCTGATTGTTTTTTTAGATGCAAGCTGAATTAACTGGATTTGCTTGTTAGATTTCTAGCAGAACACCTGTTTTATTTTTCCCTTGAAAGAATGACTGATGCTCCGTGCGTGGTTCTGAGACGTGGGCACTTAACAGACTTTTTTTTTCCCCTAAAACAAAAATCTGTCACTGCAAGGTAGACAGATGAATGTTTCAGCTGCAAATTATAATACTGGAGAGCTTGCAGAAAAAAATATTAATGTTTGGAAAACTTGGATTTCTCAGGCATACTTCACTGGGTGTGGTTCCCCCTATGCCCCAAAAAGGATAAAACTTGTGTTGCTAACCAAGCCCTTGACAGCTTCCGAATCCTTAAGTCATCCTTTCATATTCATACTGCTACAAATTTTATCATTTTTGGGGAAGTGGGGGTGAGATGGGCCCATTTTGTGATGCTCAGGGATTATTCCTGGCTCTGCACTCACAGGGCTCAGGGTAACATATAAGGTGCTGGGGATCTAATTCTGGTTGGCATCGTGTAAGGCAAGTGCCCTTAGCCACTATACTATTGCTCCAGCCCCATCATACTGTTACAAATTTTAATACCACTTGCCAAGTTTTGGTGTAATGAAGAATAGCAATATTATTTCAAAAGGTTCTTAAAGTAATCCCTTTCTTCCTAATACGTAGGCCTGGTTTGAAGTTATATAGATTTTTTTAGTTTGTTTTTGGGTCAATCCTAGTGGTGTTTGGGGTTCATAGGGGATGCTAGCGATCGAACTCAGGTGGGCCAGGTACAAAGCACACCTTACCTGCTGCACTCTTTTTTCAGCCTCAGGGACTGACTTTTTATTCAGCAGAATAGTGTTCCCTTAATAAGCCCCTATGTACAAATGATTCTTCTACTTGCTTCCTCATTAAGAATATCATCCCTTTCTTTGGTAAGGAATAAATAAATAAATAAAGGCCCTCCCGTTGATCGTCGATTTGCTCGAGCGGGCCCAGTAACGTCTCCATTGGAGACTTTGTTGTTACTGTGTCTGGCATATTGAATACTCTCGGTCGCTTGCCGGGCTCTCCGAGAGGGGCGGAGGAATCGAACTCGGGTCGGCCATGTTGGCCGCGTGTAAGGCAGATGCCCTACCCCTGTGCTATCACTCCAGCCCCAGGGGTAAGGAATACTTGTGCTATCACTCCAGCCCCAGGGGTAAGGAATACTTAATTTTTTTTTTCCTTAAATGAATTTCCTTAAAGTGTTTCCCATCAATTTTTTTTGGCTTTTTTTGGGTCACACCCAATGATGCACTCAGGAATTACTCCTGGTGGTGCTTGGGGGACCATATGGAAAACTGGGAATCGAACCCGGGTTGGCCACGTGCAAGGCAAATACCCTATTCACTGTGCCATCGCTTCAGCTCCACCCAGAAGTTTCTTTTAGAATTTTCTCAGGCTTCACTTATGAGAAACAGACATGGAAGAAAGAGGTCTGCAACCTGGGGTTTGTTTAGGAAAACACAGAGTAGCAGTTCTAGTTCGAAACCAGAGCTGCAGAAAGCAGGATGGTGAAGACAAAGCATTCAGAGCCAGAATGTCCGGGTTTCCAGTCTCCCTTAGGTGACTGACATAATATGCCAGAACATATTCAATCCTTATCTGAACCAAAGGTAAAAACGAAAAGTATGAAGTTGTCAGATGACAATCCAGAGAGGGCACAGTACGGCGGTGAGTAAGTGAAAGATGCCTGAGTGGCCACTCATTGGTGTGGAGGACACATAACACACAGAGAGGGAGGGGTGGACAGGGCGGGCAGGGGTGGAAATGAATTCCAGGAAGTGTAGAAGTGATGACTCTTGACTTAAGTCTCCTGGAAACTAGAGGTTAGCAACATATCCCTATGAAAACGCCTACCTCAGGGAAATCAGAACTTCCTCCCTGAGCAAGTCCTTCACCCGTGATGACCAAAGTGAATTGTCAGAGACTTGTTTCACTTCCTCCCCTCCCACCACCCACCCTTTGAACTGGGCCAGCAGCAGAAAGGCGGGCGGCATCAGAGGGAGATGAAGAGATTTAAATAATCGAAGAAATATCATGTATTTGTCACGGAACCCCCAAGTGCGAGAACACTTAAGAGTTCGATGCTCATTTCTCTTTTTAAATTTAATTTCTAAAAAAATTTTAAGTCAAAGGTACTGCGATTTATGAAGTTATTCATAGTTGAGTTTTAGGCATACAATGGAAGCTATTAACATTGGTTCTGGGGACAGTTTTGGAAAAAGCCTATTTTTCTCAAGCCTTGAAAACTGGATATGCTTATATTCTTTTACATTTATTTATTTATTTTAGATTAGTTGTGACTGTGTAAGACAAACCCAATGGCATAAAGTGACTCAATTAAACTGAAACGAAATTGTCAGGAAGACAGATACAAATACACATGTGTAACTACTGTGAGAAAATAACAAGAAAATTCTGGCTGGCCAAAGATTCAAGTTAACATACTATAGGAAGGAAGTTCTCATGTTTACAAGAGAGCAAATCCACAAGCTAGTCATGAACAAACACTAGTGTGGAGTAGATCTGTGGCAACAAGGTTCTCCTGTAAGCCTAGATGAACTGTGAGTGAATGACCTTGTAAGTTTGAACTGGGAATCCTTAGAGGAGAGGAGAGTATTACAGAGAGATTGGGGTAAGAGAAAAAGCGAGAAATAAGTTCTTCTTTTCCAGGAAGCCTCTGAGGAATTAAGAATACCATTATTAAAAAAGAAAAAAATGAGCAAATAAAAGTAAAACAATATGAACAAAAGAGAAAGTAAAGTAAAAGTAAAGTAAAGGGCTGGAGCGATAGCACACTGGTAGGGCGTTTGCCTTGCACGCAGCCAACATGGCCGACCCGAGTTCGATTCCTCCGCCCCTCTCGGAGAGCCCGGCAAGCTACTGAGAGTATCTCGCCTGCACGGCAGAGCCTGGCAAGCTCCCCGTGACGTATTCGATATGCCAAACACAATAACAACAAATATTCGAACAAAAGAGAAAGAAAAAACTAAAATCAAAACCTAAAAAAATGCTCTGTGGTTCCACTGTATAATTACTGTTAGAGATTTTATGAGGGTTTTTCTTTTGTTTTATTTGGTAAAAAGTGATGTGTCTCAAGTACGCAGTGAAATGTGTCCTTTGGCACTTTGTCACTTTTTGACCTCTCTGCATCCCTCTGTTGGGAAGAGGGGGAAAGAAACTTGATGGCATCAATTCACAAGAAGTGCATCATCAGGTTACACAGAGGAGCCTTTCTCAGGCTGAACACAACGTAGCAGGGTGAGGGGTAGTGGTGGTGATGGGAAAGGTACCAGATGGCCCAGACATCTCTGCCGGGAAAATATCTGCAACCCAGATAGCTCAGTTTCCCAGGCTAAGTGTCACTAGGTCCCATCTCTGCGGGCTCAACTATTGGTTTTATTAATTTTATTAATTTTCATTATTTATTTTTAATGGAATCACAGTGAGATGCACTGTGTTGTTCATGAGGTAAAATTGATCATGATTGGGTTTCAGTTATATAATGTTCAAATACCCATTCCTTTAACAGTGTACATTTCCCACTACCAATGTCCCAGTTTCCCTTCCGCCCATCTTCTCTCTCCATCTTGTCTCTATGGCAGGCGCTTTTCCTCTTTCCCTTCTTTCCTCTATTTCTTTCTCTCCCTCTCCCCACCCTTTTGGGTCCCAAATATTTAGAAACTCTTCCTGTCCTCTGCTTATAAAACCACAGATTTCCTAAAACTCAAAAATTTTTCTTGGTGAAAGATTAATTTGGGGAATCGAGGGAGGTTAATTATTTCGAAATTAGGGGTTAAAATGCATGATCATCGTAAATTGAGTGAAACACAGTTTGAATAGTCCAATTTTATACATCGATAGAAATGATCACCACTCCTTCAACTAATTAAAAAACACAAACATTATCTAAAACAAGAATAGACAAAGAATGTGGAAGAGAATTCAGGCTATCAAGATTCTCCTAAGAGTCAAGTTTTTTTTGACTAGGTACGCATACAGATAGCCTAGGTATAAATTCTATGCATTTTACAATGGCATTTTCTTTAAATTGAGTCCTTAACTATGACTAAATCAACTTTTTGGCTTATTTTCCATGCCAAGGACTGAGAGTTTGGGAGAGGATTATATCACTGTTCTTTTATGACATAATATTTTGGTCAGGTTAAGGTTTTGAAAACTGATACATAAAATGACTTACCAGATTTTTCAGCAGTGTGGACAATTCCTTTGTAAGAGTTGAAAACTTGACAAAAGCAGTGCCAAGATCTGGGTTGTCTCGACTTAAAAAATTACTCCCAAACTTATCAAGAACTTGTGCATAGTTTTCTTCATTTTGCACATGATCTAAAAAGGAACAAAAAGAGTCTTTTATTATTTCAGTTATTTTGAACATTGATTGATGACTAGATATTTCAAAAGGAAAGACAAACAGAAACTAATTAACTATTAATTGATCTTGTCCAGTGGTGGTTAGCAGAACACCAGATATTCTCACCCTATCAGGTTCCTGCCTTTTGTCTCTCATATGCACTTAGTTCACAAATTTCAATTAATCGAAACTCCCAATAGGTTGATGGATTAAATGAACATTATATTTTCAAGAAATAAAGAAATCATGATTGTCAGGAAAATTTTCTTAGCAAATCAATCCTGGCATACCAAGCAAAATTCCAAGTGCTTTAATTTCTCTCTGCAAACGATCATAATTCTTTTTTGGCCTATGCCCCAAATCTGAGAAGTAACATCTGTAAATTTTTCCCCCCTTCATATAACCTTCTGGTGCAACAAGCGCACAGGTATAGATTAAACGGATCCAAACTTGAAACTTGGCTCAAGCATCTAAGCTAGCTTATTAATATGTTAAACTTCCATTTCTACTATTCTAGTTGACACATAAGAGGTATTACTAAAAGGTTTGTGAATAAATGTGCTCTTCTCTGAGCTGAGATGGTCTGATCTAGAAAATGACAGTAATATCTACCACACAAAACTGTGAACATGAGCTCCTCATACAGAGTAACAAGATTTTCTCAGTGGAGCAAATATTCTATAAATAATAACTGGGTCTCACATCCATGAAACACTGTTTACTTGAATTGCAGCACGTAACACTCTTGGCGGTCTTCTTAGCTAATAACAGTTTCTCTCCGTTTTCCTGGCTAGAACTTTATTTCCCAGACCTCATCATGTTGGAAATTGTTGATCTCACACTCTGACCTTTACTCCCTAATGATTTCAACTAGTTTTCTATCTTTAACTTCTATCAGCTGACAATTCCCAAACTGTCATTAGCAGCCCTGAAACCACCCCAAAATATAGTCTTAAGTATATCAACTCCCTACTCAGTATCTCCACACATGGATGTTCAATAACCATGAGCTACCTTACCTGCTAAAAACACAAACCCTGATGTTCAACCTCCAAGCCCACTTTCCCCTGCAGTATCCAGACTCAGTTAAAAGATAAAAGACAAGCATCTTTTTATAATTGGTCAGGCTGGAATCAATCAAGCCACCCTTGTTTTTTTTTTTTTTTCCCTTACACCCAATACGCAATCCATGAGCAAATTCTGTTACCTCCATCTTTACAACATATCCTGTATCTAACTGTATCTAACAACTTCTTGCCATCTCCATTGCTATCAACTGTATGCAACATTACCTCTTGCGTGATGACTGCAAAGACTTCCTACAATAGTCTCTGTTGCAGTTCTTGCTCCTCTACAGTCTATTATCAACAAAGTACTCAGGGTAACCCTGTTAAATTGTGCACCAGAACTTGTGACTCATTATGAATATGAAGGTTCCCAACCCTGGCAGACTTGCGGAAAGGAGCACTACACACCCCCACATCCCTGAAGAGGAAAAGCATAGAACGAGAATTGCACAGAGGAAGAAAATAGAAAAGGAGGACTCTGGTACCATTTTCACATAGAAGTATTTTAGAGGTCTCTGGTCAACTCTTTACCTCTCTCTATCTCTGCAATGAAATATAAGGAATAATGATTTGTAAGGTGGTAGTAAATAGATGCGAACCACTTTCTAAAGAAACAAATGAAGGAGTACCAAGCTCACCTTTAAAGGCTTAATCCCTACAACCTCTTCTTTCTCAGGCATCCCTTTAGTTGCAACAATCCTCCCTTGCTCGTGATTCTTTTACCCTTCTGCAGTATTTTCCAACACATCCTATCATTACAGATCTCCTGGAGTCATCAGACCAACAGAGACAGGGATTACCTCTGCATGACCTTGCATCCTCTCCCAATAAATGCTACTGTTTTTTCCAACAAGTAGGGTGTTATAAAACGGAGGCTCAGTAAATTATTTGTTAACTCAGATTTCCGTTTCAGGAATAAAAACATTCCCTCTTAAATCTTGTAGGCTGTTAAAGAATTGCAACAAATCTTAAAATATCTGACTCTCAAGCACACCCTTAAGTAACTGCAATGATACTAAAACAACAGGACATACGCCTGGACTGGGAAACGTCCCAGGAAGGAACTAAAAAAAAAAAAAACCAAGAAAAACAAGTGTCACTGCAGTCCACTGAAAGAAGATGAGGTTTAGAACCTCTGGACCAGCATTACATTAAAAATTTATGATGGGGCTGGAGCGATAGCACAGCGGGAAGGGCTTTACATGCGGCTGACCCGGGTTCGATTCCCAGCATCCCACATGGTTCCCTGAGCACAACCAGGAGTAATTCCTAAGTGCATGAGCCAGGAGTAATGCCTGTGCATCGCCAGATGTGACCCAAAAAACAAAAAGAAAAAAAAATATGATCCCTACAGTGGATGTCAGCATTTCAGGTTGAGGCATCAAAAAAAAAAAAGATAAAACTCAGTTCTGGTGACTGCCCAAGTTCACTCAGAGAAACAGCACAGAAAAACACAAAAGACCAAACCTCCTCAACTAGACAGGATGCACATGTTTGATCTCTCATGCTCTGGAGCTGTGCCTGTATCATCTGTCTGAGCCAGAGTCTCATCTCATCCCTGAGAATCCACCTCCCTGACATCCTTTTTGCTGTGAGTAGCCAGGAAAATAAGAAATTCAGTTAATGGTTTATTTCAGCCACATTTCAGGGAAGGGTCTCAGTGGTAAACATAAATACACAGGTCTTTTGTTTATTTCCTTAAATTACAAAATATTTCAAACCAAGTGTATCAAAACCCTCTTATAAACAGAATACCTATGTGCCCTACTTCTAAGAAATAAAATATTACAGAATCCTTTTTCTCTCCCATATTCTAATCCCTCTACTCAAATCTCTTTCTGCTCTCCATAGGTTTATCTAAATTTGGAATGTTTCAGAGAAGAGACTCATCCAAAACTCAGATGAACGAAACTAAGGCAGAGATGGGTCACAGAGGGAATAATGGAATTGGATGAGAAACTTCTTGACTCAACTGCTTTTTATTTTTATTTATTCATTTATTAACTCTTTTATTAATGAATCACCGTGAGGTACAGTTACAGACTTATGAACTTTCGTGCTTATGTTTCAGTCATACAATGATTGAGCACCCATCCCTCCACCAGTGCCCATTAACCGCAGCGAATATTCCCAGTATCCACCCCCTCCCCCCACCTCTGCGGCAGGTGCATTTCCTTTTACTCTCTCTCTCCTTTGGGGTGTTGTGGCCATCAGGTAATAAGTGGCTATCATGTTCAGTCTATAGTTTATATTTTCAGCACACATTTCCCATCCTGAGTGGGCCCTCAAAGCATCCTTTACTTGATGGTCCCTTCCCTATCTGAGCTGCCTTTTCCCCCAGCATGTGAGGCAGGCTTCCAAACTATGGAGCAATCCTCCTGATCCTTATCTCTACTATACTTGGGTGTTAGTCTCCTGTTCTGTTACTTTATATTTCACAAGTGAGTGCACCAACTGCTTTTTAATGTATCTTATTCAACCCTCATTAGAATTCTGCCATGGAAATAAAATGTGAAGCGAGGGAGGTAGGAGGTAGAGTGGCTATGTAAATATAGGCTAAATTATGGATCCAGTACACTTCACAAATTTTAGAACTAAATGATGATACAGTCTCAGGTTATAATTATGTCTCTGCTTATACATACATATGAAATTTCTCTTTGTTAGAAACATTTTAATAGTCAACGGGTAAAAGAGATAGTACAATGTTTAAGGTGCCTGCCTTGCATGTGGTGGATCCTAGTTTAATCCCCAGCACCATATAGCCTGAAGGATCCCTGAGCACAGAACCAGGATTAAGACCTGTGCATTGTGCTAGCACCTAGCCCAATTCCACACCCCCAGACAAAGAACAGCTTGTGAACAAAGAAAGACTGTAATCTGTTTTTGTTGTCACTTTCAAACTTCCCAGAGGGAAATTCAACACTTAGCAATACCAGGTCAATGTGTACTGTGGTTGAGCAAGATACTTAGTCCACCCCCCCTGCTCCAAAATTCCATTTAATCTGTTGTCCCTGAGCAGAGGGAGCCGAGTGGGTATCAAATATTAAACAGAAAAGAACAGATACTACACTTGATCTTAGCCAAAAGGCTGAGAAGTAATGCTTCTAATCCTTTTGAGAGTATAAATGACGGGGATGTAAGGTGAAGGTACTTAGAATAGTGCCTGGCATGTGACACATCCTTAAAAAAGTATCTCTAGGTCTGTGACTAGTTATAATACAGAAAGATGTATTTAATATCAAATAGCTCTGGAACATATGTCTCAAATTTTCAGTTTTTTTTTAACATACTGCACCAAAAAAAAAAAATCTAACACTGGCAATTCAATTTAGAAAGATTATATAATCACACACATCCTCTGTATAAAATTCAGGGTTTACTAATCAGGTTCTCAATAGGCACAGAGAGGGTGAGGAGGAGATGAGATTCTGGTGGACGAGAGCAAACAGCACAGCAGGGAGGAGCACATTACAGGGTATAGGGAGCAATTTCAATGGAACGCAAACTCAAGGGTTAGAGGAAGGGGAAATCGGGACATGATGTGGGGAGCAATTTCAGGGGAATTCCACTTAATGAAGAACTGAAGGGATGGAAAATGGCCAGATGAAGACATTTTAGGAAGCAGAATAAAGCTGTTTCCAGATTTTTACTAAATTCTAGCGCTAGATGTCATCGGGATTTAGTTACATGACAATAACGATGATATCTGTATTTTCTTCCTTGGCTTTTTAAGATACCCATTTAGTGACTAATGCAAAACATGGGGCTGGAAAGTTAGTACAGGGGTTAAGTCACTTGCCTAGGTTCAAATATTGGATACCATATATGGTCCAACAGTAACACCAGGAATGATCCCTTAGCACCACATGTGTGGCTCAAAATCAGAAATGAGAATAACAAAGAAAGCTCCAGCTACGTAACAGCATACTGCAAAGGCACCATAAAGTATCCAAGAGTATAGAAGCTAGGGTCCACTTGAGTGGGCAGACATAGAGATGAACAAGGATGCTACAGAGATCATGGAGAGCCCTTGGTCCCTCTAAAGGCCACCATCTTCAGTTTAGAACCTGGAAGTTTGGGGTTTTAAAATCACTATCCTCCATTCCTGTTTGTTCATCATCTGATCGGGGTTTAGATCTTTTTGCCACACCTACCCTGTGCCCCTAAAAACAACCTGTTGATTTCCCAGTTAACATGTTATTGGGGCATTAGGGCTGGATTTAGAGTCCAAATATATATATATATATATATATATATATATATATATTTTTTTTTTTTTTTTCACTCTTTAGGCCGGCTGGAGAGGTAGCACAACAGGTGGGGCGTTTGCACACGCGGCCGACCCGAGTTTGATTCCTCCATCCCTCTCGGAGAGCCCAACAAGCTACCAAGAGTATCCCACCTGCACAGCAGAGTCTGGCAAGCTCCCCGTGGAGTATTCGATATGCCAAAAACAATAACAACAAGTCTCACAATAAAGACATTACTCATGCCCGCTCGAGCAAATTGATGAACAATGAGATGACAGTGCTACTCTTTTAGGTATAAATATTTGATTATGAGAAAGCTACTTCGCTTTCTTTAGCCTCAATTTCATGTTACAATTACATCTGTAACAACTGCCTGCCATCCAGAGTACAGACCCACTATGACATCCTGGGAGGCAGAAAGCCCCAGACATTTTGAATTCCTCTAATTTTTCAAGGTCATTTTGAATTTGAATATGTTCTAACAAAGTTCTAGCCAAGACTCCTCAAGAATCTTCCTCAGTCCTCAGGGACTGGAAACTCAGCATACAGACTCCCATTTTCGCAGTTCTGAGAAACCCACTAACAAACAGAGCATCTCAAAAGATGCCTGTAGAGTCCCAGAGAGCTATTACTCAACTCTTAAGGGGCACTCAACGAACATCAGTCCATTATCGCACGAGCAGAAATAGTCTTTCTTCTGGTTTCATCACCAAGGCTTCCTAACTGCCAGGTAAAATGCACATCATAATTTGGTTTGTTGAAGACTCTCCAGGGAATTTTAATGTTTTGAAATCTGGTCCTTAAGAAAAGCCTGAAGTTCCTTCAATTCCTCCTTTTCCTACTTCAGCTTCCACACATGCCTACCCATCATTCAGTGGGGTTAAGTCTTATTACAAATAGGTGCTATTAAAGAATGAGGCCCGCATTTCACTATCAATTTATAAACTTACTTCAAGCGCCCACACTGGAATACAAGGACTATTTACTCTTGTTCTGGAACTTGAGATGTTTGGCTAAACCCTTTAGAGCAGTGTTCTTCAGACAACTTTATATTACCTGTTCATGTGTACACTAAATACAAGGCAGGGCATATATTTCCCATCAACACTAATTCAATTATTTATCTATTATTGTGCTATGTATATTATATATTATGTACTAACATGTCATTGTTGTTAAATTAATCACACATTAATCAATTTCAGGAGATCCAAAACTACCCTAAAACTGATGTGATATTTCTGCCTTGCAAGTTTCCTTTTAAAAAAAAATTTAGGAGAAAGTATATTATTGATAAACTATAAGCTGAGCTTTTTAGACCAGAATGCTCAAAATGACAGTAGAATCTACAGCTTTTTTTCCATCCCTATGCAGAACCAAGGGGTTTTGAATGATGAGATTGGTGTAAGCAATACAGGAGACCTAAAAGGCAGTCAGTTCATTCCAGTGTCAACTTCTGGGGAAAGAAATCACCATTCCTTTGACTCTTAGGGTATGTCTAGTGCTACTTATCGTCTGTTTCATAGATAACAAAACTCCAGTCGTGAGAAATGAAGGAGCTTGCTAGGAAACACTAGCTCAGCACAAGCAGATGTCAGATCCCAGTTCTCCTGCTCTTTAAATAGAATTCTCTGTGCCTCATTGTGCAGACAACATAGTTCCTAAACACAGCAGCAGTACAAGTCTCTCTAGTTTAGAACTCTTAGAAAGATATCACACCTTGTGTGTTGTCAAATAAGAGAACAAGGGTCATAGAGTTAAACAGCCCTAAGTGAAAATAACTGTGATTCAGAATATCTAAAATGAAAGGGAAAAATTATATTTTGTTTATTGAGGTACTAGGATTTACAATGCTGTTAATTATACTTTTTTTTGGGGGGGGGGTTCAACCTGGCGATACACAGGGTTACTCGTGGCTCTGCATTTAGGAATTACTCCTAGTGGTGCTTGGGGGGACCATATTGGATGCTGAGAATCAAACCCTGGATTGGCCGTGTCCAACACAAACGCCCTATCCGCTGTGCTATCGCTTCAGTCCCAATTATACTTTTCATGCAAACATCATTTCAACATCACCCCCCCATCACCAGAGAGCCCACTTCCCTCCACCAGTGTCCCAAGGACCCCACCCAGCCACCCCATTGCCATGAAGGCTCAAGACAAAAATCATCTGAGACAAAATCTCCAATTATGACAACTTTGGTCATTAGCTGTTCCCTTACTATATTTCATTATATCCCACATATGAGCGATCATTTAAAAAATTATTGTGGAGGAGATATAACACCTACATACATAGAAATGAATAAAATTAAACTCCTAAATTCCTTACAAAACTGTAAGTCAATGGTAAGTTAGAAATTCTTTTTTAACAACAGTATCATCCTTTCCTAGTACGAATAATTCTTGGGTACATTTTAAAAATTATATGAAATAAATAAACCTACACATATACAATTTAATAAAAGGAGAGGAAAAATAAGTAAATTTGAAGGAAAAATCCAAATAGGCCTATACAAGTATAAAAGAGTGTTCTATTCTTTAAAAGAACATTCACTTTAAGTTAGAATAAACTGTATTATAGATAATGACTAAGTAACTGCATTTATTAGTATATAATAAAATATTTATGGATGTAAAAATCACTTGAAAATGAAATGTCCGTTTATTATTGAAAAAGTATAAAGTCCCTTAGCAAACCAAGAATAAATAGAAGCACCATGAGTGAATGCTACACTCATGAGAAGTCTGACTTATCTTTTAAAGGAACTCCTTTAACACTACTTGAAAAACTTGTCTCAAGGCTATGATCTCCTTAAGCTGCCTGGCAATTAAGCTTTGTACTGTATCTTCAAATCTGAATGATAATCTAGCTGGATAGCGTATATTTGGTTAGGTGTTCATTTCACTGAGTTTTCAACAACTATATCCCACCATTCTCTTCTAGATGCTAAGGTCTCATTTTATAGACCTGTTGTAATCTTATAGGATTGCCTTTGTATATAAGTTTCTTTTTTTTGATCTAGTTGCTTTCAATATCGTGTCTGTCTTTGGCTTTTGTCATTCTGATTATAATGTGACTGGACGTTTTTCTACCTGGATCTATTTTCTCTGGGACCCTTCAGGCCTCTTACACTTTGGAGCCTGAATTTCTGAACTCTGCAGAATTCTTATCCAAACTCATCCCATACTTCTCTGGTATGCTGTCTGTTTCTTTTCTGACCTTCTCTCATCACGTGTTTAGATGTTTCCTGCATCTTATCTTGGAGTTCCTTGGTTTTTTCCTCAACTGCTCTTACTCTGCTGCTCAAACTTACTATTAAGGTTTTAAAAACATCACCTACCATTATCCTTCATTTCTGCCACTTATGATTGCAGTTTTCTCATTCCTGCTCTCATACTTTTTGTGTGCTTTCTGACTAACTCTACCATCGTTTAAGTTCATTAAACATCCTCAATATGGTGTTACTAAACTCAAAGATAGGAGCTAGTTGCTATTCTACAAACAGCCCCAAAGCCCAAGAATAGGTAAGTGTATAAAGAAATTGTGGCCAACACACACAATGGAAAAATGCTAGGTTATAAAAAAAGATGAAATCCTGTAGTTAGCTGTAATTTGGGTTGAACTGGGGCGTATTACACTAAACACAGGGAGTCAAGCAGAGGATAAGAACAAATGACCATGTTCATAGTGGAATATAATGAGGCACAGCAAGAAAATAAAATATGGGCAATGATACTGTAAAAATTAGAGTGGGCCCACAGAACTAAGTTCACTAAGTAGAGGTAGGTAGATAAGGGACCTAAAGAGGGTTGTGGAGGGATAATTACATGCTGGTGGTGAATGCGGCATAGCAATAGTGCATGCCTGAAACAGTGTTATTAACTGTATCATAAATCATCACGCCAAAATAAAAACAGAAAAAAATATCTGAGGTATGAAAGATCTGAGAATATCCTTCTGTTGTCTGCAAATACAAATGACAAACTGGCAGTGCAAAGTCATCCTGCCAAGCCCATTTTGCCATATGGTGTTGATTATTAGTGAAAACATTTTAGAATCACTAGATTTCGTACCCAAATAGTATCAGAAAAATCAATGAATAGTTATCTTTCAGGCTAAAGAGTTGGATATTTCCTCCAGCCCTAAAAATAGAGCAATTTAAAATTCATGTCTTGGGCCTGACATGTACAGTGGCTAAGGCACTTGCATTATATATGGGGGCATTCTGGGTTTAATCCCCACACTGCATATGGTTCTTCAAGATCCTTGAGTACAGAGCCAAAAGTAAGCCCTAAGCATTGCTGGGTATGGTTCCAAAACAAAGCAATATCCATGTTCATGTCCAAAACACACATGGAATTTCACATATGCATGACTTTCTGGAGTTTGTCACCAGACACAGAGCTGTAAGGTGGTCTTTCATGTGAACAACTGATGGATTTCCTTCACATGTCATGTTCCTGGTGATCCAACATGCATGCGGCCAAGAGGTAGGATTCCAGCAACTCTGGAGAGAACACCATATGTAGAAATAAAACCAAAGGCCCTGGCATTCTTCCAGACTTGGTGGTATAATTTAAGTGAAACATCTTTATATAGGGAAAAAAAAACCCAATCCAGATGGTGAGACGTAAACCATCCTAGAGTATAGTCAAAATATAATTTGGAATAGAATGTATTAAGATTTGGGATGGCCAAAGAATCATGACCAAAATGATCATGGGAGAGAAAGCACACTTAAAGGTAACTATGGAGTAATTATTGTTTGTTTTTTTCCATAAAGAACAGAGGATTGAGAAGTACTGAAAACCATGAAAGACGGTGTCTTTAATTGATGAGGTTTAAGTTAGTAAACCGAGAGCTGGAGAACATAGAGGGATGACAGAGAGACCATGTACAGAGTACTAGGGTTCCCCACTCTACTCAATGAGTTTTGAGGCAGAAGGGGGGGCTACTGACGGTCAATTCTTCCTGAGGGCTCATGGAGTTTATCTTTGGTAGTGGTGATGATGGTGGCAGTGGTGTGTGTATGTAATTGAGGGATCCAACGAGAGTATCAATACTTTGAATAAACAGCACACCAACATGAATTATAGTTTAAGTGTACTTTACAGTCCACTGAAGGAGTTTCAAGTATTCCTTTGGCTCCAGTGTTCATTTTCAATAACATGCAGACTTTGGAACCTAACCTCGAAGTGTTTGTAAGGTCAATTCACTTTACAATGAACCACACGTTCAAGAGTGCAGAAATCACTATTTACTCTATTACCTATTCACCTCTCTGACAATACACAGCTTTGACTCAACAAATAGAATATCAGTTTTCTACATTCAAGTATTTGCAACTCACCACTCTGAGCTGAAAGTACATAATTAAGTCACATGTTATATAGTAAAGTAAAGTAAAGGTCCTCCCGTTGATCGTCGATTTGCTCGAGCGGGCCCAGTAACGTCTCCATTGGAGACTTTGTTGTTACTGTGTCTGGCATATCGAATACTCTCGGTAGCTTGCTGGGCTCTCCGAGAGGGGCGGAGGAATCGAACTCGGGTCGGCCATGTTGGCCGCTTGTAAGGCGAACGCCCTACCCGCTGTGCTATTATATACATGTCATATATTTTATTTATATAAATCCAATTGGCCTAAAACAGTCATCTCCCTAATTCAAGAGAATTCTATCAATTTCTTCAATGTTTATGTTCAAGAAAACATTATTCATATATAATTTTTATAAATAAAGGTCCTAATATAACAAACGATGGACAAAGTACACAAAAGCAATCATTTGATTCTACTGGTAACCAAACAAGAAGCAAGCAGAAACAGGAGAGGAGACAGGTCTTTCATCACAAAGGGATGACACGGTGGGGAGGGGACATGGGACATCCAGAAAAGTAAACGCATCATCAAAGGGAAAGAAGTGTGAAATTCTGGACACCCCCAGCTCTTCCTGCCTTACTATGAGGGCAGCTGAGACGCAGTGCCTGGTGGCCCACGTGCAAATCTTTCAGAGTCCAAGCCAACAACATATGCCCCAGCTGGTTCCCATGGCTCCCATGGATGTGAATACACTCCCCCATGGCGGGAGGTCCCAGTGGACATTTGGAGGCAGGGATGTGCACACCGCATGCCCCCAGACACCTCACTGCTTGCCCCCTCCACCCACATGCATCCAGGCACCTTCATGCCATCTCCAGCTGTGTCTTTTCCTGGTAGGAGGAAAACCCCCCTGAAGAGCTTGAAGCCTGGGCAGCCTCTTGGATCAGATGCCTTGAGTGGCAGTGCTAGACTGAGTTAAAAAATGTTGGGGAGGGGGAAGGGGCACAGGGCTGGCCAGCTACAAGCAGAGGCCTAAGTCTTGAACCAATTTGTTGGCTTTTGTTATTATTCAATTATTTTTCTAACTGAATCACCATGGGAAACACAATTCTAAGGTTGTTCATGATTGGAGGACAGGAAACCCACAGGCCTGGTACGGCTGCTGCCCCCGACTTTCTACCAATGGTGCAGCTTGAATATATTCTTCCGCATGAATATACTTCTCCTCTCCCTGCTCCTGACCTCAGAGGTCACTTGAAAACCCATTATTTAACTGGCGACTTTCCTGAGGGTAGACCTCAGTCAAGGCTGTACAAGAATAGAATGCAGCCAAGAGTGGTATTTTACTGAGCTAACCGTGTGAGAGGGAAGAGAGTTGGCTTCTGCTTTAGCAACTGGCAATTAAAAAGGAAATCGTGGAAATGAAGATGTCAAAGAAAACGGAGTGCTCAAGTCTATCTATATGCTCCCAGAAATCCTTGGCTGACTCTGAACTGCAGATGCAGAAACATCCAAAGAGATGAACAAATGCAGCAATTTCCAATGCTCAAGGAAAAAAATCTGAAATTACAGCCTCACAAAGTTAGCAGGGTATAGTCAAAAGTTTAGACTGAAACTCCAGAACGACAATGCCTGAGAAGTGTTAAGTATGATGTAGAAGGGCTGTGATATATAACTATGAGCAAAACTAAAACAACTTCTAAGAATTCCTTTTATAACACAAAGCAATGGTTATCATGAAATTTAACAGTGAATGAGCATAAAGGAAATCAACTTTACAGAAAGGGAAAGAATCTAGAGTTTTGACAAGATATGTCTCCATAAAAACAATTAGCCTAGTTACCCCCAAAGCTGGCAATACTGCCTCTCTCTCTGAAGAAAGACAGGGGTAAGGGAGATGAAAGCTTTGGATACAGGATGCTTTCTGTTTGTTTGCTCAAGATAGATTTCCAGAGAGGGTGTTGATCAATTTTACTTTTCTGAAGAGGGAATAGTAGGTCAAAGAAGATTGGTAACCACTGGATTAGACAAAGAAACAGACAAAAATGTTGAAACTCAAAAGAAAAAAACGGTCAGGAGAATCCAGAGAACTCAGATGATGAACTGAGTATACAGTTTCAAAATACATAAATATGTTTAAGACTCTAGAGGAAAAGATGGACAATTTTTGTAAAGCAATGGAGAACTTTAGGGAAGACAGAATTCTTTTTTTTTTTTTCTAAAAAAGGACCATATTGGAAATGGGCACTGGTGGAGGGATGGGTATTTGATCATTGTATAATTGAAACCCAAGCACAAAAATTTGTAAGTCTACAACTGTATCTCCTGGTGTCTCACTAATAAAAAAAAAAAAGAAAAAAAAAGAAGACTGGAGGCATCTTGTTACCAAACTACAAACTACATTACAGACTTATAGCTATTAAAATAGTAGTCTCACAATGGCGACGTTATTGGGCCTGCTCAAGCAAATCGATGAACAACAGGAGGACAGTGATATAGTAATACAGTGATTAAAATAGTATGGCATTAGAATAAAAATAATTAGTCTCCAAAAAAAAAAAAAAAAGGACCACATTGGGGGACCAGAGAGACAGTATAAGGGTCAAAAAATCTGCATAAGCATGTGGCCGACCCAGCCTGATTCCTGGCACTCCATGGTCCCCCAGGCATCAAACATCACCCAGTGCAGTGATGGAGACTCCGGAGCACTTCTGGGGAATCTGGCAATCTCCAGCATTGCAGGGCACTTGGAGCACCACATCAGACACCACAAAGACACTGCATTGAACTGCAGGCCCGACTGGTCAAGAACCTACAGAAGGGGCTCAGGGACCTCCACCCCAGGCTCCCTCAAAAGACCATTATGGAAAAGCAAAAAAACCAAAGAATACAGTGCCTAAATTAAAAATCAGGAGAAATGAAATGGATACTGCAGAACAAATGAGTAGCAAAGCAAAAATTATCCAAACTGGAACATAAAGAATACCAAAAACTGAAAAAAGAAAAGCGTTTTAATGAGTCTGGAGCAGTATCAAGCAGTTGAACAGAAAAGTAACTATAGTTACAGAAAGAACAGCAAATATGAGAATGATCTGGGGGCCATAGAGATAGTTCTTTGGCTTCGGCCCTTGTCCTGCACACAGCCAACCCACGTTCGATCCTTGGCAGCACCTAAAGTTCTCCAAGAACCACCATGAGTGATCCCTGAGCACAGCTAAGTGTGGTCAAACCAACCAACCAACAAAGGACGTTTTGAAGAAACAGTGGTTAAAATTCTCCAATGACTTACATTCCTACAATAGATGTTGACAGTTAACACTGATGATGATCATACCAGGGCAATCTATTAAAAAATTTAAAATATGTTCTTTCCAACGATCACAAGAGGGTGAGCATTACATTGTAAAAACAGGAAAAATGAAGCCTGAGATTGGACAGGCTAAACAAAACTACCCAAGTAATGAGGGAATCAAACACGACCAACTAGGCTTGCCTTCATGTTTTCCCACAACATCAGAAAGCCTCATGTTGATGAGAATAAAGTTCATCATCTCAGCTGCTGTTGTAAGTATTTACATTACATGCTATTCTGCACACTGACCCAATGAAGTAGAAATTCTCCCACTTTCAGAAATGAGGACACGATTGCTTACAGTAGTCTCTTAGTGCTCCAGCCATGAATTTGGAGCTAAACCAGCAACCAAGCCTCTCTCTGACCTATTCCATAATATTACCATAATGGTGTACAGGAGAGATATGCTTAGGCTGACACAGTAGATTGGTTTGAGTGTTCGTAAGTGGATTATTCTAACTGTAGAAGACTCAGTGATAAAAGTGAACTTAGAGTTATGGTAAGTTCTAGTTTGTTCTTTAAATAACAAAATGACCCCTCTCTTTAGCTCACCACCTAGCACATTCATTCTCCAGGATTTCTGTTTTAATTGCTATCGTCCTACACATGGAGACACACTAGGGCAATGTGTCCCCAAGTGCAGACTCCTCTGCACTTCTCTGTGGTCAGCAGACACTGACTTCTAACACACAATCATCTGCAATTTGCATTGGCAGTTTTGGGAACATAAAGCCCTTCATCTCAAATCTCAGAGCTAATTTCGGCAGTATAAGGCATTTAAATAAATTGGGTTCTGTTGCCCTTAAATTGGGGATAATGTCTTTCACAGAGCACTGCTGAGATTAAGTGACTATAGGATCCCTAATACATAGTAAGTCCCCAGCAAACCATAGCAACAGCTTAAATTTTACTATTTCTACCAAAATCCAACTGTTCAAGTGACGAAATAGGTTTTGATAGTTATCCTTAGGAAAAAAATTCTGAGAGGGGTTCATTCTGAGGCTTTAAAAAACCTATGCCTTAAATCAGAAGGAGAAGAACAGACAAAGAATGACTGGACTCATTTAGGGGATACTATAAAAAAAAGTATGAGACTAACACCCAAGGACAGCAGAAACAAGGGTCAGGACAAATGGTCCTCAGTTGGAAGCCTGCTGTAAGGACTGGGGGAGAGGGCACTTGGGATAGAGAAGGGACCATTATGACAATGACAGTTGGAAGAGATGGCGCTGGATGGGAGAGGTGGGTTGAAAGTGATAGAAGGACCAAGTATGATGGCCTCTCAATATCTGTATTGCAAACCATAATGCCCAAAAGATGGGAGGGAGACAGGGAGGAAGGGAGGGAGGGAGGGAGGGAGAGAAAGAGAGAGAGACAGAGAGGGAAGGGGAGGGAGAGAAGGGGGGAAAGGAGAGGGAGAGACAAAGAAGAAAAGTGCCTGCCAGAGGCAGGCTGAGGGGACAGGGGATGGCAGGTAGAATATGGGGGACATTGGTGGTGGGAAATGTGTGTACATTGTATGGTAGAGGAATGGATGTTGAAACACTGCATGACTGAAATCCTATCACTAAAGCTTTGTAACTGTATCTCACAGTGATTCAATTACATTTTTAAAAAATTAAAAACTCCCCCTATACTTGTTGATTGTGGAATGAGTGCTCTTAATTTTATTCAAGACGAGTTAATTTATCACCAAGTATGCTTTCAATAGATGCAGATATATCATAAATAATCTTAACTTTTTCTTGACTAAAAAAGAAAGAATGTGTCAACAGAAAGACAGAAATCATCCATACAATGCAGATAAATATTTTTCCAGGGTGGGGTGGAGTGGAAGGCTGCTTTCTTCTGGCATTCTGAATAAACTCATTCTTTCAATTTGTTTTCAACTCATAAGGACTAACAATGAACCACAAGAATGTAAATACCCTGAAGGGTTGTGAAAAGAGTACTCTAAACAAATAAATAAAAAAACAGAAACTTTTTGCTGAAATCCCTTTCATTGAAGGTAAGTTTTTCCACTCAAAGTTTTCTAATACCCAGGATTTTGTTTTATTTTTTTATTAACATGTTTACTTAATTCAAAAAGTTTTCAAAGGGAGGAAAACTGGAGATATCAGTATTGGGATATGAACACTGGTGAAGGAATTGGTGTTGGAACACTAGTTGACTAAAACCCAATCATGAACAACTTTGTAACAGCATAAAAAACAAAAAGAAAAAAAAAGTTTTAAAAAAGTCTGACTAGCAAACCAAGGATCTAGATCACACTGTAGAGTTCGTGACTTGCATATGAGAAGCCACATCTGACTGTCTGCACCTTAATCTACACCTCTGGGCCTTGCCTCCCAGTAATGAGTAAGGTCCACACACACACACACACACACACACACACACACAAAATTATCAGAATACCAACCATAAACTTAGGAAACAACAGAAAAGAGAAATTTTTCTATTCTCTGGTCAGTTGCTCTCTGTATACACATACCTCCACATTTTATTCTTCAAAATCTATTGGAATTCTACTTTCTCACGTATCTATCTCTTTTAAGAAAAATTTTCTTCACTAAATGAAAACTAACCACAAGATTAAAAGTACTAAGACGTGACATAATGGTAAGCCACTAAATTACTAGTTCTAGCAACAACTTACTTCATACCATACCTTCATGTTTGAGAAAGTGTTAACATGGAAAAAATAGCTAAAATAAAGTTGCTTGGATACCAAAACATTCACTTCCTATCCACTGTTGAATTTAGTACTTTACCTTTAAAATCTTGGATTGTATCATACACTATGAGCTATTTCTCGGGCAAGCATCACACATTAATTTTACTTTAAAAACACAAATTCTCTTGTAAAACCACACACTATATAATTCTAATTAAAAATGGAGAAAAAAAAAGGAAGGCTATAAGAATGCCAAGTGCCTGCTTCATACTGAAGTGAAAAAACTGTGAATCTGTTGATGACAATATAGCAATATTATAGAAACAGAGCTTCCAACATATGTGTTTAATCAAATTAAATTAAATGTCACTTTCTATTAAAATCAATTTAAAAATTTTACAGTCCTAACATTCAAACTAATGATGCTATAGTTTTCTAGGGGGCCATCACAGGTCCCCCTAGAAAAATTAGCTGAACTTTATTCCAAATATCTTAAACTTTTTATTTTAAGGAAGCCACCATGTAATAAAATGCACACTTTAATTTATGCAAAAAATGAATTGTATGATAGAAAAAGTCATAGTAAGCAGGAATAAACAGTGTTTTCCCTCCCAAGGAAAAGTACAGGTATATGTTTAGATGATACTGCATCTGTTCCGCAAAATAAAAAAAAAATTCAATTGAACTAAGTCATTTGATAGACAACGATTGTGGTATGCCACAACTTAATATGAATCACATGATTCTTTCACTTTATAAAAATATTGTGCTCAATTACTTTTCTTTCCTAACGGCATGGAGATGCAATCTGCTCTTCTTTCTCAAGAGACACGACTTACAATGTTCTGTCACTTGCATACACATAGCTGTGATCACTTCCACTGATCAAGGCCTCTTAAGACAGTGACATCAAGATGTGGGTTACGGTGTCAACTCTGTGAAGGTCTGACTGGGAATTGAGTATGTTATATGTTAACTGTGGGAGTGG
Organism: Sorex fumeus; assembly: GCF_029834395.1. Lineage (NCBI taxonomy): Eukaryota > Metazoa > Chordata > Mammalia > Eulipotyphla > Soricidae > Sorex > Sorex fumeus. The sequence continues at coordinate 50,044,476 of NW_026606059.1, read as the reverse complement.
AGGGCTACCATGTAAACTAGCTGACCTAATTCTTAACATTTTGAGTCCCCTCTGCTGTAAAGGTATCCACTCAAACTAGATAATGCTACAGCTGAAGGAGGGAGATAATAAGTGATTAAAGGAAGCCCCCAGCTAGGTAAGCACATCTTTGCCCCCTCATCTGTGCCCAGACACACATGCAGTTCTAACCCAAGTGCATGCAGCCATGGTCAGAGACTAAGGGAATCTAAGGGGACAGGGAACTTGGTGGGGTACATTCCTAGAGAGACCCAGCAACAACTTATAGTGCAGCAGGCCCCAGCAAGGGGCACAGGTGACAGGATGCCAGCTACGGAAACACATTTTCTAGACAGAATGGAGAAACTAGAGACACGCATGTACTAGACAGAATGGCATAGGGTCAGGAATGGGTTGGTGATGCAACTGGTGAGAAACAGGGCCAGGACATCATAATCTGGATCATGTACTAAGAGATGATGCATAAGGAGAGGTGTGGGCACTGTAGAGGGACCCAGACTCATCTACTTAAACTGTACAGGAAACATTAACTGTCCAAACATCTAAATTTTGTATACAAATCTTTTAATACAATGCTCAGGAATTCAGAAATTCATTTTCATGGTAACAGCATAGTAACTTAAATTTTTTTTGTGGCGGAGGAGGGGGTGTTTGTTTTTGTGCCAAACCTCAGTGTTTACTTTTTATTTATTTTTGCTTTTTCGGTCACAACCAATGATGCATAGGGGTTACTCCTAACTATGCACTCAGGAATTACTACGGGTGTTGCTTGGGAGACTGTATGGGATGCTGGGGATTGAACCGGGGTCGGCCACATGCAAGGCAAATGCCCTACCCAATGTGCTATTACTCCAGCCCCCAAACCTCACAGTGTTTAAGGTCTTCTGACTCTGTGATCAGGGGCCACTCCTAGCAGTGTGTAGGGTAGCATGTGGTATGGGGGATGGAACGAGGGCTTCTAGAAAGCACCATATATGCTTAGTCAGTGAAGCCATCTTTACGCCCCCCATTTTTCACTTGAATGGTGGTTTTTGGCTAAAGAAAAAAATAACTATCTTCAGATGGTGCCTGAAGTGCTTAGAGTGACTTCTACCTTCCTCCAAAACAAATGATGGAGATGGGAGGAAGACTCCATTAGAAAACTACCACTTTTGTAAACTAGCCTTAGAAAATCACACAGCAACACTTCTGTTACAGAAGAGAGTAACAAAGTTGAACTAAATTCAAGGGGATGTAAAGCAGGCTGTGTTAAAAGCAAAATGCTGAAGAATTCCAACTATTTAAAAACTTTCAGTGTTCAAGAAACCACTGGTGATTTTCAACATCAGGGAAGAGAGGGAAGGGAAAGGGGAATGGAAAGAGGACATTAGCATATCATGGCAAACTTTCTAAATGAAAGTATATCTCGGAGATCACGATCACGATCACGACCATCCTGTTGTTCGTCGATTGCCTCGAGCAGGCCCCAGTAACGTCTCCTTCGACCTAGCCCTGGGATTTCTTAAAAAGTGCCATACTCAAGGCTCTTTCAGGGTTAGGAGAATGAGACCCATCATTGTTACTGATATTTGGTATATTGGGTATGCCACGGGGAGTTTGCCAGACTCTGCCTGCCGTGTGGGCAGATTATATTCGGTAGCCTGCCAGTTTGATATCTCAGAGATCAGTAAAACTAAAACTTCAAAACTGGCCAGAGAGCTAGCCCAGCATGTTTCATACTCAGGTTCAGGTCTGATCCTGGGCACCACACAGTGATCCGAGCACTACCAGGAAAAGACCCTTTTGTCACACGCTCAGGTAAGTAGCCCCTGAGCACTGCCACACACGACCAGTCAAAAACAAAAAACAGACTTCAAAACATTTCTTAAAATTTATTTTTATTTTGGAAAGGGGAGGCATACTCAGTAGTGCTCAGGACTTATTCTTGACTTTGCACTCAGGGATCACTCCTGGAGAAGACTTCAAGTATTTAAAAAACAAACAAAAAAGTAGGGAAACTAAATAGCTTGGAATTTTTTCCCCTTGATCCAAGCAGTTCACAGAACTCAGTTTTTTTGTTCTTAAAGTATCCTCACACACAGCAGAGATACATAGTACACAGTTTCTTAAAAGCCATTTTCCAACTTAAAGGACTTAAAGGGCAATGATTTGCTTCTTCAAGAAATTTCAGTTATTTTACACTATTTACAAAAAGTACTGATAAAACTCATCTCGCCTGCATGGCAAAGTCTAACAAGCTTCCCGTGACATATTCGATACGTCAAACACAGTAACAACAAGTCTCACAATGGAGACGTTACTGGGCCCGCTCAAGCAAATCGATGAACAACAGGAGGATAGTGCTACAGTGCTACTGATAAAACTTAAGTGTAAGTTTGTAAGTTATATAAAACGTATGTGTGCCCACAATATGCCTCCAGGCGCTACCTTAGCACACCAACAGCCCCAGTCTTGAGACACAGCAATGAGTCCTGGAAGAACCATAGAGCCGAAGATCTCTCCGGGCCCCATACTGAGCCAATTTCACCCGGGAACGAAAGATGGAGCAGGTGCAGTCTCCCCAACTACTCCAAATGGAATCCCAGCGACCAAGAGCATCCACAAGCAAGACCCATGTATGTGGGTTCCAGGACTAAATCTCCATGCCACATGGTGGCAGAGGTGTCAGGTTGTCCCTCCCTGGCTCCTCACCCACTTGTCGGCCTAGCTGTCACCCCCCATAATGTGCCTCTGGGCACCATCTTAGCATACCAACAGCCCTGGTCCAGATGCCCAACTGAATCCCAAAATGGATTAGTGCCCCATAGAAATGTCTCTGGAACCCAACCATTTACAATCTAAGACTCCAGAAGTGCACGGCTGCAGCATCCAAGATATTAAAAATGAGCAATGGACAATAAATGATCTAGCATCTGCCCCTGGTAGGCAAGCTTGAATGGCGGTGGGAAAATCGAGCAAAACATAATGCCCCAAAGTAGAGAGCATTGGGGAAACAGCCTACCATGGAGGATTTGGATGGGGGGGCAGGGTGGAGATACTGGGAACATTGGTGATGGAAAGTGTGCACTGGTGGAGAGTTGGCTGAATTGTATGGCTGAATCTCAAACATGAAGGCTTTGTAACTGTATCTCATGGTGATTCAATTAAAAAAAAAGTAATGTGGAGTTCATGCCCAATTCAATCAGCTGAATCAATGGCCGAATAAATAGCAGTACTCCTACATTAAAAAAAAACAAACAAACCAAAACCTATGTGCAACATAATGTATTTTGAAAGCATGATTCCATATCAGTCATCTTTCAAATCACTCTGGTGGTTGGTTGGTAATGTCAAAACAGAAAAAAAAGAAATACTTTTAAACCTTGAAAAATAGCAGATGGGCTTGGTGTCACTTAAGCCCTGTTGAGAAAACAAGAAAATTATAAAAACACATTGGGAAACAGATACCAAGGTTTGGCCTCTTGTGGCTTCTTTGGAAGAGGCCAAAGGCACTTGAATGGTCAGTTTGGATTCCACTGAGCATGTATCATGGAAAGATATGCAACATCACTGTTTTACTCATCTGGCTATTTTTTTAAGACTTAAATGTCACAGTACTGCCCACACACGCTGGCCCTGAACCTGGGTGTGCAATACTCATTGGTGACTGCAGAAACCCCAGGAGGCCCCAGAAGTCTATGAGAGCTGAGTTAATTCCTATATTTCCAAATCATAGGAATGGAAATTACTACTAGCCCCATCATGATCCACCAAAGTCACTCCCTTGGATTACACAGCTTGGAAATTACATCTAATGGCATTTTCACGAGTAGTCATGATGAGTTGAATATATAACAGTCATTCATAGCACTCCCAAAGATTCACGTGGCAATATGCAGCAATTAACTCTGCATTTGTTGGGCCCAGCTTCCAATAGATTTGAAGAGCTATAGACAGCAAAGCTGGAGTCAACCAGACTCCTGTCACATTACTTGCTGGGTCTGTCTCTTTAAACTTTAGATCCCTCATCTATAAAGTGGTAAGGAAAGCTCTACTCCTTAGGTTTGTGTAGCATAGTTTGGCATTGCATAAACGCCCATGAATGTCATGTACTCTGAGGCCTTCCCTTGTTGGTAGCCTCCTGAAACCAATTCAGATTTCTTGCTATTTTCCTTTTTGTAGGCCATAAGTTTTCTGTTAGTCCTTTATAGCACTTTCTTTATGGTAATTCCCAGTTCCAAATATTCATAATTTTGATGGTCTATTAATACTTTATTTAGATAATTAATATCTATGTCTGTTCTAGATAGTAAAACTTGTAACGATAAAGAATGTGTCCGGTTTGTCCAATATACACAACACTCCAAATAGTAGCACCTAATATACGTTCAACATCTGAGAACAAATAAGCTATGCAGATGAATAGTCACGGTCCTCCCATTGTTCATCGATTTGCTCAAGTGGGCCCAGTAACGTCTCCATCAGGAGACTTGTTGTTACTGTGTTTGGCATATTGAATACATCACGGGGAGCTTGCCAGGCTCTGCCGTGCGGGCGAGACACTCTCGGTAGCTTGCCGGGCTCTCCGAGAGGGGCAGAGTAATCGAATTCGGGTGGGCCATGTGGGCCGCTTGTAAGGCTAACGTCCTACTGCTGTGCTATTGCTCCAGCCCGTGCAGATGAACAAAGAACAAAATGAAAGATGAACAAAGAACAAAATGAAAGATTCCTTAACTGCCTTTATCAGATCCATAGGTCAGACAAGCAATTACTTTTTTTCGGGTTTGCTTTTGGACCACATCCAGCAGTATTCAAGAGCTTACTCCTGGCTCTGTGTTCAAAGATCACTCGTGGTGGGGTTTGGGGGAACTGACACAGGGTGGCAGGGATCAAATCTGGGTCAGCTGCATGCAAGGCAAGTAGCCTACCTGCTGCACTGTCTCTCCAACCCCAGCAATTACCACTGTAAACTACACATTAAAACCACATGGGAAGTAATTTTTATCTTAATCCCATATACAAAGGCCCACTCTGGAACAACTCCTGTGAACTTGTTGTGCAGCAGGATAGCAGGGATCTCTATTCTTGTCACTGTCACTGTCCTCCCGTTGTTCATCGATTTTGCTCGAGTGGGCCCAGTAATGTCTCCATTGGAGACTTTGTTGTTACTGTGTTTGGCATATCGAATACGTCACGGGAAGCTTGCCAGGCTCTGCCGTGCGGGCGAGATACTCTAGGTAGCTTGCCGGGCTCTCTGAGAGGGGCAAAGGAATGGAACTCGGGTCAGCCATGTTGGCTGTGTGCAAGGCACACGCCTTACCTGCTGTGCTATTGCTCCAAGCCTTTCGTCTTATGTTTTATTATTATTATTATTATTTAGTTTGGTGGCAACAACAAGGGTTTATTCTTCAAGCCCTTTACTCAAGGGTCAGTACTGGTGGGGCATGAAGGACCATATGTGGTGCCAGGAATCCAACTTAGATTAACCGCTTGCATGGCAAGTGTCATATCCAATATCTCTTGGGCCCCATAACTTGTCTTTTCAAAAATGTAATTTCAATGAATAGCCAGGGTTGAAACCCAGTGGTCTAATGCAAAAGAGAGTGGTCAACTCAAAGTCAGTCTCCAAAAACCTACTGACTACATTATTTGAGAGTTTACTGGTTTCAAAAGGTTTTAAGTTTTTTTTTAAGCAGCAAAAGTACTTTCTGAAATGATAGAAATGCTGTTTCTGCATGATTCAATATTGTGGCCACAAGTTTATGGTGCTGTTAAGCATTCAAAACGTGCCTACAGATACTGAGGATTCAAATTTTAATCGATTTTAACTAATTTAGATTAAAAAACAAATACATAGCTAGAAACAATTCTATTAATAATATATATGCACAGTAAAGTACAAAGCAAAACTCCTAGCCCAGACAAGGGGGTTCAAAACTCATTTCATTATAATCTCATTTCATAGGAAAAATGTAATCTGGTGGAGGAAATAGCAATAAAACTGTGCCTAACCCCTGAACTTCCCTACCTTACACACCTGTCTGGACAATCTCTCCCTCTTGCCATACCCAGGACATGCTTGTGACCAAGGAGACCTTTGATGAATTACAACATATCCCCATCCAGTAGAAAAACCACTGTGGAAGTTGCTGAGTGATGAGCTCATTGTGGCCAAGAGAGGAAATATCTTGAGCAAGAACAGTCAGGAAGAGAAGGAGTCACATGCAACCACCAGCAATGTCTGTGTGGCAGTACCTCATAGTTGCAAATCAGAGAACACCTTCTGGTGGCTCACGCACTGTGTGTCTCAAGAATAAATCATAATATTACGGAGAGCTGACATTTACTCCTTAGGCAGGTAATGGCTCACTCAGCTTTTTGTAAATACAGGCTGGTTTGGTGTTACAGAATGGCTCTTTTGTAGAATGGCTAAATTAATGCTAAATTAATAAATTAATAAGCTAAGGCACCTACGCTACTTTTTTAGCTGCCTTGTCTGTTATGCACGTATTATTGTAGCAAGTGATGTAGTCAGAGACTTAAATACTACTCCTCATTTTGTCCAAGCAATATTTTGTCAATTAAATATTTTCTCATTTTATGGAAACTGAAGATTCACAGAAGTTAAATTGATTTGTTCAATATTAACAAGTAATGACAGAGCTAGGATTTAAATTCAGATCTATACCACCTGACATTATAATAATGTAATGCCACTGCTCTCACAAAAAAAGTAGACTTAACTATGTAATTATCTCCCCCAAATCAAGGAAGATCCCACCAGTATATGGAAACTTATTAAAATAAAAACTTAGAAACATTACAAATTATGTATATAATTTAGACCAAAACAAACCAACATTTTGGTCATTATATAACTGACAACTATAACTTATTTATCTGAATAAGAGTTAGTGTTTCACTGGATATAAAGAAATCAGATAAAGTTATCACATAACCAGGGTACAAAATATATTAACAATTAAGATTATAGAGTGTCTTAGGTCTAGAGGCTGTAATGAAGATAAAAGACTATTAGGTTTCCAGTTAGCTGAGACTATCGATTCCTTGCTATGATAAGGAGAGGGAGGCCCACACATCATATGCATGTTGAATTTTGCCTTGTTTAGTCACTGTCACTCTCCTCCCTCCTCCCGTTGTTCATTAATTTGCTCGAGTGGGCCCAGTAACGTCTCCAGTGTGAGACTTCTTGTTACCTGGTTAGCATTCCTTTCAATTTATTTATTTTCTTTTTGGGCCACACTTGGTGGTGCTCAGTGCTTTGTCCTGGTAGAGCTTGGGGTGACGTGTCATAAAATTACAGCATTAAAGACTGGATAGAGAGTACAGTAGGTGTGGTACTTGCCTTGCATACTACCAAACTGGCTACAAACCCTAGCATCCCAAGCTCTACCAGGACTGTGAACTATTTTATAAAAATAAAATTAAAAATTTTTTCGAAAAAAAAAAAAGAGTAAGATCAGGGATGCAAACCTCACCGGTTCAACTTCAAAATCTGTTTATTTGCATGATGTTCCAGAGCCCTTTCCTCCCGAGTTTTCTGCTAAGCAATAGAGAACTTATTTCTTAAAGGCTTCACCTTTGAATGAGGGAGCAGCTACGGCAACGAACACTGTTAGAGACCTTGAGACTCATTTTATGTTACCAAATTTCTTTGCCCTACCTGCTGTACTATCACTCCAGCCCTGAACAACTAAATTTCTTTAACCTGCTTATTTTTTTTATTTGTATGAAGTCTACTATAAACTTAGCATCTGATAAATAACAAAGAAAACCTTACAGTCCATCATTTGATCCATTTTATTATATATAATTCATACTTCGGTAAGTACTTACCTTGACCGGAATTATATATTGCTTTTACAGACTTTTTCACTTTCTGTAAGGCTGTTCTATCTTGGTCTAGAGCCTGTAAGAGAAAAATGAGGAAAAACAGATGTTTAAAACCTGGGCCAGATATAAAGAGAAAATTTATAACTGCATTTGTTTTTCTGAGTACCACAGAAAAAGCAAACTGATATATTCATTTGTATTTTAATTAACAACCGATCATTTTAGAGATAAAATACTTAAAGTTCGAGATGCTATGTATTTGGGATATTGGCAGAGCTGTATCATAAAGCTCAGTGTTGGCTAAAATGATAGTCAATGATCTATATCTCAACTATACACAGGAGAAAAAGCAAAAGATTCCTAGAAAATCCCAAGACTTATTTCCACCTCTCAGAATAGTACTTCCCAAGGTCAGGGAGACCATCCCTCATCCAAGCAAGTTGGAGGTGGGCATTACAAGGACCTAGGGTGGCAGGAGCCTCATGCAACTGGGGGTTACTTTCTGCTTGTTTGTTTGCTTAAAGGAGGTAAGATTTTCAGGAGGGTCATGAGTGATTCCCACCCCCCCCCCCCCCCACACACACACACCAGAGGTGGTAGACCAAATAAGTCTGGGAGCTTTCAAAGTGTTTTAAACTGGGAAAAGAGAAAAGCAAACTGATGAGTATCATACCCCCAAGGGAACCAAGGACACGGATCTTGTCATCCAGTGGGAATTACAGTCACAAAAAAAAAAAAACAACCCCCACTTAAAGGAATATAATAAGAACAACCTAAAAGCTCTTTATTTAAATTTGAGGATTCCTTTTAGAGTGAAACAAAGTATGACAGAATGCTTGGTATGTTTTAATATTCTACTCAGACAGAGCACATATGAACTGCTACCGTGAGACTGGTAATTATAATTTTTGGATGACTAATCAACATATACACACATTATACTACTTGTCCTACAAGTAGAGGGCTTCTCAAAGACAGTCATTGTTGATTTCTAATCCAAATGCTGGATACACAATGCTGTGTCCTGTTTGTGAAAATTTACTTAACTGTGCACTTAGGATATGCTGTCTCTTCTATATATTATGCTTCAAAAGTCAGCTTAAAAAGGGTGTGTCCAATAAAGATAGTCTGCAGTGACCAAACTCCTAAAATAACAAAACTCTTCTCTGTTTCCCTAGGGGCAGTTCAATGATCTATGAACTGGAAATCCTCAGATTCAAAGCCCCTTCAAGCCTCCTGGTCAACCTAAGTCATGGCATGCCCTCAGCCCACTCACTCTTCTAATACAATTCACAGGAATTTTTGTTTGCTTTGGGGTTACACCCTGTGGTACTCGTGATTGCTCCTGGCAGTGCTTGGGGAGCATGTGATGCGGGGGAAAGACTCTAAGCTTCTACATGCATAGCATGTGGGCATGTGCATTCTCCTGGGTCTTCATGCTAGTTCCCCAAAGCATGCCCAAATGATCCTGCTGAAGGTCTGCTTTTTTTAAAGGGTGTGGGGGGATTCTATGGGGGCAGGGGGGCGGAGTGCACACCTGGCAGTGCTCAGGGCTTACTCCTGGCTCTACACTCCAATCACTCCTGTAAGGGATTAAGGGATAATCATCAATCTGGCCCCTCCATTCCTTCATTTCTTGATGGGGTTGCTAGTTTCTTTGTTACCAAGTTCTGTAAGTGCTTTATAGAGTTCGGTATTAGACTCTTATCTGATGGGTGCAAATATTCTCTCCCAATTTATGGTGCCATTTTTGTTTTGTCTGAGTTTATTTTACTATGTTCAAACAATTTGATTTGATATAGATCCATTTGCTTATTTTTATACTTTGAGCTCTTTTTCAATGGGATCAAATCATTAAAGATGCTTTACCAAGATCATAAATGTCAATGCGACTGAAAACACACAACCTAATCTATAGCACTGTAGCACTGTCCCACCGTTGTTCATCGATTTGCTTGAGTGGGCACCAGTAACGTCTCCATTGTGAGACTTGTTACTGTTTTTGGCATATCGAATATGCCACGGGGAGCTTGCCAGGCTCTGCTGTGCGGGTGGGATAATCTCGGTAGCTTGCTAGGCTCTCGCAGAGGGATGGAGGAATCAAACTGGGGTCGGCTGTGTGCAAGGCAAATGCCCTACCTGCAGTGCTATCGCTCCAGCCCAACCTAATCTATAATAATACAAAATAAACATTCTAAAATAATTCTAGTATCACTGTTTTTAAAACATTTAGTTTTATATAGAGCTTGCCAATAGTATTCATCATCTAAGAAGAACCAGCTAGTGCTTTTCAACCCAATGTAAATGGTATACACATGTTTCTTTCCCCTGGACCTTACTTTATCTTTCTCTTTTATATTAAAAAAAATCTGAGAAAGAAGAAAAGATCTGCCTCTAAAACGAGACTGCATATTAGTTCAGCTGTGGAGACTGAGGCCCTGCTAAGAAAGGATCCTGTAAAAAAATTAATGAGTGGGCTTTAATGTCGGTACACATTTAGCGTTAATGACTCCTAATGAGCAAAGAGATGTGGAAAATTTCCGCTATAACATTTTATGAGATCAGTCACCAGAAACCTCTCTTTCATTTTTCGGGAAAGGTACAGTAATGTTGAAATTTTGCCAGTTCATCTCATCTATAAACTAATAGGGTGTAAAGTTCACATACAGACTTTTAAAGTTTATTACAATGTCCATATTTGACAGTCACAGCTAGGCCTGGGTGAGAAGCCATGTAAAATGCACACTGAAGAACCCTGTGTTTGAGAGCGGGAAGACACGTTTTTCAATCAAGTAAACCTCCCCTTGGGAATAACGAGCACCGATGGGCTATAAAGTGCCAATCCCTCAACTGTCAGACAAGCACCCTGGCAGTGGCCTTGAAAATGTTTCAGTTTAGTTCACACAGAACTAAGTAAAGGTTAAGAGAAAAGAGGCAGGTAAAGGGGCTACAAAATTATTTTCTCTCAACCTATTAAAATTATGCTTTTTAAATATGTGCCTGCACTTCTGAACATGCACCTGAAGGCAAACACCTCAAAAAACATACACGTGCGAGAGTGGAGGAGGGAGAGAGGGAGAGGGAGTGCACAGAGGGGGAGAGGGAGGCTACATTAACATTAAAGATTCAGAAGAATTCACTAATCTCTAATAATACTTTCTAATAGTACTTTCTAATAGTCACTGTCACTGTCCTCCTGTTGTTCATCGATTTGCTTCAGAGGGCCCAGTAACATCTCCATTGTGACAATTGTTACTGTGTTTTGGCATATCGAATACGTCACAGGTAGCTTGCCAGGCTTTGCCGTGCAGGGGAGATACTCTCAGTAGCTTGCCGGGCTCTCCAAGAGGGGCAGAGGAATCGAACGCAGGTCGGCCTGGCTGGCTGCTTGCAAGGCAAACGCCCTACCGCTGTGTTAAAAATTGTCACATTTTTCTTTCTCCCTTTCTCCTCTCCTCTACTAGGGAACCCAGGATCATGCTTCCAGGAAACTATCCTGGGATCCAACTTCACACTTCCTATTTTACTAGAGTAGGGCTTTCACCTAGGAGATCACTGCCAGCCTCGAAAAGGAGATTCTTTATCTGCATTTCTTGCATAGTCCTATAGAGTCTGGGCATCTGCATATAGAGGAACTAGAGGATACTGCAAATTGGAAATGGCCCGAGGAACCAGAAGGACAGGAGAGCTACGGTCAAAGAGATTTCCAAAACACTATACATCTAGAAATCCCAAGGGGGAAAAATCCCTTAAAGGTCAATGGTCACACTGAGGGAAGGATGTGGAATCTTTCAATCCCCGACCCCCTTTCCGGGAGTGGAGTGGCATCCTTCAGTCACCAGAGAATGAATAAACACCTACTCTAAGAGATGCAGGAATCTCACCACACTTGTGCCCATCTCAGAGTGATTCTTCTGGGCGAACTCTTACCAAGCTCCTGAGACAAACACACCTTTCTGTCCACATGGGCCTCAGATTCAAAGCCCCTTCCAGTCTCCGGGTCAACTTAAGACAGGGCATGCCCTCAGCCCACTCACTTACTCTTTTAATACAATTCCTAGGAGTTTTTGTTTGTTTTGGGGTCATACCCTGTGGTACTCATGATTGCTCCTGGCAGTGCCTGGGGAGCATGTGATGCTGGGAAAAGACCCTAAGCTTCTACATGCATAACATGTGGGCATGTGCCACCTCCTGGGCCTTCATGCTAGTTCCCCACAGCATGACCAAATGACCCTGCTGAAGGTCTGCTTTTTTTTTTTAAAGGGTGTGGGGGGATTCTATTGAGAGAGAGATGGCCAGTGCCCAGGGCTTACTCCTGGCTCTACACTCCATTCACTCAGGTAGGGGACTGAGGGGTCAAATAGGAGCCAGGGATCACAGAGTCACACACATAGAAAACATGGTCAGAGATAACAAGGCACAGAGAGAGCAAACATAGAAAACAAGGCACAGAGAGAGCAAAGGATGAAGAGTATAAACCACTTACACATTTGAAGATAGTTTTGCATACTGAAATAGTTATTCTGGCAATTTCTTAAAATGTTTTGCAGAGCTATATAATATATATGTCAAATGAGCAACAATATTATTAAGATTTTCTATGTGGGAATAAGTTTCTAAGTCTACAGCATCTGTTAAATATACTCAAGTAGAAAAAGCTCATAATTGACGTAGAGGTGAAAACATAGGTTTCTAAAGCTAATCTTGTGAGTAAACTGACAGAGCAAGGAAACAATGGCTGAAAAGGAATTAACACCATAGAATTTCTTAGAGATATGCCAAGATAGACCAGACATCACACCCACCTCCCAGAGATGCTGAGCAGTAAATTCCTACACTAAAGTTTCAGAAGCGGTCACCACAAAGAGGAGCATGGCAGGACATCTTGAGTCCTGCCCGCTCTCATGGCTCTACTTTCTAAGGAGCGTCCAAGAGAAAAATTCTTGAAACATCTGAAGGAGTGAGAGCAGAACACTCCAAACCAAATTCTTTCAATGGAAAGAATTTTACTCAATGAAAAGAATTTCATTTTAATGGAAAGAATTTTACTTAAAAAAATTCATTTCAATGAAAAGAATTTTATGTGGGTTAAAAAAAAAAAAGTAATTCCACAGCCACAATGAGAGGCAACTGAAAGAAAAAAAAAAACCCAAATACAAGCAAAGAGTCATTTGTGTAATTTTCTTAATCAGGAATAATTGAGAAGACTACTCAGGCCTCATTTTGGTTTAGGGCCAGGCTGCTTCTGCCTTTGGCTGGTGGCACAATCTTGCTAAGTTGGCCACAGGAAAAAAGACTGAGCAGTGCATTCAGGGAGAGTCAGGGCGTTATGCACTGATGTCTGCAGAAAGTCTGAGAAAGAAACTGCAGCGCATTCTCCTGAAATCTCATACCTAAATCAGTGACTCACTTATTCATAATAAAGCCCCTTCTATTACAATGCCTATGTCTGGAATGCTAATGTGAGTCCAAGGGGTGGGGGGAGGGGAGAAGGGTTTGGCAGGATGACTTTCATGAAAGGAAGAGGTAAAGATGTTATTATTTGTTACTTTCAAGATTAATGTGAGTTGAATGATACGGCTGTAAAAGGAGAAATGATCATCTTAAAAAATACTTGATTTGCATAATGCAACCAAAAACAGTGGAAAGCAGATACGCCACCCATAAATAGAGGCTTAAGCTATTTCTCTGTGCTTTTAAAAGAAAAAGAAAAACAAATACTCTTTAAGATTCTAATTCTGTATAGTACAGACTCCAATGAGAAACATTTCAAGTTCTCCACCGAGCTGAGAGGTTTCATGGGATGGAATCTGACCCATAATCGACAAAGATCCACAGACTCTAAACTACCAACATTTTAGGTTTCACTTGGTTTGTTCACAGTTAAGCCTGTAAGGCATCACCTCCAGTAAATAGGTTTTGCTGTTGTTAGTTGTGAGGGGGTGACATTCAGCAGTGCTCAAGGCCATATGGGGCTGGATCAAACCCACAACATACAGGGCATGAACTTTACTACTTATGTCCTCAGGCCTCAGCAGTAGGTTGAATGATTCTAGGGATCTAGTCCATGCGAAAACTTACCATCAATTTATCAACATTGCAAGCCAAAGAAAAGGTCTATCAAGAACTCATAATGCTGTATAAACATTAATAACCTGGGTGTTCATAACCTAAGTGTAAGGACTATGCTAGGCCTGGAGGGGGTAGGTCTGCCGACACAGGTCAAATGAATTAGCCTTTATATTAAAACAAGACTGTTATTCACAAAATACTGCTATTCCTCACTCACATGCTATTCTTTTAAGAAATCTGAACATTCTAGTTACCTGAAGGGACTACTTAAAATGGAATTTCCTAACTCTCCTGGGGGCTCACTATGTCTTTCAACACTCTTATCTATCAGGTACCATTGATGAAATTATTCCCACTTGTGAAAGCCTAAGACCCAAACCAAACAATACTCCTCAAGAAACCACTGAGGTAACAAAGAAAGTCTCCCAGGAGTACAGTATGTAACAAAGGAAGCTGTAGGGCTGTGTGTGTGTGTGTGTGTGTGTGTGATGGGGGTGAGCGGGTGAACAGAGGAAAGGCTATCTCCTAGTTCTCCTCCTCTGTTCCCTGGAAAGGCAAGCCTAAAGACAGAAAACCTGTCCCAAGTGAGGAGGAAGGCCTGGGTCACTACCAAATTTAATCTCTTTGGTCAGACCATTCACCTGTCTTCATGAGCACATTCAACTTGTTCTGTAATAAAACTCTAAACCAGTGTTTCCCAAAGTAGATGAAACCATTCGCTGGGGGGCACTGGAACAATCCACAGTTGATTCCAGAGGGCATTGGGTGATTTTTTTTTTTTACCCTGTAAAGGGGAACTAAGGTTGAAAACCTCTGTCCTAACCCATCTCTCTCTCTTTTTTTTTGAGATGACTTGTATTGGTGCATTTTTTTAAATTAAATTTTTATTAGTGAAACACCATGAGGTACAGTTGTAGACTTACAAATTTTTGTGTTTGGGTTTCAGTTATACAATGATCGAGTACCCATACCTCCACCAGTGCCCATTCTCCACCCCCACTAATCCCAGTATCCATCCCTCCCACTCCCTATCCCCCCATCCCACCCTGCCTCTGTGACAAGGCATTCCCTTCTGTTCTCTCTCTCCTTTTGGGTGCTTGGTTTGCGAAAGAGGCATTGAGTGGCAATCAGGTTCGGTCTATAGTCTACTTTCAGCATGCATCTCCCATCCTGGGCGGATCTTCCCAATACCCTTTATTTGGTGCTCCCTTTCCCCCTAGCATGTGTGGCTGACCTCCAAGCCATGGAGTAAACCTCCTGGTACTTATCTCAGCTATTCTTGGGTGTTAGTTTCCTATTTTGTTATTTTATGCTCCCCAGATGAATGCAATCTTTCTATGTCTGTCCCTCTCTGACTGATTTCGCTTAGCATGATACTTTCCATGTAGTACCACTTGTATGTAAATTTCATGACTTCATCCTTTCTAACTGCTACATAGTACTCCATTGTGTAGATGTACCAACTTTCTTTAACCAGTCATCTGTTCTCGGAAACTCAGGTTTTTTTTTTTTCTTCCAGATTTCAGCTATTGTAAACAATGAACAAAAAAAGTGCAGATGTCACTTCGACTATACTTTTTTGCCTCTCTGGGATACATTCCTAGGAGTGAGTCCTAACTCATCTCTTAGGGCTAAGTCAAGTAATGCACGTTTTGAGAAGTTCATTCTCTGCATGCAGTGACTAGAGGTCTTGTTGGCCTGATTTTATGTGGTATTAGTCCTTACCAGGGGTGCCAAGGTTCTACATGGTAACTCAAATTTTAGCCTTCACCTACTGCTTGTTAACAAGCCCAGAATCTGCCTCTTGGGGGACTTGGAAGAAGCAACTTAGTGCCAGAGCCAGCTGGTCTGGAGGCACTTACTGCCTGGCTGCGTGTGACTGAGGTCTCCAATAATCCTTCTTGCTCATAATACCTGGCACAGACAGGTGCTCACTTCTCTCCCCTCTAGCCATGCTAGAATTCTTGTATGAGCTCTTTCTTACCTCCTTTCACCCCTCTATAAATGGGGAAATAACAAATGTGATTACATATGTATAAATTTTGTTATTTTAATTATTTTTTATTTTATTCCTCACAGCAACATACAAAAAGCTACTATTACTCTTATTTTATAGGTTGAGACTAAAATGCAGAATGACAACTGATTCTGCAATGGTCAGAGACAGACACAGGCCAGTTTCAAAACTGGATCTTCCTGACCCCAAAGTCTGCTTTTACTAGCATCCTGCTTTTCAACCTTTCAACCTGACACATTGGGGGTTCAGAGGAAGAAGGAAACTTTTTTCTTTTGGTCACACCCAGCATTGCACAGAGGTTACTCCTGGCTCATGCTCTCAGGAATTACTCCTGGTGGTGCTTGGGGGACCATATTGGATGCTGGAAATCAAACCGGGGTCGGCTGTGTGCAAGGCAAATGCCCTACCCACCGTGCTATTGCTTCAGGCCCAAGAATCTTGTTAATCGAGACTTAGTAATCATGGGCTGAAAAATCAGCACAGCAGATAGGGACCGACCTAGGTTTGATCTCTGGCACCCCATATGGTTCCCCAAGCCCCAACAAGAGTAAACCCTGAGCACTGCTGGGGTGTAGTCCCAAAGAAAACATGCAAAAAAAGATTTAGTAATCAAGCAATTGGACAAGTAATGTCAATACCTCTTCCTTCCCATTTCAGTGGTTCTGTGAAGGGGCCAAAAAGGAAGTGAGAGTGGCTCTTTGAGGGTCAACAGCAGCTCTTTAGGGAGGGGCGGGGTAGAAGGACCACAAGGAAGAGAAGCAGGAAGAAGCTGGCCCATAGCTCGGCCGGGCTGTGTCCCGCTCTTTTCACTAACCATTCCCTGTGGACTTGGCCAAGACCACTGAGAGGTTTCCCTGCTCGCCAGGCACACCTTGAGAACCACAGCCTTCACAGAGAACTACAGCCTGGACCTTGGACATCACTTTCATTGAAGCTGATGGTCAGCACGCACACTGCTCACATTGAAGTAGGTATAACATCAGGAACAAATGGAGATGGAGATATGAAAACATCTAGGCATATTTTAATGGACCAGTGACATTTTTAAACACCAAATGTGTGTCTCTTCTCAAACAACACATTTTTAAACTAAGAGTGCTAAGTTGAAAATAAATCCCTGATGGGGCCAGAGCAAGGAGGGCGTTTGTCTTGCATGCAGCCTACCTGGGTTCAATGCCCAGCAACCCATTATGGTCAACTAAGCCTGCCAGGAGTGATTTCTGAGTGCAGAGTCAGGAGTGAGCCCTAAGCACTACTAGGTGTGGCCCCCAAACAAACAAATAAATTCCTTCAAGAGTACTGGCAGGCTAAACTTAGAATAAGTAAACAAATATAAACAAATACACACAGGAATAAAAGGGGCTGAATTTTGAAAGAGGGATGACTTCCTAACCCAGCCAACAGAGAGACGGCTAAAGTTGTTCATCTGTGCTTATAAGACTGAGGAGTATGGAGAGAGAGAGAGAGAGAGAGAGAGAGAGAGAGAGAGAGAGAGAGAGAGAGAGAGAGAGAGAGAGAGAGACAGAGACACAGACACAGACACAGACACAGACAGAGACACAGACAGAGACACAGACAGGTCTCATCCAGCAAAAATATTTACTCTCCCATTTATCAAGGCCCATACTAGATGTGGGGATGGCAGGAGAAGACAAGACAGTTGTCTTCTACAGAAATAACCAAGCGCATACCTGTATTCTTTGAGAAGAGACATACATTCGGTGTTCAGAAATATTAAGGCGACCAGATGGCTACAGCAAGCAAGCACATGGGGGACAAAGATAGAGATGGGTAGAGAGCCAGAGCACAGTGGGCTGAGTGCTTGCCTTGCACGTGGCTAACCAGTGTTTCATCCCAGGCACCCCACACAGTCCCCTGAGCAATGACAGGAGGGATCTGTGAGCACAGAGCCAGGATTAAGCCCTGAGCACTGCTGGGTGTGGCCCTAAAATAGAGGGGGGGAAGAGAGGGAAAGAGGGACAGGGCAGAGAGAGAGAGAGAGAGAGAGAGAGAAGGGAGGGAGGAATGGTGGGAGAGACAAAAGGAAGAGAAGGGTGGGTGCTGGAGATGGCTCAGTAGCAAAAGTGTCTTGCACGCATACCACAGGTCCGATTCCCAGGGCACCCACCCATGTCAAGTCTGGTCACAGTAGCTCTGCTGTGCTGGCGCCACAATGAGGAGTCATACACTGCAGTCTGGTTATGTGTGAACACCACAGCTTAAGTGTGACCCCTGGGGAGTCTGTGTACAAGTTTCACAACTAAAGTGTGTGGGTAACTATGGCCAGTGGGAAAGCACAGCAACCAATTATTATCAAAAAAGATAAATAATAGTAAAGAAGGGGGGGGAAGAGACATAGGGTCACTAAAATAAGAGAGAGATGGCTGGAAACCGGATCACACAGGGAGGGAAAGCAGGGAGTTTGGGTTTTATTCAGAAGTTACAGAGTCACTGAAGCTATAGAAGAATGGGGTGATGTAAGTCCTAACCTTCCAAAAAATGAATCTGGGAAATAAAAGGCAGAAGAGCAGGATTGGAAAGGGGTGGCAGGGGAACAGGGGATAGTAAATTGGGCATTTCACAAACAGAACATGTCTTAAAGAAATAGTTCTGTCATGGCTCAATCCATTGCAATCTTCCATTGCCAATACCCCAAACTCAAGGCTCCCTCCAAAATAATCCACGTACCCATTCAGTACCTTGGTGGATGGTATCAAGATGCTCAGCTGGATGTCGAGGCCACATCCCTGGCTTTACCTTCTGTATCCACCAGGTTCCTAATGACCCCTGCTGTTAGGACGGGGTGACACCTAGCTAGATCCTTTAACAGCATCCTTACCTGCTCTTCCCCATCCACACTGATGCCAGAGCAGACTTACGTAGAAATCTGAAATATCACTCTCTTGCGCAAAACCCAGCCATCACTTAACATGACTCACCCCAATTTCACAGATGCCCTTTCGTAGCACACCCTCTTGTGTCTTTCTGAGCTTCCATTTCATATTTCTAGCATTGCACATTAATGGAGCCCAGATCTATAAGACCCCCTTCTGGTCTCTGTAGGTACCAATTCTAGTAGTTACAAGTATCCTCCCTTTTCTCACAAATATGTTTGCACTTTTTCAAGGCCGAATTATCAATGTTAAAAACTTATGTTCAACTATTAAGGTAGTATACTGCCTCCTTTACGGGAAAGCAAAACAGAACAAAACAAAGCAAAACAAAAATCCGCCATACCTCAAGATGCCCTTGGAAATCTACTTTTTAAAGCGAACAAACAGAAAATGCCCCTCAGTTGCATCCAAGGTTACTACCAGCCCCTGGGTAGGTGCAGTGGTAGGTGGTGTTACCCATTCTTTTAAAAAAGGGGTTAAACTGTCTCTCCTGCTGAGAAAGGATCTTTCTTCTCCTAAGGCTGAAAACACTTATCAAAATGACCTTTCCCTTACATTTTTCTCCCCCCATAAATAGCTATTTTTTTTTTCTTTTTGGATCACATCCGGTGATGCACAGGAGTTACTCCTGGCTCTGCACTCAGGAATTACCCCTGGCGGTGCTTGGGGGACCATATGTGATGCTGGGAATCAAACTTGGGTTGCCCCATACTCTACCTGCTGTGCTACTGCTCCAGCCCTAAATAGTAGCGATTTTTATAAAATGCTACATATAGGCAATCCCCCTCTCCACCTTCAGAGGTACAGCCAGCTTTTCAGACTTCATGTGACCAGGAGACCTGAACGCTCACAGAGCACAGGATGGACCTAGTGGCAGATCAAGAACACTAGTAGGCAAATGAATCAGAACACCTCAAACCTCAGGCTGGACTCCCAGTTTCCTTGTCTGTCAAACTAGAAATACTAAATAACGTGCTGACTCTTGTGGCTCTGATTTTCTGAAAATTTAAATGATTTTATTCTTCCTCTTCTTTTACTTTTTGGGTTTTGGATCATACCCAGCATTGCTCAGGACTTAACACTGGCTCTAAGCTAAGGAATCACTCCTGTTGGTGGGTGATACGAGGGGACCACGTGAGAGGCCAGAATCGAACCAGGGTCTGCTGTAACAAGCCCTTACATGCTGCAATATTTTTCTAGGCCCTAGACTTTGTTTTAAATGAGATCGTTTAATTTAGAAAAAGTAACACAATTGGCATCAACATGAAAGACCGTGGGTAGAATTTTACATTTAAGCTCTTATGTAACTGAAAGGATAAGCTATAGCTTTAAGTTTCAGATTCTAATTCCAGCCACTTTGTGGGTTTTTAAAATAGCTTATCTTAAACTTTATATTAAAAAAATCTTTCAGTCTCAGAAAATAAGCATCAGTCTTGCCTCATTAAAAATAAGGACCAGAGAGACTGTGAAGAAGTTAAGGCTTATCTTGAATATAGTTCGACCCCAATTAGATCCCCAGCACCTACAAGCTCTACCAGGTGTGTTTCCTGAGCACACACCCAGGAGGAAGTCCTGAGGACCTTTGGGTAGGTGCCTGTCCTGCAAAAAAAACATTTAGGGGAAGCCTTGCAAGCAACAATTAGAGGACCCAAGGGTTACTCCCAGCAACTGTCAGTCACCCTAGCCAAACGATTCAGTTCTCAAGGACAGTGGTACTGGGAACCACCAGGGCTACACTTGGTGGTGGTTGATGACCCCATCAGTGCTCTGGCATGTAGTTTTGGAGGTTGATCCTGGACTTGGAACATATGGGTTCAGCCTTTAGCCATTTTATACATGAAAAAGTTGCCAGAACAACGATTCAGGACCAAAATGTTAGTAAATGGCAAAACGCAAGCATTTCTGTACACACAAAGGTTTTATTTCAAATGTCTAACTCGGTTCTTTCTGCAATTTTAAATGAAAAAATATTGTATTCCACCACTCATCATGGCCAAAGGCAACATACCCTAAATTTTCTGTGATGGCTCCTATCTCCAGCCTCTGAGAACAGAACACAAAATTGTTTATTGTGGTGCCTGGGATCCACTGGGTTTGTACTTTAAATGTGGGGCAGTATTGGGGATTGATTCACAGCCTTTGGCCGCATGGCAGGCACTGGAACACTGAGCTAAGCCAGGCCCAAGACTAGGCTGTTAAAAAAGGTGTTTATGACCTCAAAATTTTCTAGCAAAATAGCCTCTATAACTAATAATGAAAATCAGAATACTTTTTTGTTTGGGGTCACATACCCAGTGGTACTCAAGGCTTACTCCTGGCTCTGTGGTCAGGGATAACTCCCAGCAGGCTCAGGGGACCAGGATCGGATACAGAGGATAGAACATGGGTCAGCTGCATGCAATGCCAGTGCCTTGTCCTTGCACTGCACGCAGCTGGGCCACTGCATGCAGCTGTCTTTTCTACCTTTCTGGCCCACAAATCAGTATACTTCTTAAGGGCATCCCTACAAAACAATGGATGGTGGGATCTCGATACAGGAAATTCTATAGATGATGATATTGATGTTTTGGGGCCATACCCAGCAGTTTACCCCTGAGTAAGCTCTGAATAAGCTCTGAGCTTACCCTGAGTAAGTATGCTCAGGCGCCCAATTGTGGTTTCAGAGACCAAACTGGAGTGGGCCACATGCCAGGTAAAGGCCTTATCCTTGTACTATCTTTCTAGTTTAAGAAATCCTATTCCAAAAAATGTAAAAAAGTTAAGCCTCAAAAAAAAAAAAATCATGTTAATCAGTAAAAAAAAGGTTTAATAGTTTCTGATGTCAACAATAGATGCTACAGGGAAAAAAAGAGACTTCAATGAATTTTAAACAAAACCAAGAAAAAGAGAACCAAGAAAAAATAGATATAACCAAAAAATAAATAAAAAAGAAAGGAAAACACTTGATGCCTATGGCATAAAATTATTATGTGGGTATTCTTATTTTGCTGCAACAGTGATACAGAAAAACAGGACAAAAGATATTAAAACAAGAAACTGGAGACAGCAAATACATGCAAATAATTTTGACAACTATATTTTTTAAATGCTAGGTAAAACAATATAAATGGTTTCTTTAGCCTTAAAAGCATTAAAAGGAAAAATAGAAAAAGTGATGGAAACAATGAATAGAGAAGTTTTAAAGAAATACTCAAAACTGATATGAAAGACAAATTATATTCCAAACCACAAAACTGCTCATGATATATGACACAGCAACCCCACCCCAGGAATTACTATTAAAATTACTACCACTCCCTCAATAAGAAACAGAAAGGATACTATAAAACACATGACCAATTCTTATGACAATAAGAATTACATATAGCAACAGGACTGTAAAATGCAAACAAACAGAAAGACTTATTCTGTGGCTACAAACACCTAAGTTTGTAGCCATAAACAAGCGGCAATTAGTTAAGGAAAACCAAAGGTCATTTATTGAGTATTTTGTCATGTGCTGTGTTATGAAACACCACTACTTAAAATGAAAAATTCCTTCTTATCAAGAAATACAAAGTTTCTAGGAATAAAAATGTTTAGGGAGTTACATAGAGATATTTAAAAGTTACTGCAAACCAGCACTGTTATAATTAGATTTTTTTTATTTTAAAATTATTTTTTAATAAAATATCTAAGGTTGATTCAGTACTTAAACATTTTTAAGTTTAAGTACTAAAAAAGTTCAAAGCGTATCTTGTAATATAATCAAGGTCTAGTCTAAGTAATTTTCTTATAAAATATCTGAGGTTGATTTAGTATATAAACATTTTTGTCATTGAAGCATATCTTGTAATACAATGTCTACTCTTCTTTAGTACAGTTGCAAAATACCCAACAAAATGCTAACTTTCATAGAAAATGAGGGAGAAAGAGTACATCCTCTCCGTAATTTCCTTGTTGCTTTGCAAACTGTACATTTAAAAAATTAGCAGAATATTGTGTTTCAAGAGCTCCTGTCTGGGGCCAAAAAGAAAACTGTAATCACAGCAATTACCTTGTGAACCTCTAATTTCTGTTGTAGTTCTAAAGTTCGGAGTAGCGAACCCACCCACAAGCATGACGGCTCTTTCATCTTGAAGTAATTTCAGCTCCATTCTTGGGAAAATAATAATTATAGGTACAACAAGGTATTTAAAGACACACACACACAAAAAGTAATGAAAACACCACTGCCAGACTGAGAATTCCCTAAAAGAATTGAAACGTAGACTAGAAAGGAGTTTCCTGAGTCACATCTTTTCAGGCTGGTACCTCAAAACTGAACAATTTTCCGGCAATGTGATCAGCAAGCACTGAGCTTCAGTCTTTTCATTTCCTTTCAGTCCCGAAGTTCTAAAATGTCCTACCAACCATGCATGTTGGATTCACACCAGAAATCAGAGACTCAAAATAATGACTGCTGATGGTTTATAGTCATTCAGGCTCAGTCAGAGCCTGAGACAGAAACTAAGACACAGAATCACACAACAGAGCTGGAATGGAAAGATGGCTAAAAACACTGTACCTGGAACCAGAAAGCCCAGGGTTAAGTTTTAGTTCCACTTTTTTACTAACTACATGTCCCAAGTCAGTAAATGAAGCCAGCTGTACATGCATCAGTTGCCTCTTCAGTAACCCATCTCAGTGATAGGCATGCACTGGGATAATCCACATAAATGAAGTAAGCATGTAAGACTGATGTAAGTACTTAAGACTGGTGCATGGAGCAAAATTAGCCCTCAGCAAATGATAGCTGAAATTCCAGGCCCATAAACTTGAAATCATTATTTTCAATGCTTCCACAAAATCTATACTTAGCAAGAATGATTAAAAAAAATTTTTTTTATTGAATCACCATGAGATATAGCTACACAGCCTTCATGTTTGAATTTCTGTCATACAATGACTGAACATCCATCCCTCCACCAGTTCACATCTTCCACCACCAATGTCCCCAAGGATTCCCCCAACCCATCCCAGCCCTTCCCCTGGCTCTTTGGCAGACAATTCCCCTCATACTCTCTCTCTACTTTTGGGCATTACGGCTTGCAATACAGATACTGAGAGACTATTACATTTGGTCCTTTATCTACTTTCAGTACATATCTCCCATCCCAAACAATACCTCCAATCACCATTGACTTAGTGATCCCTTCTCTATTTCAGCTGCCTTCTCCCCCAGCTCATGAGGCAGGCTTCCAAGCGTAGTGCAATACTCTTGGCCCTTGTCTCGATTGTCCTTGGGTGGCAGCCTCATATTTTGTTATTATATATTCCACAAATGAGTGCAGTTATTCTATGTCGATTCCTCTCTTTCTGACTCATTTCACTTAGCAAGATCCTCTCCATGACCATCCACATATAAGCAATTTCATGACTTCATCTCTTTTAACAGCTGTATAGTATTCTGTTCTGTAGATGTACCAAAGTTTCTTTAACCAGTCGCCTGTTCTCGGGCACTCAGGTTGTTTCCAGATTCTGGTTATTGTGAACAGTGCTGAAATGAACATATAGGTGCAGACGTCATTTCTACTGTGCTTTTTTTGCACAGATATATTCCCAGAAGAGATATTGTGGGGTTATATGGAAGCTCAATTTCTAGTTTTTTAAGGAATGCCCATATTGTTAGCAAGAATGATTTTTACATGCATGGTGGAATGACTATAGTAGGAAAAGAAAGGAGAGATGGAGATACAAAACCTCCCACTTAACAAGCTCTCCAGATCTCCAATGCTCTCCCCCCGCAGAAGGGACAAAATCCAAAGTATTCTGGGAAGGAACATCAGAACAACTTCTTGTAATGTTTTAGGTTATAAAACCATACAATTTGTAAAGGTTATGTGTATAGATGTATTTGTATATGGAGAGTATGCTTAAAACTGTTTGCCTGAAAGTTTATAAAGCGTAGCTTCTGTTTATAAACAGAAGATTTTATTGTTCCTAATGAGAAATGCTCTGAGGGAAATGTGGAGTAAGACCTGACATACATGAAATCCAGGAGCAGTTTGTTATCTTTAATGTTATCTTTAGAAAGAAAAGAAAATATTGCAGTCTCACAGCACAGCTATTTTTTAAAAGGACACAGGCAATGAGTCTAATTACCTTATCTTAGAATACAGGTTGGCAGCAAATGATATTAATAGTATTCCAAAAATAAAAAAAAACCAAATTCTCACTTTTACTATTTGGATCTACTTTTCCAGCTGTCCCAATATTATTTCAATATTTCCTTTCTGAAGTAATGAAGGTTCAGAGAGATGAGGTAACTTATTCTTAGCCTACCTGAGCAATAATTATCTTCTCAAAACTCAGTCACTAAAATAAGAATTTAATTTAAAAATACCATTCTATTCACAGATGTTCCAAAACTGTGCAGATTAATATTTTGTTAAAATAAAAAATATATTTCCATGGTGCTTTCTACCATGAAGCACTCAGGGGTGTAAGCTTTTTTGGCAAAAACAAAATAAAAACAAAAGCAAAAATCATAACCTCCCCATCCAAAATAAAACCTACAGAATTTTTTGTTTTGTTTTGAACATAACGCTAAACAAATTCAAACTAAAAAGTCCAAGTTTATCCATATGTAACACCATAACATTAAAACATTACTTATTTTGGCTGGGAAGAGAGCATGGGAATTGTATCAGATCCAGTCGAAACCCTGGCATATGATTCCTGAGCACTGATGCAGTGAGCCAGGTGTTCCTCAGCCCTACTGCGCGCAAGCAACACTGAACCTTCAGGCATCCCACTCAACGCTCACCTTGCTGGTAGGATACTGCCTGGGATGCATCTCAGGCTTCCTCAGCAGTGCTTTGGGAAACGCCCCCTTCCCCACGAAACATTTTTTCCTTGACTTTACATCTTTGCCAATGTACGTAATCTTTATGTAACTAAGCAAAGATTTACATGCACTCAACATTCTGCTTTTTTTCCCCCGCTTAATGTCGTGCAGCAAACACTTATTTTTCCTGGTTAGGCCAAGTCATTACTTCACTGCGCATATATTGGATTCTACCACAAATACGTCATCTGTCTCCTACGTATATTCATTGTTAACAATTAACTGAATAGAGAGGGTCAGAATAATAGTACAGCAGGGAAGGTGCTTGCTTTGCATGCAGCCAGTCTGGGTTTGATTCCCTGGCACCCCCATCTAGTCCCCTGAGTCCTGCCAGAAGTGATCTTTGAGTGCAGAGCACTGAAGCACCACCAGGTGTGGCCCACAAACAAAACAAAATTAACTGAATAGCTATTTTTTAAATTTTCACAAATTCAAGTATTTATTTTTAAAACCTGCTTGGCAGTACTGTTACCAAATAAGAAAGTTTCTTTCAATAATAATACTTTTACTGTGTATGGGTTCAAACATGATTATAATATCAGAAGACATTAATGATATCTTTTTTGTGTATTAATAACAGAGATGTGCTTAATTTATAACAACTGATAAAGACTTTAATAAACATCATAGAGGGGCTGGAGCAATAGTATAGCAGGTAGGGTATTTGCCTTACATGTAGCTGCCGGGTTCAATTCTCAGTATCCTACATGGTCCCCCGAACACTGCCAGGAGTAATTTCTGAGTACAAAGCCAGGAGTAACCCCTGTAGTAACCCCTGTGCATCACCGAGTATGACCCAAAAAGCCAAAAAAAAAAAAAAAAAAAAAAGAAGAGGAGCCAGGGCGATAGTGCAGTGTGTAGGATGTTTGCCTTGCATACCGCTCAGCTGGGTTTGATTCCCAGTGCCACATATGGTCCTGTGAGCACCACCAAGAGTTTTCCTTGACTGTAGAACTAGAAGTATCAGCCCTGAGTACTGCTGGGTATGGCCCCAACACCCCACTCCACCCCCAAAAATTTTTTGCAAAGATCTAAATAATCCTCTTGCAAATTATAATTGAGTGCAATTTAGGATAGTGGTGATACAAAACCATCTTGAAAGGTTGCGATAAACTAAAGGGAAATTCCCTCCTTTTAAAAACCTCATCGAAAACACAGAATAGCTAATACTTAACAAGCATCCTTTCAAATAAAGCTCCTACAGGACAGCTGATTTCGATGGAATATCTTCTTGTAACGGGAATGTGCTCAGACCTTCGGACTTGATTCAATATTATTAGAGGGAAACGGGACGAAGTAATGAGAGTTTATTCTATAGCAGAAGTAAATATTATGCTCTATCTGGTAGTGTTTTCATAATGGCAAATCTTCCTGCTTACAAGAGTCGAAGACTTCTATAATCAAACCTTTAAAATTAAACCTTATTTCCTCAAAGATGCATAGTTAACATTTAGTGATGTTTTCCTCAATAGGCATCAGATTATGTCTTTATTCTATCAGATGAATTTTGATGAAATGTAAATGAAGACTTTCATACATCCAGACTTTGGATATTCTGAACTAAACTGAAGCGGTGATCCAGCTGAACAGTACTTGGGGAAAAACACTTCAATCTCCACCCTAAGAATTCTTTCAAATGACTTCAATGGAAACAATATCCATAGAGTCAAGGAACACAGAAATGCTCCTTTGTCTCAAGGATTGTGATAGATAACTTTATCACATTCTTGGTAGCCAGATGCAAAATATTTTAAAGCCTGATGGAGTAAATTTTAGGAAATATTTAAGAAAAATCGTAATTTTAAGGCAGGAATGAAAGAAAATATTGTCTTTTTGATAAATACCTACAGATGCTTTTATTTCATTAGCAATAGCACAGCGGGTAGGGCGTTTGCCTTACATGCAGCCAACATAGCCGACCCAAGATCGATTCCTCTGCCCCTCTCGGAGAGCCCGGCAAGCTACCAAAAGTATCTCGCCCGCACGGCAAAGCCTGGCAAGCTACCTGTGACGTATTCGATATGCCAAACACAGTAACAAGTCTCACAATGTTACTGGGTCCGCTTGAGCAAATTGATGAACAACGGGAGGGCAGTGACAGTGACAGTGACAGTTTGTTGACTAAATTATATTGTAAAGTGAGAAAGACACAGTTTTTCTGAGTGACTTTTTAAATAGACTGCTGGGAATAAAATTAAAGAAATATTGATGGCCAATAAGTGATTTCTCTTTATAACATTAAAAAACGGGGCTGTAAGAGGTGGCATGTTCAGCAGTGAAAGCAAGCAGTAAGGTCCCTGTGTAGTTCCAGGTGCCCAAATGAGAGCCTAGGTGAGAGGGGACCTGGGAAGTCTTAGAAGTGCACTGGAAGTGGGACTAGGAACTATAACCCAGAATCTGCACCAACGTGGGGACCCTCCCCCAACAGGTACACCTGCAGTAGGGGGCGCAACCTCCAGGCCAGCACACCTCTGCAGTAAATTTTCCCTTTCACAGTGCACTAGACCCATATTTCAGTCTCCTAAACTGAACTCTTACATGGGAAGCCTGGCTACCCCGACAACACTAGGTCAATAGTCCACTAGCCTATTCCAACAAAAATATCCTCAACCTCACCAAATTAATGGTGATGACAAGAATCTGTACAAACCTAATCTAAAAACACTCCCCCAAATCAGTGCTAGAGACCCCACATAAGTCACACCAGAGCACCAAAGAATATGGAAATATCCTTGATATTTTATGCTAGAATGCCACTTAGCATAATGTTCAGTAGCACTATGCTACCTAGATGTCCTACAGATCCTCCAAATGATTCTACATTTCCAAAGTGAACAGTTTCCTTCCTCAATTTTCACGGACAAGGACCACTAAAAACAGATAAGTGGCTCAAACTGAGTCCCACTTAAAGCTCAGTGACACACACAGACTGTGAATAACTTTCTACACAGCATAAGGCTGGATAACATGACATGAGGAATAGTGCCTCATAATGGGTATTTCATTCCATTAGCTTCTATTTAACTGGCAGAAGTGTAAAGAACAGACCTTTAGGTGTTCCAATATCCTTATATCTGAGAAATAATCATTGAGATGAGTATTTTTCCAAATGTAAAAGTCAAATGGTCTGACACCTACCTGGGGAGATTCAGAGAGTTATATGTGAAAAGTTCTTAAATTTGTTTGGAAAATAAGGAAATTTTAACTTTCATATGATAATTTCCAAACACTGACCTTCAAAGCACACTTCCCCCCTCTCTTCCTTTTCAGTTTATACCAGTATCCCAGAACCAGTCCTCCAGATAATACACTTTAGGAACAGACCTTGATCACAACGGTCTAGAAAATACATTAGAACTTGTATCTAAGGATACAAATGGGTGGCTCATAGTCCAAGTTCATCTTGTGTGGAGTTTTACAATATAGGTTATATGACTAACTTCCAAACACTTAACACTTGGGAGCTTGAAAATAAAATTCAAATGTCTGATTTTCCCCATAAAATCTTAGCTGAAGTGAGCTAACTTGTTCTCAGAAAATACAATACAGAGGGCCTGAGGAGGAGGTCTTTCACTTCACACTGAAGGACCATGACAGAATCACCGGGTCCCAGTATCATTGGTATCACAAGGTCTCCTACAGATTTTATCTATATTCTGGGTAAACACTTGATGATGAAAAATGTTATGACATGTTTAGGACACCTGAGGAGAACGTTGTCATCATCCTGCTCATTGACCATCCATCTCTTCCATAATGTGTATGTCCCAGTTGTTTTGGCAAGTAAACTCCTTGTATACAAGGACTGTTATAAATATCTACTGGCTTAAAGAACTACTCTCATTCTAGCCCCACTCTGGATAAACTAGAGAGTCATTAAGTGAAATCTTCAAAGACCTTCCTGATACTTGTTCATATCAGGCTCTCAAGTCTCAGTAAAGTACTCAAGCACTTGATTATGACCTTCATTACTTTCCCATTATTTCAAGTACAGGACCAAGACAGTCACCAGAGTAGGACAGATGAACCAGGTCTGAGAAAAGATGTTGTAAGTATGGACAACTCTCCATATCCCTTAGATTCAGGACCTTCATTCCTTTATTTCACAATAAAACAGAGATGCACCAAATCATACATGGCAGGTATTCATGTTCTAAAATGTAACTTCATGTAATAATGGTTGATATACATTATTGTTGACTAATACTTCCCCTTAAACACAAATCAAGAAACGTTCTTATATCTGTTCTAAAGTTTATTTTTCAATTTTGGGGTAATTGGTTTGGGAATGTTTTTCCTATTTACCCCATTAATATGAAAAATAAGAAAGGCATTTCTTTTTCTTATGGACATTTAAAAAAATGTTCTGAAGAATGGGAATAAAGGGAAAGAAAAATAAAATTCTCCCCACATACTATGTTTCAAAATGTGACTTAAGTGGATTAAAGAAATAATAATCTGCCTGTAATTCAGATAAATTAAATAATGACTCACTAAGTGGGCTTTTTTTTCCCTTCATGCTTTGGGATTACTAAATATCACAGAATTCCCTTGGGAATCCCCAGTCTTTATTTATTCCCAAAGAGTTTCAAACATTCTTCTAATTTCCACTCCTTTTTAAATCTGTCTCTTTTAAAACTTGTTTCACTTTATTAACAACTGAAGTAAATTCTTACAAGTTACTGCTATGGAAAGAAAACCTCAAACTAGACGCTAAAATACTTAAAATTCACTTTAATGTCTTGCCAGACCTCTTTTGTGAGACAACACTAAAATCTGCCTGATGCGAGGCCTCTCCTGCTAACTTTTTTTTCGAGCCTGAAGCCAAAAATCTAAGGAGTAGATGGGCAAAACAAAACAAAAGAAAACAGGGCTCTAATCCAGAAAGAGTCTTTTATGGGTGAGTTATTACCATACAAAACTTCCAATAAAAGCTAGCACAAGTAAGAAATAATGCTCTTAAAATCCATTCTAAAAACCATAATTATTTTGCCATGCTAATTGAATAATCGGGTTTGTCATTCTGTCTCACTGTCACACACTTTAGTTTCTTATAACAGAAGGAAAAGATACAAGATAGTTTGCAATTCAATAGGTGAGTGTCTTCTTCATCTGAGGGGGGAGAAAATAGAAAAATATGCAATGGGTCTCAGTTAAATGAACCTCACACTTACAGGGCAAGAACTCCAAGACAGGTAAGTGTATTTGGCAACTTTTGTGTGAGATTTAAGATACATAAAAGCCTTGTGAATTGGATAAATTTATCCAACTACTGACTGTAATACAGATTATGGAATATATCTTTGCTAAAGTGATTCTTCTCTCTTCATAGCTTTTCTGGGATAATAATAAGGGGTATGTTATGATTAATTTCTCCCCCTTTACTTATTATACTTATCTAGTAGAAAAACTCGGAAAATACACTTTTTCACTTCCCAATTCAGTTGGCATTTCCAATGCTTCTTGATTCTTCAGTGACATGATAGGGTGTTAGCTTACAACTTTAAACCAGTAACGTAGAAAAGAAAATGCACTCTATATTTTGTACTTCCACAGTCTCTTTCTGCTAAGGAACTCACTACTCTGTTTTAAAGGGGCATCATTTTGTTGATCTACTAGAACATGAGCAATGTGCTAATAGGTGCTGGTCCGTATTTTTCTTAAGAGTTACTGTCGTTCAACCCCATCAGTGTGAACAGTTTAGCCACAAGAGTCTGGTTCTAACAGAGAAAGTCCATCCCATTTTACTTAACTGTAAAGCTGGGATGGGTTCAGGGTTATATCTTCTAATCACCATATTTTACTTTAAAGCAAAGTCAATTCTTGGGAGGTGAAACAACTTGCCTAACTTCACAAAGGACAGTCCAGTGCCAGAACTAAGTGTACTTCTATCTCTTATTCATAAGGTGTTTCCCTCTATCAGGATGCACCTGGATTAGTCCCTATTATGTACTGCCAGTCCTCCGCTCAGAAGCCCAAAAGCATGAGAGATGTTTGGAAGACTTGTGTCATCAAGAAACATGGGTCAATTGAGCTCTAATGGAACTCTGCATCTCTGTGCTGATCTATGTTTATTGTCTTCATTTAGTAGACTATGGTATAACCAGGTGTGCCAGGAGCACACATAATCAAGGGATAAACACAGGACCTCCTCTCTTCAAATCACTGAAGGTTTCTTTTGGATTAGTGAGGGTGGGGACACAACAGATCTATATTAAACAAATATAGTATGTCTCACAAAGCCAATTCTTTTTACCCCTGCAAAATTAAACATAATATTTTCAAAAAATTTCAAGGCTTCTTACTATCTCCCAGCCTTCACAGAATCTCACACAGAAATGGAATATTTATGGATTTAATTACATGTATGAAGGTGAATGTATGAAAATATGAGAGGTATTACTTGTTTAAAAATGTGAGTATTTATACCTCTACAGACCCGAAGGTGAGCAGGACACTGAGACTGTAGAGGTTAAGATTTAAGACTATGCTGAACCTTTACTCCCTGCACTCTTGTGTATACCAAGTCTTTGCCAGTTAGAAATGATGCTAGTGTTGAAACATGCTTATGCACATTTATGTGCAAGTGGCATGTATGTGTCCTTGCAATATCACACCCCATAAATGTAAGTCAACCACTTTTTGTAGTGTTAAAGTGAACAAATTGTACACTGAAGGAAAATAAAAAACTTTCAAGTTCATCACCAGAATGGAATCTTCCAAGACATTTCCAAGGATATTTATGCTTCTATCTCCCTTAAAATGATAAACTCAGAACATCACAAAATTCAATCTTTACTCCAGCATGTAAACCTGCAAAGGTCTAAGAAGAGAGGAACAGAGCTGGAGGTTCGAAAAATAATGAACTGAATGTGCTACGTAAGCATGAAGAAGGGGTGAAGGTTGATAGGGGAAAAGCTGGGAAGTTTCTGATTGTCAGAAAAGACGACTAGCAAAGAAAACCTTAGCATGGGATGTCTACCGTCACCCAGGTCTGGATGAGTGGCAGTAGAGCTCTCATCCCGGAGCAATATCACGGTGATGGAAGAAAACTCTGGCCTGGGCACGATTGCTTTTGGGGATCGGTCTCCTTCCACTCCTGGCTTTTAGTCTTTCTTTGTTCCACAGCAACTGATACCTGAGCCCCAGCAACTATCACAATCCTTACATGGTCTGTGTACACAATAAGCAAAGAACAAATAAAGGATACAGCAGATAACAAAAGAAAAATGAATTTTATAATTACTGCAAAAAAGACTATGTTCTAAAGTTTAAAGTAACTGGTAAACCTGGATAGCACCAACTCCACACACTTTTCTCATTTGCTAATAAACATAATGTGAGGGAAAACGCATTCAACAGTTCACAGTGTGGTTAAAAAGTCCATGTTGGATTGAGATAGGTTAGACAAGGTTAGACAGAAGGTTTATTCACTATCTTTTTCCGTAAATACTTGGGAGAAAAAAGCATTCTTTATTGAGTATGAAGAAAGCAGTCTTTGAATATCAGTTGGAATTCCTAATTCCTCAAATGTTTAATATTTAGATTATAAAAACCCTCACTTTCCATGATTTATGTTAGGAAATCATGAAATCTTAAAAATATTTATAAAAGAGGCTACGTTGAAAAGTCTCCAAAAACATTTTAGGGGAATAGACCTCTAATACAAGTTTATCTTCAGATATATTACTAAATGCTTCAAATTTTTTACTTCCGCAGAAGGATAAACATAGAGGCCTGTTCCATGACCCTTAAGTCAGGATTTCCTTGAATGACACATTAGTGAAAAATGCAAACCAGTGGAAGTCCTGACTCATTATACCAGCGTTTGTTACATTCCAAAGGTCCGCTGCGCATCAAGACAGAATAGCTTCTGAAACCCAAATTTATCCTTAATCCTTTGCCTCAAGAATATTTCTTCATTTATGTAACACAAAAACGCAAAAAACAATCATCCCCAAATGCTTGTTTATTAACATGACTCTCATTTTCTTGGATATATGATTATATATCTGATTATATATGCTGACCACAACATTAAAATGCCCCAACTCAAAGACCAGGTAAGAAACAGCCCTAGATTTTGTAGTAAGTGACTACATTTATCCTCCGGCTCTCACCAAATGGATTAAGGGAAGTTATCTGTACCTAAGGGGTTTCACAGAAAAACTCACAACGTGAGAACAGAAGATGTGCAGGGTCAACCAGCATCACCCTTTCTGGAATTTCAGCCAGAGGAAGGAAGAGGAGATAAAGGAGAGGCCACGATGGTGCTGGCAAAGAATCTTTAGTGAGGAGACAGAAATTCTGAGTAGGTAACTGAGAAAAGATACACAAAGCAGAAGCAAGGAGAGGCCAGGCAAGAGAGTCAGACACAGACACAAAAAGAATATATAACTGAGCTAGTATGAAATCAAGCTTCCATTAACACTGATTCTGAGAACATTTTAAGTGAGTCTCTGTTCACTAGGGTACCTACCTGAAATGCCAATCTCCAGTGATTTCACTTAAGCCTCAAAATATTCCAAAAAAGTTGGTGTTATTAACTTTTGCAGTCTACATACTTATTAAAGAGTAAGCTCGAAGACTATCAATGTGTTGTTCCAAAGCTGAAATTTAATTCACCAAACTATACAAAATGCTACCAATTTGGAGAGTCTTCTATATGCTAGGCACATGGAACACTGTACGTGTGTGTGTGTGTGTGTGTGTGTGTGTGTGTGTTTCTGTTTCACAGATGAGATTCAGAGATTTGTCTAATGTCACAGAGCAAAGAAATTGCAGTCCTACCATTCCCATACATGTTCTTGTCACATACTTTGTGTCACGGGCACAAACAACTGTGAGAACTATTACCAACGCCCTGCCTCCCCCCCCCCCCCCCCCAAATTGGGAAAGGCAGAGGATTCCTAGCCATCACCTTGACATGCCTTGGTGTGACAGTTCAGTGGTAAACATGTAACTTCTTGGGTATTCCCCCGGAAATGGGAAGAGATGACAATGTGCCTTGAGAACACTGAAGGTGGATTTTATATAAATGCAAATTTAATCAAGAATGCCAGTCAGATAGTGAGACAAAAATCACTGGGTCTCTTAAATGGAGAAAGAAAACTACTGACTCCTTATGGGACCTGCTCCTTTGAAGTTCTACCTTGGGGGGAGACCATGCTGGACCCCTATAATCCCAGGCACCTGCACACTGTCCAGGGACACAGTTCTCAGGCCCTTGTTGAGTCTTAGTACCTCAAATCAGCAAAGCTGGGCCAGACTGCTGACCTGGCCCCAAAGAAAACAGAAGGATTTGATCCTTCTTCAAAGACACAGACAGCCACTGGCAACTTTGAGAACCTTTTAGGGTCAAACCTTGCTCCCTCTGCAGAGCACTTTGCATAGGCAGAACAAGAAGAGATGTTGATAAATGTTTCTAGAAATGAATAATCAAATGATTTGGGAGGAAATCCCCTTGACTTTCCCAAATACTAAATGAAAAGAAGAGATTCTGGACCAGGTCTGACATGTTCACAGTGAGAAAGTAAAGATAAGAAATCAGAAGGAGCAAAGACTCACACTAGAAGCATGTGAACTAATGTCACTGGCCAGCAAGGCTAAAGAGTCAACCTCTGACCAGGACAGGACAAGGTAACTCACTGGTTGGGGAGCTGAATTTCTCACTGAAGTTGGAATCTTTGAGGGTCCCTAATTTCAGTGAAATGAGGTAAAAGGAGGAAATGGGGAAAATAAAAATCCATGTACTGGCACAGGGATACGTGATCTGAGATGGAATTTGGGAAAGGGGAACACTGTGCTACCTAAGATCACATAGCCCCTAACCAGTGACTTCCTGCTGTGTGTTCTGAGTGTTCTTAACCACATAAGTGGCCATAAATATACTTTGGACATATAGGGTGGTAGGGTTGTCAACAAATTAGTCTCATATGGTTGCAAACCACAGCATCCAAAAGGATAGAGGGAACAAAAGGGAATGCACTGCCACAGAGGCGGGGTGGGATGGGGGGGATTAGGGGGTAGGAGGGATACTGGGATCATTGGTGGTGGAGAATGGGCACTGGTGGAGGGATGGGTACTCGATCACTGTATAACTGAAATAACTGAAACCCAAGCACGAAAACTTGTAAGTCCATAACTGTACCCCATGTGTTTCACTAATACAAATTTTTTAAAAAAATGCTTTAAAAAAATAAAGAAAAGTGCTTTGAAATTGGAAGCAATTGTAAATCTTTTCTGAGGAGTAAGGACTCAAATCAGGCATATAAACTGTCCACAGCCTTTGTGATGAGATTACCTTCCCAAGTAAAAAACAAACAAACAAACAAACAAAAAACATATAAAAGAAAGTAATCTACGATAAGTGAGACTTGGCAGATAAAATAATCCCCACCAGATTCTGAACTAATATATTATCAAAAAGGTTCCACACATGAAGACAAAATAATAAAAATTAGAAATGGACATCATAATATAACCTACGGGAAAAAAACCTAAACAGAATACTAAACTTCCATTTTTCAAAAAAATTTTAATATATCAAAGGGTGGCCAGTGAGATGAGTCTAAAGGCTGAAGTGTCGGCATTTTATGCCAGACCCCCAAATTTGATCCCTAGCACCACACTTTCCTCCCAGTTCTGTTTGGAGTGAATCCCCCCTGCCAAAAAATAACAAAGGATTGATTAATTATTATACATAACAGATGACAGTTCACAAACCGAAAATTATACATGATGAAACTCTTCTAAGAATGCAGCACATAAAAAGTAAAAGTAGAATAATCTGAGATATAAGATAGAATGGGAAGAAGTACACTAATAGAGTTCTAGAAGAAATTAGAGGAAAAAAGAAAAATGGGTAAGTGCAAAAACTCAGGAAAGTAAGTAACAGTTCTGAACTTCTTAGAATATGTAACTTCCCTTTATTATTTTATTTTTGTTTCTCTTTTGGTTTGGAGCTACATCCAGCAGTGCTTGGGGCTTACTTCTGGCTCTGCACTTAGGGATCACTCCCATATGTGATGCAGGGGTTCAAACCCAGATCAGGCACATGTAAGGACTCAATCAGGCATGTGGTGAGATGAAAGGGTAAACCGGGAAAAATAAAAATCCACCTACTGGCACAGAGATACACATGAAAGCTGTTAAATATGATATTAAATTTGGGAAAGGGGAACATTCAATCAGCTAAGATCAAAACCCCATTGTATTATCTTCCAAGCCTATATGAACTTCCCGTTTCTTAAGCACCTCTTATTAGTACTGAGAAATATTAGCCACTATTTTGACAAGAAAAAAAGATAATCCCTTTCATATATTAAATTGGTTGTAAAATCTGTAGAGCATAGAATGCATTGCTAACCCATTACTTGCAGTTAATTTAGTAGTTAAACCATTACTTGTGGTTAACTAGTTCCTACGAAATTTAATTGAAGAGAAAGTAAGTCACAGCATTTATAGAAATTCGTGCCTTTAAGAATAGGCAAATAATTGATAGGGCATGATATAATAATTGCACCAAGACTTCCTTAGCAATCTATGCCAAGACACGGTGTTAAACTGCTTGCAAAATCAGATGAAATCCTCCCATAAGCTAATGAAATAGGGAATGATTAGATTGTGATTTGCAGATAGGGAGACCACATAACTTGCTAGGATCCTGGAACCTGTCAAAAGGAGTTGAGTTAAACCTAGACTGTTGAACTTCACAGCTGAGCCCTAAATGTAACCAAATATAGAACCCTCCTCTCACTCAGGGGGAAAAAAAAGCTTTTAAGCTTTTTTTGGCCACAACCACTGATGCTCAGGGCTTACTACTGACTGCTCAGGGATCACTGTTGGCAGTATTCAGGGAATCATATATGGTGCACCTCAGGATCCAACCAGGGTTGGTCTCGTGCAAGGCAAGCAATTCACCCCCCCCCACTCCGCCCCACTGTACTATATCTCTTCAGCCCTCCCTCAGATAATCAAATTAGCAATTAATAAATAAAACGTTTGTTGAAGGAACTACTCTACCCCATCTTTACAAACCAGTAAAATCCTTAAGGTTTATGTCCTATGGGCAAAACACTTTTTTCCCCCCACAAGAACAGTGACCCCCCACAAGAACAGCTTGTGACTGACACATTTTCTCACTGGGAATGTCCCCTCCCAAGAAGTTTGTTAAACAGTCTGGAAGAGGTCCTCTTTCCAGAAGGAAGCTTGGTCAGCCACCAGCTCTGTATTGGTCAGAACCACTCAGAATAGTCTTCCCAAAACTATGACTTCACTTGGTTTTTGACCAGTCGTACCACATACTCTTGATATATTAGAGCATCAATACAGGTTCCAAAGGATGGCAACCCACCCCCTTTGTCCAAGAATCTCACATCTGTAAAAACACTCCAAGAAGATCATTCAGTAGAAGAAATGTTAATGATGGTCTCAGTCAAAACTAGGCAAGTTCTGGAGATCCAATAATACAGAAATCGTTTGGTAAATTGAGAAACATCTCCATATGACTATTACTTGATGGCCTTATAATTAAATAACAAACATATAAAAACTAGAAATATCTGTGCTATATTTATAGCATTAAGGCAAAACTCAAAATGGGAACTCTTTCAAAAGACATATGCAAACAACAGGATAGAATAACTAAAATAACTAAAAATAAACTTAAAATCGTTGAGATATGGTGATAGTAATCTTTCTCTACAAACCGTTAACTTTCATTATTGCATTATACACTAAATTTGGGGGTGATGGAATAGTATTTAGGCATCTTGACAACTCTCCATTTCAAGAATCATTTGCAGTACCCACACTATTATACTACTACTATTTGTTGAACTAAACTCATTCCTCTAAAGCACTCCAGGAACTATTTTGTCAATGTTCACTTACATTATAGACGGCAAGAGTAGTATCAAGTTACTCAGTATGATTTAAGAAACCTGAGGGAAAAGAGGAGGGGAGGAGGAGAAGGAACAGTTAAAGGAACTTACACCACCATCCAGAAAAGTACTGTGGTTTGCACATCGAACCATTATTGGCCTCCACAAGGCATTATCAGTCCAATAATACATTTCTTTTTTAGACTGTTTTTTTTTTTAAAGTGTACTTGAAACCAGAACAGGCTTTGAATTTCAAACACAGAGAACTAAAGGAATGCCGCAGAGGGAGAATTAAGGTCAGCTGAAATTGGCCTTTTGTCTGGGATGAATTCTTCAGACTCGGAAAAAGGCAGTTAAACTGTGGATGAATTTGAAAGTAAAATCTGAGGTTTTCAGAATTATCCACAGGCCAAGATAGAAGGCCAGTGTAGATTTCTGTGATATGGCTTCCACAAAAAGCAGCAACTGTGTGACCTTGAATGTGTCTTAAACAGAAAGGAAGTAGACCAAAAAAGAATTGTGATTAGGATGTCCTGGGCATACAGGTAGTGACAATTCAGATGTTTACACAAGCTTGGAGGGTCAATAGCAGAAAGGAAACAAGAATGTTAGAATATGTGCCAGCAAACGAAATAGCAACTCTGGCACTGGTTCTCTCCCCACTTCGTATACCAGGGACATCTCATTACTAAAGACAGATCCCCATCAGTCAATGGGTGGCAGTCTCCTGCCCTTAGCAGCTGAGTCACAGTCTTGGGAATGTTGAAAGGTACATAAAAGTTTATAAAACTAGGCCTCTGAATTCATGCCAAGTACTATTATTATTATTATTTTTGGTTTGGGGTTCTCAGGGCTTACTCCTGGCTCTGTGCTTGGTGCTCATTCCTGGCAAGTTTTGAGGGGTAGGGGAAAGGGGTGCGATCACATGGGATGCCAGGAATCCTGCCCAGGTGCAAGGCCAGCACAGAACCGACTGCACTGTCTCTCCAGCCATTTGGTTATTTTAATTGGTCGCTTATCTAGTTCCTCAATTAGATAAGGGCACTTGGTAAGTCAGCATCCTGTTATCTGAGGGCATTTCTTCAAAGTCTAAGTTAACATCTAAGACAAAAAGGCGTAGGCTGTTTCCTCCTGTACTTTTTGTAAGGTGTCCCCTCCCTCGCAATAAGACAAATGTTTTGCCGGTA
The DNA here is from genome assembly GCF_029834395.1 of Sorex fumeus. Classification (NCBI taxonomy): domain Eukaryota; kingdom Metazoa; phylum Chordata; class Mammalia; order Eulipotyphla; family Soricidae; genus Sorex; species Sorex fumeus. Next base: position 50,004,703 of record NW_026606059.1, on the reverse strand, counting down.
GGGGGACAGCAATCACTCTATTTTCACTTCATATTCCATTAATAAGTTATGATTTACAGCTTAGCTGAACATTCCTGAGGACCCCTTTCCTTCTGATAGAGTCTGCTGCTAACAAGTCCTTCAGAACCATCTGTGGTCTCGAACAGAGAAGATGTTGGAAAAGTGTAAGAACTAACTTCGAGGACTGGGGAGATGGCGCAGTACAGCATATACTTAGCCTGTGCAAGAGCCTGAGTTGGATCCCCAACACCATATGCTCCTACCCTCTATAGAGCCTAAAAATAAAAACCAAACCAAACCTTTCCTTGCTAAATAGGCTAACTAGTTAACTATTATGTATCTGGTTACAAGGATACACTTCTGAAATTTGAAGTTTTAAATTTTGATTGTTTTGTTTCCTGTAAGTAAAATATCCTTTTAATTCAAACATGCGTAAAGACATGAACACTAGGGGCTGGAGCAATAGCACAGAGGGTAGGGTGTCTGCCTTGCATGCGGTTGACCCAGGCTCGATTCCCAGCATCCCATATGGTCCCCCGAACACCGCCAGGAGTAATTCCTGAGTACAGAGCCAGGAGTAACCCCTGAGCATTGCTGGGTGTGACCCAAAAAGCAAAAAAAAAAAAAAAGACTAGTCCAGATGGTGGTTCTTTGCATTACTATTGCAGGGGACAATCTGGCCCATCCATGTGACTTTAAAACACGAAAGAAACCAGTCATACCCTTTCCCAACATAAAGGTATACTTCAGGAAATAACATTTTTTTTTCAGTAGGGAGAAACTGCCGTGGGGAAGAAATGAAACATGTAATACTTAAATAAGACCTAGGGATTTTATTCCAGGTCTTCTCTCAAATCCATTAGGCCCTGTCTCTGAACTACTCAAATTTTCCCTAATCATCACATTAATCTTCCTAGCTTGAAACAGAAATCTTCCTGTAACTATTACCCCAACAGAGACCAGCACAGAAAGCAAATGCTCAGCAATCTGTTTGACCCATCACATCCCTGACTCTTCCCCAGCTCCAGTGAACTTGGGAAACAGTGAAAGCCGTACTGCACACGAGCAAGAGATGCTTCTCCCAGCCTCCGACTCTGCCCTCCCACGTCTGCTTGTCTCACTAGTCCTGTGCCTGTGAATCCTCTTCATTTCCTAACTTCTCATTCCTCCTATCAGGAATGGGGGCCACAGTTAAGTCTGAGCAGGACACAGGAGCTATGTGCTCACAGGAACCTTAGTCCCAGACGAAAGAAGTCCATTAGCATGTGTCATATTACAGGGGCAGTTTATTCCACTTTGGCCTTTTTAATTTATTTTTATTTATTCTCTAAAACAAACAACTCCCCCCACCGCCCGCCCAGTGATAATAATGTACTGTGAGGACACTAAATCCCTTGTATACTACGTAAGTCTAAAGTCAGTTTTCCTTTGACAGTAAATCATACTTTACATCATTTTGATTTTAAAAAAGAGCATTTACCACCTCAAGGAGAAAGGAGAGGAACCAAGCCAGATGTTCAGCTTATCCATCTAACTTTGGAATTTAGTTTCCAACACCTACCAACCCACATCTCCACTTTGGTTCTTCTCTTTTTGCATCCTTCAAGATGATAAAAGCCACAAGTTTTAAACTGAATTTTAAATGAAATACTAAGGTTTATCACCCAGCTGAGCTCCCATTACTGCTTGATAAAACATTTTTACCTGGCTATCTCAGCGGGTAGGGTGTTTGCCTTACAAGCGGCCAACATGGCCGACCCGAGTTCAATTCCTCCACCCCTCTCGGAGAGCCCGGCAAGCTACCGAGAGTATTCGATATGCCAGACACAGTAACAACAAAGTCTCCAATGGAGACGTTACTGGGCCCGCTCGAGCAAATCGACGATCAACGGGAGGGCCTTTACCTTTTTACCTTTATCTATACTCCTAAATTACTAAATTTAGTTTATCACCGACCTGTCCCCTGTTTAAAACAACTGTCTATCACTCTGTTTGGCTTTAATTTTTCCTACTCTGCTATTTGTATATGGCACAAGATCTTTGTGGGAATAAAACCTGCATATCTTCATATGAAAAGAAAAAATAAGTGATTATCAATAACTAATAGAGTAAATTTGGTCCTTAATTTTCCAATAATTCTGTGGTCTAGTTTGCATTATTGTTAGTTGGGAAGAAGGTTGGGGCTACACCTGATTGTGCTCAGGAGGTGACATGTGGTGCTGAAGATTCAAACCAGTGTCAACCACAAGCAAGAGAGGTGCATTAACCCAAGACTATTATTTCTCCAAATATTACTCCTTAACCCAGTACTATTTCTCCAAATATTACTGTTTTGTAATATTTTTTATTTTGTTGTCTATAGCTTGTTTTGTTTAGTAGTAGATAGATATGTGCTTTGATGTTCTGGGAAAGCAACTTCCCAATGTAATTGTACGTTTTGCAACAAATTGATTTGAAAAACAAAACAAAACAAAACAAAACAAAAGCATTTCTTCCCTTGGTACAAATTCAGACCCTTGATCACAGATTGGTCTATAGAAAGCTTACTTGATTCTAGACACTGAAACTTCAGTTCATTTCATCATCATATTCTATCCTCAACTTTATAAGCCACACTCTATTCACTAAGCCACACTCAATTCAGAAATAGAGAATGAAGGGCAGACTGATAGTACTGCAGGTAGGGCACTTGCCTTGCACATGGTCAACCTGGGCAACCTATATTCCCTGAGTCTGACAGGAGAAACCCCTGAGTGCAGAGCCAAGGTAGCCCTGAGCACCACGGGGCATGGTCCAAAAACAAACACAAAGAGAATTATGTAACTGCTCAAAATTCTCTATAAATTCAAACACTACGTTTCCATTTATCAGTCTATTTTAAAAGTTTTCTTCAGGTGCTAACATTCAGAAACTTTAAATTCTAGTGCGGGTGTCCCCTATAAACTGCTGCAACAGATTTGCTTCTTTTTACCAGTAAACACTACAAAGATTCTAAGGCATCAAAAAAACCTTCAAACACGAAAACTTCATACAGGCTGGATAGATAGCCTACCCACTGGTAGGCTGCAAGTTAGATTGCCAGCAATCCAAGGTAAAGGTAAAGGTAAAGGCCCTCCTGTTGATCGTCGATTTGCTCGAGCGGGCCCAGTAACGTCTCCATTGGAGACTCTGTTGTTACTGTGTTTGGCATATCGAATACTCTCGGTAGCTTGCCAGCTTCCCCGATAGAGACGGACCGGTCTTCGGTCGAGGGTATACGAGTAGCTGCGCTCCCCTGCTAGACCCTCCAAACAAGCCAGCAATCCAAAATGCAAGATAAATAAATAAATAAATAAATAGTGCTGCACTGTCCTCCCGTTGTTCACTGATTTGCTTGAGTGGGCATCACTAACGTCTCACAACAAATTGTGAGACTTGTTGTTACTGCTGGCATATTGAATATGTCACGGGCAGCATGCCAGGCTTTGCCGTGAAGGCACGATACTCTCGGTAGCTTGCGGGGCTCTCTGAGAGGGGCAGTGGAATCAAACCGGGGTCGGCCCAGGTAAGCTGCGTGCAAGGCAAGTGTCCTACCTAAGAAAACAAGCAAAATAAATAAACAAATAAATAAATAAATATGATGAAAACCTGTACTCTAAATCTTTGATCTTTTCAAGAAGGTGAACACCAAAACAGATACGAATTCTTGCAATTCTGAGGGTCCTGCCAGGCTGGGGTCAGGGTGAGGGCGCGTACCTGCCTTCCTTGCCCATGACACTTCAGAAGAGCAGAAGCACAGAAGTGGCAGGGCCCATCAGCAGTGGCGTGAAGGGGGAGGTTGCTGAAGTATACTGAAAACAGACCACCCAGAACACTGGTTTGGTAACAAAATTATCTGGGGAACTGGCTCTAAATGCAGGAGAGCAGCCTCCTCTCCTCAGGACTGTTGTGGGAGGGAGCAGACGGTCCTGGGCATCTGTTTCCCAGCTAGGACTCGGGATTTGGATGGAGGTAGGCCATAGACCCTATGTCAGGGGGAAAGCCTTGTATGTCTGAGACTAGAATCCAAGCAAGTGAGATAGGTCACACTTGCAGGAGGCCAGGGGAATGATTTCCACTGATCAGAACAGACCCAACCTTGCTTTGGAAGGTGCTTCCAGTATGCAGCAGGGTTGAGAATGCTGCCCTATGTGGAGGCAAGTGGCACAAAGATCAAAGTTATTAATCCATTCTGCTTTGATCACAAAGTCCATGATTCTCATTCCCAAAGACTTACTAAAAGGTGCCCAGCTAACAGCCCCAGCACCCTCCATGGGTTAAAGAGGGTGGAGAAGGCACACCAACCCTGGGTCTTAAGAGTTCAGAAACATCTGTTCCTGTTTGTGTACAGCTACTAATTAGTTCTGAGGTCTGGGCGGACCTTTGTTTTGGTCTTCAGCTTTTCTGTCTGTAAAATAGGAGATAAAATGCTATATAATCCACAAAGGTTTAACTATCTTTTTTAGTCTTCTCAGGCTGTTGTGTATTTCCCTGCCTGCACTGCCTCCCCTTGAAAAGAAACTACCAGAACAGCTGATTTTGAAACTATTCGGGGATACAGACTTGGTGATATCACCGAGTACAGAAGACAGGCCCTACTATCATTAGCAGGATAATTTTCAGAGGGGTCAAGTCTTAATACTGTACATGGAGAATATAAGTTTCTTTTTTCTTTTTTGGTATGGAGGACACAGGAGGGTGGGTTGAAACTCAATCAAGAATAACTCTAATTCCATGTGATTCAATTTCAAAAAGTTTAAATAAGAAATCTGAAGAACCTAGCCACTCTCCACATGCTTGGACAAGCCTCACCCATGAGTGAATCTGCAGAAAGACCCAGGAATATGGGACTTGTGACTAAAAACTCCAGGGTCAACAGTATCAGAAACGAGTGACCTCCCTGCAACTCCCCCTATTTCTGGCAGGTTGCACCCACAAGCTGCCTCTGGCGCCATATAATCTCCTTAATGGCCAGGATCCAGAGACTCTATGTAAATCTCTCAGAAGAGAGCACAGAACAATATGCCATCAACATGCCTCCAGACCCCACAACAGGCTATTTCATTCAGGACAACCTGGAGGGGAGGAGGGTGAGGCTCCTCCCTGCCTCAAAAGAACCAGCCCAGGCAGTGGAAATCCTCCAGAACTCACCCGCTGCCATGCTCCCGGCTGCTTTCCACACGCTCAGACGAGTTTCACCCATGAGTGAATCTATTCCTGGACATCTCGTATTTTACACCACCAATATACCAAGAGTAGCACATCACATTTGATGGGGTTTAAAGCAGAAAACAACCAATCTTTAGGGGGAATACATTTATACAGATATAGGAATATGTGTGTGTGTGTGTGTGTGTGTGTGTGTGTGTGTGTGTGTGTGTACTTAAAAGCACACAAGGCTCAACCTTTAACATGTTACTAATCTCTTCTAAAAGAGCTTAATGGCTCCTGAGTGAAATACAACCATCTTCACACATTTTCCTCTAAGAAACTCTTTTTTGGATCATTTTTAGCAGAGAACAAGCAATACAAAATAAATTACTTCATTTCTGCTTTGGTGACATGGTTTGGGGTTCAGGATGGAAACATTCGAAATACGGTGGTGGGAAGGTATAATGGTGGTGGGATTGGTGTTTGACTATTAAATTTAATCAAATATTGTGAACAACTTCATAAAAATAAAATAAACTTAAAAGAAAGAAAAAAAGGAATCTGAAAAATAATCTGTTCCTCCTAAAGTCTTCCTCAGTGTGGTCAGTAAGAGATTAAGTTACCAGGAGTGTCCTTGAGATTAAGTCTACTCAGTCTTCTACTATGCCGGTTATAATTCCTATTTCCTTCACACTTGTGGGGAGAATTGGAGGATGGACTGCTTTTTTCCCACTATTTCTAAGGCAAAGGTTATTTGTGGAGGTGTAGGAACATGGCCTCTTGGCCATGTTGAAATATTGGGAGGGTAACTGTAGGCTAGTTTTTTCAATTTGACTCTTCATGTGTCAAAGACAACCAGCTCCAGAGTTATAGAGGATGAAATCACAGAGAATACACAAAGCTTCTTGAACTAAGAAAATGGCAAACAGTAAGTAGCCCCTCTTCTAAGCACTTTGAAACCTCACAGTTGGGAGATTTCCATATACAGAATTAAATTCCCAGCTACAGCAAAATGAAATTAAGTGGACACACTGAAGAAGACTGTATAGGGCTTTCAACGGGGCACTGAGAGCCACAGAAATTCCACTAACTCATTCATCAAACATTCCTGGAAGGCAGCTTGTAATGGCTTTGGGTAGTTACAGTGGAGGCACATTCAGACTGATGAATGACCTTGGGGTAACTGTCTTTCAATTACCAGCCCCCCCTGGGTCCCTCCTGGCTCATTCTAATGCAAAAATCAGAAAGCACTTCCAAAACAGGGAATGAACATGCAAAACAAAGCTCCAGGTCTAAGCAAAACAGTCTGAAAAGGAGCCATATCAGAAAATGGAGAGATTTAATGTTTTGGGGTTTTGTTGTTGCTATTCTCTGTAATGAAAAAGACATGCAAACATCTATGTGTTTCTCATGAAAACTAGAATGGCAGACTGAAAAAAGAACATACACATGTTCAAAAAAGGTGAATACTAGTTACATCTTTGTAGAAGTCAAAGTCTGTGCGTGTGTGTGAAATCATATATATGTCTCTTTTTTGTTGTTTGTGTGTATGTGGGGGGGGGGGGGAGAGAGATATGTCTCTTTTTTTTGTTGTTAAAGGAGGAAGTCCCTAACAGGTTAAATTACTGAATGACACAAAGTTAAATTACCTGCTCCAAATCACCTTGCTAACAAGGGCCTGAACTAGGGCTAGAACTCATAAGTTTCTTTTACAAATATTATTTAATTTTATATAACTTGCTTATAACTAAATGTTTAATGGAATTATAAAAAAATACTTCAGTAACAGAAAATTGTGACAATTGTTATAGCTCTATATAGGGTCACTAAATCCTTATCTGAGGGTTTACTAAGCTTTTCATTGCTAATTGAGGCTTCTGTGTTATTTTGCTTATTGAGGTTAGTTGGCTTCTATGTTATTTTCCTATCTAATTTGGTGTGCTCCTACTGGTCTGCGAAGGTGATAGGCTTGGGGCACGTTTAGGAAAATGGTGATGATAGTGGAAGGAAGGTAACACTGGTGATGGGATTGGTGACATAACACTGAATACCCCAAACAACTGTATTATGAAAGACTTTGTTAACCATGGTGTTTAAGTAAAGAGTTTTAAAAATCATGTCTCTAAAAAGTTTTTATTTAGATAGCATAGTTTATGATACTGTAAGTACTAGTTTAAGATATCCAAGGTTCTAATTCCGAGTCTTCTGCCAATATTCTACAGTTTCTCCCCACACCCAAAACCTCCTTATCAACCTCATTTTTAATTTATTGTACTTTGCTCACGTTTCCTATAGTGTGCTGGTGTCGTATTTTGATGTATATAGTTACCTCACCTCTGTACTACCAAACTGTCCTTGACCCCCTGATCAACATTACCACCAATCCGTCTCCTCTTTCTCTCTCCCATCCTGTCTCTCCTTTTCCTTGGCATTCTCATTTTTGTAAGAAATTCATCACTCTTAGTTGAAAATGAAAACGGAAGGCTTTTCAACTCAATCTAACCATGCAAATACACACTGAGCTAGTTAGCTCAGGTGATGGTCTGTTACTGATTGGCACTTTGGAAGAAAGCTGCCGTGAGGGTTCTACACAGGCTTGCAACAACACCTTCTGTGCTTTGTGTTATCTGGGGTGGCACTCAGGGTGGAAGCAATAGCATAGTGAGAAGGGCATTTGTTTTGCATGCGGCCAACCCAGGTTCGATTCCTCCGTCCCTCTCGGAGAGCCTGGCAAGCTACCAAAAGTATCCTGCCCGCACGGCAGAGCCTGGCAATCTCCCTGCGGCATATTTAATATCCCCAAAACAGTAACAACTCTCACAGTGGAGACATTACTGGTGCATGCTCGAGCAAATCAATGAACAACGGGACAACAGTGCTACAGTGGGGTGGCACCCAACCATGGGGAAAGACCCTCATTTGATTATGTAGGCACAAATTAGAACTTCTCTTTAATTCTCTTTCCATACTGTCTCCCCTTGCCTTCCCTTCTTCCTCCTGCCTCTGAAAAGTCTAGTGACAACACAAGAAACTGTCAAATACGAAGCAGGTAACAAAAGCAGAAGATGAGGATCAGATGGGTCAGTTCATGGCTAGTACCTGGAACAACGGTGATAGACCCAGTGGGGAAATTAAATGACCCAAGGACAGAGGATGAAGAGTGCCAGCTGCCGGGAGGGATCAGTCCCACAGTGAATCAATCCTCCCTCAGATGTGCTATCACAGGAGGTGAGTTCGTTCCTGCCACCCTCAGCCCCTCCACCCACTCCACTTCTGGATCACCTGAGTGTTTGTAAAAACAAACACCTGGGCCCACCCACACTGTCCAGATTAGCACCACCAAGAGTGATGAGTATGATGTACGGTCTAGTTCAGGACCACAGATGCCAGACAGATCAGTGAGCCAGAAGAACCAAACTGCTTTGTCTAATCTAATCTGGTTGTTTACTTCCAAGGTGATACCCTTAAAACCACCACTTACCCCAAGGGTTTAAAGAGGAAGTGGCACTCCAGCAGACAACCAAAAATCACCAATGCCCATCCGTCACATTTATTCTGATGAAATTCAGACAACAGAAAAGATTTTAAAAGCAGTTAATGCTGTGGTGGGAAAGAGTACAAGAAGGTCAGGCACTTGCCTTGCACATGACCAACCCTGATTAAATCTCCAGACCACATATGCTCCCTTGAGTAATGCTAGGAATGATCCCTGATCCCTGAGCACAGAATTCAATTAAACACAATACAAATAATACAAAATAAGATTTTTTTCCTTATTTTTCGTTTTGCCACATGGGAAAATGTTTACAAACCCCCATTTTAAATGTGTAAGCAGAGACTGGAGATATGGCTCAGCAGCAGAGCACCTGCCGTGCATCGGTAAGTTCCTGGGTCACACGCTCCTCCTGGCCACCCCCTCAAGATAAGCAAAAACAAAACAAAAATAAAGACACATACACAAAGTAAGCAACTGACCCTATTCTTGTTCTCATGAGACAGAAATGCAACCAGTGTCACAAAGGTCACCGTAATCAAATTAATATGGCATCAAAAAGAGACTCAGAGGGGCTGGAGCAATAGCACAGCAGGTAGGGCGTTTGCCTTGCACACGACCAACCCAGGTTCAATTCCCAGCATCCCATACGGCCCCCCCCCCCCCCCCCCCCAAGCACTGCCAGGAATAATTCCTGAGTACATGAGCCAGGAGTAACCCCTGTGTATTGCCGGGTGTAACCCAAAAAGAAAAAAAAAGAGTTTGATAAGTGGGACAAAGAAACTAAATAAACAGAAATTGGTTTCCAAAGAAATGCTTCTAAAGTGATCACAAATAGGCAGCTACTAGCTCAAATTTAGAAACAAGTGTGTGCAAGTGTGTGTGTGTGTGTGTGTGTGTGTGTGTGTGTGTAAGAGAGAGAGAGAGAGAGAGAGAGAATCTCTTACAAGAGTTTTCAAATTTGTCCCTGGATTCATAAGTAATTTGGACTCATACTGCATCTCTGACTGAGTGCTATAAGCATCTGTGGGCACATCACATGGAACTGTGCAGGGAGTGTTTAGAATGCAAATGGTACTCACAGAAGCATGGAGGGGCAGGAAGCCTGCCCCATCTGAGTGCAGCTCAACTGGCAATAGGCTCTTCGACAAGGAAGAAAATACTGAGTAGCTTGGTCGCCAAAGAGAATTTACTCCCCTAAGCCATGAGAAGAGACATAATGAGTATATTGAAGATACGATAAAAATCAGAGGGTCATGTTTAAGTTAGCACCTTAGCACTAAGGGCTCCATAACTCCATGTGATACACAGCATAAAATACCGAGGGGGACAAGCACAGTGGTTATTAGGTTGCTTTTTGCATATTTGTCACTGGACTTACCAAAAGACTTTTCTGGGCCCAGACTGTTAGGCCAACCATGGAAAGCTCTTGTCATATCCTCTGTAACAGATTTTATTCCTGTCGAGGGGTGGGGTAGGCATAGACTGCCATTCCTAGCTATTTGGAAAAGGAAAACATGACCTGTCTACAATAGAGACTATTTTTTTGCTGATACCAACAATGTCGAAGTGAAAACAAAGAACTAAGCCAGAGACCTGTTTTATTAAAAACATATGAGACAAATCTGGCAATAAAAAAACATTCTTTTTTCTTTATTAAAGTCTTCTGTGCAAATCAACATTTTCCCCCCTCCAGTACATACCACCCAGTTTTGTAACTAGGGAGTATTCATATGAGACACTCGATACAAGAGGAAAGAAATAGAGGATAATAACACCACAAATAACTACAAATAACTTCTGGGGTATTTAATCCATATGCATTAAATATCCTGCTAACTATAAATGTGTGGGATGGAATGTGAGAGAGAGGGCTGTTTTGGGAGGGCCATACTGCCTCAGGTCACCCAACCCACAGTCCATGCTGAGGGCAGACCCAGAACTCATAATTCGGGGCAACTGCTCACACTGTAAAGCTTCTTGATAAAAATTCTCACAATTCAAGAGTCTTTGGCATGCTTACAAAGCCTTTTCTTATTCATGACAGATTAAAAACAACCCTTTAAGAAAAAAGGGCACCTTTCAAACCCATTTCACAGATGGAAAAACAATGAGGGAATTTGGGGTCACATAGATGAGAAAGTTGGGTACCTGAAACCCCCATAAATTTCAGCACTTCATTCACAGTGAAGGTGGAAGAAAAATAAATCAATGAACAGAAATATATGATTCCTACATCTTCCTCTGAACTTTGTGATTGCTTCAATCCAGCAGTATGTGGGGGAGGTGAGGGAAGTTACTCTTTTGTGATATCATTCTGAATCACAGGCACAGTATCAGGAGTTCTGAAGATACCCCACCTTCTGCCACAGTCGGCTTCTCTGCAAAATGCATGAGTTGGCACTGGCACATGGAGTTTTGACGACAAGCATGGAGAAATGTGAGCACCTGGCTTGCTTCAGAGTGCCTGTTGATGACATGACATCTGCAAGAAATCCACTTCCATAGAGAAACGGAACCGTATTTTTCAGCAGGGGTGCAGGAGCCACATTTCATAGCAGCAAAATGTCTAAAGCAGCGTGGTGTGGTGACAAGCAAGGTGCAAAGAGCACAGATCTGCTTGAGAACATGAATATGGGATTTACCAGCCTGACCACTGCATGATCTTGAACGAAACTCCCTTAGCACTACTTCCCTCAATTATTGTTACGAAGAAGAAGAAAACTCAAACCAGATTTGACTCGGTGATTTCTTGAGCTTTCTTAAACCTTGACATATTTGATAAGATCAGAAGCAGCAAGAGAGAATGTGGTAGGAAGATAATGGAGAAGGAGGAAGAACATAGGGCAATGAGACACTGATCCACGGAACAGTTAGGGTCATCTGTAACAAGTGGCCTTATTTAATTCTGTGTGGAACCCACTGTCCCTCTTAAAAGCAAGATGATGAAACTTACAGCTTGGGGAGGGGAGAGGAGAGAAGGGGAGGGGAGGAGAGAGCAGAAGAAGGAGGGAAGGGGAGGGGAGGAGAAGAGGGAAGAGAGAGGGAGAGGGAGGGAGAAGAGAGAGGAGAGAGGTGGTGGTGGGGAACTAATTTAGTGAACATGAACAATGTACTCAAGGTAAGACAACTGAGTCTGTGTCAGATCAGTAAGTTTCTACTGTTGCAGAGTTTTTCCAGCTGGCACGTTTAATGTTTCTTACTTAATTAGTTAACGCTAAAGTTCTTGCTTACATTGTGCTGTGAGAAACCATAGTTCACAGTGATTATGGGCATCCTTTTAAAAAGGTCAAAGCCCAGTGAGTAGCAAACCTGTACAACCATGGCTAATTTTCATTGTGACGATGGCAACGGTGGTTTCTGACAGACAACCACCAGGCCCTTACTCATCAGCACCACTACCAGAAAAAGTCTCTAATATACCTTTTGCCAAGATAAAGAGGAGTCAGGTCTGCATTTTCAGTGTCAATACTAGATATTCCTTAGAGAAAATTAAATGAAATGTGATTTTCTTACTCTAATGAAAATCTTCTGGCTCTGAGTCACATGACTGTTTATCCAAGTGACTAAAAGTCAATGTAGAGTTGGGAGAGAGAAATTTTCCATAGTAGAATAATTGCTTTGCATGTATGATGCCCTGGGTTTGATCCCAAGGATGCAAAAATTTTTAAAAAATGAATAAAGATAATAAACAGAAAATCAGACACATACTCATTCAAGACTCTATGAGGGTCTTGAAATAGTGCAGGGGTTAAGATGCTGACTCATGGCTCGATAGCACAGCACAACCCCCAACCACAGAGCCACCAGTAGAACCCAGCACTGCAAGGTGTGTTCCAACCCCTCCAAAAAATTTCTAATTAAGAATAAAAAATTATAAAACAGTCAATTAGCTAAGTACTTAAAACTTAGAACAATTATTCATGAGGGCCTATGAAGAGTACCAAAACAGTACTTCCACACTAGAATTCACATTTCAATTTTGATGAGGATTTAAAAAAGAAACAAATTTGTTGGTATATTGATCTTTCACATTGATCGTAGCATTCCATTTAAAATAATCCAGAGTAGCACAGCAGACACTATAGTTTGTCTAAGTGAATTAAAGTCTTTATAGAATCACTTTCTCCAATAACATGACAAACATATTGTTTTCACAAATAGGCTTAAACTATGTATGTGTGTGAAATGAAAATGCATCAAAACTGGTAGCAATGCTAGATTGAAGAGTAGAAAAGTTTAGGGGCAGACAAACTGGGGCTGTATGACACTAAATTGGGTATTTTATCTCACTGTACTCAATCACTTCCTTTGTAAAACCGAAGCTAAGTACCAGCACAGGGTTGTTGGAAGAAAGAAATAAACCTACTATGCAACAGAAAGCAGTTACTTGTATTAAAGTTCTACAAAGCAACAAAACCAATGCTTCCCTACCATGTATGGCTTTTCCTCTACGTCTCCTTAAGGTCAATAACATCCCTGGTTTGGGATTTCTTTTTTAAAATAGAAAGACTGATGGATGCTTATTTACTGAATTTTAAAACTTATTATATGGGAGGGAAGAAATCTTGTTTGGTTTTTGCTAATTTTAATACTTGATCTTTCTGAAGAGAAGGGTTTCTCTCTCAAGTCTGGGGTTTAAAGTACTATTTCAGGGACTGGGAGAAAAGACAGAAGTCACAAGTTCAATTCCCAGTACCACACAGTGCTCCAAGCACTGCCAGCCAGAACCCTGCCCTCCACCTCCCTACAGTTCTGGAGTGGCCTGACACTGCAGGGCCTGACTAATCCCTGACAGGAGCAGGCCTGAGCAGTAAATAGCATAGACTTGTGCCCCTGCACTGAACTAATTAGCCTGGCTAATCTAGAATTGCTGGTGGGCCCTCTGCACCTTCTAAGAACTATGTGGGATGCCCAAATAAATAAACTGACATAAGATAAAGTCCTAGCTTAGATTTATCAAAGTTTTAAAAAACAGTTTTTAAAATATGATGGCCAGAAAGGCCAGGAGGCCACTTGCCTTCACACAGCCAAACCTGGTTCAATCCCCAAGAGCACATATAGTTACCTGAGCACTGCCAGGAGACACCCCAAAACACAGAGCCAGGAGGAGTCCATGAGTACAGTGGGGTGGAGCCTACCCTACTCCCCCCAAATGCAATTTAATCAATTCATGTTGAAATGCACCTACGTGATACAAGAGGAAACCCAAAATGTAAAAGATGACATAAGTCAGCTCAAGTTCTAAAAGAAATTATGTTAGATATTATACATATTTTATGCATATATTTTTAAAACACTAGTAATTATCACACCAACATAGAATTTAACTAAGGTCCTGCAATTTTCAATGTTGCAACAATCTGGCAAATGATCGGTACACTACTTATTTTGCCAAGCATGGAAAAAGGCAAAACAAATAATATGACATTTTAACTTCCTGTTTTCAGATGTCTGTCAAAACTATAAATTTAATTTGTACGTTAACTACCTTGGTAAATGGCTCATTATCACTCTACTTGCAACAACAGTTGAATTAAAATATTTTTTAACATTCCATCTGAAATTGATGAAGGACCACAACTGCAGTAAAACTGGTGCCATCTGTACTCTGCAGGGTCCCCATTGCCAACCCTGTGTGTGCATGTAGCCATGAGTACGAAGATCCTTTTGAGCAAATTAAAAGGCTAAATATTTCAAGTGCCTTTCCTTTTTTCTTCTTTCATTTACAGGTGCTTGACCAAAGAGAAAAATCTACTCCCCAATATGAAGTCCGAAGAATTTACAGAGTGACAAAAATTATCTACAAAAAAACTGGGGAAATAATGAAACCCATTCACACATTCATCCTTTATTTCTGAGGAGTTGTCTTGTTTTAGATGCCAAGATGACAAAAATATATTCCCTGACCTCAACAGGTTCAGATGGCAGAAATATAGCAAAGCCTTAATCAGACCAGTACAAAGGGACATGGTCTAGGAGGTCCATTTTGGAAGAGTGGTCAAACCCGCCTTTTCTGACTATGTTTTAAGCAACCCCGCCCCTGGTCTCCATATACACCCAATCTGATTCTTCCTGTGTATTCAACCCTTGTTTTTATTAGGGATTCCAGTTTATACAAGATACTACTACTTTTATTTATTTATTTATTTATTTTTTTGCTTTTTGGATCACATCCGGCGATGCACAGAGGTTACTCCTGGCTCTACACTCAGGAGTTACTCCTGGCAGTGCTCAGGGGACCATTTGGGATGCTGGGAATCAAACCCGGGTCAGCTGCGTGTAAGGCAAACGCTCTACCCGCTGTGCTATCTCTCCAGCCCCCGATAGTACTACTTTTATTGGGCTAGTTGATCTACTCCCCAACACTATTCCACACCTCCTCACCTTGAGTTGATGTCTCCAGCCTGCTCTATTTTGGGAGAGGCAGGGTAAGCGGGAGTAGGACTCCCTCACTGTGCTCAGGATGTACTCCTGATTCTGTGCTAAGAGATCATTCCTGGCAGTGCTCAGGAGACCAGGGATTAGAAGCCAAGTCAGACACATGGAAGGTAAGTGCATTACTTGCTATACTACCTCTCCCGCCAAGGCTTGCTATCTTTTAAAGTTTCCTGGATTCCCCTGCTCTCTGTAAAGCAGACCCTATTCTAGGATTGCTAGCACCACCTCATTTTGTCTCAGTTTCTCCATTTGTAAAACATAATAGCACTGTAATCATCCAGGAGACGCAAATCAAAACAAAAAGGTATCATCTCACACCACAGAGACTGGCACACATCAAAACAAACAAGAACAATCAGTACAGGCGTGGATGTGGGAAGAAAAGGACTCTCTTTCATTGTTGGTGGGAATGCAGACTGGTCCAGCCATTTTGGAAAACAATATGGGCAGTCCTCAAAATACTAGATATTGAGCTTCCATATGACCCAGCAAATACCACTTCTGGGAATATATCCCAGGGGTGCAAAAAAGCACAGTAGAAATGACATCTGCACTTGTACGTTCATTGCAGCACTGTTCATAATAGCCAGAATCAGGAGAAAACCTGAGTGCCTGAGAACAGATGATTGGTTAAAGAAACTATGGAACATCTACACAATGCACAATGGAATACTATGCAGCTGTTAAGAAAGATGAAGTCATGATATTAGCTTATAAGTGAATGGACCTGGAGAGTATCACGCTAAGTGAAATGAGTCAGAAAGAAAGGGACAGACATAGAATAACTGTACTCATTTGTGGAATAAAAAATAATGGGGCTGGAGTGATAGCACAGCGGGTAGGGCGTCTGCCTTGCATGCAGCCAACATGGCCGATGCAGATTCGGTTCCCAGCATCCCATATGGTCCCCTGAGCACCGCCAGGAGTGATTCCTGAGTGCATGAGCCAGGAGTAACCCCTGAGCATTGCCGGGTGTGACCCAAAAAGAAAAAAAAAACCAAAACATAGTATGAGCCTAACAGCCAAGGACAGCAGAGCCAAGGGCTAGGAGGATTGCTCCACAGTTTGCAGCCTGCCTCACGTGCTTGGGGAGAAGGCAGCTGGAATAGAGAAGGGACCACTAAGTCGATGATGGTTGGAGAGATTGCTCAGGAGCGAGATGTGTGCTAAAAGCAGATAAAGGACCAAACATGAGGGCCTCTCGCTATCTGTATTGAAAACCATATTGCCAAAAAGTAGAGAGAAAGTAAAAGTGCCTGCCATAGAGGCGGGGGATAGCATGGGGTGAGAGTGGCAGGAGGGAAACTGGGGACATTGGTGGTGGGAAATGTACACTGGTGGAGGGATGGATGTTCGATCACTGTATGACTGAAACTCAATCATGAAAGCTTTGTAACTGTATCTCACAGTGATTCAATAAAAAATAAATGAAAACTGAATAGCATTTAAAACTCACAAGCCTGCTGCAGTGATGAAAGAAATAATACATAAAAACACGTAACTGAGAAAAGAAAGCGCTCAATCAATGCTCTGGTGATGCAGTAAGGACGATTTAGTGTTCTGGAGCACAGAATCTCCTGGAGCTGAGGCTAAAAGCAAGTTCTCTCTCTCTCTCTCTCTCTCTCTCTCTCTCTCTCTCTCTCTCTCTCTCTCTCTCTCTCCCCCTCCCTCTCTCTCCCTTCCCTCCCACCTTCCCTCCTTCCCTCCGTCCCTCCCTCCCTCTCTCTGTGCCCCCCCCCCTCCATCTCTACCACTCTGTGTTCCAGTGGTGATTCATCCTCCATAACTCTATGGAGGATGGCTTTCTTCTAGCCCCAGAGACACCAAGATAAGGCACATGAAATTTGTTCCTGGCAATAACAGAACACCAAGACTTTCAACAGCTTATTTTTTAATGTCAGGGAGGGGAAATTAGAGAGGGGAAATTTTTGTCATGTGTATATCAACCAGAACGTTCAAGCTTCAACACCAAAACCGATGACTGATTAAAAAAAAATAATGCTGTCTTCCCTAAAAAATCACACAATCAAAAAATATGAGAAGGAGAAGGGTAAAGGATGATACAGACAAGAAACCCAAGAAACCAAGTGTCACACATGCAAATATACTTACAGATGTCCAGAAAATAGTAAGAGTGGTTTTCCAGGCGATAATGTGATTCTGAGAAAATGAAGCAGTGTTCACCATTTAAGGAAAGCAGTCATAAATTCATTAGTTTCAGCTGGCTTTTGCCAGTCTGGAAAGTGCTCAGTCTTAACACGTTATTTGATGTTTTTAAACGGCCATAGAGTTCACATTTGTGTGAAATTTTCTGGAATGTAAATGACTGCAACTAGGTTAGAATGTGTTGAAATGTGTAAGACATTTGTGGCCTGGACCTGGCAAGTGGGTCACTAGCTTCTGAGTTCTGAAACCAAGTACAGCAGGAGAGAAGAAAGCACCAAACAGCGTGCTGAAACATGAGCCAAATTACAAGAACACGGGATCCAGGATTAGCTTTATTATTATTATTTTTTAAAGATGGCAGGCCACAGAGATCCCGACGCAGGGTGAGGGGATGTGGAAACACGGTTAGGGAGCAGAAATAAACAAGCCCAATGAGCAAAGCAGTGCACGAGACTGGATTCATACTAGGAGCACTAAGACCAGAGGAATTCAGATCTGGTCTGATGAAGGAAGTATCATGGCCAGTGAGCCAAAATAGAAAACAAAGCTAAACTCCCACAAAGACTAAGGGCCAAAAAATTGAAGCCACATCTTAAGAAAAACCCACATTCATGTGAAATGCAAAAGTTCCATTGAATGCTTAATCTTAAGAACTTCAAGACAAGATGTCAGAAACCGATCTGATGTAGAAAATCCTCAGAAATCATGAGGAACTAATCTAGATAGCCCAAGAGTGTCCAGCCCACTCACATACTGGCAATAAGTGCAGGGGGGTCAAGGGAGTGATGATCAACTCCTGAACTCCCAGATTCACTGCCACCGTATGTACAGATTCTCACAGATTTGGACCCAGAAAGGGATCGAGATGGCTGACCAATGACACAGCATTTTTTGAAAGCTTGGAGAGCCCTAATGATTCCCTTAAAAAAAAAAAATCCCAAGGCTGGAGAGAGTATAGCAGGTAGGGTGCTTACCTTGCATGCAGTTATCCCATATTCAATTCCCGGCACTCCACAAAGACATCTGAGCCCCACCACAAGTGATCCCTGTGCACAGAGCCAAGAGTAAACCCTGAGCACTGCCAGATGGGCCCAAATAAAAATAAATGCTAGGGGCTACAGAGATTGGAGGTAAAACAATTGTCTAGCATGCAGATGGGTTAGCCAGTCAACTCTGGTTCAATGGCTGTACCGCATGTAACTCCCTGAGCTCAGAGCCAGGAAGAGGCCCCGAACACCACTGGGTATGGCCAAAACCACACAAAAAACATTCTGCACAGAGAATTCTAGGCATAAAGCGCTAGACTGTATCACTGTCACCCCAGAGTTCATCAATTTACTCGAGCAGGTGCCAGTAACATCTCTATTCATCCCAGCCCTGAGATCTGAGCAGCCTCTCCTTACTTCTTTCCCAATGATTGGAGGCTCTATCAGGATCAGGGGAATGAGACCTGTTACAGTTACTGGTTTTGGCATATCGAATACGACACGGGTAGCTTGCCAGGCTCTACCTGTGCGGACGGGATATTCTCGGTAGCTTGCCGGGCACTCTGATATATATATAATCTGTTGCCTACTGTCTGAAGTCCATTAAACATGGTGTGGTAATTATGGACAATGGGTAGGAAGTGTCCCGTGATGTGTCGCGCGGTCTGGAAAGTGGCCTGGAGCTTGGCGGTGGTTGGGTAGTGGAGGTTGGCTGCCAGGGCTGGGTCCCTTGGGGTGGGGGGTGGGGGGGGCTCTCACCCGCCTCACACTGGGGCGCCCTGAGTGGAAACAGCCTGATGCAGAGTCAGGTGGCATGGTTATGGGGGCCTCCTTTTATACTCCCGTCTGGGAGGAACAGCATGAGTTCTGGAGGGTGGTCGATGAGGAGATTATCTGGTGCCGGCAGGGTGTGGCTTATGGGTGTGATCTCTGGGTCACTGGAGACTGGGGGAAGCACGCAGAGGATCTCTGCTCCCGGGTCCCGTTGAGGTTACAAAGTTCCGCATTATCTGGGTTCCGTGGGACTTCACTAGACACAGAAAAATAAACCCCAACTTGACATACAATCTATAAACTCAGCTATCTCATATTACTGAAGCAATGAGAGTAAAACACAAAAACTAGACTGGCTTCCAGTTAATTGTTTCTCTATTAAAAATAACCAGTGTTATATGGGGGAAAAATCAGGTTTCAGGATTTAGGAATAGAGAAGATGTAATGAATGGACCATCTGGTAGTACCAGAAAATAAATAAGTAGTGCAAATATGGGACGGATATTTAAAAAGCATTGGGGAGCCGGAGAGATATTACATCAGGTAAAATGCTTGCCTGGCACAGAGTAATCTCAGTTTGCTCCCCGGCACTGCCGAGAGTGATCCATGAGCACAAAGCCAAGAAGCAGCCCTCGGTCCCTCTGAATATGGTCCTCAAACCAAACCCAAACAAGAAAGGCAGCAATGCAAATAATTTGTCCATAAACAAGCAAATTAATTACAGTATGAAAATAGATTCCTTCTATTATAGAAATAGCAAGTTTAGCACTCATGTGGAAATTATTTCAGGACCAAGATATGTTTCTGCTCTTTGAATTCTTCTTTGAATTAATTGTAAGAATTTACCAAATTCCTCTTTAATTAGTAAGTGAAATAGAGTACTTGACACTTTCCATTTTATATTTATGATCATCACAGATTTTTATTTTTTAAAACATCTTCCAGTCATGTAAAAACCATACTTTAGCGTGTTAAATTCTCCACCTTTTTCTTATAGCATTTAACTCCATTATATTTATTCATTATGCATGATAAATGAATTGACTGGCTCACATAACATTAGCTTAGCAGACATGCACATTAATTTTGAGTCTATAGAAAGTTAGTTCCTACTTGAAGCTAATATTTTGTTTTATTTTGGTACTTCTTAAGCCCTAGGCACTGACAGCCTGTTTCAGTCTACGCAAACAGTGTGCCAATCAATGCCAAGGCTAAAATATGCAAAACATGCCAAACCGCACTAGGCCTGGCTAGTGAGTACCAAACCATGCCAACCCAGCCTTGCTAACCTGTGCCATAAATCCCAGTCCATGCTAACTTTAAGATGATAGCTGGTGCCAGTTCATGCCCACATATGCTAATCCTTGTCAATATGTACCAGTCCATGTCAACAATGCCAACTTATAAAAATCAATGCCACCAGATTCGAACTCATGTCAACCAATGCCAGTCCATTCCAACCCATATCAGTGTAAGCCAACTTACGCCAACCTGTGCCACCTGATAGACAGTAAATGGCAATCGAGGCCAACTATGCCAGTGCATGTCACCCAGGGCAACCTGATGACACCCATATAGCTGATGCTAGTCAATAGCACCTAATATTAGCCCATGCCAACTAGCATAAGTGATGCCAAGCTATGCCAATCACTGCTGACTTATGCTAGTTGGTGCCAGCCCATACAAACCTGCATCTGATGCCAAACTGCGTCACCCTGCCCCATATTTCGAATCTACTCCAACCCTACCAACCGATGCTGTCCACACCCATGACCTGATGCCAGCATGTGCAAACTCATGCCCACTTGTACCACCTGATGCTAGTATGCCAGTCCATGCTACTTCATGCCCATGTGCACCACCCAATGCCAGACCACATTAAACAGTGCCAGCTGGTCTCAGTCTAAGCCACACAATGCCAGTGCATTGCAACTTAGAACAACCAGTGCCCACGTGGGCCACCTGATGCCAACCCATGATGGTCTGTGCAATGCTCAACATCAAGTAGTGTCAACAATGCCAACTATGTCAGCTTATACGACACAGCATCAACATGTGCCAAATCATGCCAGTCTGTGTCGACTTATGTCAACCATGCCATACACTGCCAGTCAGTGTCACCTGATACCAATAAAGTGAGCTCCAGTGGAGTCTAGGTTTTGTCAACTTTAGTCTGGTCCAGTATTCTTCAACTATCAGTTCGCAGGTGCAGAAAGGCTGAAAACCATTGGTCTACAGCCTTGGTTTTAAGTGTTGGGCCCTAGGTGTACCAAAGTCGAAGAACACTCATCTAGCCCTTCACACTCAATCTAGCATGAAAGAGACAAACTGATCCAATGCTTGCTAAGCCCGAAACATGCATTCTGCGGCCATGCAGTCTGGTCCTTGAGATGACAACTCTCCTGCCCAGGTTTCTCTGGCAGGAATGCTCTCTGCACAGCCAGGCACCACCAGTAGAGAGTCCTTCCCAGATGCAGCTTTCAGGCTCAGCTCAAGCCTAATCAGAGCTCCAGCCACGCAGATGTTCCATCAACGCTAAATGGCTCTCCTGCTAATTAATGCAAACGAAGGAAGTTTATCTCTTCAAGCCATGCTGGAAACTGCTTAAAACTATTCATCTCTGGCCCTTTCTGGAAAAAAAAAAAAACTGAACTTTTCATTTCCTTCTAACCCTCTGGTCCAGCTGGCACTTGACTTTAAGAGAACTGTACCTCAATTTAGATTCTAAAACTTACTCCGAAATAATTCCATTCTTCTGTGGTGGCTGCTAGAGAAAAAGAGAAAAGGAAAAAAAATAGAGAAAAGAAAAATGTCAGCTGAAACAACTTATGTGAAGAATACTTGTGGGCTTGGTTTGGGCCAAGATCAATTTATTTATTTATTTATTTATTTTCTTTTTGTTTCACACCCAGAGATGCTCAGGGGTTACTCCTGGTTCTGGTTCTGCACTCAGGAGTTATTCCTGGCAGTGCTCCAGGGACCATATGGGATTCTGGGAATCGAATCTGGGTCGGCTGCATGTAAGGCAAACACCCTACCCGCTGTGCTATCACTCCAGCCCCAAGATCAGTGGTATTTATTTGGAGCATCAGCATCCTACCTGCAGCCCGGCACTTACAGATCTCAGCAAGCACTTAGACATTATTTCTATGATCAAGAAGGAAAGGACACTTCTAAGTTTGGTCTTCATATCAATGCAAAGAATACGCATTAAACATCCAGTGATCAAGGACCTTCCTTTCTTCCTGGATTTTAGCAACAAGGGAAGTACTAGCACAGCTGAGAAGGCTGTCTTTTTTTTCTTTTTTATTCTTTTTCTTTTTAAATTGAATCACCGTGAGATAGTTACAAAGCTTTCATGACTGAGTTTCATGACTGAGTTTCAGTCATATAATGATCGAACACCCATCCTTTTACCAGTGTACATTTCCCACCACCAATGTCCCCAGACTTCCTCCTCCCCACCCCCACCCCCACCTCAATGGCAGGCACTTTCCTTCATACTCTCTCTCTACTTTGGGGCATTACGATTTGCAATACAGATACTGAGAGGGAAAGTCTTAATGGAAATAGAAGCAGACCTAAGTCAAGGTTATAGGACGCCTCAGTTTGATACAGTTCACCCAAGAATATATAGGAAGCCCTTCTACTCTCAGTCTAATGTGTTAACTCCTCCTGGTCTTTTCATTACTTTTTCACAGCCTTCCAAAAGGTCAAGCCAGTTCTGCAAATTGATATTTAACTCAGGACTATTCTCTTCCAGGTGCTCTGCATGGCCACAAAACCTTGTACTTTAATCCTTAAAATGTCATTTCTCCCATCTTATTTTTTTCCAGAAGCCCCGGGCAGTTTTTAGTAATCTATCAAATACACGCCATGACCTCTTCACCAACACCCCTTGCTTTGACACACTTTCAAAACCAAAAACATATGTCTTGGGTAAAAGAAGGATTCTGGGGGTTTTGATTGATTTGGTGCACCATTTTAAGGAAGACCCTCACACGTAGGAGCTACTAATCTGCAACCAACAGAACACTTTGCCGGGTAAGACAGAAAAGATGAGCTACCAAGTTACCATTTCAGGAATTTAGTTATCTTGGCTTTTCCCCTAGGGTTTTGCTGTTGCAGTAGCAAAAATAAATGAACCTCAGATTCTTGTATATATTCACATATTCTTCCAGCCAAAAAACAAGGGAAAATGGTAAGTGGAAGCATTACAAAACACTCTTAGAATGTGAATGTCAAATTCTCCAGTTGAAAAAATTCAAGAGATGAACCAGGACTGGCACCCAAAGAAAAAGGCTAGAGCCCAAAATAGATGATTGCTAGAGTATATATTCCAAGTGGATTAATTCCAGAGAAAATAATTATATAAGACCAAGGCCAAACAGTTTCTTGTTCATTTGCCTCCTCATCACTGCCTCCACATATCCTTTCTCTAGGACTTCCTGTCCTCATTAAAAGAAGTGGCCTTGCAAAGTCCTCCCCTGACACTCCTCCCCTGTCCCCAAGAAAGAAAAATGGAACACGGAGACACCTACACAGCTAACAAAACCCAACTTTTATCTTAGCACCTCTCCCACAGGGTTGAGGACAGATGAGAGGAGTGGGGATAAGCAGATAAGAAAGTAGGAAATATGGAAAAATGAATGAGTGATAAAAGAAATAAATGGTATGAAGTAATGTTTCATTCACACTTTTAGAAAGCAGCCAAAGCTCTTTTTATAAGGAATAAGACTCACCCACAATTATACTTCAAGACATGAATGAATTAAATGGATTGCAAGCCCCCCACCATACGAAAAAGTTCTCCAAACTGGTGGAAATAACTCCCGGGTTTTCTAGAACCTCACTAGTTACACAGCACTACTTGGAGCAGGGGGGTGGGGGGGTTGCAACAGAAGAAGGAACATTGCAGGCTGATGCTTACTGTTTACTCACTGTAATAGGTCAGTTAACCCTAAAGACCCAAGCAGGAATATCTCCTTCTTTATGATGCTTGCCCAAAAGTTGCTGAAAAGAAGCCGAACAACAATTCTGAGTTTTATTTCCCATACTTAGACTTCCTGTTCCTCCACACTACCACCTTTAAAATACTATGTTTTAAAAAGGCATAAAGGCAGAATGTTCTGGCCCTGCACCAGGCTATCTTCATTGGGGAACCTCAGAGGGGGGCAAGTTGAGTTTCCCTTCCCACTCTAAACCCCAGTACCCCAGCAGCCGAAAACCTCCAGAACCTAACCGCCGCCATGCTCAATGCCACTCTCCACATGCTCGAACGAGCTTCACCAACGAGGGGACTGGCAGAAAAACCCAGGAATGCGGGACCCATGACTGAGATCTCGAAGTCTGCTTGGCTCGGGATGGGGCCTGCTCCTCCCAGCTCCCCAGTGTTCCAGTAGCTTGGCAGTCACACCCACAAACTGCCCTGGACACCATGCAATCTCATCAACGGCCAAGACCCAGAGACTATAAACTAAAGCTGCCAGAAGAGAACAACACAGAATTTCCTGTAGTGTGTGGCCACATTCACAGCCACGCAACCTCTTACCTCTATCTCACTTACTTATCAAAAAGTGGCACACATATGTTTGGTTTTAACATACTTGCTTGTATTCTCTTATCTACGGACTTAAATGGCTCCAGAATGAAACAAAACAACCTTCATACACTTCCCTCTTATGGTGGTGGGAAGGTGCTTTACATGACTGAAATTCCAAAATGAGGCAAGTTCTGGGACACAATTATGAACAGAACTTTTCCTTGGTCATCAAGGAGTTTACAGGACTATCTGGGTAGAAGGGGAAATTGTAGCAATCAGCTCTGTAAAAGGAGCAGAAAAAACATTGATGGAGCAACCAACCAGCTGTCCTCCAACCACAAGCCCCACCTGAGCTGGGAATGAGTGGTAAGCCAGGAAATAGGAGAGAAAGCCTGTTCTTCAGGCTCTGAGTCAGAAACTGCTATATTACTTCCCAAAGTTCCAAAATTCCATTCCTGGTCCAAACTTTTCTGCATCTACACTGATTTCACATCCCTAATGCACACAAATGTAAAAGCAATGGCACTGAAAGATTTCTAGTAGCCTTAATATGAAAACATTAGATAATTTAAAATGTCACTGCCATCCCGTTGTTCACCAATTTGCTCAAGCAGGCACCAGTAAATTCTCCACTGTGAGACTTGTTGTTACTGTTTTTGCCATATGCCAAATATGCCACTGGGAGCTTGCCAGGCTCTGCTGTGTGGACATGATACTCTTGGTAGCTTGCTGGGCTCTCAGAGAGGTATAGAGGAATAGAAACCCCAGTCGGCCAGTGTGCAAGGCAAATGCCCTACCTGCTGTGCTATCACTTCAGCCCAGATAATTTACAAAAGAAAAGAAAGAAACTCTGTAATTTCTGAAGTAGAAGTTTAATTACCTTGGTTCAATTTTACCATGTGAATCTAGGAATGTCACATAACTACTCTGTTTTCAGTTTTAGAACCTACAAAGCATAGAAGAGACTTTAGAACACAAGATGCTGTGGTATCAGAGAAAAGGATGTATACAAAATGATTTTTTAACTCTAATATAATAATGTTTCCATCATCAACCATGTCAACACAATTATTAGTTGAGTCAGGAATTCAGCTGCTCAAAAATATTTGGTAAGTATTAAAAAAATGAGAATATCTAGCCATAATTGGTAGCTTTGCTCAAATATCACCGACTCTATAATAGTATTCTTCTTCCTAGGCTCATCATCTGCAGAACTGTCTTCTCTTTTTTTTTTTTGAAAGTTTGCTTTCCAGGCTGCAGAGAAATACCTAGGAATTATATTTCAGTGATTTTAAAGGGGAGACTTGATTCAGCATTTCTAAAGGGCACCCAGTTGATGCTAGTGCATCCCTAATGGAACCCAGAGTGAGTAACAAGAAATGAAAGAAATCACTGTTTTAGTTGGCACAGACACTCAAGTTCTTGTCCTCAGGCAGAAAAGGTTGAAAGTGAAGGACTGAGGCTGGAGATTCCCGCCAAAAAGTGGAGAATGATAGGACCAAAAGGAAGTAGGCAGGGCAAGATTTGAATATGGCCCTAAAGAAAGGTAATTATTGCTATGAAATGTCACAAGTGTGGGCCTATGTGGTACCAAAAAACCCTGGATGACCTAAGCTCTACCAGATAACCCAGATGACCAAATAGACTAGATACCCAACACTGATAATCATCTCAGCATCCTCACCCCTGTACTACGAGCCCATCCCCCATAAACTCAATAAAGAAATGTTCATCCATTCCTTGAACCCCCGCCACACACACACACACACACACACACACACACACACACACTGTACACTTTGTTAAAAAGGTATGAAAGGGGAGAAGTTCCTGCTCCTCTAGAAAAATCTTTCTTCAAGAGACCCTTCCTAAACCTGAGAGTTTTCCAGTCTTCTTTTCCCTTCCCTTAAATAAAATCTTTTCTAAATTCAGCCATTTGATCTTCAATCCCTTGTTTTTAATTTCAACTGCTTGAGGGCAAAAACTTGAATATCCATGTCTGAACCACGATAACATTATGAAAATACTTTCAAATCAGCAAGTATCTATCTCACTATGTAAGAGTGCACTTCACTGAGGCAGCACTTGAATTTTTGACTCTCTGTTAACTTCATCTCCTATGCCCTAGCAAGCCATCACTTACTGATACCATTGTACATTAATTTCTACAGAGCTGTGAGAGGCATTTTCATCTCCAACCTGGTATGGAATGACAGCACAGGGTACAGTTCTGACAGCAGCTTTGACCCTAATGTCAAAGGCTACCCCCACCTGGGTTACCATCTTCATTCTGATAAGTTATCCTATATCTTGGTGTAAAAAAAAATGTCATAGACTCTCCAGTATGAGATAGGTACTCAAATATTTTTAAAGTGTAAGGGGAAAAAGAAATCAACAACTCACCTGCACTGACAGAATTTTCACCATGAACATGTCTTACCTATGTGCTGAGGATGCAGGAGAATAATGTAAAGCTTGTGCCATGGCCATGAACATGACTGGAGCCCCTACAGATATGCTAATATTTATATTACCATCTCATGTCTCAATCATCACAATAGCTATGAACACCTGAATGCTGCAAATGAGGAAAATGGGACAATACAAGCAAAACCCCCAACCCTACAAAAATGTCTGTGACTATTAAGAGTTCCTCCCTCCCTCCCTCCCTTCCTTACCCTCTTGTTTGGGGTCACACATGGTGATTCTCGAGGGTTACTTCTGGCTCAACATTCAGGCATACTGCCAGTGCTCAGGAGACCATATGCTGGGATTAAAGTCAGTTCGGTGTTCAAGGCAAGTAAATTACCTACTGGACTGTATCCCATCCCCTAAGTTTCCTCTCTTGACCAGGGATCTTGATCAGCAATGACACTGAAAGCAACCAAAACCAGTTTTTTTGCCCATTATGAGTTCTGTGACATGGAATTATGTAATGTTCCCTTACTTTTAAGACTGCGGCAGTAATAATATAAAGCACTGATGTGTCCTGAAGGACAATGATGAAAAGGAGTCCAGAAACGAAAAGGGCTTCATTTCCCTGGCTCTAAGTCATCTCCTCTGCTACACCATGAATTTCTACCCTAAACCACCATGGCCATCCTTCATACAGAAATGGGACATGGCAGAAATAACTGGAGCTGGCCAGGGTTGGGTCTGGGCCTCAGCTCCACTATGGCTCATTCTGTGCCTTTAACTCTTTTGCTCCTACATCTCATGTAGCAATGGCACCTTTGTGGGACTACTAGAAAGAAGAAAGGAAATGATATATTTGGAATGTGTTTCATGTCAAGTGCAGAGTGAACGTCTCACAATTCTGAGCTCTCTTATCAGGGGGTCACTGCATTGCTTCTGCCTGATAGAACTCTTACACAGAATGATATGTCCTCCCTGTCCTCCCTGACTATAATGAGACAGAATTACTTTAACACAAATAATATCTGTAAGAAGACCAACTCTATCTGGAAGCCATATAAAGTCATAGTCCACTTACTGAGGCAAAACAAGAGATTCTTTGCTTTAACTTGGAAGAGAACAGAAGTCATTAAAAGCACGATGTGATGCCATCTTAAAATGAACATATCTGAAAGTAAAAAAGTAGGAACAAAGCCAATTGACAGGACAGTGGAGCGGACCAGCCGCATTTAACATTGAGCAAAAATTAAAATGTCCTAAATTTTCTCCTACATAGGCATAAAGAGCTGAAGGTAACTTGCTTGCTTGTTCTCTCTCTCTCTCTCTCTCTCTCTCTCTCTCTCTCTCCCCTCTTTTTCCTTTATATAGACTGTAGCAGAAAAATGCTCCTAGAATCGATGTGGAGATATCAGTGGTTCCTAAATCACACACATAACTGCTTGCACTCTAGAAGGATGACCATGGGCAAGCTATCCTGAAACACTCAGCCTCACTCTCCTCAGCAATAAAACAGAACTGTACTAGCCCTGTAGTCACTGTAACATTACAGAGAGATCATGTGAGCCTGAGAAATAGCTCCATGGGCCAAGCTAATGCTTTGCATGCATGAAGCCTGGGTTTAATCCCCAGTGCCAAGCACGGTTTGAGCATCACCACCAGGAGTAGACACATAAGCACAAAGCTAGGAGTAGCCCCTCAGCACATGTGAGTGTGGCCCTTGAATAAAAAATAATGAAGCAATAAATGAGAAGATGCACTTTAAAAATCAGTGGAAATGTTAGTACACAATGAATGCAGCTGTGAGTTCCAAGTGGGCCCGTAAGCTAACACTGGTGGCAGAAAGGCTCTGGACTCAGCTCGACACTGGCTGATGGTCTAAATGGGCTGGGTGCTGGGCTCTAACTTATGCTGCCAGTAGCACTGTAGCACTGTCCTCCTCGTTCATCGATTTGCTCAAGCGGGCACCAGTAACATCTCCATTGTGAGTTTGTTGTTATGGTTTCTGGCATATCAAGTACATCACGGGTAGCTTGCCAGGTTTTGCCATGCGGGTGGAATACTCTTGGTAGTTTGCTGGGCTCTGCGAGAGGGGCAGAGGAATCGAACCCGGGTTGGCCTCATGCAAGGCAAATGCTCTACCCACAATGCTTTCACTCTGGCCCGGTAGTTTCAGAAAGATTCCTAAAAATATCATAGAGCAGTAGCACATTATAAGAAATCAGTCCGGAACCAGTTTTCATGGAGATTTCAGGAATATTTCTTCAGAGATTTCAGGAACATTTTTGAACCAGTCCCAGGTGTGCTACATTTCAAAGTTAAATATGATAAGGTTTAGGAGTGAGGCTATAATTTACAGTTTAAAAAAAAAATCCTATCTTAGCTTCTCAAATTTTACTTTAGAAAGATACTTTTACTTTCTAAAATACCACAAAAGGGATCGTTAGAAGCTCGTGTAATAAGCAAAAGGGCCATCTTGAGCTCAGCTCAGAGGAGCAACGTTGGAGCTAGTCAAGTTTAACTCACTATCCCTCTGCTCTTTTCAGCCTGTCCAAACTGGCCTTTAACTGTATTTCGTCTTGGTCAAGGTATCGATTTTTCAGAGGATATTATCTTCTCTCCCACTCTGAGGCTGGCAATTCTCAGTAGGCAAATTTATCTAGGAGAATATTGGAGAAAGTGGATCCTCTGCATCTAGGTAGATGCTTCTCTGGAGGAAAAGCATGTGTCATCATAACTTAGCTCTCTGAAAACCCAGTTCAGCAGCTGAGCCATGCTCACTCTAGAGCATGGTTCTGGAAGGGAAAGTGCAGTATTTAAATGATTGCCTCTTTCACTTTCCTCTTCTTCTGCTGTGAGTCCCAGTACCACAAGATCTTTGGAGCACTTCTGGGTGTAGCCCTGCAAGTCCCTGAACTACAAAATATACTTCTAGTAGCTCCCAGTACCATTCCATTAGTCTGCCATTGCTAAGCTAAGTGTCACTTAGAGTACCACTGGAGATGACCCCAGAGCACTGCTGGAGAGAAATATAAAATTTCCTGTCATTTTCAAATCCTGTGTCTAAAAAGAATTGGTGACTCTGTATCACAGGATTTATGATTCTGTATCACAGAATTTTTTTCTTTTGAATTTTTTGTTTGCTTGCTTGTTTTTACCCTTGTGATCATTCTCTTCAGAGCGCCAAAATTCATAAAAAACAAAGAACTTTATTTTTAAATTAAAAACTTAAGGACTGGGTAGAGTGTTTGCCTTGCACACGGCCAACCCGGGTTCGATTCCCAGCATCCCATATGGTCTCCTGAACACCGCCAGGACTAACTCTTGAGTGCAGAGCCAGAAGTAACCCCTGTGCATCACCAGGTGTGACCCAAAAAGCAAAAATAAATAAGTAAATAAATAAAAATTTAGCTAGCTTCCAAAGCAAGGAAAACTCGCTCCCAATTATATTCCATCTGTTCCTTCACTTCAGACACCTGTAACTTGGGTTTAAACCTCTTCCTGTTCCAGTTCATTCTCTGTGGGAATCTGAGCAAGTCATTTTCCTTGTTTTGGACTACCAAATATTCATTTTGAAACAGGCTAGGTAGGATGAATTGTTTTTGTTTTCACTATGGAGTCGCACCTGGGTTGCACTCCAGGACCCGTCTCAGCAGTACTCAGGGGACTCTGTAGTGCCAGGGGATGAGTCTGGGAATCCTGTGTGCAAACGTGTGCTTCAGGCCTTTGAGCGGTTTCCCCAGTCTGGGATGGGATGGATTTTAAGTAACAGACTAAGACTCTGAAACTCTAGGATTCTAATAAAGAGTTATTTGGTAAATAAGAATGCTATAACAACCAAATTAATCATTTATCTCAAAGGTCTAGAAATCAAGAATGGAATAACCAAAGCTGTACATATGAAGATGTATTGGTCAATAGTGTTCAACATAGCAGAGAACTTAAACTCATAAGACTTTGTCAAGAGAACAGGTAGGCAGGACAAGGCCTATTTTTTTCAGGGTGAAAGCACCATTTCTGTCTCCAGAGGGCATAAGTACTTCTCAAGTCCTTCTGTCCAGCCTTTTCCCTCTAATTTCCCTTTCCTAAGTGAAGCCTCCAACAGCTATCTCTGGACCATGTCTAACAGCCCAAACATTGGTTGCCCTGTATTTGTGCCCACCTGGACCTGTTCTCCAGAGCAGAGTGGTCTTTCCTCCTTCCAAAGTGCAAATCAACACACGGAACCCCTGCTGCAAACCCTTTTCATCCAACTCCATTACCCTCCTCTCTCCCCATCATGCTCCAGCAACAGCAAACAAGTCTCCCATCCTCAAAAGCGGCAGGTTCTTCCCACCTCTGTCTTTTAAGTCCCAGCTGAGGTGTCACCTCCACTGGAAACCCTCCTCCAACCTCCTTATTTAGCAGATCCCATAACCCCGGGTTCCCTATAGCCCTGCCCTCTTCAGCAGCACTGAGCTCTGTTCTATGTAAATGCCCCTTTGCCTGTCTGCTCCTCCCGGGTTCCACCAAACATAGGTGTAGGGGCAGGGGAAGAATCAGAGAAACCACATCTATCTTCAAAACTTACTTGAATCGCAACAGCTGGCCTGGTGCCTGCACAAACTTTGGAAAGAAAAATCTTTGCTTTCAATAAATGGTCTCCTCATTGAGGGGCCAGCAAAAGAGGAAAGAGCTGTATGAAGACCGAAAGGAGAGGCTGGATGCCCACTAGTGTAGATTTGTGCTTCTGCACATCTACTCAGAGGCTAGGTGAGAACGCGATCAGATGCAAAAGCAATGATAGTCTGTGAGCCATTCAAGGGAAGCTGTGCACTATGTTGTGTACAGATGAGCACACTCTATAATCCACAGAGCCCAGAAGCACTAAAACAAACAAACAAACAAAAAGAAAAAAAACAAAACCACCAGGTTATCTTGTTTTCAACATTTGGAGGTGCTAGCAACAAGAACATCATTTTAGTGCTGTGTGTGCGGACATAAAACTGCTGCTGTGAAAGTAGGTCGCCAAGCACCCGGCAGCGTGCACTGGGCTTCTGCTCCATCTCTCCTCGCCTTTACACTGTCTATTTTTGTCACACTGATTCCTCTTCCCTCTCTGTTGCAAGGATGACCACAGGCTGCACACAGGTGGCCATGATGCTAACACATCTGGCTGAAGTACTGGGAATCCTGAACAGCAATGTGGCTAGACTGGTGCTAGGTGCATGGTGGCGTTGGGGGATTGAACCTGTCGACTCATATTAGTAAGGCAAGATTAGGTGCTTTGCCACTGCAACGTCCCTGGACCCCTTCCCATCTTTTCATTACTGTAAAATTAGTCTTACTTGATTAGATTTACAGTACTGTTAATGATAGTGTTTTATGGGCAGAGCATTCCAATCCCAGACCCTCTACCAGAGTTTCCTTCCACCACTGTTTCAGGGAAACCCTGAAGGTTCCCCCAAGCCCCTACCCTGTTGTCTCCCTGCCACTATAAGCTCAGTTCGATAGACTAGTTCTCAGGTTCTGTTGCTTCCCTGTTCTTTGGCCATTTGTTATTCCTCTGCTCTGTTTCTTTATGTCCACATATGGGAGAGATCATTCTGTGTCTGCCCTTTCCCTTCGACTCTCTGTGCTCAACATAGCTTCCCTCCTCAAAATACTAAAAACTGAGACCCAATATGACCCAGCAAGTCCACTTCTAAGCATCGACCCCCAAACTCAAATTAGAAAAGACACGCGCGTGCCTTATGTTCACTGTAGCACTATATCCATATTTTAAAATTTATTTTTATTATTTTCTTTTGGGGGCCACATCTGGTATGCTCAGGGGTTACCATGGGCTCTGCACTCAGAAATCACTCCTGGCGGTGCTTGGGAGACCATATGGGATGCTGTTTGGGGAACCGTATGGGATGCAAGGGACTGAATCTGGGTCAGGTGTGTGCAAGGCAAGGGTCTTAATACACTGTACTCTCTCTCTCCAGCCCTCCCATCCTCTTAAAGGGAAGCATACTCAAGGACTCACGAGGCTCAAAGTGGCTCAAGAGGTAGAAAATAAGTCTACCGATTATAAGACCCTAATTTTGATTCCCCAGGCCTCAGAACAATAACAAGGATGGCACTGGGGGTCCAAACAACAACCAAAAGGGTATATACTCAGACAGAATACTTGCCAGAAGGCAATGTATGGGTTTCGTTGCTATATTCAGAAAACACTGCTTGCTATCACTGCCCGGCTACTACAGCAAGACAGAGCAAGACAGTGCTGCATTTCAAGACAAGGGAAAACTGCAAAATAATTTAAGATTTAAAGACTCGGTCACCAAGATGATGGTAAGTTCAGGGACTTTCCAAAGTTATTATGTAAGTGCAAAATCAGGAGGAATAGCAGCAGCAGTGTCCAGGGCAAGCTCAGAGAATAAATTCCTATTTAAACGCACATTTTTAAAACACTGTATTTCTAGATTAGAGATTGTATGCTTTAAAAATAACAAATAGCAGAAATAGGCTAGGTAGAAATTTTTAGACACATCTTTGTCAGAGGATAGAAAAACCATTAAAGGATTGGGTGGATTGCGAAATGAGCCACATATGCAGGATATGGAAGTTAATTAAATGAGAAGCCAGGCAGTTCCTTGAAAAACAATTTGGCCAACACAAAATAAAAAACAAATAAGCTCTAATAGTTTTCCCAAAGAAGAAAAAGTAAAGTAAAATTTCATTCTCTCTCTTCTTCTCCCTGACTGGTTCTGGTTGACTCTCTCTCTCCTCCCCCCCCCTACACACACACACACACACACACACACACACACACGTCAACACACACACGAAACATCAAAACAAAAGGGTTACAAGTTCCCAGAATATCCAGTTATTAGGGCACAGAAATAGGTGAACACCAGATGTGGCCACTAGTCTTAATTTAATGCTAAAACTTAAACTCGAGCCAAGTTAGGACATCTAAATAAACTCATCTTGTCCTATGTTTCTTCATTTACGGAAAGGATAAAACTTCTAACATGGCCTCTATTTCCCAGTTTTTAAAAAGTGAAACTCTCTGTGTTGGGCAATTGGCACAGTCATATGGTACCATTTGGGTTCACACTGGACTCATCTGGATGCTTTCTAATCTTGCCATCTCAACCTCTTCCCATGGATTGCTGAGTGACTTGGTCTAAAGTGTGGCTTGGGATTTTAATAGCTCCCAGCATGATTTTAATGTGTAGACAAGGTAGAGAACCGTGGTCACAGCAAATTCTCACACTATTATTGCAAGTTCCCCATTTCTGGAAGAGATAATAAAGTTGAGAGAACTCTCCCGTGTGATATCAGAAAGCCTCCCCAGAACCTAAGGAGAAAACTTTTTTCTGCTTTATCCTATTTTTAAACAACTGGATTCATAAAATGAAAGTACACCACTTGACGACCCCTTTGCCTACGCCAGGGAAGAAAAATTACCTATCTTTTATGCCCTGCCTGCTCCAGGTTTTGACAGAAAAGCAGCTGTCAGAGCGATGATAAATCTCTAAGAAGAGGGTGGCCTGCCCTGAAGGACTAGAAGAACTCCCTTTCCTTGCCATCCTGGGTCTGGGAAGCATGTAATGCTATCGCTAAATCAAAAGACTGCCTGACTGACTGTGCTCTACTGGGGCATCTGAGTGGAGAAATTTCATTCCCCAGGATGCATTTAAGGAGATGATGCCAAAAAGCCCATTAGTTCAGATGAATGTATGGAGAACCAGCATAAACACAGGACATGACAAGAAATAATACTTTACATTTTATCCTGATGATCTAGCGATAAAGCTGTTTGCAAAACTAATTAGACTACCTTTCTCTACTCTCAAACTATGGAATGCCTGTGACCGGAAAAAAATTCACATTTTACCTTTTGTATATTCGATGTAGAGGTTCCCTTTGTTCCATCTACAAAAAAACCTACTGCTTTGTTTTTTCAACATACTATTGTTGAAAAACAATGGAAATTCGAATCCCCAGACATTGCAGTTCCTTCCCTATTATTTAGTAGCCTTTAAAAAATACTTCCACTATGGGCCTGGAGCAACAGCCTAGAGTGTAGTACATAGAGGACCTAGACTCAGGTTCAATCCCCCGCATCCCTGAGCCCTTCCAGGAGTAATTCCTGATTACAGAGCTAGAAGTAACCCCTGAGCATCATGGATATGTTCTCAAAATGAACAAACAACAGAAACCCCATTTCCATCACTAAAATGAATAGGTATAAACTGTGTTCTAGAATGAAGCTCCCAGGAGGCAAAAACCTTTTCACTGGCTGCAGTCTGAGTTCCCAAAACAATGTGAGATGTACACAAGCATTCACGTGCCTAGTAGTTCACTGGACAGTCACTGCAGATTTTAAGCCTAACTGTTTTGGGAAGAAAAGTGTACCGGGATTGCATGAACCTTATGCAAAACCTGGTCGAGCTCTTTGTGTCACGTGTGGTGTGAGGAATAAAACCCAGTTTTTATAGTGAGAGAGCAAGTGCTCTATCACTGAGCTACATCCTTGGCCCCTTAAAAAAAGCTGCCATTACTACTTTAAAATAATTTATACTAGACTTAGCAGACTCCGCACCAGGCTGTTTTCACTCGGGGCGCCCCAGAGTGAGGTGGGTGAGAGCCCTTCCTGCCCCAAGGGACCCAGCACCGCCAGACCTCCACAACCCAACTGCCGCCACACTCCAGGCCATTTTGCGGCAGTCGCGAGACACATTATAAGACACTTCCTACCCATTTTCCATATTAATATACCATATTTGATGGGTTTCAGACAGCAGGCAACAAACCATAGAGATATATAAATAAATATATGCTTCTCAGAGAGCCCGGCAAGCTACCGAGAATATCCCGCCCGCACAGGCAGAGCCTGGCAAGCTCCCCGTGCCACATTTGATATGCCAAAACCAGTAACAACAACAGGTCTCATTCCCCTGACCCTGAAAGAGCCTCCAATCATTGGGAAAAGACAAGTAAGAGGAGGCTGCTCAGATCTCAGGGCTGGGAGGAATAGAGACATTACTGGCGCCCGCTCGAGTAAATCGATGAATAACGGGATGACAGTGATACAGTGAAACTAGACTTAGCACAACACTGGAATGCATGAAATACTTGTGTTTAAAAAATACAGCATGGGGCTGAGCGAATAGCATAGTGGAGAGGGCATTTGCCTTGCATGCAGCCAACCTGGGTTTGATCTTTGGCATCCCATCTGTTCCACGACCACCACCAGGAGTCATTTCTGAGTGCAGAGCCAGGAGTAAACCCTGCGCATTGCTGGGTGTGGCCCCCAAAGACAAAACAAACAAAAAGACAAAAAAACAGGACAATGATTATTGCAGTGAAATATGAGGTAACTGCACTTAACTGTGGCTGAATAAAGTTAAGATCATGTGCTAGACAGAGTGGCCAAGATTGACATGAGTCACTCCAGGGCAGGAATAAAGGAGGGTTTTCTTGTTCTGTGTATTTCTTTCATTAAAACTATACTGTTTATTATGAGAAAAAAAATGTTAGCTTTATACTAATATTCAGATTAAACTAATGCTAAACTTTAAGCTAGTTTTTTAATTAGTTCCAAATTATATGATATCAGTGCTAATTCCTGTAATGGTATGGTTCCAAATAAAATGAAATTGTTGCTAAGCTGATTCAGAGCTTGGTGTTTTTCATATAATATAGCATGACTATCTTTTCTTTTATTAATTTCTCTTTTTTTCTGTTTTTGTTTGATTTTAGGGCCACACCCAGTAGTACTCACAGGGCTTATGCCTGGCTCTGTGCTCAGGGATTATTTCCCATATGTGGTAGTGTGGTTTGAACCTGGGTCAGGCACACAAGAGGTGAATGCTTTAACTCTTACATGATCTCTCCAGATCTCTCCAGGGGAGTTAGGATTTGGAGGGAGAAGAAATACTGAACAGTACTCAGGGGTGCTCTCAACAGTACTTGGGGGACCAAATCTGGGACTTCCGTAAGTAAAGTTTGTGCTCTAGTTCTTTGAGTCATCTTCCTGGCCTAGGCTAAGTACTCTTTATATGCACAGGAATATTAAAATTATCTTATTCCATTCATGGATTTCAACTAACATGGCCTATAAGCATGCCTCTGTTCCACAATTCCTGGATAAAGTAGGGCCAGAGAGATGTCGCTCAATGGGCTAGACTCAAGGGCTGTACTGCATGTTTCCCGAGATACCACTTGGAGTGACCCTGCTCCCACCTCATCAGCACCAGAGGCAGGAGGGGTCCCTGAGAACTGCTGCCTGTGGCCCTTAAACTAAAACAACTGGCAGAAGTAGAAAGACTGGGTCAGAAATATAACAAGAAGATTGAACTTCTGTGATGACAGAGGTTTTCTTAATACTTAGATTCCAGAGTCTGCTGAGTGATAAGCACTCAAACATTAAAATCTCTGAGCTAGGAGTGGTCATTCCAAAGACAGAAAGAAGAGATATATTCACCTATACCCTGACAAAACTTTGGTCTGTCATTGTGTCTCTCTCGCAACATGCACAGATAGGCACAGGACTAACGCATTCATTTATCAGAACCCAGATTTGAAAACCTGTGCATATCATTTTTTGTTTTAACCAGGAAAATAAAAGTAATATATCAACTTCTCAGCAACCCCTGCTGAGCACCACAATCCTAATTTGTGTCGTTAACTAGGGGTGCAACTTCTGATGAGCATGTAGGCAAGCTCTATAGCACTGTCCTCCCATTGTTCATCGATTTGCTCAAGCAGGCACCAGTAACATCTCCATTGTGAGACTTGTTATTACTGTTTTTGGCATATGGAATACGTCATGGGGAGCTTGCCAGGCTTTGCCATGCAGGTAGAATACTCTTGGTAGCTTGCCGGGCTCTCCGAGAGGGGCAGAGGAATTGAACCCGGGTCGGCCATGTGCAAGGCAAACGCTCTACCCACTATGCTATGGCTCTGACCCAGGCAGGCTCTGTAACTTAAAAAAAAAAAAACAAAAAACCAGTGGAAACCTCAGCGAACACAACAGCCAAGGGTGCTCACTGCAGCCTGAGCACAATCCCAGGAAACCCCACAGTTAAAAATGTACCAGATGAGTAAATCTGCAGAAAATCCAGGTATGCAGGACTTTGTGACTGAAAACTCTGGGTTCAATGGAACCAGAAACTAGAATCCTTTGCCCACCTGTATCCCCGTGCTTCAGGCAACTCAGCAACCACACCCATAAACCACCTCTGGCTGGTGCCTGATAATTTCATCATGGGCCACAATCCAGAATTACACTGTCCTTCTCTCCTGGAGCAATAGCACAGCGGGTAGGGCGTTCGCCTTACAAGCGGCCAACATGGCCGACCCGAGTTCGATTCCTCCGCCCCTCTCGGAGAGCCCGGCAAGCTACCGAGAGTATTCGATATGCCAGACACAGTAACAACAAAGTCTCCAATGGAGACGTTACTGGGCCCGCTCGAGCAAATCGACGATCAACGGGAGGGCCTTTACCTTTACCTTATCTCTCCTGGAAGGGAGCATAACAAGCCAATAACCATTCAGGGTGCCTCGAGGGGGGAGGTGAGACCCCTCCAAGCCCCTAGGGATCAATCCCCAGTGGCTGAAAGCCTCCAGAACTCAACCACTGCCATGCTCATGGCTGTTCTCCACATGCTTGTGCTGAGCCTCAACGTAGATGTGAACATATTTCTGGACTGTGCGGTCACATTGCAGCCATGCAACAACTCATACCTCACACCACCCATATTCTAAGAGTACCACACTGCATTTCATGGGGTTTAAAGTAGGAGGCAATAAATCTTAGTGAATTATTATTACTTTTTTACAGATACATACATATATAAGCAAAAAAACTTTAACAACATGTTAGTGATCTCTTATATAAGGGCTTAATGGTCTCTGGGTGAAAAACAACAATCTTCACACTGTTTCCTCTAAAGAAACTTTTTTGGAGCATTTTCAGCGGTTTTTCATAGCAAACAATACAAAATAAACTATTTCAGTTCTGCTTTGGGTCAGTGGTTGGGGGTTCGGGATGGAAACATCTGAAATATGGTGGTGGGAAGATGTAATGGTGGTGGGATTGGTGTTGGAAAATTAACTGTAATCAAATATTGTGAACTACTTTATAAGATAAAAAAATTAAATAGAAAAAAATGTTCCAGAGCCAGGTGTGTACTCGAGGGGTAGCACAACAACAAGATCAACTGCAACAATGAAGGAAGAAACAAAAAAAAATTAATCTTAATGGAGAACAGTTTTAAAAAGAAAAACACGCATTTTTTTGCAGGGGTAGTACCTGGAGTGTGTCTGTGAGTGTACATAAACGAGGGGGACCAAGAGGGAGATTCCCCGCCTCCCAACCCCCAGAGAGAACATGTAACACGGTGTCCAGCTACCTCCAAGGTTGATAGAGATGAAAAAGGAAAAGTCACAAACAAAAAAATTGCTGGCTTTCTTGCTTTTAAACCAACAGTGCCAGCTGTTCTTCATGGCAAACAGGAAGAACAGATACAGATGACAGGCCTCAAATGGGGACTGAAAGAACAAACAACTTTTTTTATCAGGCTCAGCTACCATCTATCAGAATTAGATTCATGGCCACAGGAAGAACAGTACTGACAAGTCTTGGATACAGACACCAACTGGGTGTGTGTGTGTGTGTGTGTGTGTGTGTGTGTGTGTGTGTGCGCGTTGTGTTGGGGAAGGGAGTTCTATCTAAAGTGCCATTAGCTTCATTGAACAAATACTTTTCTGGAGATAAGATTTTTGGTTTGGGGACTCGTAATAGCTAAATTAGGTAACTACAGCCAAAGGAGAAAATTATGAAGAAACAGGGAACCGGAAAACAACAAGAAAAAAAAAATCCCCAAAAGCCCAAAGCCTGGACTGCTTAACGTTTGTTGCTTTGACAACACTGAGTGAACTAGAATGTACACAAAGAACTTTCACTCAAGGAGTAGAGGGCAAAAGACAAGAACTCAAAGTCACTAAGGAAGAAAAGGAAGAATCTTATGGTTAAAAGGTATGCATTGATCACACATAAGAGAAGTCTTCAATAATACTTAGGAATCTGTGGAAGCATCATACTTAGAGATAAAAGCTTCAGAGCTAAATTCTGGCTTTAGCCACTCACTAGCAGAAGAAACAGAGGCATGTTACAAACATCTCCTGGCCTGTTTCTTCATCCACAAGATGGAATTTGTACCACATCTGGCTTCCAGAACTGTTCTCAGGTTTTCTCAAACTCTACTGGTACAGCAAAAAAACATTTCAAATCCCTTTTCTTTAAGATTTAGCATCTCCTCTGTATGATTTAGGACCTATTAAGAGCAGGACTGCTCAACCCCAACACTACTCACACTAGGAGCTGAAAAAAATTTTTGTTTTCGGGAGTCCTGCATGTTGTAGCAATGTGCAGCAGCCCCTCTAGAATCCTTTTTCTCAACCAGACAATCTTAAACATTTCCAGAGAAGCAACGAAGATATCTTTCATCATGTGAATGAATAAAATGCAGTGTATTCGAAAAACAGTATATTATTCATGGATAAAGTGAGAT
Organism: Sorex fumeus; assembly: GCF_029834395.1. Taxonomy (NCBI): domain Eukaryota; kingdom Metazoa; phylum Chordata; class Mammalia; order Eulipotyphla; family Soricidae; genus Sorex; species Sorex fumeus. Next base: position 49,964,164 of record NW_026606059.1, on the reverse strand, counting down.
ATCATATAAGAAAAAAATGTGAAGAAACATTAAATAAATGAAAGAAGCCCATCTGAAAAGGCTACATACTGTGCTATTCCAGCTCTACATCCTAAAAAAGGAAAAACTTCCATGAAGACAGTAAAAAAAGTCAGTGATTCATTGGTGACATAGAGGCAAGGTATCTCTATATATCAAAACAGCTAAGGCAACACTAGTTTAAGCACAGGGTCCAAACCACAAGAATTAAACCTAAAAATGTATCTATTAAGAAAGCAGGTAGGAGAGTAGGAGGGAATGGGGGCTGGGATATCCACCAGTGGTGGGGCTGGAATTAAACACTGTATGTCTGAAACTCATTTACTAACAACTCTATAAATCATGGTGCCTAAATATAAAATCAAAAGCAGCCAAAAAATAAAAAAAGATTCGTGACTGCCATGCGTGGTGAGAGAGGAGACAAAGGAGATGAAGAGGTGGAACTCCATGGATTATTAGGGGAATGAAACTATTCTACATAATACAATAATAATGAATTCATACCACTATACATAACTCGGGATATACAATACAAATCATGAGCTTTATTATGAACTCGAAATCATGGTTAGAAGTACCGATATTAGTGTCCAAAGCCCCATGGCTGGGCTCAGGCAGAGCCCATTTTTAGACCCAGAACTCAGAGGTATGGGAATCCAGGCGCGTGGCCCCAATAGCAGCCAAAGTTCAATGACTTACTTAAGCTCCCCTACCCAGGTACAGGAGCAATGGAGCTGGCATTCACAGCGTAAGTTACTCTCCCCCTCCATATTCCATAAGAACCATAAATTAGCCTCTTATTTGGACCTTTCACTAGGGCAGCCTGATTACCAAAAACACATTAGGTCAATAATACATTAGCCACACCTCAATTAATATTACACCAAAAACACAACAGTAACAGTGTGCATGAAAGTCTAAACTGCATAGATCACAATGGTAAAGCAACGCAGAAAGAAGCCCACCAAGGTTAGTTAGTGAAGAAACTAGCCCAACCAGTAATGAAGCGCTAGACAACCTCTCTGACAAGGAATTTAGAAGGAGCTACTGAGGATACACAGGGAGCTAAAAGAAAAAAATGAAATGCCCCGCCAATAAAATACAAGAGGATTTGAGAGCAGAAATGTCAAAAATGCAAATAAAATTAAAAACAGAAATGACAGGTCTGAAAAACCTGGCAGATGAGTTGAAAAACTCCGTGGAAGGCCTTAGCACCAGAGTAACAGCTGCTGAGAAGAGAATCAGCGAGCTCAAAGATGCAGTGCAGAGAATCTCCAGACAACAGCAGAAAATGGACAAGATCCTTAGAAAATGAATCAACAGATGTCAAGAGAAAATTGGGATGAAGTCAAGAGGAGTAACATAAGAATCAATGAGTCCCAGAGGGACAGGAAGAAAACCCTGACAAAGAAGAAACTGTGAAAGACATCATTACTAAGGCATTCCCAGAGCTGAAGAGCACGAGTGACCAGATTCAGGAGGTCCAGAGGGTACCAGCTAGAAGAAATCCAAATAAAAATACTCCAAGACTCATTCTGATCAGAATGACGAAAACCAGAGCAGAGACAAAATTCTAAAAGCAACAAGATGAAAGAAAGAAACTGCCCATAAAGAGCATCCTTAAGACTTACAGCCAGTTTATCTGATGAAACCCTCAGGAACCGAAGACACTGGTGGGATATATTGAAAAAACTCAATGAAATAAATGCCTTACCAAAAATACTTTACCCAGCTAAACTTCATTTGTATCAGAAGGAACAACCCACAGTTTCACGAACAACTCAGGAACTTCACTGACTCAAAACCACGCTTCCAAGAACAACTAAACGGGCTACCTTAAGACAAGACAAGCCCCTCAAACACACCAAACACAATGGATTTCTATGCAGCTGTTAGGAAAGATGAAGTTATGAAATTCGCTTCTAAGTGGTTGGTCATGGAGAATATCATGCCAAGTGAAATGAGTCACAAAGAGAGGGACAGAGAAGAACTGCACTCATTTGTGGAATATAAAATAACATGAGACTGACACCCAAGGACAGTAGACATGAGGGCCAGGAATATTGCTCCATAGTTGGAAGCCTGCCTCATAAGCTGCGGAGAAGGCAGCTGGAACAGAGAAGGGATCACTAAGTCAATGATGGTTGGAGGAATCGTTCAGGATGGGAGATGTGTGTTGAAAGTAGGTAAAGGGTCACACATGATAACCTCTCAGTATCTACATTGCAAACCATAATGCCCCAAAGCAGAGAGAGAATATGGCGGAAACTGCCACAGAAGCAGGGGGAGGGTCGGAAAGGGGGGCGGGTTATACTGGGAACATTGGTGTGGAGAATGTGCACTGGTGGAGGGATGTTTGATGTTTGATCATTGTATGACTTAAATCAAACATGAAAGTTTTGTAACTATCTCAGGATGATTCAGTAAGAAATAATAATAAAAAAGAAGTAATGATATTACAACTAGCTATGATAACTGACTATAATACAAAATGTTAAAAATATGGGAAATGGGGAGGAGAAATGAGGAAGAATATGGGAATCTGCAGTTTAGATGAAATTTTCTTTAACTCTAAAACTCCTTTTTTTGTTGGTCTTTAGGCTTATTCCTGGCTCTGCACTTAGTGATCGATCACTCCTAGCAGAATCTGTGGGACCAAATGTGGTTCCAGGGTCTCAAAGGGCTTAGATTGTGTGCAAAGCAAGTGCCTTAGCCTTTTGTACTATCTGCAAGCCTCCCAAAACACCTTCATGGGCAACCCAAAGGTTCTCAGGGCTTACTCCTAGCTTTGCAGTCAGGGATCTCTCCTGGCAGGCATGGGGAACCATATGATTCTTGATATCAAACACAGATTGGCCACATGCAAGGCAAATGCCCTACCTGATCTACCATCACTCCAGGCCCCCATAAAATGCCTTAAAAAGAAAACAACTATAGTTGGAGACTAGAATGACAGCTCAAAAGGCTGGAGAAGATGCTTTGTATGTGGGAAGCCTGGGTTCAATCTCCGGCATCACAGAATCCCTTGAGCCCTGTGAGAATTCCAGAGCAATGTTCTGGACACAGCCTCTGAGCAGTACCAGGCATGGTCAGAAACGAGAACTCGCCGCTAATAAGAAAGTCAGTCAAGGTCACGGTCCTCCCATTGTTCATCAATTTGCTCGAGCGGGCCCAGTAACATCTCCTTCATGAGATTTGTTGTTACTGTGTATATCGAATACGTCACGGGTAGCTTGCCAGGCTCTGCCGTGCGGGCGAGATACTCTCGGTAGCTTGCCGGGCTCTCCGAGAGGGGCGGAGGAATCGAACTCGGGTCGACCATGTTGGCCGCTTGTAAGGCAAACACCCTACCCGCTGTGCTATCGCTCCAGCCCTAATAAGAAAGTACCTTGGCAAAATCTATCTATCCTGAGGAACTGACACTGAGACCCACTGAGCACCACCAGGTGTGACAATGCTTCTCCCCCCCCCCAAAAAAAAAAACCTATCACATTTGCAAGCATTCAATTACCAATGATGGCTGGATTTGTAAATGCATTCTTAAAATTAATCTATTAGTGTCATTTAATAAGACAACTTGCTTTCAGTCTAAGGAAGCTTACAGTACAAACGGCTATACTAGTCTTAAGACACAATTAAAAAGTGATTTGAGTCCTAAGCAATCACAAATCTGCAACATTCTTATGAACTTGGAGTATATAAAGCAATATATTACCTAAGTAGTCTAAGTACTATCAACTGTTTCTTTGGACTATATAACACCATGAAAGAGCACGCTGCAGCAAGAGTCACTATCAAGAACTTTATATCCAATAGTTCCTTCATCGCTATTCCACAAGACTTAATTAGCTATTTGAGGTTACTCTTGTTCCTATGGGCTTTTTACTCATATTCACCCATTCTCCCTAGAATCCAATTCCACAAAGTCCTGTATTTACAATTCTAACGTTAATAGTGAAAGTCATGACTTGTGATTAAGTAAAATTCTGGATTCAGAAAGACCTAGTTTCAAATTGCATTAAAGCACCTACTGATTTGACTACTGACTGCGTCTGCAAAGGGATTAATCTAGTTAGTAAGAATCTAGTTTCTCAACTAAAGAACAGCAATGATAACAACAATCATAAAGGATTCTTGCAAGGATTCAGAAAAACCAGACATAGAAAGGCATTATTATTACTTTACCTTACTATAGGGAATCTAGCAAAAAAGCAAATATTTACTAAAGGATAATTTTTATTTGGTATTATTATTTGGCAAGCCATTTTATTCTAAGATATATTGACTGATAAATGCTTCCTTTCCACCAGTCATTTGGATAATGGCTTCTTTTGCAATGTCCCTTTCCCCAGGTAGACAATCTCTTTAATATTTCATAAATGTCCTTTCTTAAAGCCACAAAATCAATTCAGAAGCAAAAAGAAAACCTTATCCACTGTCATTAGCACAAAGCCCCAGAGGTTTCATAAGATACAGGGTCAAAGGTCTGAGAAGAGCTGGTCCTTCATCTTCTCTAAAACATTTTGCCCAAGGGACCAAGGGATAGAGGCTAACCTTAGAACATAAGGAGGAACAAAAGCAGCTCTTTGTCAAAGATTAAATTAGCAGATGTAAGGATGAAGGAACAGCACTGGAAAGGCATTTCATACATATATTTAGGGTGTACTCTTTAAAGTAAATGCCAACGAACCACATAAATCTGTTAGCACTCACAATGCACCAACAATATATCTCAACATGTTCTTGAAGTCTCCAAGTCTGTTTTATTTCAATGGTGCTTTTTCTACCTCAACTAAAAAAAGTTAAACCATGGCTAGGGTTGTGACTCAGTGGTAAATACTGCATGCCTTGAGTGCATGCAGCGAAGAGGAGGAAGAAGAGGAAGAGGAGGAGGAGGAGGAGGAGGACGAGGAGGGGGAGATGGGGAGGAGGAGTAGGAGAAGAGAGGAGGGAGGAGGAGGAGGAAAAAGGGGGAGGAGGAGGAGGGGGAGATGGGGAGGAGGAGGAGTAGAAGAGAGGAGGGAGGAGGAGGAGGAGGAAGAGGAGGAGGAGGAGGAGGAAGAGGAGGAGGAGGAGGAGGAGGTCGTAGTCTTTCAGGACAGATACCACAGAGTCAAACAAAATTAGAATTAAACACAATGTTTACCCAGCCATTTAATTCAAAACCTCCCGACACAGTTCAAAGACAATTTCTTTAGAGACATCTCTGGGAAATCCTAGCCGAGCTCTCCCACTCCCCACCCTGCCCCATTAAATCACCCTAGTTGTGTCTCTCCTATCAGTCATCATTGTCTGAATTTACCTGTTTGCCTTGTCTGTTTTGTGCCATACTTATATTCGTGTCAAGGCCCTCCATAGCTGAGCGAGGACAACTGTTTCTGTCGCCAGTGGCACAAAGGTGTTTTAGAAGTACTAAGAAAACTGGTAGAATCTTACCTTTTACCTGACTCTGATACCCACCCATGTACAGGGCTCAACAATGTAAAATGGTTTCACCTCTTATCTGAACTTCGAACAGCAATCAGAGGCAGCAAGAGCAAGGATAAGCAGCCCCACTGCCCAATTCCCCTGCTCTGGTTTGCCAAGGAAGAAATCAAAAGGCACATGAACTAGCAACACTAGCCCAAAGACACAAAGAAGTAATTGGTGAAGCTGAATTTGCAACCAAGTATCCAGATTCCAAAATGCTTAATCCTGGGACTGGAGCAATAGCACAGTGGATAGGGCATTTGCCCAGGTTCGATTCCCAGCATCCGATATGTTTTAGTGATTCCTGAGTGTATGAACCAGGAGTAACTCCTGTGCATTGCCGGGTGTGACCCCAAAAAAAGCCAAAAAAAAAAAACACCAAAATGCTTAATCCTAACATAAATAGCTGCCTTTCCACATACATAAATATGATTGTTTAAATATTAACATACACTTGGGAGAAATAAACATTTGCACAGATTCAGCAAGAAACTTCCCAACGAAGTTATCATTTCCTGATACAAAATTGAGGAATTGCTTGTGTTTATATTTCACAACTCAACTTGTGTCTAGTAATACATTTTTTTATTTTATAATGCTATTAGAAGTTCTTTAAATTACTATAAACACATAACCTATCTTAGTAAATTTTATGTCACAGCTTAAAAAAAATTGTAGAGCAAGCTGAAATTTTCACATCTGCCACATAAACACAGATGATTCAGAACTCCAACCAAAAAATAAACAACCCCATGTTATGATCAGAATGTTATGTCTGAAAACAGGAAGAGCCAAGGGATGAAATGAAGTAAAAAATGTATTTTATCATAAATCAGAGTATGTTTGCATGTAAAAATTATGCTTAGGGGCTGGAGCGATAGCACAGCGGGTAGGGCGTTTGCCTTGCACATGGTCGACCTGGATTCAATTCCCAGCATCCCACATGGTCCCCTGAGCACCGCCAGTAGTAATTCCTGAGTGCATGAGCCAGGAGTAACCCCTGTGCATCACCAGGTGTGACCCAAAAAGCAAAAAAAAAAAAAAAAAAATATATATATATATATATATATATATGCCTAACTAGTACTATGGGATCTTAAGGAAAAATTCATTCAGAAAGTGCAACATCTTTTCATTCTATGCAATAGTTTAGTAACACAACATAAGCATAAGCTTTGTAACATAAGGGGATAAAGGGAGGAAGGAAATTCTAAACACGAATAATTCAGAGGTCATTTTTGCAGACTTTTCACCAATAGATTTAGTAGTTTTTGTAAAATATACATTTTTTAAAATAAATTTTATTTTATAAGTTAGTTCACAATATTTGATTACATTTAATATTCAAACACCAATCCCACCACCATTACACCTTCCCCCCACCAAATTCGGGATGTTTCCATCCCAAGCCCAAAACCCTGTCTCAACACACAAATGAAATAATATATTTTATATTGCCTGTTCTGAAGAGCTGGTTAACCCTTAACCAGCTGAAGAACTGCTAAACATGCTTACAAAAAAGTGTCCGTAAATGAAACAGTGTGAAGATTGTTCTTAAAACATACAGTTTTGACAGATAAAAAAATATTCTTGATTCTCTAAGTACACATCAACCAACCAGACTATGAAAATGAGGGAAAGGGTCTATAACAATAAGAGGCCATAAAAGAAAAGATAGCCAGCTGGCTCTCTAAATTTGCTAGATAAAGTCAGACAACTGGTAACTTACAACTGACAGGAAAAGGATGTTCAATGTACCTTATTTTTCTCGAAGGCCACCCTTTAGCAAATATTAACAGACGCACCTACCATGTATCACAAGGCTAGTACCCGGAACACTGGGATTATCTGGTCATGGCGTATGGATCATTTAAAAAGCCAAAGCTTACTTTAGGATGCAGTCCCAATGTTTAAGAAATTCAGTCTAGAGGAGGAAGAGTGAGCAGAGGGAAACAGGTAAATAAATCATTTCATCCGAATAAGGAATTTAAGAGGTGTACAAGTTGCTATTAAGAGGGTACAAGCCCCTGCTGACAAAAGTAATGGCTGGTCAGGTGTGAGTGAGGTTTGGGGAGCTGACACTCAGACCAACTCCCCACAGGAAGCGGAATCAATGAGGTGAATGAACAGAGAGCTGGGCTGATAGACACGAACAAGATGGGCAAGTGTGTCTCTGCTGGTGGGGATGAGGTGAAAATAAGCAGTCAGGCTTTGGGAGACACCATGGGGTTAACCAGCAGGTCCTTAAGAGCTATGACTGACTAGGGGTGCGCTTATTACCTGGCCACCTGGGAAGCTACAAAGGGAAAGTGGAACCATCAGCCTAAAAGATTCTGGTTCCTTCCAATCTCAACAACCGTGACTCACAAGCTATATTACCAACTGAATTCGGGGCCACGTACCCAAGAATGGAAGATGGAACCAAGTCCCATTTCCTGCAGACAGGTTTTTAAGCCATACACACTAGGGCAATTTCCCAAATAGCTAGTAATGAAACAGAAGTTATTATCAAAAATGAAATAGACCCGTGTGGTCCAAGTGGCGTTGTCCCATCCTGCCATTTACTGGCCATAGTATCTCAGGCAAACCCACCTTAAATTTCTTTGTCTCAGTTTTCACCACATAATATAATTAACAAAGATAATATCTGTTATGGCATAGTAAGGGGGGTGGGGCAGACTAAATGACAGGATAAATATGATGGTATTTTGCAATCTAAAATTTTCAACAAGTCAAAGACACAAGTTCTAACCTTAGTCAACATTTTTATGAAACAGAAAAGTATCAGAAGGAAGAAGTAGCTCTGATGCACTCATTGAAATTAAAAGGACTATTCTCATTAAGTAAGACAGAATAGCCCATAGAAAACAACCACTTACTTTAACCAGCATAACAGCGCCTCTCAACCTCTCCTTGACCCCAGGAGTCATCTAGCAAATACCAGGACAGGAGGATGAACAGTGTAAATGTCATGGTGATGGATGTGTCATTAAGCGAATTATACCACAAAGGCAATTAAGTCATAAAAGCAGCAACAGTGATCTAATAGTCAGAGGATCATTAGCTAAACCACGAAGTCATCCTGAAAAGCACACCGTCAATCTAGTGAAAAATGGATCACTTTAGAGATTCGGTCACCAAATCATTTCATCCATTTTTTAAAGAATCTTAGAAAACTCTATGCAACTGGCATATTAAATGAATCTTTTTCATGCCCATGAGAAGAAATAAAGAGATGACTGTCAAAATTCTATCTATACTGGACATAAATTTCTTTTTTCTTTGTGGGTTTAATGCAGAGGCAGTGTCAGTTTCCCAATACTTTTGAGCTTCGCTCTAAGTATACAAGCTTTATGAGGTGCCAGTGCAGATTACACTTTACAAGGGAACACACGGAACCATTATAAAGATCAACTGTAAGGGGAGACAGTGTTTCCTCAATAAGACTCCTATTTAGGTCCACTGGGAAGAAGGTTTCTTCCTGGACTGCGCGCAGACCCTGTTGAAGAGAGGACAATCAATTCTGTGAAAATATTTCTGGGACAGACTGCAGAGAAAAGCATCAAAGGTCTGGGGAACGAAGCATATTTGCTATTTCAATCTCTAAGTGGCAAGTGAAATTCATAAAAAGATCAGCTGTGGCTTTTGAGGAAGGTGGAGTCAGGGGTGATTTTTTAAAAATTGTCTTTTCTATGATTTTCTCGATTCTTGAGATTTAACTAAAGGACATATTTTGTAAAATGAAGGAGGAAAACTCTATATGAATGGAGATTTTGTAAAGTACAGAAAGAAGAAACAAACAACAAACAAACACTGTCCTCCCGTAATTCATCAATTTGCTCCAGCAGGCCCAGTAACGTCTCCATTTTGAGACTTGTTGTTACTGTGTTTGGCATATTGAATATACTCTCGGTAGCTTGCCGGGCTCTCTGAAAGGGGCAGAGGAATCGAACCCGGCTCGACCAGGCTGGCTGCGCAAAAGGCAAACGTCCTACAGAAAGAAGGAAAAAAAAATACAGCAATTGGGGCTGGAGCAATACTATAGGAAGTAGGGTATTTGCCTTGCAGGTGGCCAACCCAGGTTAAATGCTCGACATCCCATATGGTTCCCTGAACACTACCAGGAGTTCCCTGAGTGCAGAGCCAGGAGTAACCCCTAAGCATTGGGGGACAGGGGGAGGCACAGAGGGGCGCTACACTCAGTGGTGCTCAGGGCTTACTCCTGACTCTGTGCTCAAGAATTACTTCTTCGGGCGGCCTTGGGAGACCTTATGTTGCCAGGGATTGAATGTGGGTTGGCCATGTGCAAGGCAAATGGCCCTACCTGCTGTACTGTTGCTCTGGCCTCCCACCTAATGTAATTCTAAGGGACATGAGCCACTGTACAAACATGAGTGATTAGTATAGTGAGGCTGGCAACTGCATTGCAGGACCCCTGCAGCTGAGCCCTGGACCCTGAATGCTGTAGCACCTTTGAAATACAACTACCCAGACACAATGAAATGGCATCTAACACATTCAAACAGAACATGATACAATTAAAAAGAAAAGAAAAGAAAAAGGTAAAAAAAAATGGTTGGAAATCTGTTTTTAAAAGAAATATTGCAACCAGCATCAATTTCCAAGCGACACTCCCTTTACAGTAAACATTCTGTAAACTTGTATTTAATTATACTGAATATCATGTTGGTACATGTTCCATGTACACTGGTCAGCAGGCAAAAGAAATATAAAATGAAGCCTTGAAAAAACAACTTAAAATTCCATCAGTCCCTTTAAAAGTTAATGCTTCAGTGGCTATAGTGATAGTATATCCTATAGGGTGTTCGCTTATTTAGTATGCAATAGACCTGGTTTCAATTCTTGACACCCCATATGTTCCCCTCAGCCTAGTTCACAGCCTGCCCCCCAAAAGCTATGGCTGCTTATACAAGAGGTGGATACTCCTCAGTACCTGAGAACCTCACCTCTGGCAACTTTCAGAGTCAGGAAGCAAATGCTTTTCCTTATCCAGTGTTATTCCAACCACCTTCCTACAGTCACCTGCTACCAGACTTGAAAGATCAGGACAGCACAAGTATACAATACAGAGTGGGAAAGTAGGCAAGTCAAGTGAGTGACTTCATTTACAATATCTGTGTGATTATTACCTTCACCAAACCTCAGTTTCCTCATCTATAAAATGGAAATAACAATGGCACATGGTGCTGGAGGGATAGAACAGCGGGTAAAGCCTTGCATGTGCATGACCTGAGTTCTATCCCTAGCATTCCTCATGGTCCCCTGAGCACTGCAAGGTGCAATTCCCGAGTGCACAACCAGGAGTGATCCCTGAGCATCATCAGCTGTGACCCAAAACCAAGAAACAAAAACAAAAAAAGCAACGGTATCTATTTGTTTTTATCATGAGGACCAACCATAGATAGCAGTGTTGGCATCACACAATGTCCAATATAAGGCGAATGTTAACTTCAGGCAGGTACTTAAAACCATCACGCTGGGAAAATGCACATCTACTAAAAGGCCAGAAGAGAAGTCACTGTCCAAGCTACCCAGCAAAATCACTGAAAGAAAACACTACCTGCATCTTTCAACACAAATGCTGTTTCACTCTGACCAGAATTCTCATTCAGTTAGGAGTGCACCAGGCTCCTAGGACACACCCTCCTCTCAACTCATACAAGCATTTTTAGTCCTACAGAAGGCCAAGTAACTGACAAAGAGGAAGACAAGCCAACAGTACAAAGACCAGTCATTTGTGGAGCTTCTATATGAGGAAAGAGTTGCTCACTTTCTCTTCTGCTCTTTTAACTCTACTGCACAGATGCGACTCCCAAGCTTGGAGCTCAGCATTAGGAAGTCCACCATGCAGACAGCAGCCAGGCCATCCCATACACGACTTAGCTAGAAGAAAGATGGGTCTGTTTGCCTTTCAATTAATTGTCTTATTTCTTTGTTCTATTTCATAGTTCAGTCCAAGATCTAAAGCAGGGGAGAATGGCACTAGGTACTGACTGTTCCTCTAGTCCCCCAAAATCCATCATTCCTTTCCTAATGGTTTAAGATTGTCTGAGACCCTCAACTGAAAAAGCACAATAAAAACAAATGGTTTAACTCACAATTATTTTCACCATTCCTACCTTTTACTTTTAAACTTGAGTATCAGTTACAAGGAAGCATGCAGCAAAGGAGAATTAACAAAGGGGTAGGTGATAAACACTCAGTTTACCAAACACTTTGAACTTATTTCCACTGTGCATGTGTAATAAATGGTTTCAGAATATTATAGCAGAATCAGTCCTACTGTCTAGATCCATATTTGAGAAAATGATTTGAAAGGTTCAACAATGTCGGAGAGCTTTTGTCAAAGTTAAGTGAAAAAACAGGAGTGAGGAATCCAATTCAATCATTTTACAATTTTACAGATGAAGAGACTAAGGCACAGCAAAATAGACAAAGAAGCAACATTAACATACAAAGTGCTAAGGGTTGGAAAGCTAGTACAAGGAGCAGTGTGTTTGTCTTGAATATAGCTGACCTGGGTTGATCCCTGGCACTCTTTATGTCCCAGAGCACTGCCAAGAGCAATCCCTCAGCACAGAGCCAGAAGTAAGCCCTGAGCACTCTTAGGGGTGCCCCCCCTCCTCACAACAAGCAAAAATGTACAGACTGATGGCTCTGAATCCAGGGCTCTTTGACTGTGGCACAGAACGTAAGTGCTTTCTTTCTAGACTTGGCTGAGGAGGAGACATAAGAGACATCCACCTTGCCATCCACCTTACTTAACACCTGGATGCCAGCACTACCACTGGTGGGTCACCCTTGAATGTAGCGGAGTGAACACTAACTGAGCCTCTAGCACCGGCATGTTGAATGCAACAACAAAGGAACTGATAACTTTTTTTCTGTGCTGTCAGGAACTGTGAAAGACTGTTACCTGTTTTCAGAGGTTCTGGGATGCCATACCACAAGAGATCCTTTGCTAAAAATGACTTCCCCTCCAAAGGGCGTGGGTGAAGTTCAGAGAGTGTACATACTGACCTCTGCTTTGAGACAGTTCCGGCCAGGAGTAAATGCCAACACACCTTTATAGTGCCCAGAGAAAAGGAGGACTTTCTCATACTTTTAAATTACTTTTTAAAAATTATTTCCCTTGTCAATAATAATCAGGCATTCGGGCTGGAGTGATAGCACAGCAGGCAGGGCGTTTGCCTCGCACACGGCTAACCTGGGTTCAATTCCCAGCATCCCATATGGTTCCTGAGTGCAGAGCAAGGAGTAACCCCGTGTGTCGCAGGGTGTGACTCAAAAAGAAAAAATAAAATAATCAGGCATTCAAAAATAACCCAAGTGTCCCACAACAGATAAGTAGATAACAGAAATGTCCATAAACACAACGAACCATAATTCCTTGGCTATCAGAAACCATGAAATCGTGTCTTTGGCCACAACATAGATAAAACTAGAAGGACTCTTGCTCAATGAAATAAATCTAAAGGAAAAAGACAAATACTAGATGATCTCACTCATGTGATACTGAAGGAAAACACAGGCAGGGAAGAGACCATGCCCAGAGAGAGCAACCCTTACCAATGCTGCCAAGGTAAGAGAAGGGGCAAGAAGTGGGAGGAAAGCTTGGAGGGCTGTGGCGGAGATGAATGTGGACACTGTGGTGGTGTGGGTGAGGGTGTGGTAACACTGTACCCCTTAAAGCACAGACATATTTATACTCTTGAAAACCAATCTGACCACAATCAAAACAATTTAAAAAATAGTCAGGCACTGATTGCCACAAAAGACTTCTGGGCCAATCCGGCTGACACAGAACAGCACAGAGAATTAAATCAGTGTGTGATCCTGACAAATCCCTTCTCATCACTGGGCCTCAGAGTCTGGATTAGGTGACCATTAAAGCTTCCTTTGATCTGATTGGTGCTGGTGGTGGCGGGGGGGGGGGGGGGGGGGAAGCTGAGGAGGACAGGAAGGTCCTCCCCAGCAGTGCTCTCGTGCCAGGGGTCACTCCTGCTAGCGCAGGCCTGAAGATTCACTGCTCGAGTCTGATGATGCAGTGCTGCTTGGTTCCAGAGGTGATGAGGAAGACCATGGCCACACCCAAGGCTACTAAGGGGCTATGTAGTGCCAGGGACTGAACTCAGTGAAGGCAGACCTTTGAAGCTCAAAGTCCCAGGCTTTGAAGTTCCTTTCACAAATAATACAGCTTTAGTGAAAAAATAACGGCAGCCACTCTAGTACAATTAAGATACTGGACAGCAACAATTTACTCAAAATCTACATGAAAATAAGCCGTGATCTTCTGCCTTTTATCTTTCTTGCAGAAACCATAAAGACATCAAATTGGTCTTAGACAGCCACATAATAAAATTCTGCCTATTGTGTGTCTGTGCACGCACATGTGTATTGTCATTAGCCAGTAACTCAACCGAGAGTTCTGATTTCTGCTATATCCCACTGCCTACCCAAAAGCACTGTTTTTGGGACCGGTGTCATAGCCATAAATACCATGCTACTCTAAACCAATGGACCTGAAATAAACTGCAATTCGTTCAAGAAAATAGGTAGCAGGGTCTAAGTGATAGTATAGAGGGTAGGGCATGCACCTTGCACATGGCTAACCTGGGTTCGATCCCTGGCATCCCATATGGTCCCCTCCAAGCCCTGCCAGGCATGATTCCTGAGTGCAGAGACAGGAGTAAATGAGCATTGCCAGGTGTGCTCCAACACAGAAAAATCGAAATAGCTAACGCAGGAACAGAATACTAATATGAATTCAAAATAAGAATAAAGTCCCTTTCAATGAAATGGCAAGAGTCAAAAATCTCAGAAGAGAGCAACACACTACAGAGATCTCTCCTCAACCTTCGCCAGGCTGACTTCATCCAGGGCACCTTGGAGGGGGGAAGGTGTGTCCCTCCGTCTGACCCAAAAGAATGCCAGCAGCCAGTTTGCTCAAGATCACAATCGTTGCCATGCTCAACCTTTACAGGCTCATCCCAAGTCCCCCTTCCCCCATGCATGAGAATGACTCTGTTGAAACACCCAGGGATGAGGAACTTGTGACTGAAATCTCCAGGCTTGCACAGCTTTGGGAATGGGCTCCTCCTCTCATCTCCCCGAGCTTTCAGCTTCCTGGTAGTCACACCCACAAACTGCCTCTGGCACCATATAAGTGCATTAATGGTCATGATCCAGAGACTTACAAATAAATTTTGAAAGAGAGCAACGCACTACAGAGATGCCTTTGGACTCAAAAATCACTACCCAGTTAAAAATTTAACTCCCAACTCTAGTTATTTAAAATGTTAAACCTATTTAACATTTTAGAATTCATGAAGCATCATCTCATACTTTATGCTATTGATATACCAAGAGTAGCACACCACATTTGAAGGGTGTAAGGTAGAAGGCAACTGATCTTGATTAAAAAAAATACATATACATATGTATATTGCACAAAAGGCTTAACCTCTAACAACAGGTTAGTGATCTCTTACCAGGGCTTAATGGCTCCAAGGTCACTGTCACTGTCACTGTCTTCCTGTTGTTCATCGATTTGCTCGAGCGGGCCCAGTAACGTCTCCATTGGAGACTGTTGTTACTGTGTTTGGCATATCGAATACATCACGGGTAGCTTGCCAGGCTCTGCTGTGTGGGCAAGATACTCTCGGTAGCTTGCCAGGCTCCAAGGTGAGATACAATAATTTTCACATACTTTCCTCTAACAAAACCTTTTTGGATCATTTTAGTTGATTATTGATAAGAACAATACAAAATAAATTATTCAGTATCTGCCTTTGGGGCTAGCTTGGGTGGTGGTGGGAAAATTCAAAATAATAGTGGTGGAAAATAATGGTAGTAGGATTGTTGAAATATTGAGTGGAATCAATTACTGTGTACAATTTTATGAAAATAATATTTAATTTTTTTTAAAAAGTTGCAAACAGTAAAACTAGCATCACGGGCTAAGAAGAGTGCCATGGAGGGGCTAGAGTGATAGTACAGTGGGTAGGGCATTTGCCTTGCACGCGGCTGACCTGGGATCCCATATAGTCTCCTGAGCACCCCAGGAGTAAATCATAAGTGCAAAGTCAGGAGTAACCCCTGTGAACTGCCTGGTGACCCAAAAAGCAAAAAAAAAAAAAAAAAAAAAAAGGAAGAGGAGGAAGAAGAGGAAGAGGAAGAAGAAGAGAAGAAGAGGAGGAGGAGGAGGAGGCGGTAGAGGAGGAGTGCACTGGAGCAGCACTCAAAGAGTATGCTAAATTATCAAGATGTATCTCACATGTCATCGTATTTTTTCTGTTTTGAAAGTTACTTAAACCAAACATCTATCTGAAAATAATTAAGCAAACAACTGGCTATCAATATCTAAACCAAATATAGTCAATATTGGTAGCAAAGAGAAAGAAAATGAACGAATCAGGTATTATATGCCTCTTGGTGCAAGTAAACATCATCATCTATGCAATAATTTTGCCTCCCCAAACAGACACCACCCACTAAACAGAAAGGAAAAATAACAAAAAAAAAAATGAATCTGATTAAGCCTTTAGATCTGTCCCAGGACATTGAGGTGCAGCAGAACACATTAAACATGACAGGGGTGCTATTAAAAAAAAATCCAGCAAAATATGTAGAAAACTCTAATTGATAAAAGTTGCTTTAAATATAAAGTATTAAGAATAAAAAAGGCAAGAGACAAGAGGATGTCCAAGTAGTTGTTACAACCCAAACCACTCTCAAATTATTTGAGTGCTGATTTAAAGAAACCAGCAAGAGAGAAATGAACACCAAAGAAATATAAACACTAAATACTGAATATTGATTTTAAAGAATTACTGCTAATTCTTAAGTACAACTATAGCATTGTGGCTGTTATTCTTTCTAGCTTTTATTGAGCCACTGTGATTTGCAATACTGTTAATTACAGGGTTTCATGCAACTGTTTGATTTGACTACAGAGTCCCTGAATCACCACCAGGAGTGACCCTAGAGCCAGGAGTAATCCCAAACATTGTTGAAACCAAACCACCAAGCAAAAAAGAACACTTATCTTTTCAAGAATGCACAATAAGTGAGAAATGGTATGTTTGGGACATGAAGAAAAACTCAGTGGGTAATGAAGGAAACTGCTGGTATGAAAATGGAGATCCAAAGTGAATATTTTTTTAATTGACTGAGTTACTGTGATTTACAATACTGTTAACAATGGTTTCCCATGCATATCTTTCCAACACCACAACATCACCTATATACCCACCTCCCTCCCTCAAGGACCCCAACATCCCACTCTCTCAATACCTCAACTCAGTTCTGTGGATCAGTTCTCCTGTGTGCTGCCTTTGCCCTGATAGGTTGATCATTTTTAAGATAGGAATTATGTTCAATGCCGGAGGATCATTGTCCCAAAGCTCTTATACAACTTGGTATTTTTCAGAATTGAAAGATTTCTCAGAATTATAGCTATAGATACAGGCTCACAAGCTCTGTCAAAATCACAAATATACAGTCCATTGGGAGCAGCCATCAAAATGCAGCTACTAAAGGTGAGACATAGGTGACTCCCCCACTAGATCCCTATTATGACTCTGTTGGCTCTTCTTTTCTGTAGAACTATACCCACCAGAAGTAGTAGAGTGTGGAGCTACTGCAGTCGCCTGATAGTCCACTGGTCTGGCCAGGTGACACCAGGCTGCCTGGTACCAGAGGTGCAGGGTCTACACCTGTAGTGTTGGGGGGAGGGAGTACAAGTGTGCCTGGGATCCAACTCTGCATCTCCCACATGGTGGGCATGTTGACCCTTTTCAGAAAAACCACTGACCCCTACTAGGTGTAGTGCCCAAACTCCCCCAAATAAATAATTTTACAGGAAACTCCCTTATTGTCATCTTTGTTGCTCTCCATCTCATTGAGATCACATGTACTTTTGACTGTCCCTCCAAATCTCTCGCCTCAAAAAGGAAATTACTATTTTACATTGCAATAATGGATCAAAGAATACTGTTCTAAATATGTGCCTCTGTGCAAGCTTACCCGATGGTTAGCTATAGAGTAACCATCTAACTTTGTGGCATTCTCAAATTACAGTTTTATTTCTGAACTATGGAGTTGCAATTTGAAAATGGGAAACTCCCTCGTTGGTGGCAGAACACATAATCAATGTCATCACAGCAAAACACAAGGTTTTAAAGAAAAAGAAACTAACTTCACTGCCCCCAAAACATCAGTCTCTACATATTCAGAGCTTAAGATATTCTTTTAATCTTAAGCACTGTCCACAATCTAAATAAGTTAAAAGAAACTTATGACTTAACAATGTCACCGCTGACCACTGAATACTCTTTGCCGAGTCAAAGGGGTACGAATCCTACTTGTCCTTGCCCTTTCTACTCCACTGAGGTATAGCCCTGCACACAGCCCACTTCCCTTGCACACACTTTTTAGTTTGCCCCCAGGTTGGCTGGCAGCCAATCAGGCACTAAGTGTGACAGGAAGTCAATTTGAAAATAAAAAGTACTGCATGCAAATGAGTCTTACCAATGGAAAGCCAGAATGGATCACCCTCAATGGCATCCTCAAGATGCTCAGAAAAGACATTTTTCAGAAAAGAGTCATCAGCAAGGCTCTCAATCCGGGTCAAGAAGGTAAATTATTCTTTGTACTTAATCTTCCACACATAATTTCATGGAGTGGGCAAATCATTCAGGCTGTGACATTCTTGACTTTGTTGTATAACCTTTTCCATCACTTTTATGAGGACCTCTAAACACTGAAAAGAGGATGAGAGAGACGAGAGGGAGAGAGAGACAGAGACAGAGAGAGACAGAGACAGAGAGAGATGGAGAGAGAGAGAGAAGCCCAGAAACGTGTAACATTTGCTATACTGTAATATCAGTTATGTAGTTATGTTGCTAGACATAGTGCTGAATTTTTACAGCACTGAAAAGTGGGTATTTACCTACCGAATTGATAGCACAGCAGGTAGGGCATTTGCCTTGCATGCAGCCAACATGGCCGACCGGAGTTCAATACCTTTGCCCCTCTCAGAGAGCCCGGCAAGCTACCGAGAGCATCTCGCCCACACGGCAAAGTCTGGCAAACTATGCATGATGTATTTGATATGCCAAACACAGTAGCAAGTCTCACAATGTTACTAGGCCCATTCGAGCAATTCAATAAACAACGGGAGGATCGCGACAGTGACAGAGACAGACTGAGGTTTGCACAAATAACAAATGGTCTAAGTACATGCTTCTAATGCCCTAATCTTCAGAAAGGAAGAAGAGGTCCAGAAATATTTATGGTAAGAGAAACACACAAATGCACGCGCGCGCACACACACACACACACACACACACACACACACACCCCATACACATAGGCTATCCAGTATCAGTGACTGGGACACTTCCTGGGAGACTGCATGTTGCACTCCCCAGGGGTGCCTGTGAGATCTACATAAACCTGCTTCATCTGGCAGGTTCATGAAACTGCTACACAGTCGACATTCTGTAAGTGGTGCCAAAGAAAGGGAGCCAAACACTAACAACCAAAGACTGGTTTAGATGTGGTAGGGATGGGCTGACAACCACTGCAGCCACAGCAGACTAAATAGACTTTGTTCAGACTAAGAATTAACATTCACTTGCTGATTCTGAACTTCTCTGCTTAAGACAGAAGATAACCTGGGATCAACCCCAGATCTTTTACAAGCTACTTGTGAGCCTAGGGTTCTGACCAGAAGATATAAGTCCATCAGTTGTGTTAAATAAATCATGGGGGGTGGGGGGGCGGGGAGGAGAATAATATGTAAATGATGTCTGTAAACCACGGCATACTACACGAAAAAGAATTACTATCTCTATCAGCTAGGCAGGTTGAGGATTTCACGAGGAAAATGTCAGATCAACCCCTAGAACGACAGCGAGGCCATTCTAGAATTGTTAAAAAAGTAACAAGGGACTCAACGGGGTGGGACAGAAGCTTTGGATGTAGGGGTTCTGGGCTCCATCAACCACTGCAGATTCCTGGAGGACTACCTAGAGCAATCCCTGAGCACTGCCAGAAGAGCAATCCCTGAGTACTGCCAGATGGGACCACTGCGCCCATCCTCACACACACACAAAATACATAAAAATTATAAAACAACACTCCCCTAAAAAAAAAAGGCTACTCACACTACACATACTCAAGAACAATCAAGTTAAGAGATTATGCATGTTCAGGTTCAAAGTTGAGATCAAGGAAAAGAAAAGCGAAACTGGGTCCCCAAGGTAAAAGCCAATATAACATGCAATCTCAAGCAAGGCGAAAGTTCAAAACCAGGACTATCTGTAAAGGTCATTCATAATGAAGGGGAGACGCAAACAAAAGGGAAGGAAAGCCCAGTGAGGTGAACAGATCTTAAGGAAAAGGATCTTTTTTCTCTATCTGGTAAAAGATACAGTCAACTGAGCTAAGAAACAGGTTGTTCTATGTTGCCAGTACTGTGTTCTCTTGAGTCCACAACAAAACATCTTCATGAACAGGACCCCAAACTCCCTTGAGTGGAATGGTCGGATAGGGCATGTGTGTGCACATCTGTGGTCCACAGCTGGCTGGCCCAACTAGAATTTTCAGTAGAATGCCCCATACAATAGGAGACACTGGGGATAACTGAAAATGCTAAGAGACTAAACACTGAGGACCCACCCTACTACATGAATGCTTCTACCTATCGCTGTGATTCTATCTTTGTAATATGTCACGGTCACTGTCACTGTCCTCCCATTGTTCACTGATTTGCTCAAATGGGCCCAGTAACATTGTGAGACTTGTTACTGTGTTTGGTATATCGAATACGTCACAGGTAGCTTGTCAGGCTTTGCTGTGCGGGCGAGATACTATCGGTAGCCTGCTGGGCTCTCTGAGAGGGGCAGAGGAATCGAAAGCAGAGGAATTGAACTCCAGTCAACCTGGTCGGCCACGTGCAAGGCAAACGCCCTTCCCGCTGTACTATCACTCCAGCCCCATCTTTGTAATATAGTTGTCACAATTCTTGACCTAACTCCTCCAAGTCTGCTCCTTCCCTCTTCCTCTAATCTGGTTTAAGGCCTCACCTCCCTTCTGGCTTTCATCCATCTCCTCCAGGTGCTGGGCTGCTTCCTCTTGGCTGAGAATCAATTGCTAATCTTTTCTACAGCTAGGAGAGGGAAGTGCTTCTTTCGGCCTTTTCATCTCTTCTCAGAGCTGGGAGTCTGACGCTACTGTCTGTCCCCACCCATATGTCCACCTGCAGTGGCGAAGACTCTCATCATCTAACAGTTGATGACGTAAGTGCCAACCGTTTTGCTCTCCTGAGGACCAAAGAATTATTTCAATAACAGCAACTGCAATCTAACCCACAAATTCTTTTTACCCTTCTATCACACTGAGCAACTTTAGTATCTATGTTTGTGACAGTCAACCCCTCCTTCTCCCACATCTTCATGCTGAACTGAGCTTTCTCTCTCTCTCCTCAGAAAACTCACTTGGGGGCCCTGTGTGTACTTGCCCCTGAAACTCCATCATCCTTTATATACATCACCTACCAGTTGACCAGCAGTAGTGCTAGTCTGAGTAGCAGTGGCCAAAGAGATGAACATGGCATGGGAGGCCAGTTTCCCCAATTACTAACACAGCAAAAGAAAGGCCTCTAGAGGGCTAGAACCATAGCACTGTGAGCAGGCTGCTTGTTCCAGCATTCCCTGTGGTTCCCGAAGCAATGCCAGGAGTCAGCCCTGAGCACTATCCAGGGGCCCAAAAACAAACTCCCCAAAAAGTCTTCTAAATGACGTGCAAGTGGGTGGCAGAGGAGAAGGTTAAGACGGACTTGTGAAGAAACAGTTGCCACACTCTTACTTACTTTTACAAAACCAGCTAAAATAAGGAACAGGAAGTTGTTTGCAAATGGCTATACAGAAATCAGCCGGTGGCAGAGTTTCTATGACAAGACAAAAAAGGAAATGCACTGAATATCGGATGACATTGACTGAACAGATACTGTTTGTGAAGAGGTGCATTTGTTGAAGTCTCTGGGGTTCGAGGAAGAGACCTGTTATAGACCCGGCTTTCATCTCCTTTCATCCTCAAAGCATCCACATGCCTATCAACTGGCAGGTAAAAAAACTGAAGGGCAACTGGTATAACAGTGCACCCAAATTTCAATTAACCAATTCGTACACTTCCGAATACTGTCCCAACAACCTAGTGCACTGTCCTTCCTGCTCACAGATGTGGCCAGTAAAACAAACACAGGTCCCGTTCCCAAGTTCTTAAAACTAAAAAGTAGGGATCATCAACCTCATGTTCATTTAACTACATATAAGGACGGGACTAGATATTCAAAGAAATCTTTAGTTCCATTTTGGAAATAAGAGGGTTGCGGGGAATGAGTGGGGCAGAGAGAGCAGCAGAAACAACACAGTTCACCAACACTCCAGGGCGACACTGACCACCTACAGACTGGGAGGAGGAGGAACCGAAAAAATCCCAGGGCCTGAAGACAGTAAAAAGCGGAGGCTTCTGCTGCATCTGAATGGAAAGAACAAGAAAACGAATACAAGGAGAGCAATCACTCCTACAAGTCAGAAAAACTGTCAGTCTTTCATGGTGTTTTTACAATTTCACTTCCTCTGTAGCAACTACTGAGGTTACTACGTGGATAAGAAGCTGCAGAGAAGCTGAGCACCTTGAGGAAGGATACTAAGATGGCAAGGAAGCCTGCAGAGCCAGGAATAGAATGGCACTGCCTCAAAGTTACCCTCACATTGGCTCACGTAGCCAGAAGCAGCCCCCAGCTGCTGCTAATTTTAAGAAAGACATTTCTGTCCTTAAAGAAAAAGATGGAGGGGTGCAGGAAGGAGAAACATGTTGAGCAAAACCTCTGGCACTTGGCACTTCCTGGTCAGATTATGCTATTAGTGAAAGCAAACAACAGAGCAGAAGGGGAGAAAGAAGTCCCTAGGTTCTGAATGACCAGTGAACGACCCTCCCATCAACACAAGTGATGGGGACCCCCACAGCTAGTTTCATACAGAGCAACGCTCTGCATACCCAGAACACAGAGTCCGAGCCTACCTTGTATGGAGAAAAAGAACAAGGACATAAAAGTGATGGAAGCCTGCATTGGCATTAGGGATTCTAAGGAAGCATTGATAGTGTGTCCAAAAAGCCTTAGACCTGGCAACTTGAAATCCCTTCCAAAGACCACTACATTAGGACAATGTGCAGAGCAATGTGTGCAAGATAAAGTGAAATTAATAGAAAAATCAACATCAATAACAGGAATATAAGTAATAACACAACAGAATATTATGCAGCCACTAAAATAGAGAGTAAAAAGTCTCAATGACATAAAGAAAAGCCTTTTAAGCATAAAAAAGCTGAACATAGGCTACATAGACACAACATGGCACAATAACTACGTCATACAGTAATTATTTACATGTATCATCTATGGTCTCAATTATTACTGTTAATGCAAAGAAAATTAAACGTTAGCCGTCTAGCCTATCTAGCCAATGCTATTAAGCTTACAGAATTTTTCTAATATTTTAAAAATTTTTATAAGGAAATACCATTTTCATAACCAGAAAGTTAACATATATTAATTCAAAAAGCAGTTATTATGCCTTCAAAACTTTCCAGTTTAACTGCCAAAATAAACTTTCAACAAGCATTTATCACATCTTCTAAGATTTATTCTAAGAAACAGATCTTACTTCCATAAGATATGACATCTAGACTTAGACACTAAGAAGACTAGGACTGCAGGAGACGAGAAGAGTTAAAAACAAAATTACAACCAACTTAGTTTTTCAGCTACCAGAGGAAAGGACCCTTTCACTGTCAAACAATGACACGATGGTGAAGATTCACAGCTTCCAGCAGGCCACACTGAAAGTGGAATTTACCGATGGAAATAAGAGTAAAATTATTTACCCAAAGAGCTAATCAGGACAGCAGACATCAATACCATTGCCCTAGTTTATTTAGCCAGAGAAGGCAATGTACACCACGTCTTCAATTAAAGGCACCAGAACAACAAAACAGGCAAACAACCAACAGACTTTTAACGTATCTAAATTCAGATAGACAAAACCAGAAATTTGAGGGAAACTTTGTATTCTCTCTGTCTCTCTCTCTCTCTCTCTCTCTCTCTCTCTCTCTCTCTCTCTCACACACACACACACACACACACACACACACACACCCCTCCCCCGAGACGTTTTCAATTCAAAAATTCTATGGTCAAATTTAATCTCTAGCAAGTTAAATTATCTCATCCTCGAAGATTAGTCAAATCTCCCAAAGGAAGGTTAACTTTCTTTCAACAGTCTTGAATTATAGTGGAATGTAAAGCTGCAAAGACAGGTGATTCTGCCCAGCCACTGACAGCCTCTGCTGAATACAGCTGACCTTCAAGCTCAACTCGCTTTGACTAGCTAAACTTACAGAAGAGTATGGGATATCTCACCCAGGAACAAAGTTTCTTAATGGCAAGACAAAGTGTTAGGAGAAAAAGGACAATAAAATGAACTGGGAACAGAAATCTGACATCAGCCAAAGATATACAAAGATATTCTCTCCAACTCTTTTGTAAAATGACTCCCTTAGAAGTTAGAAGGTATCTCCCAAAGAACTTTCCTAATAAAGTCTCTGTGTGATCAGCCTTCTAAGGGGCTGCTGTGACAAAAAGGGATCTAGACTCGGTGGAGGGATGGTGACATTCTGGCAGCAGATGTGGTGACATTGCTTTCCAAAAGCGTTAACACAAATGCCAGTGAAAATATGGTATCTAAGTAGGTACTAACTTAAAAAACTTATGTCAACATTTGACCAAAAAAATTTATTTTTTGCACTACCTCTATATTTGTATGTACTTTCAAAGTAAACCTAACATTAAAACCATAAAATTATTTTTAGTTATTTAATTTCTATTATATGAATAATCCAACCCAGGGCCTCACACATGCATACCCAGTGGCAGTGATTATTTAAACTAAAAAGATTTACCCATTCCCACCACTCACCCAATATGTAAGAAAAACCGATGCTCTGGGATAGTAACCATGCTTATTTTATAATATCACATATTTCTTTTCTTTTATATGTGTTTGTATTTCAGGCCACACCCAGTAGTGCTCAGGGCTTACGCCTGACGCTGCATTCAGGGATCACTCCTGGTGGGTCCAGGGTACCACATGAGGTGCTGCATGCAAGGCAAGTACCCTACCAGCTGTACTATGACTCCACTCCCATAATATCACATAGTTCATCTGAGTCCACCACATCATTGCTCAGAGATCTCCTTCACTCATATAAGAAGCAAAGTTCATTTATGTTATTTTATCTTTGGCCACACCCAGCAGCGCTCAGGACGTACTCCTGAAAGGGTCAGGGGATCATATGGAGTGCCAGGGATTGAACCCTCTCCAGCCCCCTGAAACAAGGTTCTTAATCATCATATCACCTCTGGTGGTGCTCAGGGAATCAAATGCAGTGCCAGGGATTGAACTAGGGTCAGCTGCATGCAAGGCAACTGCCAGGTCTGATAACTCTCCATTCCCTTCTGTTATCTCTACAATACCCTCTGTACATATATCTGTCGAAAAGTGCACTGGCAGTGCCTGGTTCATAACAGTTAAGCAAAAGACAGAAGCTAAATCTGAATATCAAGAATCTGTCTTGTGAAATTAAACTTGCTTTGAAAAGTGTAGCAGAGCCATGAGCTGGACTAGTAGAATGTCCATAGTCTACTGAAGTCACTCCTGCAACTGACTTTAGTGCTGAGAAAGATACAGAGTGGAGAAGATGGGAGAAGCAGCAATTATAACACACACTAACAAAAATCCAATAAAACAACTTATCCACATAATATAAGACTAACACTCAAGGACATAGAGACAAGGGCCATGAAGATTTCTCCATGGTTGGTAGTCTGCCTTATGAGCTGAGGGAGAAGGCAGCTGGAATAGAGAAAGAATCACTAAGTCAATGATGGTTGGAGGGATTGCTCAGGATGGGAGATATGTGATGAAAGTAGATAAAGGAACAAACATGATAGCCTCTCAGTATCTGTATTGCAAACCATAATGCCTCAAAGTATCGAAAAAGTAAGAAGGAAATTGTCTAGAGACAGGGAGTGGGTTAGGGGTGGCCGGAGGGATACTGAGGACACTGGTGTTGGGAAATGAACACTGGTGAATGGACGGGTGTTCAATCATGAACGCTTTGTAACAGTAGCTCATGGTTATTAAAAAAAAAAAACTTATTCAATAAGGTATGCATGCACATGAGAAATGGACCTAAGATAAAAAATTATATTCATGAGGGCTGGATATGGGGTTACAGGAGTTAGAGGGATTATGAGTGTTTGCTTTGCATACAGCCAAACCTGGTTGAATCTCCAGTACTACATATGTTTCCCTGCGCCCTACCAGGAGTAATCTATGAGCACAGAGCCAGGAGTAAGCCTGAGCGTCATTGGGTGTGGTCCAATTACCACCACCACTCTTGTCTTTAAAAAAACTTTTTTTTAATACTCATTTATGTCTAGTACCAAAGAGTTATCTCTCTGTTGAATTTTATACCATCTGTGTTTCTTACATTTTTTTTAAAAATGAAAATCCTGAAACTAACCATGGTTCCTTCTTCATTTTAGATGCACAATCTGCTTGATCTGAGCACTGATTCTCTCCTGCCTCCTCCGAAAGTACTGTATTGATCTTAACCCTAACTTGCCTCATTTTACTTTGATTCTGGAGTTAAGGCTGCCTGATCCTTCAGAGAGCAGATGGACCATGTATCTTAAATAATTAATTAAATACAGAAACTGGGGAGGGAGGGGGGAATTGGATAGGAAAAAAATAAGTATTACTGACCTTGCTCACAACAATTCTTGGATGTTTAATGATAGGGATTCTGCTCAAAATAAATACTGCTATCTGGATTCAGTTCAATTCAACAAATATTTATGAAGTGCTTATTATGGCAAATCTTCATGCCAAGAATTGTGAAGAATGTATAGAACACATAGTCCTTGACAAAGTGTGTTTAAAATCTGCTTGGGGAGACAGGCACGTATAAATAACTAATGAAGTGCAGAGCGTGATAAGGGTAAAACGAGATATAAAGATCTATGCTGCACAGAAGTGAAGAAAGATTGTTTCCAGGACACACAGACTGAGAAAGCTTCCTAGGGAATGCAGTGCATATGCTGGGGCTTTCTGAAGACACATCCTTTAGACCAGTTACACTCATGTTTAGTGACAGAGTGGGTATTTGTGGAATTAAATAGAATGAGAATAAGACTAGAATGAGCAAAGCAAAGCAATTATCAAGGCACCTGCTACAAAGAAGAGAATGCCCCAGTCATTTAGTTAACGCAGAAAGACAAATGGTGGCTCTTCAGGATGCTCCTTCTCTCCCCTTTGTTTTGGTGTCTTCAATGACCACAACACTTGAGGAGCTGGCTGCAGCGCTTGTGGGGTGAGGAGGAATGTGCCACATACTGGTAGAGCACACACCAGGCATCACACTTCTGGCTGGGGTGCTTACTCGAGATGATGCACGTTAGTTACCACAGAGATGACTGATGTCTGTTAGTTGCACTGGGGATCCCAAACAGCAGAGATGCTGTAATCATACTCATGCATGTGCCTTCGTCTTGACTTCCAGCTGGCAAGGCTGGACCTCGATCACTGAGCCATCCTTACTCACAACTGGTGGCTCTTTTTTTTTTCCTTTTTTGGGGTCACACCCAGCGATGCTCAGGGGTTTCTCTGGGCTCTCCATTCAGGGACTACTCCTAGTGGTGCTTGAGTGACTATAAGGAATGCTGAGAATCGAACCCAGGTTGGCCGTGTGCAAGGCAAACGCCCTAACCACTGTACTATCGCTTCAACTGGTGGCTCTTAAAACACCAAAAGCAGCCACTCCTGAGGGAATGGTAATGCTCCACAGACCTGCCAATTCACCGCTTTGTCTCAGAGCACATGCCTCTTAATACTGAAGTCAAAGAGAGCATGTTATGGAGAGGTATGGGTTCTGAAAGAATAGGCGATTATGTTTTTAACACAATGGAGAAGAGTTGTTTCACTTTTCTTAAAACAAATAGCTTTTAAAAGCTAACACCAACACTAACAGATGTGGTCGGAATGGCAGTAATCAATCGTCATGAGTCTTATGAAAACAAAAGGCATACTTTCTCGTGGCATAAATTTCTACGCTAGTAGTCTGTACTGCTGGCTAAGAATAGAGAACACCATTCAACTGTTGTCTGTGGCAGGGATGAAATTCCTACCGTATTTTTTTTACCAAGCTTTTATGTTTGAGTCTCAGTCATACAATGATCAAACACCCATCCCTCCACCAGTGTACATTTTCCAGCACCAACACTCCCAGTATCCCTCCACTGCCCTACCCCACCTCTCCCCCTATCTATATGGCAGACAACTTCCCTCTTTCTCTCTCTCTGTATCTGCCTCATTTTAAAAACCATGTTCGACCTCTTCTTCTTCCTTCCAAGTCCTGTTTCCTGACTTCCTTCTATGTCCTCCTTCCCAATGCCAACTAGAATGCTTCCTTTCTGTGATTCCACAGTCCTTTCAAGACCCCTTTTGTAAACTACTCTCACCACACTGTATTACAATGGCATGGCCATGTGTATGTAAGACAATTACCACAATGCTAGGGACTTTACTGATAAAAGCCAAGGGGGCATATCAACTGCAGACTCTGGGGCCCTTGAGAGTATGCTCTCATCGTCCCATCCCCTGACACAAAAGATTTACAGACATAATAAAGATTTTCTGGGGAGGTAAAGACCCAGAAACAGAGAGACAGATGCACACAAGCATCTATCTCGTTCCTACCAGGGCAGCCAGGTCTCCCCAGGACTTCCTGACCCAGTGACTCTCTCAATTATCCTCCTATTCCTCCAGGGGCTCAAAACCATGCTATGCCATCCCCTTCTCATCTTGCCAGTTCTGCTAGATGCCAACTAACCAAACCCTTGGGGTCAATAATCAAATGAGCAGAATCCAACTTTCTGTAAAGGGCGAGGAGCCTCCAATCAGAGAGCTCTGGCGGTTTGAGAGGGGCCCTGGGATCTCAGCAGGATCTTTCCTCAGTCTCCCTTCCCAGGCTATTGGTTAACTTTTTCTGAGCTTCCAGAAATATTAGATCTGCTTCTCTTTTTTCCAGAATGTTATGGGTAAGAAAGCATCATGAATCAGCCAACAGTGGATCTGGAGCGTAGCTGAAAACACTTAGAACTGTTACTGGAAGCAAAAAAGAATATGAAAGTCAAATCTTACACCCAGAAGAATTTTTATAGAGCTACCTTTAAAAGATTTTAAAGGTAAGCTTTAAGTCTGCCCCCCTCTGTCCTTACAGAAAAGAAAATGGAGGCACAGTGATATGAATTAATTTGGGGATTTGCTTGGTTATAGCAAAGACACCAAATAATGAAGAGTTGATCATACATGCACTGGATGACTCAGATTGTTCAAGGAGAATTACATCTTACTTTACATCAATTGAGGGAGCATAACTCAAAATTTCTGTTAAAATGCAGCAGCCCGCTGATTTTATGGATAGATCAATTGGGCTATACTACCTAACTTAAATTTTCATCTGTTTCATCCAGATGCTTAAGACTTTTTGGGAGCTGGGGGACAGTGTGGAAGGAGGGTATCCCAAGCAATGCTCAGGGGGCTGGGGAAAGGGTAGGGTAGAAGCATGCACTGCTGGAAATATAAACTCAGGGCCTAGAACAGGCTCTAGTCCTTTGAGTCATTCTGATCTCAGACGCACTGTGCGTTTTGTAACAAACATCCACAGTCCACATCTTAACCACGCAATTTTAAAAGCAACCTTTTTGAAAAAAAGATTCTCAGCTCATTGCTTCCTGTGGTAGAAAAATGTTCACAAGTAGTGCAAGAAGCAAGAGGTCTCTAGTCTTCAGTATCCTGAGGTCTGCAAAGCCCTGGCCAAGGTAACTGAAACATGTGTAACACAGGTTAGCACCTGAGACCACAAACCACCAAAACTCCCACACACTGCTCGTGGGCCCTTCCAGAGATGAGTGGATGTTTTCCCGATATGAATATCTGTATCCTCGGGGACCTAAATTTTCAGCAGTAAAATGCAGGTGAGGAGAAATGGGTAGGCAAATAACAACAGTAGCAATCGATGTGGATTTTTAACTTTCCTTTCCTTCCAACTCAAAGGAGTATACAGTCAGTTCTTCCCTGGGATCAAATCTGGTGGCTTGTTCTTCATATAGTGCTAATTGTAGGAGAATTGAATATGTTTATGACACCTTTTCTTTCAAAGTCTCCCAAGGCAAATATCTAACACTGGCTCAGGTAACAGACTTCTAGCACTGAGGCCAACTTTAGGTCACGCATCATGAGAGCAAGTCCTGGCTGCACTGGGGCTATATTCTGTGAATCTGGGTAACCACACACACCACAAGCATCCTTGTACCATCAGAGATTGGTACTATCCATTACATTTAGCCACCCCTAGCCCCACCTTGAATAAGCAAGCGATACCTGCCTTGAACTACATGCTCCATAAGTTTAAGCTTATGGTCATTTGGTAATTACTTTGTCCAGCAAGGAATCTTAGGACACTGAAAGAGAAAAGTGTAGCCTTTGTTTAGCTCATTGTGATTCATACATAAGTAACTTGCTACAGCAGGATAAGAGTTAGAACTGGGTAGGTTCACCATGACAACTGATAACACGTGTTAAACAATACAATTCAGAAGCTAATCTAAGGATTTTCTAGCATTGTCTTCCCCACTCTTACCAAAACCACTGTGGAGACAGATTTCTGTCTTCATACTGAATAGGACAAAACTCTGAGAGACTTAAGTAACTCAATGTCATACACTGAGTAACAACTCAACAATGCTTATGGAGCTCTAAATATACAAGGAACTATGCTGCCATGCTGTATACCTTTTGGGGAATTTTCTCATTCCATCTTCAGAATAATCCTTTAACAAAATACTATCACTAACTCTCAAATCAAAACAGAAAAAAATAAATGAACAGAACTGAAGTAATCTACTGTAGCAGAGCTGGAAGAAACCCTGGTTTCTTCTGCCTCCATATCATGTACCCTTGACCATCTGTTATTAACTGGTGAAGTAGTGAGGATGTCAGCTTTGAAGAAGGAAGGCTTTGGCGCAGTGAAACAGTGCTTCACTGCAAACCACCCAGAGCACACCCTTTACTACTGGGGACTAAGGAATGATAACTTCCAGTGCAGTAATGTAGGATGAAGTAGGCAAAGGAGTTTGCTTTTATAGGCCTGTGGTCATCAATATAACAATCCTGTATCTGTTGTAAAGCCAACACCAGAAAAAGAATACAGTTGTCTACAAGATCCACATTTTCTTCTATTAAAATAAAAGTTGGAACTGGGACAATAGTACACTGGGTACACCTTGCATGCAGTACACCTGGGTTCCATCCCCGGCACTCCAGATGGTCTCCTGAGCACTTCCAGGAGTGACTCCTGAGTGCAGAGCAAGGACTAATCCCTGAGCATCCAGTTTAAGTACAAAGAAGCTGGAACACCCTAAGGTATTTTCCATTACAAATAAAATGCAGATTGCGATGCATACCACAAATTGATGTCTGTGAATGGCAGTCAGTGCAACACTGCAGACCTGCTGTTGCAACAAGCTGCAACAACTTTCACTATGTCCCCTCAAAGAGGATAGGGCCTACCCATACTTAGCAAATTGAATGACTAGTGAGTTCATCTGGGGCCAGAGCCTACCCACTACTAAGCAAATTGAATTACTAGTGAGTCCACCTGGAGCCAGCAATGGTACAGAAAGCACTAGGAACACCAAATAAATGCAAATATTCTAAACCTCAACTTAGGAAGCCAACCAGATGGCAAATACCCAAAAGTAAATTCCCTTTTGATAAGCTTCAACTTTTAAAAGCAAAGTCTGAGCTTCATGCATTTATCCACAGAAAACTCTCCACCCTGAGAACTAAAAAGATGATCCCAAGGAAGAACTGCAAAGATGAAGAACTTCTTTAGGACCTCTTCCTTTCCCAAATCAGCTTAAGCCCTGCAGACTGTAGACTGAAAGTTCCAGGAGTTATTAGGCCCCTCCCTGACTCCAGATCACTCTTTGCACCGCATTCCAATGAAGGATTTGGGAAGAAACAGTTAGATAGCCCCAAGCATCAGGTACGAGCAGCTTTAGACTTGTGCAGATAGCACCTTAGCACTGTATAGCACTGTCCTCCCATTGTTCATCGATTTGCTCTAGCAGCCCAGTAATGCCTCCATTGTGAGACTTGTTACTGTGTTTGGCATATCAAAAATGTCACAGGTAGCTTGCCAGGCTTTCCCATAAGGGCAAGATACTCTCGGTAGCTTGCGGGCTCTCTGAGAGGGGCAGAGGAATCAAACCCGGGTCGGCTGGGTTGGCCGCGTGCAAGGCAAACACCCTACCCTCTGTGCTATGGCTCCCGCCAGGACTTGTGGAGATAAAATGAGTAATTCTCCCTGTATTATGGGTCTACCATGGTTGATCTTTTTTCTTTTTTTTTTTTTCTGTTTGGGTCATACCTGGCGATGCTGAGGGGTTACTCCTGGTTCATGCACTCAGGACTTACTCCTGACAGTGCTAGGGGACTGATGCTGGGAATCGAACCCAAGTCAGCTCTGTGCAAGGCAAACGCCCTACCCGCTGTGCTATTGCTCCAGCCCTTATGGTTGGTCTTTAGGCTTGAGATTACAGTACTTTTTGAAGGGTTGGTGTTACCGGTGGCTCTGTCTTGAATCTTCCAACAACTTCGCTGCAAAAGTCATGCCCTTCTTCCCCCAGTCCCCCACTCACAGACCCTTGTAGACTGCTAACTCTGTCCGCTGACCAGTTACACAGGACCTGACCTCAGAGCAAGGTACAGCTCCAGGGACACTTCACAGTACAGGCGCATAGCTCCAAACAGCTGAAAATTTGAATTTAGTTCTTAATTATACCACTCCCAGGCCAAACAACATACGAGTTAACTATATGAGCACAAAACTGGTGAAAACCTGATGTGAACACTACTTATAATAATTAAAGTACCTTAAGTATCCCAAACAGTAAAATAGTTGCCAAATAAAAATGTAACAGACTAACAGAAAGTTGTCCAGCCACTTAAATATATGTTTTGGAAATGTCCAGCATAAGCCCTCCCACATAGACATAAAGCAGAATAGTACTGGAGAACAGAATGGAGAAAAATGAGAAGTGGCTGTGAATGGCTCTTTCGGTTGGGGTGGGAGGGGGTGTCTAAAATTGAGTGTAAGACTCTGTGAAAATACTAAAACCACTGAGTTCTATATTTCAAAGGAATAAAGTTTGTAATGTGAATTATTATCTTATAAAGCTGTCATAAAAAT
This sequence comes from Sorex fumeus, assembly GCF_029834395.1. Classification (NCBI taxonomy): domain Eukaryota; kingdom Metazoa; phylum Chordata; class Mammalia; order Eulipotyphla; family Soricidae; genus Sorex; species Sorex fumeus. Next base: position 49,931,209 of record NW_026606059.1, on the reverse strand, counting down.
AATGCTGTGAGTAATGGACAACATAGAGAAAAGCTTGATATGATGTTATGGGAAAATGGCAAGCTTTAAAATAGATTTATTGGGGGCAAGGAATCTGCTCAGGGTAGAGTGCATGTTTCACGTATTTGAAGCTTTGGATTCAATCCCAGTCACAAATAAAACCCTGATAGCTAAATACCTCCAAAAAATAGATACAGACATGTATGCACATATATACAGATTCATTTATTATCTTCTACTTCCACCACCACTGCTGCAATGGTTAATTTTAAGTACTTAATAGCATGTAAGTTGCATGCCATCCATTGTGGTAATTTTATATGCATCTTTCATCTAGTGTCACAACCATATGAGACCGGCACAATCATAGATTAAAAAAATTACCATGACAGGCAGAAATAAAAATGACCTTGGCCAAATTCTACAATTGGTATATTATGGTAGTAGAGAGTAAACACCACAACTCCAAAATCTATATGCTCTTGGCTTCTGGACCGTATAATCTAATGGTTTTAAAGAGTGAACATTTGTCTTCAAAATAGTGTCTTCAAATAGTGATAGAACAGATGATACAATCTTTGTTATTTCTGTTAACAACAAACCTGTACTAGTGTTTAAGGAAAGGAACATAAAGACATATTCGTAATTTGGCCAAATTAAAAACAAGACATTCTAATATATTTTTTCTCTCTGGCACAAACACCCTGGTCACACAACAATGCACTGAATTTTTCTATGAGGAATATGGGCAGTTTTAATGCAAAAAACTACAAAATCTCCAATAATTAGTCATGATTCAATATAGATTCTTAGCAGTTAGAAAAGATAAGGCCTTCTAGACTAGCTGAAAATTCAAGATAATGCTCTCCTTAGATTTCTGTACTTGGAACATGACATCTGCTGAAATCATTCCACTTGGGGCCATTGCTGCTCTTTAAGACACCCCATTTTATTTGAGACCAGATGGCTGGTGGCTTTTCTTCATGATGAACTCAGTAATTAGGACATGTAAACTCTCTGGCTGTCCAAAGCTAGCATCATCCCCTATTGCTGGCATCACACTACTTCTCTGAATAAGACAATTTCCCCAAGTCACTTCCACAAAATGATCTTCAGATCTTTTATCATGCTGATTTGTCATTCTTCTCAAAAGATGGCATCCTGCTGGCTATGAGTGTCCTAGAATGATACAGAGAGACCTGACTTGGCTTCTTTCACTTAACACTACCCAAACTAGAACAGTTGCTTTTTTCCCAAGTACAGAGCAAATCTCAGGACTCCAGGCTTACTCACTCCACTTTCCAGGAGCTACAGTGTAAGAGGTTCTTTAAGATCAGTTGGTCCAAACCTGTCATTTCACAGCTGCAGAACGTGATCTGGGTGAGTGGCTATGCAAGGTACTCAAGGTTCCACAAAAGGGACCCCTCCTGGACACCAGTTCTCTCACACAAATATACTGCAGGCTCATATTAATGAGCTAAATTACAGCTGTTTTCAAACTTTTAAAAATGTTATGGGGTTAAGTTTGAAATAGACACCAAATTCAAAATCACATAAATACCTTTATTTTTTTCAAAAACTTTTTGACCTCTTACAATATGCTGCATTTTTCTACTATGCAGTCTTACACTACACCAAGAAAACTCACATGGCTCAGGAAGGCATATTTAATAATTAACTAAAGCAATACAATCCTATGTTCTCAAATAATAATCTTGTCAGCACTGCCAGCAACTCTAAATCACCACCTCTCCGCTGTGCTGCCCCCACGCTTGATGTTACAGCTAGTGTCCCAACTTTCGGGGAAAGATGGCTAGAATCTAATTCCTCACCCTGTCGAAAAGGACATCTTCAAAGCAGCTCATCCCAGCTGGAGATCAATCACTTTCACATACAGGCACAACAAAACATAAAATATATATGGCACTCAACAGAGAAAGATGAGATAGGGGAAGAGGAGGGAGAAGAGTGAAGAGAGCAAGAGGAAAGTCTAAGAGAAAAAGAAGAGGAAGGGGAGATGGACACAGAGAGAAATTACTTCTTCAAACTGAACAGGCATGAAAGAAAGCCAAGATTGTTAACTGAGAAGTCCCATCCATTCTGTACTTCCTTGCCTTTGGTCTTTCCTTGCGTGGAATATTCCACTTCTAATAGTTCAAGGTGTAAGTTCAAAAGGACTTCCTAAAATCTTCCCGGCACTACTTGTTGCCTCACTTGCCCTCCCCAGTGTAATCTCAACCATGAGTGGGAAATCTGTTTTTCTATCGAGGGCTGTTTGGGTGTTTAAAATATCACTTATGAACCTTATAGGCTGACAGGCTGTGATCAGTCAATGAGAAGCCTGTGTGCCTCTCCTAACATGTATCATGACCAGATCACTCAATTCTGTGGACATTACAGGCTCAGGGGCCAGGTATTTCCCACCCCTTGGACTAAACTGTGTAAAAGTTAACTTCATCCTTTTCCCAGTCCCTGGTCACTTTTGAACACCTTTCGAACAGAAATCCTGTCTAGTCCGTTTTGTCACTTTTCCCTCAGTATTTACCAAAGATCTGGTGCACAGTAAGTGTTCAAAAAATGTCAGCATCAAATTCAAGCAAACTAAGATGTGAGATCATCTTGAGCACTGAGGATTTACGCTGTGAGATGATAGTTGTTTCATTTGCACATTAAATGTGTACATTCTATGTGGAACGGAGTGGAAGGAAGTAAAAGGTTTTAGCAAATAAATCTCTGGCTTAATTTCTGTTATCTTCTGAGAATTCTGCCTTTTTGAAAATGCCCCAAGTTGAAAACTATACATTAACAATAAATAAGCTGAATTCAATTATAGAGTCCTGTAGAATGCTCCTAAAAGTACACACAATTCTACTTCCATATCTACCTTCAGTTTCTCTCAGTGTTGGCTGGGCTCAGTGTACCTAAAGTGGGTTTTGTCATCACAAAGATCTCAACTCAAAACCTGCCTCTCCCACTTTCAGCAGTGATGGTGGCCAGACAAGTGTCTTTCTTGAGGTATGAATGAGAGCAATAGTATTTCTCAGCAACTGATGTAGGAACCAGAAGATAGTACAGAGATTACAGTACTTGCATTGCATGAAGACAACTCTGATTTGAACCCTGGTACCAAATGGTCCCTGAGTCAAACCAGACAGAATTCCTGAGTACAAAACCAAGAAGAGCCTCTGAGCTTCACTGGGTGTAGTCCAAACCCTGTCTCTGTCGCTGAGCCAAAACAAAAAAAGAATATATAATAGCTGTAGTCCTAGTAGTCACACAATCAATGTTACTGAAGTGTGGTGGGTTCCAGTACTAAGAAAGAAGGGTGCAATATTCATTACAGATGAATGTGGATGATCATATGAGGAAAAGGGCAATCATTCTCAAAGTCCTATCCTAGAAGTTTAGCTGACATTATCATGTCTTCTTGTTCTGAGATCCATCATTTTTTTAAGATCAAGTATCTTTATTTTTTTTTTACAGTTACAAAGTTGTTCGTGATTGTTTTTAGTCATACAATATTCCAACACCTAGACAGAAGCAGCAAAGCAAGAGTAAAGATTCCAGGGAAGCAACCCTGAGAGCAAAGAATGCTGACTGAGCAATTCTTTCTATGCCCAACTTAGACAACTTCGCATTTTGGGCATCAACAGAAGAAAACAGATCTAGAGGCTAAGTACAATGGAGCCGGTAGTAAGCATTAGTTAGAAAAGTTAATTCGCATTCAAAGTCTGACTCCAACCAGTAACTCCCAGAAAATCTTCCCAGGAAACCTCTGTGATGGCAAATTACAGTGAGGTTTTTAGAAAATTAGATTTGCAAATATGGAGGTTAAGACCAGCAGACTGCCAAATCTGGCAGCAGACATGAAATTCAACCTTACTTCCTGCCTTCAGAGTAGTGAGGGAGTTACTTAATTTGTGAACCTCATCTGTAAACCTCAATGATCTAAAAACAAAAGCATAGTAGGTTGCTTACCCACATCAGACTATTATGTTGGGGAAAATATAAGAAAAATGTACAGTATTTTTCAGTAAAATGACTGGTACCTAGTCAAGGGGTACAAATGCCCCCAAACTGTGTAGCTATCAACATTATTAACAATTCTCAATATACGCAAAACATTTTCCTTAGTTGGGCTTTCCCCCTCTCCCTTCTCTTTTCCGTAATTTACGATGATGACTGGGACCTTGTACATAAGGCTGAGTAGCACATTTGATTGTGGTGCTCGTCATGAGTCATATACTTTGACTGTGGTACTCATACACCTTTCATTGCTAAGTGCCAGAGACCACACACTTAGTTGTGGTGAAGAATAGCACTCAGCATTTGGGGGCAGGCTGGGAAGGGAAGACTCTACCTTATGCCTGTAAGGCAAATGACTCCACCACTGAACAAAATCCCTTGGATGAAGCAAAGCATTTAAAAAACTATATACACACAAAATAATACCTGGGCACAGAACACAAAGCACAGACTCACGAAGCACACCCATCAAAAAGGGAGAAATATCAGGATCCATAAAAATGAAAAGGTGGAAAGCACGGAGCCCCCAAATCAGAGAACCACAGGGTCCCTTAGGATTTCTGTAGCCCTAGAGTCTACGCTTGTTTTCCCAGAACCAATACATCAAGGGACATTGTGACAGAGTTTAGTAAATTATAAGGCTTTAGACTTCACAGAGAACACACAGCATTTCAAATCCAAAAGCAAATGCTTCTTGAAAGCTTCACTGTTTCCTTGAAAGGGGGCCATAAAAAGTTCACCACCAAAATCCAGAATTTGTTTCCTCAATTCTGATGAGATAACATGATCTGTCAGTTTTATATGAAACTTCCTGTTTCTGCTCAAAGTAACATTGGTTTATGATAATTTATAAGTTCCAGGTAAACAGCATTATATGTCACCACCTATGTTTTGCATTTTTATGGTGCTCTGACTAAAGGTACTAAATACCTGATCCATTACAGATAGACACAGACCACCACTGGCAGCAGGTATAACAAAGAGGCTCTTTGGAATGTTCAGTCCCTTTACAACTTAAATACCGACTTTTATACTAGAGTCTGTGATAAAGTAACTGAAGTTCAGTATGTCATCGTTTGTATACTATAGAAAATAGTATGAAGATTTACTTTATTTTACTTTAAGTCTAAAGCCATAAAAATTTCTATCGCTGCAGATCAGTGGCAATGCTTCTGAAATATCTCAGCATATAAAAGAACTTTTCTCCTCCGTAAAACTTTTTTTTTGCTTAATAAACAAATGTCAGTTTCATAAGTTAATCTCACTCTAATTTATGTTCTACTTCTCTTATTACTTCTCTCAAGTAAGACTGATCTTTGTTGATTTTCCCACCTAGAAAGTGAAGGACATTAGTATGCAAATGGTCTGTGCTGCATGAGAGCCACTATATTTGTTTCATTTTTATAAAACAAACTTTAGACATTTTTATAGGAAAACTAAGAACAAATAGTGATAAATTATCAAAAATAGGCTGCCTACTTATAGTAGAAAAACAAACTAAAAATTGTCTATAATTCCATTATATAAAAAGGATCAAAAGTTAACATTTTGGCATGCACTCTGCAAATAACCTTTTTAACACGAGTGTTTAAGAGGTGAGGTGTAGAATAGTTTCAAGTAGATGTGGCAGGCTGGAGTGTTTGGCTTGTGCAAGACATTGGATAGGGCACTTCTCTAGCACAAAACCAATCTGAGTTCAATCCCCAGCACACCCCAGATGACGCCCCCGCCCCCCGCCCGCAACCCTGCCAGGAGTGGTCGCTGAACAAAGAGCCAGGATTTAGTCCTGTGCGTTGCCAGTTGTGGCCCAGAAACTAAAGCAAAAACTAAAGCAAAATAAGGATGTGCAACTGTCACTTTTTCGTGTTTGGAACGTATATGATATGGCTTGGTGTCCAAACAAATGTTCATCGTGGAAAACGGAATTATTTTGTACTAGAATCTTTATGTGAGCTTTCGCCATACTTTCTATTATGTGACTATATTCTAATGGCTTAACCTTAAGTTACTGTGGGGTGTCCACCTTCCAGAAGCAAGTTGACCGCCAATGGTCACAACAATAAGAGTAACATTTTGCCAATCACCTAGAAATCAAACTATCATTGACATTAAATAAATACTCCAGATATGAAAGGACACTGGTTCCCAGAAGCTGAGTCCATAGAAGGCATCCAAAACCACAAATAAATGCAGTGACTCAAGACAGTGACATCCGAGCTCAATCCAGGAGAGTAGGTATTAACAGAACAAAGATACAGGAAATGTTTTAAGTTGCTGGATGTTTTAAGTTGCTGCTACTTCCTCAGGAAGCAGGAAAGAAGGGCAGATGACTCTATGATTGATGGATGAAGACACTAGACATTATCTTGTAAACCATAGTAAGCTACCAAAGCTCAAACACCTTAACTTCCAGGTAACAATTACATGCTTCACATGTGCATTTAAACTAATGGAAAAAGAAAAGTATGTGATGAAACGTGATCATAAAACGCCTACTCATCATTCATCTACTAAAGTCTGCAAAATACCTCAGCATTTCAAAAGCTTTACCTGTACTCCCCTCAAGAAACAAAATATACAGTTTTCCTTTTAAACCAAAGGCTGGGGGATATCATTCAGGGGTAAAGTGGCTGCCTTGCATGTCTGAGGCTCTGGTCAATTCCTGGCACTGAAATAACGAACAAAAATAAAACAAACAAACAAAAAATGGGCCAGAGACAATGCAATTGGTAGGGTGCTTGCTTTGCATGGGACTGACCCATTGCTGGATTGCAAATGGTCCCAAATATCACCGGCTCTAGCAACCCACCAAAACATAATTAAACCCTAAGAGGAATAACCAAATTAAAAAAAAACTTATAGAGCAAATAAAATTACCTTGATATTATTCTACATTTTCGCACATTATAGGGGCTTTGAGCAATACCATGGAATGAAAATTAATTTTTATTTGACAACTTTGGGTAAATAAAATACAAAGTAAAGGCAAAATCTATTATTTTTCATGTATGTGATTTCCTTGTTCTTCCACACTTTTGACAGTCCTATACCATATCACAAACTACTCTGTATAGTGCAACATCCACAAAAATTATTTTGCAGACTTGGGGAAAACTGTGCTTCTTGTCAAATATCAAAGTTTTCTGCTTAATAACATATTAAGAACAAACACTCCACTAATAAAGAATTTTCACCTCAAATAAACTCTCCTTTTAGATGATCCAAATACATACAGAGCTTCACATTTCCCGTTCAGACAATTGAGACTCTTCTTCTAGACTTTTCTGTGCTTGTTGTGATCCCCACAACTCTCTGGTCACACTGCTTTGTCACCGACACAGGAAACATAAGGATAGCTGATAGCTGGTTGATTCTCGTTCTTCAGAGTAAATGAGGGTTCAAAGTTTAAGCATTCTTCCCATTACTCCCTCTTCTATCAAAAGCATTGTCTTCTACTAAACTCTTCTTCCATTATACATAAACTATTATTATTTATATATTAGATTACATTATATATTGTTTATATATATTATTTATATATTATATAATATTACATATAATAAAACATTATATATAAACTCTTCTTCCATTAGTCCCTCCTCTACTATGAGCACTATCTTCCACTAACTATTAACACAGGCTGTGTTTTGCCCTTGTTTTCATTTGAAAACACAGATTACCTTCATTACCATTAGAGGAATCATTACTTGAATATTTATCATGCAGCAGATGCTCTGCTATACATTGACATGAATTAATTTATTTTCATTTCACTATCATTCAAGGAGTTGAGTATATGATCCCTTTTTTATTTATGGAGAAACCAAAATGCAAAGAAAGTGAGTGAAGTAACAACTTGTAAAGAAGGGTCCAAACCCAAGACCTATAAGATTCAAATTCTGGTTGTTCATACTCAGAACTGCCACACTTAAAGATTGAAATCACCCTATGTATGGAACAGAGTGTGCGAAATTGTGATCCAAAGTCAGAATCAATGGTATCTGGAGACCATACAATCACCCAGATATGAGATGGTTGATAAAAAGTCCAGCGCCCCAGGCTGCTGGGGATGGAGTATGGCCAATCTCTTCTTATTGGAGACCCTTGGTCGGTTGGGAAACATGTCAGAGAAAGTGCTACGAACACGTCAACAGTAGCGACTCTGCAAGAGTGAGACCAAATAAGAAATCACATAACTTTCATTATGTTTTCAGGATGTCTAGAAACCAAGCAAACTTCGGTCATGTTAATGATTATGATATTTGGTCACAGGCAAAGGAGCTGTGCAAGTGAGAAATGGGAATAGAGGCCCACGGCATATAACAGAGACCCCAAATGCTATTCAACAAACACTTGGAATTGCAATACTGCAAAAGCAGTATCAGAAGGACCAAAGCAATAGTGCAGCCTGTAGGGCATTTGCCTTACACACAGCCAATCCAGGTTCAATCCCCAACATCACATATGGTCCCTCAAGCACCATCGGGAGTAATCCCTGTGCATCACCGGGTGTGGCCCCAAAATTAAAAATAAAAAAAAAAGAAGCTTCAGAAACAGCCCTTTAAAAAAATTTAGGCCCCCTTACTCCTATAGCCCAAGATAAATATTTACTGAAAGAATAACCAATCACTTCAATATAATGGCTCTCGGACGGGAGAGTTAGAACAGGAACTCGCCTTGCATACAGCTGACCCAGTTTCGATCCACAGCATGACTTATGGTCTCCTGAGCAGCACCAGAGTGATCCCTGAGCACAGAATCAGGACTGAAACCCTAAACCCAGTTGGGTGTGCTCCTACAACACCCCCCAAAAGGGGAAAAAATGACAATGGTTTTTAATTCACAATTAATAATTTCAGAATAAAGGTAGAGTTAAACAAGTGTGTGCATGTATGTGGGTGTGTTTGTGTATCTACAGACTAAAGGTGTCATCATTTGTAGGGAGTTTTGTGAACATTAAACTCTACATAAAACCTACCAAACCAAAGCAGCATTTTAGCAAACTAAATTTGTAATTTATGTGCACAATGAAGTCTGAGAAACACTGGCTTATGAAACACATTCAAGCTAGTAAATGTGTAAAGACAAGATGGAAAAACAGAAGAAATGGTATATATTTAAAAGCCTCCTATGGACAGATATGGGATTTAAGAGAAATAATAACTAGACCATGTCAGCACCTATTATGCAATATAAGGTTTCAGAAAACCTGCAATTCTCTTATTTATGATTTCAAATAATCACAGTAACATCAAATAAAATCACATATGGCACTTTTTGATAGCCCTCCTTTTGAAGAATAGCTACTAACTCATCAAAACCCTCCCCTGTGCCCCTGAAATTACATATGTGCATCTTCCGTTAAACAAAATTTTACTCTGAGAACCAGACACAGATTAAAAAAAATAGCTGAAATGATAGCAAATCCAAATAAAGTCATCAAGGAATATTTGAGAGGAGTGACTTCTCAATCAAATAGCTCCAGCTAGAGGCAAGAATCTCCTCATACATCGCCCTAAAATAAAAAAATACCTGGAGGGCTGATATATGACTCAGAACATTAGATGAGCTGTAGGTAACAGTGTACTTAAGGTTCTGGCTCAGAAATAGGGACAAAGAATCTAATATCTGTGAAGCTGGTTACTTCTATTGGCCAAACCAACCTTCAACAAAGCATTAATACTTAAACAGCACTCAACTAAAATTAATAATGCAATAAATTGATTTATTCTAGGGAGCTTTAGTCATACTATAAGGGGCTTGAAAAGTGCCCTGCGGGTGATTTTAAAAATGTCATTAAAGATGAGGTTTTAACTGACAATGCAAACACAAAACACAATACTTGTCTGTTTATCAAAATCTACAATTTGGCACTGAAGTCCACAATATTTATAAAATGAAATAATTTCTTCTTTAAAACAAAAACAGCTACATTCTTCTGGGATCGAAAAATATATCTCTTTATGCTCATTGAGAAGCCACCGGTAACTAAATATACTGCAATTCATCCACAAGACCAGTTCCATGGTGACATTGTGAGAGAATTTCCTACTTCCCCCAGACTCTGCGTAAGAGCAACCCCCACAGTACTCCGCTCTGCCTCCTGGTTTTTGGTCCAGGGGCAACAGAACAGAAATTTAGTTGAGAGTCAGAAAAGTTCAAGTTTCATCTAGATCACTTACAATAAAGCTACCTGACTCTGTCAAAAGGTTCAAAACTTATTCATAAGCTATCAATGATGACAACTCCACGAAACAGAGCCAGGATCAAAAGAAAGAAATGAAGGGGGAGAAAACAAAGTGAACTAGCACAAATGTGAAAGAGATATAGAAGTGCAAAATTATCCTCCTTTCTCCTTAAGATACCATGGCCCAAGATCCATATGGTGGAGGCTTTTAGACCAATCACTCTTCATTGAAACCATCCAGAAATGAGAGCAACTATGTACCTCCTCAATAACTCCTATCTCACCATAGTACAAGTCTCCTCAACCAGATCAACTGGACAGCACTAAGGAAAGCCTGGAAGGGGGTCCAGGAGCTCAAACAACATATATGCACATTTATTCATTCAAGGCTGGTGCTGGCAACCACCAGTTTCCAAGGCTGCTGGTGATCTGGAAGTAGAGAGGGGAGTCCGGGGGCAAAGTGATCAGGTAAACAGAAAGGAAGACAGATGCTGCAATCTGTACAGGCCCCCTGCAGTTAATACTTGTAGCTGGCTGAAATACAGTACGCCAACCAGATTAGTGCTCAAGGCCCAAAGGGAAACAGATTATTGGAAGATCAGGTAACTAGATGGGGAAAATACACCCTAGTATAACCCCTTAGAGTAGTTCTAAATGTAGCTAGATGTAGCTGGGAGGAATACAGTGATAATTTCTTGGTGAAAGATGGTGAGAGTTCTGTGAAGTGTGTAGGTTAACAATCACTTGATCACCTGACTTCCCGTTAATCGTCAATTTGCTCGAGTGGATGCCAGTAAAGTCTCCATTTGTCCCTGTCGCGTGCTACTGTAGCCCAATGGCATCTGTTCATTCTAGGACCACGAAGAGCCTCAAACCAATCATTCAGGATCTTGATGAAGAAGTCTGACCCTCTGGTAAGTGGGTGGCCACGTGGTCTTTTGACGTCCTGTGGAATCCAGTCGGTAACAGCTCTAGTCCAGTGGTCGTCTCTAATTCTCATTACGTGTCCAGCCCATCTGATTTTTGACGCTTTGGCAAACGAGACAGTGTCCCTGATTTTTGATCGTCGACGGAGGTCGGAACTCCAGATTCTTTCTCTCATTTGAGTGAAATATGATACTCAGTTTAACAATATTCATTACTAAAATACTGCCTTCTCCAAAACACTCTGCTCAGGTGTGCGAGTCTGGGCAGGAGTAGATTTGCTTGGCACAAAGAGGGGAATTGGAAGCATCCTCATATGCAGCAGTATGCTTAAAGGTTGTAACTGTTGAATAAATACTAATAAATACATCACTCTGCGGGTGTTTCCCCAGTCTCAGACCCTTACCTGGACAAAGAAGTCAATGGGTGATTGATATATTCAGTTAATGAATACTTAATAATACATGCAGTTTAAGTAGGCTAGAGTAATAATTAAAAATAGAACATCATCAAGGTAGATATTATGTGGATTTGTCTTGTTTATTTTTTTAAATAATTATTTATTGGGGGGGGAGGGGGCATACCACCCAGGCTACTTCAGGATCTGGGCCAAGGGGTCACTTCTGGAAATGCTAGGAATGCTCAGGAGACTGTGTTGACTATCTACAGAATTGGAGATCAAGTAAGAGCCAGCCACATGCAAAGCATGCCCCTTAAGTCATGTTCTATCTGTCTGGCTCCTTTAATTTTAGTACAGACAAACACAGGTCTTCAAAAAAAAAATTAGAACTCATCTCAAATTCCATTACCTAATTCTGAGGAGAACATCCTGGCTATCCCAATCACATTAGGCAAATAGTCCAGTAGCCTATTCCAATCTCACCAAAATAACAGTGAACACAAGAAACTGGACAAGCCTAATATAAAATAACACACCCTCTGAAGCTTCAGTAGAGACCTCACCTAAGTCAGAAAGGAGAAACAAAGAGGAAGGTAGTATTCTACAAGGATAAAAGGTGAACACCATCAACTGAGCTTATCCAAAATCCTTTCTTGCAGAGAGAGAGGTACACTGATAGTGAACTGGAGGGTCCCACCTCCATACTACCAAAACATGAAGAAACAGCGCAAATCCATACCAGGAGGAGTGGATGAAGAAAAGAGTCCAGAAGCCTCAACAGGGATGAGATGAATTCAAAGATGAAATGCTGAGGATGATCAATGAACTCAAAGAAACAGTGGAAAAGACATCCAGTAAACTAAAGGAAGACATGAAACAGTGGAATGGACAGCCAAGAAAATACAGAAAGAAATAAGAAAGCTATAAACAAAAGTGTCACTTAATAAAGAAATCAGTAGATGAAATTAAAAACTCCGTGGGTACCCTCAACAGCAGAATGACTACAGACGAAGACAGAATCAGTGAGCTGTAGAAAGCATAGAGGAAACAACATAAAATGGGAAAAGATCTCAAAATAGCTCTAGGGCGAGTCAGAGACCTAGGGGATGAACTCAAGAGGAACAACATCAGAATCATAGGAGTACCAGAATGACAGGGAGATAACCCCAATGAGAAAGCAATAGTTAAAAATATCATTGCAGTGGGGCTGGAGTGATAGCACAGTGGGTAGGGTGTTTGTCTTGCACTCGGCTGACCCAGGTTCAATTCCCAGTATCCTATATGGTCCCCTGAGCACTTCCAGGGATAATTCCTGAGTGCAGAGCCAGGAGTTACCCCTGTGCAAGGCCGGGTGTGACTCAAAAGGAAAAAAGAAATCATTGCAAAACAAAATTGTAAAGAATGAGTAGCCAGACGTGCTTAGGCTCCATGTTGGAGCATCTAAGAAAGCTTCACCACAATGGGTCGTCAACCATTGAGAACAGAAGAGACTGCAGAGATGCAAACACTGCCTGTTATTCATCAAATGAAGGCCATCGGCTACTACTGCCTTCCTTGGTGATCTAACTTAACCTCTACAATTTTTTTGCAGGAAGAATTTCAGACCAGAAAAAAAAAAAATGAAAGAGGAAGGAGGAAAAAAAAAATAAGAGGGTCAGAGGACTTATGGGTGTGATAAAATTCTATCATGCAGGCTAGCATAGAACACACAATGGAAGAAATACAAAGCTCTACACTGAAAATCACCAGAAAGTACTACAATGTTCATGTCATATGCATATTTCACTGAATTTCTTAAGAAAACTGCTTACTCCTCAATTTCTCATCTATTTTTATTCTGAAAACAATCCTTGCAGAACAGCTGTGAGATGGTCCAACTCTGATATATCCTAGTCCTTTTGTTATCAAATTCTTTGTTAATCAAAATTATATAGCATAGAGATAAAATTTTTTTAAAAAACTGATAATATACTCTCAGGAAGGTAAGCTGAAGCCCTTACCCAAACTGAATAATAGTTCACCTAGCATAAAGGAAAGGGGACAGCTTTGCAATCTGTACAGGGCATGGTAAGTTAGGATGTCTTCTCACTAGAAGAAATAGTTGTTGTACTTCTTGCCTAGATAGTTACTTGAGTCTTGGCAAACTCTCCAGTAGCCAGTGACCCTCATATGAAATGCCCTACTGTAGAAACATCAATTTGGTCTTAGGAGTCTTTGAGTTTCTTCAAAAAACGCAAGAATCCCAACCTTTTTGAAAACAATATGGACAGACAATTCACCAAAAACTAGGAATAGAACTTCCATATAATCCAGCAATTCCACTTCTTGACATCTACGCCAAGGACACAAAATAGTCTTCTGAAAGTATCTCTCCTCGTTCCTATGTTCATTCTTATTAATCGAAATCTGGAAACCACCCAAGTGTCCAAGAACATATGACTGGATAAAGAAACTATGGTGCTGGGGGTATGATGCTGTCAGCAGGTCAATCTGTACCTGCAAGATGAGAGCAACCACAGCCTGATGGTGCCTTCAGGCATTCTGATACCTCAGAATTGCCACTGTGCCTCGGTTGGACCCCAATTTGGGGCCAAGTTTACCAAGAAATTAAAAGGCCAAAAGCTAGGTATATGGGAGTCAAGCCCAAAAACCACCTCCAGCTCAGCTACACGCACTCATTGATTGGCCTTATTTCAGAGATCCACATATGAATCTCAAAAGAGATCAAAATACGCAGTTAATCTCGGACCCCATGCATGGCTGAATAAACCAGGGTAAATCGGGGGGGTGGGGGGGGAGGAAGGGAGGAGGGGCAGAATAGCCTGGTACTCATCCAAGCAGAGCCCCCTGGCATCCGCTTGCTTCCACTATCCAAAATCACCTCCTTACCCCTGGACTAACTCCACCATCTCAGGACAGAACTCACCAAGATATAATCTGCTGAAAATTCAGGTATGTGGGTGTTATGACTGAAATCTCCAGCCTTTATCGGATTTGGGATGGCTACCTCCCCAACTTCCCAATACTCCTGGAAGCATTGGCAGTTACCTCACAAACCAACTCCAGTGCCACCATGCAAGCTCTATTACTGCCTTGCTTCAAAAGAGATAAAAAAAAAAAATCTCAAAAGAGATCAAAAGCCACAGTTAAACTCAGACCCTGCGCATCGCTGAATGAAACAGTGTAAAAAGGAGGGGGATGGATCAGCCTGGTGCCCACCCAAGCAGAGCCCCCAGCAGCCGCTTGCTCCTACAATCCAAAATCACCGCCATGTCCCTGGCCTGACTGCACTGTCTCAGGAAGGATCTCACCGAGACATAGCACTGTAGCTCTGTCCTCCTGTTATTCTGCGATTTGCTGGAGCAGTAACGTCTCTATTGTGAGACTTGTTACTATTTTTGGCATATTGAATATGCCATGGGGAGTTTGCGAGGCTCTGCCATGTGGGCGGGATACTCTCTGGAGCTTGCAGGGCTCTCCGAGAGGGGTGGAGAAATCGAACCCAGGTCAGCCGTGTGCAAGGCAAATGCACTACCCACTGTGCCATCGCTCCAGCCCACTGTTTCTCTTCAGATCATATAAATCTTTTGCCTTTACCAAGACATAATCTGCTGAAAATTTGGGCATGTGTTTTTTGTAACTGAAATCTCCATGCTTTCTCAGGGTCGGGATGAGCTGCCTCCCCCCACTTCCCTGTATTTCTGGAAGCTGCAGCAATCACATTCACACCCCAAAGTGGCCACCCAACTGAAAAGCTATTCCAGCCTTACCATCCCAATAAAAATACCGAATGCTCTGAACAAACACCATGATGTCTTGGCACCTGTACTGCAAACCATAATTCACAAAAGGAAAAGGAGAGAGAGAGCAAGGAGAGTACCTCCCATAGAAGGAGGCTGGGGGTGGGGGATGGGGGGTTGGAGGATGGTGGTAGGGAAAACAGGGAACATTGGTGATGTGAAATGTACACTTGTGGAGGGATGGGAGCTGGATCATTGTGTGACTGAAGCCCAACTATGAACAGCTTTGTAATGATCTCATGGATATTCAATTAAAAAAAATTTTAAAGTAATGTGGGGTTCATGCCCAATTCAATCAGCTTAATCAATGGCTGAATAAATATCAGCACTGTCCTCCCGTTGTTCATCAATTTGCTCGAGCGGGCCCTGTAACGTCTCCAGTGTGAGACTTATTGTCACTGTGTTTGTTGTTACTGTGTTTGGCATATTGAATATGTCACCGGTAGCTTGCCAGGCTTTGCTGTGCGGGCGAGATACTCTTGGTAGCTTGCCAGGCTCTCCGAGAGGGGTGGAGGAATCAAACCCGGCTTGGCCGGGCCGGCCGCTTGCAAGGCAAATGTCTTACTGCAGTGCTATGGCTCCAGTCCATCAGTATAATAATGAAAAGAAAAGAAAAGAAAAGAAAAGAAAAGAAAAGAAAAGAAAAGAAAAGAAAACTATGAGCATGCTCAATGGAATACTATGCAGCCAGAAGATAAAATCGTGCAATTTGCCGTTGTATGGATGAACTTGGAGAGTATCATGCTGAAAGAAGGTAGTCAGAAGGAGAAAGGGAGATTCAGAAGGATCTCTCACATATGTGGGCTATAAAGAAACATATTGAGACGATAACAAATGCCCCAAAGTAATAGAAATTGATAACTGGCTTTTAGTAGGAAGGGTACCACTGCAAAGAGGATAGGGGAGTGACGGGGTAAGAGGATACTAAGACGTGCTACGTAGAGGGAAGCAGGTACTGTGCTGGAGGGTATAGTGCTGGAATATTTCATGCATGAAACCCTACCATTATCAATATAAATCATGATGCATAAAATAAAATATAAAGAACCCAAGAACTCAATGTTTGCTAAAGTCTTAAAGTGTGTGTGTGTGGGGGGGGGGGGGGGGGGCGCGGGGGGTGTCTGGGTCAGGAGATAGCTCGAAGGACTGGAGCACATGCTTTGCATGTACAGGGCATAGCGTCAAATTCCCCAGCACTGCATGCCACCACAACCCTCTACGCTACTGGGAGTTATCCTAGTGACACCAAGCAGAGTCAGGTCCAAGCAGCCTGAGTTGTGAATTAATCTACAGTCGGGCAGAGCTATCACTGGGAGGTGAAACCCTGGGCACTGTTTGGGAAGATTAAATAAATAAACCCTGTGGGCTGTACTTGATACTGGCTACAAAGGAAATTAAAAATGAGAAAACTTTCTAAACTTAAAAACATACTTTGAACTAGACATCTAAGGATGACAACACAACATGGAAAACACCATTCCACACTTAAGAGAAAAGAGCAGAAAGAGTAAATAAGGCCTTCTACTATTCTAAAAGTACTTTTGACCTAGCAGAACCCTCTGAAAAGATGTTGGGACCATAGATCACAAGAACATACTCTGAGAACTGCTATTATCAGAATGACAAATTGTACAGTAGTCATACAAATGAACTTGTATTATAAGAAAAGGTATGTCTCAGCCAGTCCCTGGCACCACCAAAGAGAGAGAGAGAAAGAGAGAGAGAGAGAGAGAGAGAGAGAGAGAGAGAGAGAGAGAGAGAGAAAGTAGAATGATAATAGAACTGATTCCAGTACTTTACAAAGATGGGTTTGCCAAATTAACTTCCATTTTAAAGGCTTGATTTGTGGTCTACTATTAACAGCTATCATCTTAATTCCAAATGAATGATGCGTGCTTCAAATTCAACTAACGAAGTTCCTGTATTAACTGGCAATTGGGCTGATTTCCAGTACCAGCAAACACTAATTGAATCCTCATTGATAAACAGGTTGCCATTTCAGAAGTATTTACCACTGAACATATGTTAGAGAATCCTGTTAATAATTATAAATTCTGAACTTAATTAAGCGTTATCCTGTTTTATTGCATGTCTTTGGTTTTTATGATACTCTGTTAACTTTCTTCTATCCAGAATCTGAAATTTTTCCATTTCACCAGATTGTTTCCAGTCTTATAAACAGGATCACCTTGATCCTATAATGTAATTGACATATTAGGAAGAAACCACCGGTTCTCAATGAGATGGTCTGAGATTACAGCCACCACTTACACTGAGCGTTTACTCTGTACCAATGCAGCCTATGTGGTCCCTAATAACCACAATGCAATTGAGTCCTCAAAATTCTTTAACAATCATTGTGCCTATTTGACAGATAAAACAAGAGGCTTAGAGAGATGAAGTCCTTTGTCCTAGGTCACACACTAGAGCAACTATGAACAGACTAATTACGAGGTCCAGGTTGCTTCCTTTGCATTGACTCATCTCACTGTTACAACAGCCCCAAGCAATGGTATCTGATATACACCACAAATGAGGCCATAAGCACATATTTACGGGTGATGCTGACAGCAAGTTCCTAAGGCACAGACATAATAAGCAACTTGTCCAAAATAGCACAATTAATAAGTGGTGGTCACAGGCATTGAACAGCACCTACCTTGGCAGAGTAAACAGTCGATACAAATTAGCTGCTAGAAGTAACCTGGATCCAGGAAGTGCTCAACAAAGAATAGTCAGCAGTGCCAACAGAAGAGACCTGAGTCAGCTAAATAAAAAGTGGGGGAACCTCCCCCTTGAAAAGAACATTATCCCAACCACTCCCTATGAGCCACCCTAAATTCTGCCGTGTCTCTAATGACCTGATCTGGGCCTGTACATCTGGAGTGTCAAGGGCAGGAGTGATTCATGATAGGGCAATCTGAGTAGCAGCGGGATCTGAGTAGCAGCAGCCTCATTGCATCACCACATCATCCCAGCACAACATCTCTGAGCCTTGATGTTCTCAGCTGAAAACTGAAGCCCAGCACCGGTTCTGCCACATCAGTGTTCCTTGGAGACAGCCAGAGGCTCAGATGGCCTGCCAGGTCGCTTGGCCAGCCTCCTGCTCCAACAGATCACAGGCTTCCTTGGTCATTTCCTCCAGACAGCTGTTGCTGGTCCAGAATTGAGGCTACTGACCGACCTGGCAATCAAAATCATACCCGAGGCCTGATGCAATCCCTCCCTTCCCACCTTGGCAGTACAACAAAGGGCACCCAAGGAGAGCACAGGAGAAAAGAGAACAGTTCCATCAAGTCTAAGGAACTTTTGGTAAGCTAACCCATACAGACACAGGGACTCTTGTTCAGGGAAACTTTCATTTGTTTTTATTTTATGTTTTTGAGTCACACCCAGCTGTGCTCAGGGCTTACTCCTGGTTCTGCACTCAAGGCCCACTCCTTGCAGGGTTTGAGGGACCATGCGGGATGCTGGGTTCAAACCTGAAAAGAACATTATCCCAACCATTGGATTGGCCACATGCAAGGCAAGCATCCTCCCCACTGTGATATCACTCTGCACCACCCCCCCACCACCACCCCGAGACTTTTTAAGGGGAAATATGCTGCTTTTCATGGAAAATTCATTTACCAATACGCACCCTCAGAGTTGAACCAACTTAATTTTTCTGACCTATACTTTATTCAAATACATCGCAAAAATCATGCCCTGAAAAATTCTTTGTAAACATCATATCCTCAAAAATTCCTCGTAAAATTAGGCAAATGTAAGATGCTGGGAACCTTTTGAACTGTTAAAAGAGCAAGGTGTGGAAAGATGTGGATAGGTAATTCAGATCTTTGTGGACAGCAAATTTTAAAAGTCGTGCAACCTGACTAGTAATGTTGCTTACGGCAAGGAGGGCTGAGGGGAGGGAACACAGCCACCAATAACGGGAAGTATTGAGAGCAAAGGGCAGAGATGTCGGCATGGCTGTCACAAGGTTCAGTGTGGGGCAATTTTCTTCCACTTGAAGGCCAAGTTCTAACTGAGTGGTTTCTAGAAATTTCTTTTTAGTTGTTTTTCTGACCTGGCAAACCATCTAGGGTTCCAACACAAAACAAAATCAATTACTACATTAAACACAACGTAACAATCAGTAAGTGTTTAAGTCAATAAAAGCACTAACTTTAAAAAGAAATTTGTCAGGTTCCGGGCCCTGCAGCCACGGCAGGCTGGATAGGAAATCCAAAGGATCTAGACCAAGAGGCTACAGACCTCATCATCTTTCTGGCTCTAAATGCTAGATTACATTATCTCACATGAAATTTTTCTAAGTTCTTAACTTCCTCCCTGTTTCTCTCTCTCAGTACTATAGACACTATTCCCCCCTCCCCCACCCCAGACTCTTCTGATCCTCAGTTTTTTAAATCTTTCTACTTTCTTCACTTTTTGAAGAAAACCATTTTTCAAATTTCTTCAAGGCTCTCACAATGCGTTCACCTGTTCAAGTCAAGAGGACCGCCCTACTGGCTTCCATGCTTTGGAGATAAACATATGAGGAAGACAAAAACAAACAAACAAATAAAAACCCCATCCAAAACAACAGTAATACAGTTGGCTTGTGGAAATCACATCCAGCCATGTGCATTTCACTAGAAGAAAGAATGGAGCAGTGTGACTGGAGAGGGAATGGCCTTAGATAATTCACTGTTTTCCAGGCATCTGAGTTGTGAGAAAGAATTGGTGTCCAAAAGCGAAGAGGCACTTCGCCTGGAAATGAAAGTCAACCCAATCTTCTCTGAGGTAGTGGACAAACATCATAATTGAACCTGTAAAGGTCAAATATGGTTAGGTCTCCAGGAAGCAACCACTACAGCTTCAAAAGTCAAACCACCAATCAAACTTGGCCAGTGTGTCAAGTTATCCTGGAGACGGAGAAAAGTCCCTTCATCTCCGTTCATACTATGTTTTTGCTAAGGGAAAAGGCATTTTCGGAACTAGCACTGTAGCACTATCCTCGCATTGTTCATCGATTTGCTCAAGCGGGCACCAGTAACGTCTCACAACAAATTGTGAGACTTGTTGTTACTGTTTTTGGCATATAGAATACATCACAGGTAGCTGAAGTGACAGGTACAGCAGGTAGGGCGTCTGCCTTGCACATAGCCGACCCGGGTTCGATTCCTCCACCCCTCTCAGAGAACCCAGCAAGCTACCAAGAGTATCTTGCTCACACAGAAAAGCCTGGCAAGCTGCCCGTGGTGTATTCAATATGCCAAAAACAGCAACAACAAGTCTCACAATTTGTTGTGAGATGTTACTGGTGCCTGCTCCAGCAAATCGATGAACAACAGGAGGACAGTGACAGTGCTATAACATTTTGGGGGGGGCTGGAGCAATAGAACAGAGGGTAGGGTGTTTGCCTTGCATGCGGCCCATCAACAGACCCGAATTCGATTCCTCCGCCCCTCTCAGAGAGTGAGAATATCTCACTCCGAGAATATCTTGCCTGCACGGCAAAGCCTGGCAAGCTACCCATGACATATTCGATATGCCAAACAAAGTAACAACAAGTCTTACAATGGAGACGTTACTGGGCCTGCTCGAGCAAATTGATGAAAGTCAGTAGGACAGTGCTACAATGCTTAAAAAAATAGTTTCGGAACTAAATAACTATTTAGTAAGTATTTGTGGATTTGTGACTGTCATATTCTTATTCTAATGTATAAAATGTGTGTGCACAAACTATCAATTTAAAAATTTCTATCCAAGTCAACTTAATTTTCTAAACAGGCTGTGATGTCAATGCACAAAAGCCATCTGCACTTCTACATTCATTGCAGCACTATTCACAATTGCCAGAATCTGAAAACAACCTGAGTTCCCAGAAGAGATGAGTGGACTAAAAAAAATCCTCAAGGGAGAAGGGTAGGAGAAAGAAGAGGAAGAAAGAAGAGAAGGAGAAGAGGAAGAGGAAGAGGGAAAAAAAGAGAAAAAGGAAGAAGAAAAAGAAGAAAGGTGCCTGCCAGAGAGGATGGCTGGGTGGAGTTGGGGGATGGTACAGGAAAAGGATACTGGGGACACAGTGATAATGGAGGCAAATGCACACTGGTGAAAGGATGGGTAGCACTGTCCTCCCGTTGATCATCGATTTGCTTGGTTGGGCACCAGTAACGTCTCCATTGTGAGACTTGTTGCTACTGTTTTTGGCATATCGAATATGCCACTGGTAGCTTGCCAGGCTCTGCTGTGTGGACGGAATACACTTGGTAGTTTGCCAGGCTCTCCAAGAGGGACGGAGGAATCAAACCAGGGTGGACCACGTGCAAGGCAAACCACTCTACCTGCTGTGCTATCTCTCCAGCCCGAAAGGATGGGTACTGAAACATTATGTGATGAAACCCAATCATGAATAAATCTGTAACTGTGTATCTCACAATAACTTTGTAACTGTGTATCTTACAGTGATCTAAGATAAATACATAAACATAAATAGGCTCTGATGCCTTGGGCAGTGGTAAGACATCCAAGAGTCAAACAGATCTTTTGAAATTTAGTTTTACCATATACCAAATGGCAATTTGGGTATTTCTTATCTTCTCTACCCTCTTACAGGTCCCTCCCACCCCTGGGAGAGAAAAAAATTGAAAGCTTAGAAAGGGATTTAATACTTAGCATAATACTAGACAAACTCAATAAATTATGGCTGTTGAAATGGTTTCTAAATGTAACTCCAGACTGCTCTGTCGCTGCATGGAGCCGAGATGGTTCCAGGCTTTACAGTATCACTTTTCCCTTTCTTTAGGTCTTGCTCTTACTTATTTATGTGCCTGGGAAAGGCTGTTACAGAATGTGGAGGTTTTTAGATTTGCTTTTTCTTTAAAACAAAACATGTACTGGATCTAGTAATATCAGATGGTTGTCAGGATACTAATAGTCAAGTCAAGTGGTTCGATGCCTTAACTAAAATCTCAACAGACAACTTCCTGGAGCTCGTGACCATTACTCACAGCATGCCTGACAGGGTGCAGGGCATCCAGAGAGATCTCCAGTTTTTGCTTTCCAACATGGATGTGTGATTCAAGCATCAAGATGTCAAGATCCTACTCTTTCTTACTCACACTTGTCTCCAATAGCTTAGGTAAAGTACCCAGAGTCCACCCTCAGGAACAGACTTTCCTAAGAGACAACTGGGTGATCTTGCATAAGAGCTGAATGCAGAGCGGCTAAGACCAGAGACCTGGAGATGGGAACGCTACAGATCTCAATCTGAGTGAAGCATGGTTCCTTCCCTTTGGCACAATAACCTGAGTCAGGAAACTGCCTGCCTCTAAGCATTAGGCATCACCTGAAAATTCAAGCACCCTTTACAGACGTACTGTGAAAAAGGTAATATATATGTCAGAGCGAAGCACCAGGAGTGTGTTTCTAGACTCAATAAAACAAGAACCTAATAATCTGCCTCCTGCAGCTAATGACAAGATGCAATTGTGCAACATTTTTAACTACCAGTCCAAGAGCAGACATTAACCAAGTGACCAGGATTTAGTCACCAATGGCTCACTGGAAACACGAAAAGCATTTAGCTATGTGATTCTTTACTAACAAGTAAAAAGAATCAAAACCAGCAAGAAACCAGAGATTCAAGTTTTAAGACTCAGAGCATTTGTCACTGCTTGGTAAAGATTTACGAGTAAGACATTCGGTGAGACCATGTGAAGGGATTCCAACACCCAGTACTAAAAGAACACACACAGCTCTGGGTGCAGAGTCCTGCTGAAGTTTCACCAGGTATAAATACTTTTTGTCTGTTGATTTTAAGCCATACCTGACAGTGCTCAGGGAACCATGAGGTCATGCCAAGCATCAAATCCTGGCCTCCTTCCACAAGCAAATCACGTACTTAGCACAGCGGTAGGGCGCTTGCCTTGCATGCAGCCAACATGGCCGACCTGAGTTCGATTCCTCCGCCCCTCTCGGAGAGCCCGGCAAGCTACCGAGAGTATCTCGCCCGCACGGCAGAGCCTGGCAAGCTCCCCATGACGTATTCGACATGCCAAACACAGTAACAACAAAGTCTCCAATGGAGACGTTACTGGGCCCGCTCCAGTGCTTTGAGCCATCTTCCTGATCCCAGGCGAAAACACTTTCAGTGTATCTTAAGCTGAGATTTTTTTCCCCAAAAAGTTAGCTGCAAACAAAGTTTGGGCTTAGGCCAGGGCCATCATAGAGGAAGGTTAGAATGTTCTGGGGCCCTAAGAGGAGAAAGAGTCTTGACAGGGCCAAGAGAAGGAAGTAGGTAACAAGCTAGCAAGTATGACCGGGGCCTCAGAGACCTGAACCCTAGCACTCCACTAACTGTGTACCTCAGTTAATTCACTGTTATCTCCCTCTGTTCAATTTTCTCATCTGTAAAGTGGAATTAATTCTTTTCTACTTCTTAGAGGCTGAGAAGTCTACAGGCTACTCCTGTAAAGCATTCAGCATGGATCCCGGAGCATTCTACCATTATGATTTAACTGAGTTCATGCTAAACTGCTATCCCCTGGCCACCATCTGCCAGAAAATTAGCAACTCCCTAGGGAAACAAGCCCAGCACATTCAAAAGCAATCTCAGAGTTAAGACTGGGCATCCAGGAGGAAAGAGAGAAAGCTAAAGGAACTGACATGTTCCCTTTGCATGCTTGATTCATACCCAGTACAGTGAGTACCCCCACAAGCAGAGAATCAACACTGAAGAGCACTGTGAAATTACAAACCAAGGGATGCAGTAACAATACAGAATCGGCCTCTCCCAAATGTTTGGAAATGAGATAGCATCTTCCCCCAAAAAACATCAGTGGCTGGGTTTCCAGGTTAGTCCAAATGAACCTTAAATTTAACAACTCCATATGACAAACTGATTTGGGATTCTTTAGCCAAAAAAATCAGTCAATTCAACATCTGAAATATGGCTTGTCATATGAAGGAAGGAAGGAAGGAAGGAAGGAAGAGGAAGGAAGGAAGGAAGGAAGGAAGGAAGGAAGGAAGGAAGGAAGGAAGGAAGGAAGGAAGGGAGGGAGGGAGGGAGGGAGGGAGAGAGGGAGGGAGCCATTCTCAGGGGGAAAAGAGAAACTTAAGTATTGTCATTTCTTCCACTTCTCCTTCAGACGGCTCCAACACCCTGATCCTGGAGCCCAGCAGACCCCCCTGGCTGGTAGAAGCCAGACTCTCCAAAATATTGCTAGTCTCCTCTACTTTTCAACCAAATATTAAGTAGAAAACAATCTTAGCAGCTAACTCATAGTCCTACGTGAATGATGTGGCCATACATGGATCCGCAAAAGACATGAAATAACCAAAGAAAGAGAAATTTGTGGAGACAGCAAAGGAAAGCAAAAAGGACTGACCTAATAAGGCCAGTGAGACACCGGCCAGGTGTCCCTCCACGTCTGGTCTCCTATGCGTCTCTAACAGGAAGCATTCTTTCTTAATTCCCACCAGGCAGAGCCTAAACAAACTTACTTCCATTTTAAGTGAGAATTTCAGGAGAAAAAGCTCTAGGAGGGGCAGACAAAGAAACCACCTGGAAGGCTGATAGATAAGGCAGGGCTGGCCACTTCCTCGGGAGACACTGATGGCGCTCACATTTTCATTCTGTCAGGAGAGTCTGATAATACCCTCAATACCAACTCCTTTTCCCCTGCTCTGCCCACAGCATCAACAGAGAAGCAAGCAACAGGACAGCAAAAGACCTTTTGTTTTTCTCATAGAAACACTGAAGTCAAAGCCTTATTCAAAGCTCTTTTTCTCTTGCTAACTAAGGGGGTAGGGGTGCAACAGAGCAAAGACCACCCTTTCTGGGAAAATCTGGCAATATAACAACTACATGGTAAATTTATAAATATCTCAGACTATTCATTTTCTTAATTCTATTTCTAGGAACTCTCTCCACACCAGGGTAGACAGAGACAGATGTATTCAAATATTCACTGATCTGTTTTCAACAATGGTCCTTCTTTGATATGACTGGTCAGTCAGTCATTTGAAACACATAAACTCCTAATTTACAGGAAATATAAGGAAGAAAGAAAACATGCGAAATACAATGAGATGACTTTTAAAATGTTCCTGAAGACTTTTGGTGAGATGATCATGCCCCTCATATACTAAAAGAAAACATTAAGCTGTATCTGGAAACACCGAGAGTAATTATGGTTATCTCTAGATGGTAGGGTTATGGATGACTTCAGAATTTTCTTTTTTCTAACGTTTTCTAGTTTCCTACAAATTTCTTTTGCCAAACAACAAAAATGTACAATATACACCAAGTTAGGAACATAAATACTTTAAGTTATAGATGTATGACGCCAGGCTGGTTTTAGTAGCAAAAAAGCACCTGTCTTGCTTTCTGAGACCACAAGTCCCAACCCTGGTGATTTCTGCATACAATGATTATGGCGGTAGAAACTCTAGGGTCTGGAACTCCAGGAGGTATTACAGTGTGTGGCCTCAGGCATATGTCAGTTCATTTCAACATGTACCATACTTGAATTCTGAATTAAACAAATGACAAAAAAAAAAAAAAAAAACAGCCTATGGGAAAATTTGAACATTGAGTTAACGATAATGAAAAAGTACTCTCTACTCAGTTGTGTGTGTGTGTGTGTGGGGGGGGGGGGAACAAAGGGAGGGGGAAGGGGAAATAAGTGCTTACCTTTTAGAGATACAAACTAAAATAGTCACACGTAAAATAAAACAATATCTGGAATTACTTTAAAAAAAATTGAGAGTTAACCATAATGCCCAAAAGTAAAGAGAGAGTATAGGGAAAACTGTCCACCATAGAGGCAGGGGGAGGGGTGGGGTGAGGGGGATACTGGGGATATTGATGGTGGAAAATGAGCAGTGGTAAAGGAATGGGTGTTCGAACATTGTATAACTGAAACTCAAACATGAAAGCTGTGTAACTGTACCTCATGATGATTCATTAAAAAAAAAAAAACTTAAAAAAATTGAGAGTTGAGCTAAGATGAAAATAAGACTGATCAAAGGTAGATCATTGCTGAAGCAAAGTGACAGTTACATGGAGATTATTACTAGTCACCCAACTTTTTTTTTTAACATGTATAAAAGTTAGGGGAAAAATCTAAACAGAAACATGCTCAATGTACAAACCATTCAAAGTAGTAAAGACAAAAATAAAATTTAAAAAAAAAAAAAAGACCACAACAGTAATGTGTGTCTACTGAGATTCAATAAAGCAAAGTATTATATAAGTGCCCTACGGAAGTTCACTTTCTTTTTATTTGAAGCGTATTTGTGGGGCCAGAGAAACAGTACGAGTGTAGTATTTACCATGCATGTGGGTGACCCGGGTTCAATTTTCAATACTATATATGGTCACCCGAACCCCACTAGATGTGATTCGTAAACACAGAGCCAGGAGAAACAACGGATGTAGCCCCAAAACCAAAATATTAAAATAAAACAAAAAGTACTTGTTATGTGTGTATCCACTGAAGGGATCACATCAAGGGCCTCACAAACAAGGTATGTGCTCTCTCTACCCCTTAGTCACAATCCCAACCCTAAAAAGGAATTCTTTGAGATAAAAATTAAATATCTCCCAGATCTGTATCTTTCAGCTGGTAAGCAGCTGGGGATAAAGCACACAAGAAATTATTCACTGAATTTAAGCCTTGGCGTGCTCTTTTTTCAGCCTTGTGACCTTTAATCAGTAGTTTTCGCTTCTGAAGCCTCAGTTTCCTCATGTGTCAAACACAGAAGTGGTGGCTTTTCTGCCTCCCCAAGCAGTGTGCAGATGAAATGGGAGACTGTGAAAGTGCTTTGTAAACTGTTATGCCAGACTACAAAAATATTGGAGGGTAAATCCAGGGCACATATGATTCACTATTCACAAACACAGAGCAGAATTAGAGAGGTCAACTCTTTTCAAAAATACCAATTCTCTCATTAATCCCTCTGCTACCACATCATGAACTGAGTGTTCATGTTGATGATGTCTATTCTCTCCATTTAAATGTCTCCCACTCAAGCTGAAGTAAATCAGTAGAGAAAAAGGCTTGTTTTCCCTTTCCACTGGCAGACTCATATCTGTTTGTGTACATGCGTATTTGCTTCCTTCCCCTAGGAAAATAAACACAACTGTGAGTCTTCCGCTGTCATGCACTTTGCAGCTGAATCACTCAACAGCACAGGGAGGTGGGCTGGCGGGAAGAGTGACAACACCCCCCTCCCCCCACCAACAGACCTCAGTGCGATTCCTGGGTCTGACAGCTACTAGTTGGGCAATGTGAGGTTTAGAAATAATATATGTACAGCACTGGATACAGAGCTGGCACTCGGGAGAGTTGAAAGGCTGTTACTGAAATTACCGAAGCAGTGACAGATTGACTACAGGCTGTTGACACCAAGGGACAAACCAAGAATATGGCTTGGCATCTAGGCCTGCCATGGATCTGTGGAGGACCTTCGGATAATTTAGGTACCAAATGTTTTTTTAAATTGCTGAATGGAATCAGTAAGGCATAGAAATAAAGTCTTGCAATACCTGGGAAAATCTATCAGATCTATTCTCAAAAATTACAAAGTGCAGTTTCACTGTAACTTTCATGATTTTTATTACACTTATGAATGTAATAAGTGTAATGAGGTCTCGAAGCCTGCTCATATGGGGACTGAGCCTCCTCCACCCAGATCCCCCATCTTCCAGTAGCTAGACAGTTACACCCACCAACTGCCCCCCAGCGTCATGTTATCCCGTCAACGGCCAAGACTCAGGGACTATAAAAAACCTGGCTGCCTGAAGAGAACAGCACAGAGTCTCCAGCTCCCACGCCTGGCTGTCCTCACCTGGGCCTCTTGGAGGGGGGCGGGTTGAGTTTCCCTCCCCTCCCTGAGCAGAGCCCCGGCAACTGAGAACCTCTGAAACCAGCCACAACCATGCTT
This sequence comes from Sorex fumeus, assembly GCF_029834395.1. Lineage (NCBI taxonomy): Eukaryota > Metazoa > Chordata > Mammalia > Eulipotyphla > Soricidae > Sorex > Sorex fumeus. The sequence continues at coordinate 49,902,939 of NW_026606059.1, read as the reverse complement.
AAGACCACTCTCCACATGTTCGGACGAGCCTCACACATGAAGGAACTGGCAGAGCAACCCAGGTGTGTGGGTCCGGGGGCTAAGATCTCCAAGCTTGCTCAGATCGGGATTGTGCCTCCTCCATCCAGATGTCCCATCTTACAGTAGCTAGGCGTTACATCCACCAACTGCCCCCAGTGCCCTGTAATCCCATCAACAGCCAAGACCCAGGGACTATAATACCCAGCTCCCAGAAGCACACTAAGACCGAGAGACTATAAAACCCATCTTGCGGCTGCAGGACCTCTTGTTGTCTAGTTTTCACTCTTGAAGAACCCAACAGGCTACTGAATGTATCCTGCCTGCACAGCAGAGTCTGGCATGCTCCCCGTGGCATAGTCAATATGCCAAAACCCAGTAACAATGATGGGTCTCATTTCCCTGACCCTGAAGGAGCCTCCAATGTGGCACTTGCTAAAATCTCAGGGCTAGGACAAATGGAGACGTTACTGGTGCCTAGTCAAGGAAATTGATGAACAACAGGATGAGAGTGATACAGTGATGAATGCCAATCGGGTAAAAAAAGGGGGGGGGGAGGGGAAGAGGCTGACCCTGGCCTTGAGGTACTTAAAATCTACTAACAGTGAAGACTTCTATTAACCAACATGAATGAGAGCAAAATTTGGCTCTTTGGCCTATTTGTAACGAATATTCTACAACTAAAGGGGCTGAAAATGCTACTTCTGTGTCCAAGCAGTTGTTACTACTCTGTTAGGAATTTCCAGTTCAACTCTAACCTAAGTGTCCCATTTTTCAGCACAGGTCTATTTTGTGATTGCTTCACTCATAACAAAGTTTTTGTGTGTTTGATTATTTTTGTTTGGTTTTTGCTGGAGGCTGAGTCTGACACAGGAAAAATAGGGATGAAGCCAAATCTAAGTCCAGTGCTTCTGTTTTTGTTTCTGTTTTTGTTTTGCCTCTGAAATGGGCAAGCAGCACCCATCCCTCTACCTCCACCCCAAGCTGCTGGCAGGAGTAGATTCAGGGAGATGATGCTGTGGAGTATTCCACAGTGAGCCCACTGGACCACAGATGCTTCACTGCATTGTTCAAGGATTCTGATTTTGTTCAAACCCTTAACATAGAAACGTAGGAGCTTAGGGATGGTGAGGGCATTATTTGACTTGGCACAATTTTATCGACAGGGAGGCAATGCATTCACTTGCACAGCTATGAAAAAGTATTACTATTATTAAATCAGTGGCAGCTGCTGAGGCAGTAGTAAGCGCTTATTTTGATTTACACTTTGTGGAAATAAGGAGTATCTGATTTTATGGAGGTGCTAATAATGAGAATAAACATTGCAAAGAAAAAGAAATGGACTTCATTTTTTAAAAGGGAAGATACATGATATATAAACCGTAAAGACTCTCAAACATTATTTGATGAAAAACCAATAAGGGAGGGAAAGCTGTCAGCCCTCGTCAGACCTTTAAGCAATTCTTCTAGTTAGACTGGGAGGTGGCCAACCAAATCAGAATATTTCCCAAACAGAGCCTGGCTACCCAACTGAGCCTTCCATTCATCTTGGGAATCTGTGGTGAGTTATTTTTGCGCACCATTCATTACATGGGGCTTAAACAGCAATGGCATGTTTTTCCCTTCCTCTACCCGGTATGGAATGTGGGTCTTCCTTCATCATAACAGGATTACCCAAAAAAGTATTTCCTCTCGGAGAGCCCGGCAAACTACCGAGAGTATCCTGCCCGCACGACAGACCCTGGCAAGCTCCCTGTGGCATATTCGATATGCCCAAAACAGTAACAATGACGGGCCTCAATCCCCTGACCCTGAAAGTCTCCAATACAGCGGCGCTGGGAAGGACGAGTAAGGAGAGGCTGCTAAAATCTCAGGACTGGGACAAATAGACACGTTACTAGTGCCCACTCAAGCAAATCAATGAACAATGACAGTGATGATAGTGACACAGTGATAAGGATTACAACTAGGGAGCAACTGTGATCTAAGGGATCTAAGCACAGCTCATCAAAAACAGAGCAGAAAGGACCAAGGAGAGCAACCTTAGAGATAATGAGCAAGCAACAAAATGAGTGACCAATGCCTCTGGGGAAGCCCTGGGGTTGCCTTCCTTCCCTACTATTCTCCCAAAAGTCCCTCCTCTCCGTTTAGCTCTTTCTTCAAAGGAGAATCAGTAAGAGAGGATCTTAGTGCTAGCTTTGTTGCATGATGGGTGTTTACAGACTAGGAGCTTTCCTATCCACAGAGCCTTTTCTACGGGTCACTGTTCCCAGTCCCTGTTCAAGGAGAGGGGTTAGGCCAGCCCATCAGGTAACTATCCCAACCTGGCTGGAGCTGACTGAATTGGTTACTGGTGGTCTCCTGGCCTACTGTAAGTAATCCTCTCTCCCAGAGGGGGGAATCAGACACAACTGGTATGTGACACTGAGCGAGGGAGAGTGACTGTAGGGTTGGACTATCATCTTCTGCCTTTTAGAAGAGAGTATCCGGGGCTGGAGCGATAGCACAGCAAGGTAGGGCATCTGCCTTTAACGCGGTCAACCCGGGTTTGATTCCCAGCATCCATATAAGTAATTCTTGAGCACTGAGCCAGGAGTAACCCCTGTGCATTGCCGGTATAACCCAAAAAGCAAAAAATAAAATAAAATAAATAAAAAATAAGAGAGTATCCTCGGTTTTCTGTAATTCTTGTGTTTCTATGTTCCATTTGGGTGGGGTAAAAAAAAAAAAACCCTCACATGTCCTTCCAATATGTTTACATTTTGTTTCAACTAAAGTTTTGCTTCCGTGGGTAAAAAGGGAGTTGGTTACAACCAAAGAAATGTGACACACTTGGGTTTTCCAGGGATCAGCTTCCCCATCCATAAAAAGAAAGTCAAATTAAATTGTAGAAGGTCTTTAAGGTCTTTTCCAGTTCCGTCAAGTCTATATTTTACTCCATCCAAAATATACTTGGTGGGAGAACATACGGTCTATCTCAACTTAGCCAACTATGCTCTCTCCAACAGTTGGTACCAAAATGCATCAAATTTTGGGTTTTCCCTCCCTGGAACATGAGGTTCTGGATTTTGCTTTCCTATGCTTCTAGGTGGCTAAATTGGATGCTGTCTTATCAAAGGGACATATATTTCAGTTCTCTGAGGAAAACTGCACCACAGTCTTGGCATTAAAATTCAGTTCTTATGTAAGTGACCACAAGCAACCAATAACAGGACTGTGCAGATTGTATGGTGGGTCAGAAAGTGTGACCCAGACCGGGACCCCACACTCTATTAAGACTAAGGAGGGTCAGGTGCCTCCTAATATGTCCTTACCCCTGCCCCACAAATAATTAAAGCTCCAATTTCTGAGACTGAAAAAAAAGTTATGGAACACACAGAAATGCCAACTCAAGAATCGATCCTGTTCACTTTAAGTAAGGTTCCTACCTCTAATCCCAACACCGCATTCCTTCTGGACACAGTGCTTCAAGCTTCAGTCAGTAAAGCACACAACCTAACTGCCACTATGATCCAGGCAGGGCTATAGGATGAATGCTTTCCTGCCATCTTGCCACAAATGAGCAAAGATCCAATGCCTACGTGCATTCAGTAACACAGAAAGCAGTTCATTGCCTGCAAAGCCCCAAGAAATCAAAAGGGCCTGCTGCACTGGCCGGCCATGCATGCCCCAACCAAGGGGATGTGACAGAGACGGGGAGTCAGGTGGAAGGAAAAAGAAAGCTCCAGCAGTGGCATGGAAGGTGAAACGGGTGAGCACCAGTAATAGGTTCTCTTACTTCAGAGTAGCACCAGCCAAGGACTGAGTATATATAGTAAGAGAGAACGACTCAGAGACTCCTTGTCTGTCTCATTTCAGACTGGCTTGCACCAGAATTCCCGGTAGCCATAGTGATGTGTCTGTCACCCTGATAATTCATCAGTCCCATCAGGTTGCCACCATCCAGATTCTTGGAGGGATAGACAGTCTGTGATCAGATCCCTCATCTTGCAACTTCGGAGATGATTCTCTCAAGTCTCATTTTCTCAGTTACACAGCCAAAGGCCTAAACCAGTATCAATAACATTTGCAGAGCATGTTCAAGGCTGCTCGCTTTATCTATCTGGAACCATTAAGCGACAAATACTATCCCAAAGGGAAAACCAGAGGATCGGGAATGTGCCCAACAGACACTACAACGTTTCTCAGCAGTCTTCTGATCATGGCCCCTACTGACCTTGTTTCTTTCTGTAGCAAGTGTCTTATTGGTTGGTCCCCTACACTTTCCTGCTACAGTCCTGCCACTGACTTGATTTTGACCTATGACACCCAAGGACTATCCTGGGGGCCCCCAGTTGAGAAATGCTGCACTAAAAGATAATGGGACCACAACTGACCTAGGGACGGGAACTTTACCTCCTGCAAGTCAACCATCATCATGGGTCTAATCTGACTGTTCTGATTTTGACAATGACAATCATCTCTAGGGCCACATTTTATAAGCAAAGCAGCCATTTGGAAGATACCACACATGCCTCACTGTCACTAACATTCAAATTATATTTATTTAGAAAATGAGAAAAAAAGGCTTAGAGGCACTTACTCAAGTTTCAATAATACATGTGGGTCAGAGAGATACTCAAAGGGCTGTGCACACTTTTCATGTAAGAAGCTGGAGTTCGATTGAGTTCAATCCATGTTCCCCAGCATTACTGGGGGTGATGACTCTGAGCATTGTTAGGTGTGTGTCTGCTGCTCCCCCATACACACACACACACACACACACACACACACACACGTGTGTGGAAATGACTGAGGCCAAAACCTGGCTCTAGTTCCCAAATGACTAAACCGTGTCAATGGAAACTACTTAACAGACTATTCAACATGAGTTGAAGTCCTCAATACTGGGTTCTACAAGGCAAAATCTCCAGTAGAGACGAAGCACAAGAAACAGTGAACCACAGAACAAAGAGGAAGGATTTTCCTATTGCAGGTATAGGAATACCTGGAGCCCAAGTCTATCACTTACTACAGTGATAGGGGAAAGTTATTTCACCTGAGACTTGGTTTATTCATAGGTAAAAGAATGACAAGAATGCTACCAGATAAGAGTTTTGTTAGCTGACAGATACGGAAAATATTTCTTGACCCAAATAAATCTATTATGCAAAGGAAAAATAACACTAGTATGAAATCCTTAGCTCACAGATTTTAGCTTTATTTTAAAAAAAATGAGCTCTGACACTTAAAGGTAGTTTCCTTCTGTTTCTTTGGGCAAATGTATTCTTCACTCACTGGCCTTTGCTGGTTATGTCCAGAGAAAACTCACCCTACCTCACTCTGTTGAGTAGAGAATTGACTCATGGAGTCCAGAATAACCTGTGGAACAGTTGCATCAAAGGAAAGCTGGTTAATCTTCTGTTATTTTATCTTCAAGGGGTCAGGGACAAAGAACCAAAGCACATTTTTCTTTACATAAAGCAATGCACTGAGCCAACCTTAATTTTTATATAAACTCTTTAAGAGTTTTCTTTTAGACTCTAATCACGGGGCTGCCAGAGTATGTTGCGGTGGTGCAAAGGTCCTCCTCACAACCATGCGCCCACCTGGATCCCCAAGTGCTACCCGAATATGCAGATCACATTCCTTGCAACTCTGCTATCTGGGATGCTTGGTGGGATTACATAGTATATGATCTCCAGAACACATATGTGCAAGCACAGAAACTAATACATGACAGCGAGTAGCAACTTGGCCAGGTGTGAGAACCCTTGGGAGCATGGGGATGGGCAGAAGCAACATTCTGTGAACACTAGAGGTGTGAGAGCACAACTTAATGATTGCAAAAAGCCCCACTCCGCAAGCCTGTATGCCACAGCAACCGAAAGTATACAATACTCAGCCATCACGACATAACCACAAAGAAAAGCTTTGGAGGAAAAGCAAGACTACAACCAAGTTTACCAACTGCTATAGTAAGTGGCATTTACTACTTAGCACTAAGTTCACCCAGCTTTTAAAATTTCAGAGAAGTAATGCACTTGGCATTCTCCAACCCTGGGAACTGATGAACAAGACAAGACTTCAACCCCCGCTCACAGAAGTCCTACATGGGAGACACTAAAGACACTTGAGAACCTACAAGTAGTAGTCAAAGCTTACCTCATATATCAGAATGGAGTAAGGTGCTTTAAAAAATGGATAAAAGTTAAAACATAAATAGAGAATGCATGGACAGAAGTGGGGCATGCACAGAGATCCGCTAGAAATGGGATTAATTTCCAAGTCTGCTAGTTAGGAGTGGTATGACCCCTGGTGAACAACTAACTGCCATAAAATAAGGGTCAATGGTAACAGGAAGGTGAATGAAAATGATACCCCAAAGCAGGTATATTGTACACACATGCACAGACACAGAGCACCGATATTGCTACTGTTAAGTGAGAAGACCTGGAAAATGAATCTGGAGTCCACTCCTTCCTTCTGTCCAACACAACTAAGCTTTCAGAAAGAGAACACATCATCTAAACTTGTCAAGTCAAACTAGCTCTGATGCAAAACCCACAATGGACTGTCAGCAACATTAGGGGGAAACTTACAAGACTGGGGGGGGGGGGGGAAGCACAGGGGTTAATAAGGAGCATGCCTGCTTCAGCTCACCCTTCCACCCCACTCACCACCACCATACGGTCCCCCAGCATCACTGGAGGCAGACTGCATCCAGTAACTCCCAGTACCTCCAAGGTGCAAGGCAGGGCCCAGCAGCAACTTGACTTCACCCTCAGACCTTCTCACCAGCCTGGTCTGCAGAAAATTTCTAGTAGGGCTCCCTGGGCCTCCTGAGACCCTCTTGTGAGTCCCAAGCCTGCCCCCCTCTACTCTCCCCCTTCCCCCCTAAAGCCAAAAAAGAAAACTTTTAGAAAAATTTCTAGAAGGGAAAGAGGCCAACTTAGCAGCCCCAGGGTCTACCCTAGCATGGTGCTGGACACAAATCAAGGGCTGAATAGCCTGTAAACTAAATGGTAATTTGAGTCATTTAGAATGCACTGCTATCTGTAAACTATCTTTCTACATTAGAAAGTCATACCAGGGGCCTGAGCAATAGTACAGCAGGTAGGGCATTTGCCTTGCATGTGGCCAACCCAGGTCTGATCCCAGCATCCCATAAGGTCCCCCAGCACTGCCAAGAGTGATTCCTGAGTGCAGAGCCAGGAGTAACCCCTGAGCATCACTGGATGTGACCGAAAAAGCCAAAAAAACAAAAAAGGAAGAAGTCATACCACATTCATCTCTTTCTCAAAGAACACAAGTTAGTTTGTTCCTTAGCCTAGTCCAGATAACAACCCCCACACCTCAGCCAGATTTAAAATAAAGTGACATGTATATAGCATGTGTCCCCCAAAAAATGTGGAGTGAATTTTCTTCCTGGATTTTGTCCAAGTTTTCACTTTTGAATTTGAAAACCATTACCCAAATCCTGAAAGTGGAGAGAGTGTGGATGGGGGACGGGGGGACGGGGAGCGCAGTGTATAAAATTATTAAGAAGGCCCTGGACAGTGAAGATAAGGAAAATACAACCACTTAGGAACTTCGGGACCTGTTACATGAAACCAAAATTAGAGACTTTAATGAAAGCGAAGCTTCCACATGCTTCAAAGCCAAAGAAATAAATCTTTGTAAACATTTAAATGATTTGTCTTAATTATTTGACTATTTCCAAACTCCATTTACTCCCTAGCCTATTACCTTGAAGACAAATCTCTTCAACTCTCTTGGTCTCGTTTCTGTCTCTGTAAAGTGGGAGAAAATCAGTATCCCTTCTTCAGGAGGCTCAGAGGAGGAGAAAATGTGACTCTGCGTGCCAGGTGCTACAATACGGAACTGCTACTAAAATGATGGACATGCCTCCTTTACTGTCACCAAAAGTAAAGTGCTGGCCCATTTCTTCACTTTTTTGTCTATCTGCAATGCTTTTGACCCATACTCAGGGTTGGCAAGGGCTAATCCTGGCTCATTGCTGGGGATCGCTCTTGGCAGTGGTTTGAGGGTTCATTTACTCGATCTCCCACACTCACAAAGTATGCACTACAATCCTTAGTGCTATCTCCTTATTCTGCTGGCCCAATTTTAAATACTCCAACATAATTCCATTAACCAAGTTGGACTCTTCCTTTTACCAAGCACTTCCAGACCAACCATATCAAGACTTTTGGTAACAAGTTTCATCTACCGTTTCAGCAACAGTCCTGGAACACTTCCTTTGCTCTCTGGAAAACTCTTTGTTATTTAGACTCCTAACTTCTAGAATGATTGCAAATAAAATGGTCAGTGTGCTCTGGTTGCTGAATAAGCAAAATGTTAGCTTTTTATTTGGAAAACACTCCGTACACCAGGATGAAACCTTGGCAGTCAATCCATGCCTGTCTCTACAAAGCAGCCATCCACTGCCAGCCAACCAGGGCTCTCAAAGTCATGTGGGACTCTTCACCTCAAAAGATGAGGTCCAGAAATAAACTCCTTGCTTCTTTTTTACCCATTTATTTCTGGTCCTTTTCCCAGAGTGCTCTTCATAGGGATTTAAATCAAAGTACCCAATATCTGCAAAGCATAGCATATCTTCACAAAAGGGACACAGGAAGGAGGTAGGCTGTGATCAATTTAGAATTTCAAACTTAGGAACTGAATATAGTTTCCTTTGTTAGGGCCAGATACATTGGGGCACCCGAGACAGGACAGTGCAAAGGGTTCTTGCCTTGCAGGCGGCCAACCCCAGTTCTAACCCCAGCATACCGTATGTCCCCCGAGGACTGCCAGGAATGATGCCTGAGTGCAGAAACAAGAGTAATCCCTGAGCTATGCTAGGTGTGGCCCAAACAATCCCCCCCCCGACCCCCGAAAAAATGACTGCATATTTTAACTAAGAATTCAATGAGCGAAACATTCATAGAGTCATTTAATTATTAAAGTCAGAAAAAGATTTATAAGAAATAATTCCAAACTGCCCAAATTAATTTCTATTCCTTATTTTCCATATAACTAAAAAAGTACTTAAGTCCCATCCCAAAGAATAACCACAAGATAACATGGTGTCAGAAAGTTTCCAAGTATCTCACTTGTGAAGTATATGCCAACAATATCTTATGACTTGCCCAAAACTTTTCCTTACATATTGCGGATAAAAACCCTAAGCCCCATATTTTTTAAGAACTGAATTCTGATCTGCTTAAACTATTTATCATAATCTATCCCTTCCAGATCTGTAGACATAGAGGAGAGAGGCAGAGAATAAAAATTCAACTATCAATAAAAAGTTAAGGTGTTTCACATTTATACAAAAAAAAAAAAAGTCACTCAACCACTCACAAGTCAAACTTCATAAAACATGATTCAAAAGTTTAAAGTTGCAGATTGGGGACAATGACTTCTATACTCAAGTTCAGAAAGATTCAAAATCATTGTGACAATCTGAATGAAACAATTACTGTTATATTCTTGAAAACATGAATATTACTGATACTGCCTAGCAAATGATGCCTTTGAATTTCTAGCCTGGTTCCAATTCCTTCTCAAATTTATACAAATAACCATTCTTGCAATATGATTGGGTCTCATTTTCTACCTATCCTTTAAAAACAGTATTTTTCACCTGATAATAATAATAATAATCTCGTGCTCTTTGCTTTGAAATGTAGTTAACTTCAAACTAAAACCAGAGCAACTACATATAATTTAGCATTAATCCTAAACCTCTGCTGTTACCACGATATATGCCCACAAACCCCTAAATAGCATCACCACTATTTTACCGTATCATACCTTCCACAAGCAATATAGGCACAATATCTGACTTGCAGAAAGACAAAGCTAAAATAAGTGACAGCTGTATTAGTGAGTCCTAAAGAACTTATGTAGAAGGAAAAAAAAAAACACTCAATGTAATCAATTTCACATCCTTTAGCTGTTTATACAAGAAAAGGGCTGAGTGTTTCTACTGCCACTGTTACATTTTATTACAATTAAGTGAAGGACAGAATCACGATGAGTCTCCCACTGTTCAACCCCGGGCACTAGGCTGCTAGGTTTGGGCAAAACTGACAGTTCACAAAGACCAAAACAAACAAAACCACATTCACCTTCCAAAGGAAACCTAACTTCTTTGGCAGCATTTCGCAAGCATTTCAAAATTCAGTTATCGCTCAACACTACCTTCAGAGAGAACTCAACAAGCACCTCCAAATGGAATAAAGCGCCCCACAGGCAAGAGGAGATCCAGCACTAAGAATAAATCTCTTTACTCCTAAAATGTTGGATCTCTGGACCAACATGCATGCAGAAATGAACAAGCAGACCAGTTCTGCATGTTCCCTATCCTGAAGACTGAGAGCTAAAAACCTCTCTAAAGAGACTTTTTTTCCCACAAAAGCTCATGCTTCTCAACAGTACAGGGGACTGGTCATGGCGAGCTTAAATCAGAGGCTCCTCAAACCTCAAATAAACTAACCACAGGATAGTCTATCCAGGGAAACTGGTCGTAGCTGCCTAACTTCTGCCAATGCTGTCTTTTCCTGCTCAAATGAGCCTGGCTGGTTTCAAGGGGAGTGGTGCTTTATGGCACTTGCAGCTGGTCTTGCGTTAATGGGCAAACGTCCTATTCCTATTGAGGTTCAGAGGCTTCCTGCAACTCTTGGGCTTGACGACTCTGTCTTCCCTCGCCAAGTCTACCCGATCACAAATTCACTGTAAAAATTTCAAGGAAATCGCTCTGCTACCCAGGATACCCACAAGGTTTTCCTGGAGGCTCTAGATAAGCGGAGAGGCTCTTGCTGCAGTCAGTCTGAGCCTCCAAGCTCCTGGTCAGCTTTTCCAGGCTGCAAGGGCCTCAGCTCTGCAGGGCCAGCCTAGGAGAGCCCGCTCCTGAAGGTCCTCTGGTATGGCTGCCTCCAGCTCTTAGCAAACCCTCTGGGAATGGGAAGAAGCCGCCCAGGGACCAGTGGGAAAACTGTTTGCAGAGATCTCTCTCCACCCTCCACCAATGCTGTTAATTGCGGGGGGGGGGGGGGGGGGGGGGGGGAGGGTAGGGGAAGTAGGGAGGAGGCTCTGAGGGGACAGGACTCCAGGGCAGAAATCCGAGGATGCAAGCAGCTTCAGTTCATTCATTGTCATTCATTGGGATTTTTCCACTGGCTCTTTGCCTCTGCAGCTACTCCTGTCAGGCTGCGCCAGCCAAAGAGAGGTGCATTCGCTGACCATCTCTCTCTCAGGGCCCTTGCTGGTGACCTTGGCCATGTGGCTTCACCTCCCAATGCTCTCTGGTGAGCGGAGACCACCAACTGCTCAGGTTAGGAGAGGGTCAGAGCAATGTGGAAAGCGCCCAGCAGACTGCCAGGGAGGGAGGGGGGTCCCCGGGAAAGGCACAAGCTGTGCAGAGCGGTCCTCCTCCTAGGGGTGAGTGGGGAGCCCGACGGGGCATCTCCTAACCTCCAGACCCTGGGTGTAGGGGGTGGGGTGCAAGCGGGCCTTGCAAAAGGGGCAGCGGGGCTGTACTTCTGAAGTGCCCTAATCACTTTAGGACGTGGTGGGGGGGGGGGGGAGCCGAGCCGGGGTGTAACGGAGGGGGTGTGGCTCCGAGCCCCCAACATTCCCTTCCTCCTGGGCTCTCACCCAACCAGACTAGGTAGCGCGGAGTTCCTTGCGTAGGGAGCGGGGGAGGGGGGGGAGGTAGCGGCGGAGGGCGCGCGGAGTGGGGGTCGCCGGCCCCAGATCTACCTCCTCCAGCTGCGTGACGGTGTTTCTGCAGTTGTGCAACCGAGTAGTGAAGCTGGACGTGGTGGGCGAGTTGTAGTCCTCGGTGGTCTCGGCGATGAATTCGGAGACGGAGATCTGGTCCGGCATCCTGCCGTGGGGGGGGGAGCGAGACACAAGCGGGGACCAGGGGTGAGTCACGGTGCTGGTTCCCGGGGCCACCGGCTGCCCGGCGGGCTCATGAACGCCCGGCGCTGCTGCTGCCGGTCCCCCAGCTCGTCCGCCTCGTCCCCGGCGGCGGCGGTGGCTGCAGAATCAGGCGGGCGCAGCCCGAGGAGGTGGTGGCGGCAGCGGCGGCGGCAGCGGCGGCGGCGGCGCTCGGCGCGGGGCCCCTTCAAACTCCGAGCGGCGCGCGGGGCTGGGGGCTGCCGGGGACCCGCCTCCCTCGGCTCATGACGGCGGCGGCGGCGGCGACTGCGGCGGGGGAGGAGGGGACGCGGGGCGGGGACGTGTGGGGCGGGGGGGCTGGCGCCAGCCCAAGCTGCAGCTGCAGGCCGGGACGCGCGGGACGGCCCGCGGCTGCCACCTCGGGCGCGCTGACAGGCGGCGGCGAGGACCCGGGCCGACTGAGCGCACGCACTCCGCGGCGGGCGGGCGGGACGGCGGGCGGGCGGCGCCGCCGCTCGAGTCACGGGGACAAACAAGGAAGTGCTCTGCGCACGCGCCGCCGCACCCCCGCTCTCCTCCCCCCCACCCCCGCACGCCCCGTCCCGCGCCGCCCCCGCCCCGCCCCCGCCGCCGCCCGCCTCCCGGGCCCCGTTCCGACCCGCGCGCGCCCGCCCGCCCGCCGGGGGCCGGCCGAGCGCCTGGCGGGGGCTCCGGAAGTCCTCATCCGTCGGGCCGCCCCCGGAGCGGGGCCTGCAGCGAGCTGGTTGGTGCAAGCTTTTTTTTTTTTTGCAAAGAAAAAAGGAGGGGAAGCGAAGAAAGTTGTACGTGTTCTTTTTTAGTCCCGTGTGGGTGCAGGAAGCCAGGCTGGGAAAAGACGCCTCCTTGCAACCCGGGACGCGGGCTCCCTAGGAAGGAAGGGGGAACAGCGCGGGAGCTCGGGGCGGTCTGGTGCGGCAGGGGGTCGGGGGGATGGGGTGGGTTGGGGGGAAAGACTTCGGGGCTCGGAGCCCACCCGTCGCCCTGGCTTGGCCCGCCAGCAGCCTGCCCGCTCGCGGGGCTCCCGCCCTCAATTCCTTGCAGGACGCTCAGCGCCCGCTGGATGGAAGTCTAGTTTTCTTGCACTTTGCTCGGGTGGCGAACATGATAAACGAAGTCACGTGAAAGAGTTTTTGTTCCCTGACAATTTTCTGATCTTTCATTAGCAGTAGTTTGTTTTTTTTTTTGGGAGAGGATGAGGGGGCGTAAAAGGTGATTCCCCAGAGATACACATGCTATGCAATGCTAGACCTATGCCAAATTTCTACGGGGAGAAATGCACCAACAGATTGCCCATTCTTCGGCCCTGGAAGATGGCTATTTTTTTTTTAACTAGCTCAGTCTACTTAAGTCCAAAAGAATCCATTTGATTTGTCACCTTTGGTTGCGGGTGAAATCGGTTTTAAAAAAAGGTCTTTGTTTAAAGAATGCATTTAATTTCTTACCACTGCTTGCGGATGAATTCAGGATGGAAAAAAAGCGAGGTGGGTGGCAAGGGAGGGAGTCCCTTGGGAAGTGGCCTAGGATTGAACCCTATAATGAAAACCAATAGGAGCTGCCTTGTAAGATCCTTCAAATGTGCCCCCATTGGCAGTAGGCTGGCCTTGTGCCTACCCTAGAGCTGAGTTCCTGCCATCCCGTTAAGTGTATGTTCCCTGGTACTTACCCCAACTAAGTACCTTGTCTTTCACTAAAGACCTTGTCTTTCATGTGGGATAGAAGTCACTGAGTGATTGCCAAATAAAAATGCCCCACCTGCTTACCGACCTCAAGTATTTCCTAAACCTACTATACGTCGTGCATCACTGACATTCAATGATGGCAAAGGCCTTGCTGTCATGAATTTACCTTCCAGCAGGGAAATACACAACCCACAAATACACAATAGAAAATGGGGCAAGAAAGTGATAGAGTGGCTGTAGCATCAGGAATGTCCAGACAAGGCCTTTCTGAGAAGTTGACTTCCTGCGTGAAAAGGAGGAGAGGCTGAGCCCCAGAGATACCCTGTTGGCGCTGGGACCTTAGCCTTCAGTTGGTCCATGTGAAAAGATAAGGGCACCAATCCCCAGGAGTGAGTTAAACGATAATGGATGAGAAAAGTGCCTGGTGCACAGTAAAGCCACTCCTCAGTATTCTATCTATACAGCTATATTGTATCTTCATTGCAGAGTGAAGAGGTCCTAACTGACAGGTAGGCAACTGTTTTAGCAAACTAAAGAGAACTTTTGTAAGGCAAGGTATATGAATAAAGATTTGCAGGTAAAATTATGTGTTAAATCAACTTTGAGAGACACACTGAGAAAAATCAACTTTGAGAGACACACTGGGCTGGAGTGATAGCACAGTGGTAGGGCGTTTGCCTTGCATGCAGCCAACATGGCTGACCCGAGTTCAATTCCTCTGCCTCTCTCGGAGAGCCAGGCAAGCTACCGAGAGTATCTCGCCTGCACGGCAGAGCCTGGCAAGCTACCCGTGACATATTCGATATACCGAACACAGTAACAACTAGTCTCACGATGGAGATGTTACTGGGCCCGCTCGAGCAAATCCATGAACAACGGGAGGACCACTGAAAAAAAAATACTTTTAGATTCCTAAATGTTTGTCGAGAGGCGGAGGACAAAGACTGAATCCAGGCCCAAGTGAATCCCCAAGCACCACCAGGTGTAGCCGTGGAGGCCCCATAAATACCACTGGGTTTTTCCCTAAAAATCTCTAACCACCACTGGGAGACCCTAGTTGTTCCAGGCACTACCGGGCCCAAGCATCCTCAGACCCTAGCACTGAACCATCCAGCATGGGGTGTGTTCCCCAAAACACTGCTTGGGAGGATCACGTCTCTTCAAAGAAAAGAAAAATTAGCAAATTAACAAACAGGCTCCCACTTGGCAATAAGATGGTTGACATACTCCTGGGAGTTACCAGTTCACATACAGTGATTGATGGAAGCCGCCAGAAGAAATGTCCTCTTTTTCCATATACTAACCAGGCCATCTGCATCTGGAGAGTTCTACGACTTGGAGCAAATATTACCGCTAGAAGTTAGAGCTCTTTAAGTTATTCTCAGTAACTCCATTGCTACTCATTCCCATGGAACAATTGACAGCCTAACACCCAGACCACCCATCTGCTTCTAGAAGACCTTCCTCTAGATTGGAAATCCATTGAGATTTTATTTTGCATTTCTTCTATTTTTCGCCCCCTCTACTCCAAATTGTCATCTAATGCCTGTCACCTTCACTGGTTGGTAGCTCCTTTCTTCCCATATGCATAGCATAGAATAAATAATGGATAAATAGAAACGGGCAGGAAAAGTCTGGTGTTAATGCAAAATGGCTTCAATTCCAGCTGGCCTGTATTCCACAGCTTTCTCTCCTAGATTTGAGGCCATCACTTTCCGCCCTAGTGCCATCATTTGTAAAATAAAGGGGTAGGTATTGCCAAAAAGAGATTCCTGCAGGCTCTAACTGAACATAATCTCACCTGCACAAAGGCAAGGAATCAAGATTATTCCAAGTTAATGTAACTGCAATAGCGAACAACCTGGGATTTCTTTCTTGACTGAAATCAATGAAGAGCCCAAACTGCTGCTCTCAATTGTTGTTTGTTGCAATTGAAGATTATGCTATATATCTGCTCCTCCTCCTTATTCACTCTGGCCAAGTAATGGCCAAGAAAAGGATATGTGAACAATGAAGTAATTGTGCCGTAGTAAGCATATACCTCCTCAGACCAGTCTGCGATTAGTCCACGCCTCTTCCTACCTTTTCTGGGGTTTTGAGGCAATAATCCTCTTTAAATTTGAAACCTTGCCCCAGTGAAAACTCTCTCTCATTTTGAAATACATTGAAAACTACTCCTTGTGATCACTAGAAGTGAACTGATTGTGATGTAGACAAAACTTAAATGCAGCTTTTCTGTCAATGAAGCTGTTCAGAAATAAACATCATCCTAAGCCAGGACTGCACGCGCATACAGACACACACACACACACACACACACACACACACACACACTTGAGCATGCCTAACTTTGCATAATACATGCATCATCTTCACTGTGATCATCATAATCCCCATCAAAGATTCTCCAGCTCTCCTTAACTGTTCATGCGTATTTCTCAAATTGGAACACAGCTGACTGGGGTCAGACAGTGTTCCAGGCACTGTCTTACTCTCCTTGAAAAGACATTAAAAATAATAGTGGCTTACTCTGACGGACAGCGGCAACACTACTGACTCCACTCGACTGGGAATTGGCTGGATTTGCCGTTGTTGGTTTCACCCTCACTCATCTGCCAGCATAACCAGGGGTGTGTGTGTTTGTATGTGTGGGTGAGGAGGAGGGGGAGATGTTCTCTAGCATCCCTCTCAACAGGGCTAGCCAGCTTTCCAACCTGAAGGGATGAAATAAAAGTACTTGTCAAAGACTCCTAAAACCTTCAAGAGACAGGGACATTGGGAAAGAAAATGTGTTTTCTGCTATGTGCAACTGGGTATGAGTCTCCACCACTGAGCAGCCTTGTTTGCTCATCTGCAGATTGAGGGTAACAGTCAGCATAAATACTAGTTGTTCTGTGAAATGAAATGGCAAGACATGTAGGTAGTGTAGCTGACGCAGAGTGAATAATCAACCAGTGTTTATTCCTTTGAGCCCCCTTTTTATGTGAATGACTAGAAATACGCTTCTCTTTATGCCACACTCAGATACAGCTCTCGATTAGTCACCTGGAGGAGATAAGACGAGGGGGAGAGGGAAGGTGCACACCAAGTCCCAGTCTGGGATCTGGTTTTCAGAAAGACGCGTCAGAGATCTCATTGATTCATCAAAGTATCCTTGAAGAGGTTGGGCCCATTAGTGATCGTCTTGGAGTTGGGAGGTAATTATCTTTGACTCCATATCTAGAGTCCCAAAGAATGAATACTAGTGAGGATCAGAAGCTTGGATGGTAAAAGAAAACGCCTCACTTTGATGCAACAGTTTGCACACAGAAAGCTGTGCTGAACCAGCAACTTCTAGATAGAACAGGGCATTTATTTTATAGGAACATGAGTGGCAGGCTGATCCTCAGGAGAAAGATTTGGGCTCATATCTATGCCACATAACAGCTATTCAACCTTGTTACAGTCATTCACTTCACTGACCGGTTTTCACACCTCAAATGGAAGCAATGATAGTAACTATCATTGAGGATTCAGTGAGCTAAGTACCTGAAGTACTTAGGAGGGTCTAAGAAATCCTAAATTGCTAATAATCTCAAGTAAGGATGTCAAAACTTTTAGATTTAAATTATGCTCTTCCTAAAAATATTTTTTTCACCAAAACCTGCTATATACCTGACATGCTAAATAAAGAGCAGTAGACACATTTTTTTTTCTTACTTTTTGGCCAATACACAGTGGTGTTCAGGGTTTAGTCCTGACTCTGTGCTCAGAAATCACTCCTAGGAGTCATATGTGGTGCTGAAGATTCAAACCCAGGCCGGCCCTGTGTATGCCTTACCCCGCTGTATTATCTCTCCAGCCCACTTACCCTTCTTTAAACCTCATGACAGAGACCAGGAAATAACTCCACAGACTGGAGTACATGCTTTACATGAAGGAGGTCTGGACTCCATCCCTGCACTGCATGGTTCTTCAAGAACTACAAGGATTGGGGCTGGAGCAATAGCATAGTGGGTAGGGCATTTGCCTTGCACGTGGCCAACTCGGGTTCGATTCCCAGCATCCCATATGGTCCCCTGAGCACTGCCAGGGGTGATTCCTGAGTGCAGAACCAGAAGTAAGCCCTGTGCATCGCCTGGTGTGACCCAGAAAGAAAAAAAAAAAAAGAACTAGAAGGATCATCCCAAAGCACAGAGCTGGGTGTAGCCCCTGATATTGTGAAGTGTGACCCCACAAAATCCCAAACACATTAAATCTAATGACAACTTTCTAAGTAAGGAATTATTACCCCAAACCAATGACAGTCGCTGAGGTGACTGGCATATGACTGGATATAACTACTTTCTGAGTTATATCCTTGGCCAAGCTCTATGCTGATCGGTACACATTTGAATTGGTCCAAATTTATTCCACCCATTAGACCTAAGAGATTAGCTTCTGTCCCCACTTAATTTTGTAGACAGTCTCTCAGAAATTGCAACTTCAAGCCAGATACTTAGTAACAAAAACAGATCTTCAGATAAATTTGTTTTGTCATTGTTAGCTAGGATTGTTTTGTTGGATTTGTTGTTTTGTTTTTGTAGTTAATATTCATCAATACTGTAACAAAATCACCTTGGATAGAGACCTGCTATATTACCATAAAGAAAACAGGAAGTCAATATCCCTGAGCCTGGTGGACTAACTCCTGTGCAGCTGCCTCTGCCTGAAAAATCCATTTTTTGATGCTATCTCAAACAGCCTCAAAAATATCTGTTGAATATTTTTCCCATGCAGGGAACCAATGAAAATATTGTTTGATTTCCTTATTGAATGCAGGAGACCTGGGTAACTTATGAATTTGTTTTTTATCTTACTGAAGTGGTACAAGAAAGGAAAGGACTATTGTACAAGAAAGGGCAGGAAGAGGTACAGGTTTCATTCCAAGGGTTTTTTACTACTCAGCTCCTGTTTCTGTATGCTGTAAGCTAAAGATCCTTTTTCCTGTACCTTGTACCAGTGTTTTCTAAAGTACACTCATGCAATTTCATGTAATATATATTTTAAAAGCCTACGCTCATCTCAAATGTACTTAATTTAAATACTCCAAGGAAAACCACTAGTGTTCTCAGTAAGTAAGGAGGAGAATATGGTTTGTTTGGAGACGAAACTACTCTCTGTTCTACTTCCTTGTTTCCTGACTTTTTCTTCAGATAGAAGTAGGAAAAGGCAGCAAAGTGCTCATAACCCAGAAATACGAGGCTTAACATGAACTGAATGAACCTGGGAATACATTTCTACTCTGTCCTGTAAAGGGGTAATGGTAATATCAACTAACAAGTGCTGTGCTTATTATCTGCCCTTCATTATTATAAGCCCCTTCAAGCCTACTTTCTCTTAAGAGTCACAGTAACTATATAGAGCAGCTTGCCCTCATGCTTCAAATGGGGATAACTAGGCATTATCCCCATTTGAAGCATGAGGGCAAGCTGAAGCTTAGAGATCACCTTGGCAAGTGGTGGCAAGTGAACCTTCCAAGAGGTTACCTTGGAAGTGGTGATCTGTCTGAAGCCACAGTCCACTGCTCTGTATTACAGCTAATCCAAGGGCACACAGCCCTGTAGGGCTGGAGAGATGGTACCTCAGGTATGGCATTTGCCCTGCATGGGGCCAACTGGGGTTTGATCCTGGTATCCCATATGGTCTCGGAGCACCTCTGAGAGTAACTCCTGAATGCATAGCCTAAGGATCACAAGGTGTGCCTCCCTCCTACACACACACAAAAGATACACCACCCCAAGGTATTTTTCCGCTAGCACTAAGTATTACCTTTCATTCTTCCTTTAGTGAACTTTTACAAGTTCAACTTAAATGCAGGCTTGCGTGGTTTGAACAGTATGTCCCTTGCCCCACTTCTCCCACTGGGATTAAACTTTGCAAGGATATTTTCAAAATGACCTCTCTTACTCTGCCCCGAGCAACAAGAGTAGCACCATCCCAAACTTCCAGTAAGCACGAAAAGATTGTGCATTTCCCCAATGACAAAAATATGTCTGCTGGGAAGCCAGGGAAGGCTCAGAACTCTACTGAATTCCCTACACAAAATTCCCAGATTCTTGATCCTGAGGATAAGTCTATCCTCTGTGTCACATACCTCTGGGAAAAGAGGGAAGGACTGGGGGTACTAGCTTGTCATCCTATAAGTTACCTTTCCCTGAAATCTCAACCAGGACCTGTTAGAGCAGCGCTATACTCTCTGCAGAGAGAACTCAGAGACATATGCAATCTGTTCAAGGTCAGTCATAAGCTGCTAATTCACAGCCAGTATGAATCCAAACCCTGCAGGCACTTTCTTCCTCTAGTATGGCCTCCCTGTGGGTCCCCAATAAATGTGTTTTGGATTGAACCGGCTCCCTTTTATGAGTTACATCATTTCTAATATAAGTGAAACAACCTGCAGTGAAGAAAAATTGTGGTGTTATATGGGATTCCTAAAAATTTGCAATATGTAGGAGTGTGGGATTTTAAATCAGTTTATTTCTGGCAAAGAACCATTAACATGAAAAATGACAAAAATTCAGAGAATATCCAAGTTTATTTGCTTTGGGGGGAAGAAGTTATTTTATTTTCAGTTTACTTGATCACACTTAATCATGCCCAGTTCTCTGCTATCTCAAGACTGAGAACCCTCCTCTGTCACGATGCCCTTTCCATGACACGATTTTACAAATATTTACATTGGTCTAGCTAGTTGGTGAGTTCCTTGAAACCAGAGGGCTTTTCATTTACTCTTGGGCACTGTCGCAGAGTCCTGGGCACTTAAGGAATAGGTATCAACACAATGTTACTACTAAGCTATTTTTCAAAAGTGAATCTTGGGGCCAGAGCGATAGTACAGCGGGTAGGGCGTTTGCCCTGCACACTGCCAACCTGGGTTCAATCCCTGGCATCCCATATGGTCCCCCAACCACAGTCAGGAGTAATTCCTGAGTGCAGAGCCAGTAGTACCTGGGTGTGACCCAAAAAGAAAAAAAAGTGAATCTTGCAGTTCCTTGCAACTTGGATGGAACTGGAGGGCATTATGCTGAGTAAAATGAATGAAAGAGAAAGACTAAACACCAAATGACCTCATTCACTGTGGAATACAGAGAAATAAAGGAAGGAAATCACCAATAAGCATGGATAACAGACCCTATAGAACTGAGTTTGCTAAGTGTGGAGGGAAGAGGTGAGAGAGGCACTAGAGATGGGGGAGGCATGCTGGCACTCTTGATGGACGTGGTATAGCAACCCTGCATTCGTAAACCATTATGATTAACAATATTTGGTTTTTTAAAACTTAAGGGATATGTATTGATTATATGAAGGGAATAAGGGATAAATGAATGAATGAATGAATGAATGCCATGGGGTGGTATGACTGGTATTAGAAACAGACACCTGGAAAGAAAAATCCTGGTTCTTACCATCCCTCCTATCATCTAACATTATCATAAACTAGCTGGGTCAGAGGCAATTCCAGGGATAATATGGTTTGCAGTTCTTTCATTTTTTCAGATGAGGAAATGGATTCCTAAATGGTCAAAATATATATTCCTCCTTCCCTGGCAGGTTTGTGGAGAATGAAGACAATTCTCAGATATCTTGGCTCCCAAGCACTTTCCCACTTCACCTTTCTCAGTTATATTTGAAGGAAGGGAACAAAAAAAAATCTCCAGAAGTGCTGGAACTTCATTTAAGTGCAGATGTATTGGTCTTTACATCACAGAACCAAGATATTCACCTACCACAGCAGATCCTCAAAGACCAACACTTTCTCATAAGAATAAGAAAAAAAGCAGAAGTTGAACAAGTGGACATTAATTAAAGCATTACTCTCCTTTTCCTTAAGTTCACTGTTTCTAAGAACCTACAAATGATGTGAAGTGAGCACTTAATGGTATTGAAAACCCTGTAACCGGAGCTGGGGAGAAAGTGCAGTGGGTAGGGTATAGTTCAATCTCTGGCACCCCAGAGGCTCTTCCAAGTCCTGCCAGGTGTGATCCCTCAATGCAGGCTTCAAGTAAGCTCTGAGCAGCACCGGAAGTGGCCCCAAACTCCAAAATGAATAAATAATAAAAACAGTAACCATATAACATGAATATGGAGTGAGAATAACAAATGACCAAAGACAACAGAACATGAGCACAGGTCTATAGAACTGAGCTTACTATGGCAGGGGGCCTACAGAAGGATTGAGGTGGGGACACTAAGATAATGATGATGGAAAGCGAACACTCAGGGGGATGGTGTTGGAATGCTGTATGCACATAAACACAAATAAACATAAGTCACAGTGCCTCAAATTTTTATAGAGGAGTGAGGGAAGCATCCACAAAACCCAACAGGTTAGATATGGGTATGTCAGTCCAAATACTAGTCCATAAAACCTAATTACATAATTTCCTTCTTAGGTAGCTACTAATATCATTATTTGTATTCTAAACAGGTCCTACACTAGACTCTTCATGCCAAAAGATATATAAGACATTGCCTCTTTCCTAATAGGTAGACAGAAATACAAGCACAAATGATGGAATGTTTAAGAATTCAAACAAAAGATATATGTGTAAGATATAGGGGTAAGAGGTAGCATACAGGTTAAGTCACCTGTGTGGTATATGACCGTGTCTAGGACCCCGGTTCAAATCTGACCACCATACATGGTCCCAGAGCATCACAAGGTGTGGCCCAAATATTCCCCCAACCCAAAAGATAGAAAATATATGAATATGAAGCATGTGACCTGAAGGGTCAAGGGAATAGCTCAAAAGGCTGAGCATGCTTGGCAAGTGTGTGGTCTCCCAAGCAGCAGGAGAGACCCCTGAGCACTAAGTTAGAAGTTGCTGCCACCGTTCATCTCTAACGCCAACTCCTTCTGCAACTGTCTGGTGTGTCTCAAAAAAAAATCTGTAACTTATAAATGATAAATATGTAACAAATATGTAACTTATAAATGATAATTTATAAGTTGAAAGGTCATTCATGTACAGCTCTCTTATTATCTCGAAGTTCAGTTAGATCTATACTTATGAGCTTTATTCAAAGTTATTACCATTTGAAACACTATGCAAGAAGAAAATGTTCATAAATGACAGTTATTTGTGCTTTTAGCATTCATTTTCCTTAAAGTTAGAGCAAGAAGCTCAGGGTAGAAACTCCCAGAGGTTCCAGGGCGACAGCATCCAATAACTTGAGTTATTATTAGGCACAAATGCTACAACCTGTCCCAAACATGGTGAGGTCCCAGCCCTGCCTCAAAGTCAGTTTATGTAAGTAACGACTGTCTATAAGTCATCATCAGTTCAGGGTTGGTGTCTTTCTGCTAGAGGATCCCTATAACCATGATTCTATCAGAGTCAGGATATTGCTTTTCAAAATTCTGATTTCACCTATAGTCTATTTGAACCCACATAATGATGACCTGTATTATAAGAGAATTTTTCTGTACTTATGTCAAATGTAAAAAATTATGTCAAATCACCCTATTTGAATAAGAAAATCACTCACCCACTGCAGAAATTTTTTTCTTAGCATATGCTATTTGGTTAACATCTTTCTCAAATGTGAACATTCGAGTCACACTAGGGGCTCTACTTTAAAAAGAAACAACAACAAGAGCCAAAAGACAACTCTATAATTGCTAACAAACCTTTGAATTAACAGATCTAGCTTCTATTTTGTTTTATATGTTGTAAAGTTTGTTTTTAAAAACATGTCTTTTACTGGCCTTGAAGATTTAAAGTTATTATACAACTGATTTTTATAAGATTGCTATGTTTAAATGGACAGCAGGGAGCTGATTCTACACTGCATCTGATTATTTTCAATATCTTTCTTTTTTCTTTTGGAAAGAAACTGACTTTTCTCCTAATATTTGGTTTGGGAATTAACTTTCACTTACCCTCCACCTGATTTCAACATTCTGAACTCATCAGAAAATTAAGACACACCTTGCAGATCTGTTTAAGCTAACTGTATTTTCTGCCCCTTGTATATAGATATGACATTCATTAGGATTCCCCTCCCTGAATCCATATGCATCTTCAAAGACCATCATTCATATGCTTCCTTGCCCTTCCAGCCAGAGGGTGGACCCAGGTAGGGCAAGCCACGTATCTCAGACTCCTGAATGCAGCACTGACAGGTAAGTATTTAATTTCAACAAGTCTGAATAAGCACCAAGATAGAGATAGCACCCGGCAATGCCATGTGTAACCCAAAAAGCAAAAAATAAAATAAATGTAATGGGGATCAAATGATCTACATCAAAGTTTGTTATTAAAGGTAAATTAATTAAGGACAGAACCATACTACAGTGGATAGGGTGCTTGCCTTGCATGTAGCCAATCTGGGTTTAATCTCCACTACCTCATATGGTGGGCTGGAGCGATAGCACACGGGTAGGGCGTTTGCCTTGCACGCAGCCAATATGGCCGAGCCGAGTTCGATTCCTCCGTCCCTCTTGGAGAGTCCGGCAAGCTACGGAGAGTATCTCACCCGCACGGCAAAGCCTGGCAAGCTACCCATGACGTATTCGATATGCCAGACACAGTAACAAGTGTCACAATGGAGACGTTACTGGGCCCACTCAAGCAAATCGATGAACAATGGGAGGACCATGACCGTGACCTCATATGGTGCTCTGAGCTCACCAGAAGAACCCTGAGTGCAGAGGCAGGAGTAAGCCCTAAGACTGCCAGTTGTGCTTCTCCCACCCTGACCTAAGAAAGATAAATTAGATAATGAACATAGGGGACCATATGGGATCCTGGGAGTCAAACCCGAGTCGGCCGTGTGCAAGGCAAATGCCCTACCTGCTGTGCTATTATTCAAGTCCCAAAAGATAACTTATTTAAAAAACAGATAACATACTTGAATAAACATTTCTCCAAAGTAAATGGATAATAAAGACATGAAAAGATATTAAATAGCACTAGTCATTAGGGAAATGCAAATTAAAACCACAATAAAAAAAAATTCACGAGACCGAGGAAACTGCAGGAACACCCCCCCTGGCCAAAGTGCCCCCCAGCAACCGGGTCAGAGGGGTTCCCCAGCAACCCTTAGGACTGCATCAAAAGTGGTACTCTAACTCTGATTGGGCACCAATGGGGCAATCTCCCTCCCAGGTACAACACGGCAGGAGGCGTAGTCTCCAGAGCAGCATTCTCAGAAAACAGACCCAGGGAACTGAAAGAACTGCTCCCACGCCCCGCTCCACCCCACCATGGCCAAGGTGCCCCCCAGCACCCAGATCAGAGGGGTTCCCCGGCAAGCATTAGTACCTCATCAGAAGTGGGACTTTAATCCTGTTCAGGCACCAACACGGTCAATGCCCTCACAGATACAGAGGCAGTGGTGGGTGGCCGCAGTTATTTTCCCCCTTCCCAGCGCTCTGGACTCACACCTCAATCTCCATTACCTAATTCTGAGAGAACATCCTGGCTATCCCAATCACATTAGGCAGATAGTTCAGTAGCCTATTCCAATCTCACCAAAATAATGATGAACACAGAAACTGAACAAGCCTAATATAAAAGAACACACCCTCTGAAGCTTCAGTAGAGACCTCACATAAGTCACAGAGGAGAACAAAAGAGAAAGGTAGTATTCTAGAAGGGGGAAAGGTGACCACCATAATCCAAGCTCATCCAGAATCCTTACTCCCAGAGAAAGGGATACACTGATAGTGAACTGGAGAGTTCCACCTCCATACTACCATAACAACATGAAGAAACAGTGCAAATCCCCACCATGAGGAGGGGATGAAGAAAAGAGTGCAGAAACATACATCAACAGGGATGACCCACAAATACAATCTCTTCGATAAAGAATTCAGAGATGAAATGCTGAGGATGATCAATGAACTCAAACAAACAGTGGAAAAGACATATAGTAAACTAAAGGAAGACATGAAAGAAACAGTGGAATGGACAGCCAAGAAAATACAGAAAGAAATAAGAAAGCTACAAACAGAAGTATCACTTAATAAGGGAATCAGCAGATGAAATTAAAGGGTGCCCTCAACAGTAGAATGACTACAGCTGAAGACAGAATCAGTGAGCTTAAAGACGAGCTTGAAGAAAGCATAGAAGCAACAACATAAAATGGGGAAAGACCTCAAAATAGCTCCAGGGCAAGTCAGAGACCTAGGGGATGAACTCAAGAGGAACAACATAAGAATCATCGGAGTATCAGAAGAACAGGGAGGCAACCCCAATGAAATAGCAACAGTTAAAGGTATCATTGCTGAAAAGTTCCCAGAGCTGGAGAATGAAGGCATCCAAATCAGAGGAGCCCAAATTGTACCAGTTAAAAGAGACCCTAACAAAAAGATTCCAAGACATATCATAATCAAAATGACGGACACCACGTATAGAGACACAATACTGCAAGCAGCAAGGTCAAAGAAGGAAATCACATAGAAAGGAGCACCCCTTAGATATACAGTGCAGACTTATCAGAGGAAACCTTCCAAGCCCAAAGACAATGGTGGGATATAGTGAGAAAACTCAATGAAATGAACACTTCACCAAGAATACTTTATCCGGCTAAACACTCAATCAAACTTGAAGGAACAATACACCATTTCATGGATAAACAACAGCTCAGGAACTTCAGAGGCTCAAAACCAACCTTAAAAGAAGGACAAAGGGGCTACTGTAAGACAAGAAAAACCCTACAAGCACAAAAGACCTCTACAGAAAGATGGCACAAAATCCCATGAAAATAATCTCTCTCAATGTCAATGGTCTAAATACACCAATTAAGAGACACAGAATGGCAAAATGGATAAAAAAAAAACTGAACCCAACATTCTGCTTTCTACAAGAAACACAACTGAGAGGAACAGACATAGAATTACTGCACTCTTTTGTGGAATAAAAAGTAACATAATGGGAGAATAACACCCAAAGATAGTAGAGATGGACTGCCTGGTGGATTGCTCCATGGTTTGAAAGTTGGCCTCACATGCTGGGGGGAAAGGCAGCTGAGATAGAGAAGGGACCACCAAGTAAATAATGCTTGGAGGGCTCACTCAGGATGGAGATGATTCACACCCATTAGCATTGCAATAATAAGAAAGATGGAAAGTAACAAATGTTAGAAGTGTTGTAAAGTATCCCCTCATACTTCAGAATCCTCATACACTGCTGGGATCTTCAAAAAACAAAAATTTTTAGAAAACACCAGCAGTTCTTCAAAAATCAAAACATAATGTTACCAAGTGATACAACAATTCCAGTCTAATATATACCCAAGAGAAATGAAGGCGTACAGCCATACAAAAACTTTCCACAGCAGTGTTCACAGCAAAATTATGCATAACAAATAATATAGAACAACAAATGTCCACCAACCAATGAATCAATAAGCAAATCAATAGCTAGCCATACAGCAGACTATGATCCAACCATACCAGGGGAGTAAATAAGATGGATAAACTTAAAACACAGTGTGCTAAGCAAAAGACACAAAAAGCCCCATGTTATATGACTGGTTTTATATAAAATGTTCAGAATAGACAAACACAGAAAGCAGTGGAGCAGTTGCCAGGGGTGTGGAAAAGGGGGGAAAACAGGAGTGACTGCCAATAGAGATGGGATTCTTTTAGGGAGTGATGGACTATTTTGGAATTTGATTGTGGCGAGAGTTACACACCATTTTGTGGTGTAACACTAAAAAAGCACTAAATTATATACCTTAATATGGTACATTTATGTTAGCTGAATGGCATCTCAAATAAAGATATAATCAGTACACTGAAGTAGGTGTAAGGCACAAATAATTAATAATAACAATGTTATAGTTACTTTTCAGTATCCGTTATACACAAGGCAAGTTTACAAACATGATTTAGTTGAATCTTGCCACACCTCTAGAGACTAGATATTATTCTTGTGTTTAATGGCTAGAGTACTGAGGCTCAGAGAAGTATTTCTGCATCTAGTAAGTAGGGGCATCACTAAGATTCAAACAAAAGTTTAAAAGGACTAATATTCAAGACCCATAAAGCATTAGCAAAATTTAACAACAAAAAAGAATCCCAGCAAAAATGGGGGAGTAAAGCTGAACAGATTCTTGAAAGCATACAGATGGTCTACAGTTATATTAAAAACTGTTCTTCTTCACTCACCATCAAAGAAATGCAAATCAAAACAATGAGATAGAACCTCACACCAATGAGATTGACAGTAGCAAAAAGAGTAGAAACAACTGATCCTGGCAGGATATGATGGAAAGGAACCTTCACCCACTTTTGTGGGCATGTCATCTGGTTGAGCCTCCATGTTCATGAAAAACAGTATGGAGAAGTCTCAAAAAAAAAAAAAGAATTGAGCTCTCATATGATTCAGCAATTTCACTTCTTAGCATCCACCCAAGAATCTAAAAATGCTATTTCAAAAAAGATATTTGTACTGCTTCATTCATTGCTGTGCTTTACAATAACCAAGATCTGGACAGGTCAAGTGCCCAAGAACAGATGAGTGGATAAGGAATTTTAGTATATATGCATAATGGAAAGCTATTCAATTGTAAGGAAAAATAAAATCCTGCATTTATGGCTATGTGGATGAAACTAGAGGGATGCATGCTGAATGATCTCTCTCATTTGTGAAATAGCAAGAAACATAGTAAGGGGATTAAAAATGGCTAATGATAATAGCCTGAGAGAAGGCCTGTAGAACTGAGTATGCCAAGAGGGTAGCATGTAGGGAATAGGAGAGAACCTGGGAACATTGTTGGAAAGATATTGACCTTCTGGTGCTGGGTGTGATGACAGAACACTGTCTGAACTGAACAGTACTAAAAACAGTATTGTAAATTATGGTGCCTTGATCAAAACTGAAATCTAAAATACACACACATATACAACAAAAACACAAGTCTACAGCTAGAGAGAGAGTACAAGGTTAAGGCACTGGTGTTACAAGCGGCCAACCCCAGCACTGCACCACATATGATCCCCTGAGTAGTCTGTGAGTTTGTTGTGACCCCAAACTCAAAGTCAAACAAAGGAAACAATCCCAAGTCTATCTGATTTCAAATTTTCACTACGCTATAATCCTGTACAAGCAAATGTGGCTGCATAACACAGCATAAGACATTCCCTACTCACCTCCAAGAGTACCACACCACATTTGATCGGGTTCAAATAGTAGGCAACGAATCATAGAGGGAAATATATATATACATAAATATAATTACATATATAATACATATATAAAAAGTTCACAATGCTCAACTTTCAACAACATGTTAGTGATATCTTAAAGAACTTCTTAATGGCCCTTGCCAAAATAGAACAATCTTCACACTGTTTCCTCTATGGATACCTTTTTTGTAGCATTTTCAGCAGTTTTTTATAACAAACAATACAAAATATATTATTTGGATTCTGCTTTTGGGCAGGTATTGGGGCTTGGGATGGAAATCCCCCAAATACAGTGGTGGGAAGGTGTAATGGTGGTGGGATTGGTGTGTGAATATTCAATGTAATCAAATATTGTGAACTACCTTATAAAATAAAAAATTAAAAAACAAAAAAGGAAGGCACAACCAAAGATAGAAGGTGTTTGGGTTCCTGATAATCACAGAGGTACCATAAGGCTTTGGATTTTCTCCATTCTTCTTTTGGTCTGAAAAAGATAACGGAAGAAGGGGTGGAATCTCTAATTGCTAATGTTACTGGGAGCTTTTGTTTACATGCAGTTGAAATCTATCCTAGTTAACACATTAGTCATACAAATATGCTGCACCAAATAAAAGTATAGAACAGGTCATTTCAGAAGTGATCAAATTAGAAATTCTATACGAGTCATTTCCCTCCAGTCTTCTGTCTTCTGTGGATCCTACATCCAAAGCTTCAGAGGTTTTACTGAACTATCCTGAAGACAGTCACTAAACAGATAGTCTGTTTTGTGGCGTTGAAGAATCATTGAAAAGACTTTATTTTTCCCCCCTAAAATAACTGTTTCAGTTTGCCAGTGCAGGCATTAAGTTTTATAAGTTCTTAAATTTCATCTTGGGAACTGCTTCAAATATAAGAGGGATACAGGCGCCAGTAAGCTCCCATGGAGTGGAATTCTAGAAAAGCAAATTTATTTACACAACCTTTGCACAGTTTGGTTGAGAAGAGACAGGGCAGATTCCAAACTGGAAATAAAATGATAGAGCTAAAGCTGCTTTCAAAGCAACATTCTTCCCAATCTTTCCAGCATAATCATTTAAAAGTTCAGAATTCTTTTCGTTGCCAGGAAGAAAAACAACAGTTGTCATCCACAGCTACAGTAGAATCATGGATATTTGTATGTTTGCTGATATATTCTATGTGTTATTATTATTATTATTATTATTATTATTATTATTATTAACTCAATCACTGGTACAGTATTCTTAGCTCAAGAATGGGTTTTCTAAAGTGCCTGCCATAGAGGGGGGGAGGTAGGTTGCGGGAGGAATACTGGGGACGTTTGTGGTGGGATATCTAACTGATGGGGGGACAGGTGTTCGATTATTGTATGATTGAATCTCAATCTGAAAACTTTGTAACTATCTCATGGTGATTCAATTTTTAAAAAAATTTTAGAATAATGGGTTTTTTTTGGTTATTCTCATAAGGGTTCTTCATTATTTGGGGAAAGGGGATGTTGCTCTCATAAAAGTTCTTAAAAATTCAAACCACAATGATGTAAGCAAGAAAGAAATTTGGAGGGAAAATAAGCTTTTCCCCCACACTTTTGGTTTTTTTTCTTCTGTTGCTTAATATAACTGTCTTTTAGACACTATGCAGTCAAAGCTGTTAGCCCGGATATTGCTTTTCCCCTTCTCTTCCCTTGCTATTGTTGGAGTGGTGACGCAGTAGGGGTCACACCGTTGATTGTAGTATACAGAACGGGGTGGTCACATATTTGATTGTGGCTCTGAGGCTCACATTAGCATTACCAGCGGTCACTCTGGGAAACACTACGGTGGTCAAGCTTGTGGCCTCACACATGCAAAAAAAAGTGCTCTACCACTAAGCCACATCTCTGGCCCCCCCAAAATATTCTTTTAAGCAGAGTAGTTTTTGGTTTTTGTGACTGTGATTGCTTTTAGGCAAACCAAATGGTCCCAAAGACTACTGTGAGATTACTGGTTAGGGGCTGCTCCCAGTGGTCAGCAGAAGACGATGTGGTAGAGAGACTCAAACCGAGGCGTCCTGCATGCAAAGTGTGGGCTCTAGCCTTTCAAGACATTTCTCTGACCTACACACACACACACACACACACACACACACACACACACACATATACACAATCAAATGAAAGTCAAGAATTCTAGTTTCAGTTTGCTATATTGCATTATATGCAGTGTGTCTGTACATATGTTCAAGTAAGAAGAGAGAGAATTCGGATTAAAATTTACACTAGAGCTTCCTCCAGACATTGGGCAGAATGTTCTCCTTACTTTGTGGTTTTTAGTTTTCTAAGAGTGGTACATTCATGTATACTACAACATATGTACAAACACACACACACACACACACACACACACACACACACACACACACACATCCCTCATCTCTTCTATAGCAGAGAAATCAGAAGCAAACCATAGAGTCTACTGGGCAGTGGTGGTATGGCAGGGAGATGCAAATTCATTTCTTCAAGGCTCATACAAAAAACTCATGTATTTGACTTATTGTTTGTTTTGTTTTACTTTGGGGCCAAAGTTAGCTATGTTCAAGGCTAACTCCTGGCTCTGTACTCAGGAATCACTCCTGACAGTGCTCAGAGGACATATGTGGTACCAGGGATCAAACTTGGGTAGGCCATATGGGTAGGCCAGCTCCTTACCTCCTGTACTATCACTCCAACCCTACAACTCACGTATTTTAGTCACAGGGCCCCCTTACTTTACATTAACTAACTAAAGTTAACAAGTTTGTGAGACTATTTACACTTTCAACAAACTAAATGGAGAAGCTGTGCTGAAAATAGTGAGAAGAGGCTATAGAGGAAGAAAAGAATGCCTACAAAAAGCTAATAATGTGCTAACACATAAACCCATGATAAAGAAATTTTAGTACTTGTCTCTGCTACATAGGTCCAACCATTCTTCTCCACAGATGACAATTTCCATAATAAATTGCATTTAGAATGATGAACCTTGCACTGGAGCAAGAGCTCAGTGGGTTCAAGCACATGCCTGTACGCAGGAAAGACAGGTTTGATCCCTGGCAGCACATGGTCCCCAGAGCACTATCAGGAGTGACCCCTGAGTGACCTGTAAGTGGTCCTTGGACAGCACCAAGTGTGCTCCCAAAACAAAACCTAAATTCAAGGCCAAGTGTTTGCCATAGTCAATACTATCTATTCCCTTGTTTTATTGTTCTATATACTACAGATGAGTAAGATCATCGGTATTTGTCCTCCTCCCTCTGACTTATTTCACTGAACACAGTATCCACCAGTTTCATCCAAGTTGCAGCAAACTGAAGACCTCACCTTTTCTTATGATTCCATTGTGTATGTACATCAAAACTGCTATATCTATTCATCTGTCATCGTGCATTTGGGTGGGGGGGTACTAGGCACTTTAGTGGTGGTGAGATTTAAAAAAAAAGGCTGGATTGACAATTCTATGATCTAAGCACCATGGTAAAGGGGGATATTGTAGGCACATTTCCAATCAGACCAACAAAAATTAATATAAAATTTTGAATATTTAGTGCTCAAGAAAAACAGTCACAGGCAAGCTGAACTTAGGATTCAAAAGACTGAGGGTCAAATCCTGGCACTATTACAAGCCATACACCATTTACAACCCATGTAATACTGGACAAAAGACATGACTTGGTCCAGAGTATGTCCCTCATCTCTAAAATGAACTAAGGAAGAAAGACATTGCTGTCAATTTTATTCTCTTTACAGGGAGAAGGGCAAGGGATTTGGGTCACAGCTGACTGGGTGCTCAGGGATTATTCCTAGCTCTGTGCTCATGGATCAGTCCTATTGATGCAATTGCTGCACAGGAGACCAGTTGCAGTACTGCTCACAAGCAAGGAAAGTGCCTTCAGCCCTATACTGGCCCAAATTGTTATTTATTTTTTTTTTTTTTTTTTTTGCTTTTCAGGTCACACCTGGCGATGCTCAGGAGTTACTCCTGGCTTTCCACTCAGGAATCACTCCTAGCAGTGCTCAAGAGACCATATGGGATGCTGGGAATCAAACTCGGGTCGGCCGCGTGCGAGGCAAACGCCCTACCCGCTGTGCTATCACTCCAGCCTCCAAGTTGTTATTCTTAAACAAATATATATGTATAATTTGTGTCCCATAAATGTTCATTTAGCCCCCAAAACTGAAATTTTAGCCTGGTGAATCTTCATTGTTTCCACAGAAATGTTAGTATAATTATTATTTTCTTTGATGATATCAATTAAAATTAAAGAAGAATAAAACAAGCTACTCTACTTTTAGAACTATATCCAACAGAAATGCATACATGTGTTCACCCAAACACACATAATAATGTTCATAGAAGTAAATATAATATGCTTGTATATGCAGTAATAGAATGGTCAAAAGCTCAGGAAGAAATCCACATTTTAACATAACTATACCACAGAAGTGTTTGGGTTTTTTTCCAGTCTATGTAAAGTACTCAATTTTGTGCATTTTATCATAAATCTTTCTATTGGTCTATGTATTTTAACAATAAAATGTTCCTTTTTCTCTGAGGAATAGTACATACATGACACATACACACATGTGCACACATACACACACACAGAGAGAGAGAGAGAGAGAGTTTGGCCTCACATTGTTTTTCTTTTGTTTGCTTTGGAGTCACATCCTGTGGTGCTCCAGGTTTACTTCTGGCTCTCTGGTCAGGGATCATTCCTGGTGGAGCTACAGGGACCATATGGCATACGGGATCCTGAGGCTCAAATGCAGGCTGAGTGCATGCAAGGCAAGTGCTTTGCCAGCTGTACTATTTCTCCAGCCCTCAACTTCACATTCTTTGATTCTAGAAAGGAACCAACTCCTCTATCAAAATGACCCCACATTCAAAAACTCTGTGGTACCCCTGTGCCTCTAGCATTCAGAACTTTGAAAGGTTGATTCCAGTACACACATGTCCATGACATAACCAGTTTCAACGAAGTAAACAGAAAAAGCAGATAGGAAATTAATATATTTGCATTAATAATGTAGCAGGCAAGAGACTTACAAATACTGTTCATTTAATCCTCAACCCAACTCTGTAGAATGTGAGTAATTATACAGAGATCAACAAATGTGCTACCACCAAGTGGGCAGTAGGTGTTAGTATGCACACCTGAATCCGATTTCAACTCCAGCTTCTCTTCTCTTTTAACCCAACCTTAGTCAGAAGACAGTCTCACAGAGAAGACATTGATTCACCCTGGGCCTAGGATGCGTTTGAGCAGAGTAGTAGATTTTGTTCCAATGCTGACAGCTCAAATCTTCCTATTACCACACAGAGTCTGCAAAGTTTTAGAATCATATACTCACATACTGCAATCTCATCTTCGATACATCTCAAAAAACGCCAAAAAGCACTTTTTTAGGGTCAAGTTTCCGGTCGATGATGGATACATTACTTCAGCATAATTTCATTTTAAGATGCTTATAAACCTATTGATTTTAACAAATTATAGGTTTTGCCCTACTCAGAAAACTGTCCTCATCATCATTTGCTTCCTGCTGAAGTGAACATCACAGGTCAGTTAAAATCAACTAGACCCAAGTTTGAACCTTCACCTGTGTCGTGGGGTACCCACCATGAGGGGTAACCCAGCCCCGCTCTGAAAAATGGGAGGAGCCAATTCCATCGTGGCTTCTTTTCATGCAAAGGATAACAGAATTATAATCATTTATTTATCCCTGCAGGATACTGGCTGGACTATCAAAGAACCTCTGCTACAAGACACCTGGGCTGACTTCAGGGTGATATGGGGGGTTCCAGAATAAGAATCTCCCGAAGCCCTTCTTCAAGGTGGGATCTTAACTTCCAGGAACCCATAATCATCTGCGTTACTTCCTCCATGTGCACCTTCCCAACTGCTCTGTTTGCTGGTCTCAGCTACATGCCTTCCCTGGTAGGCACTTGGGGATTGGTGGGCAATGTCAGAACTGTTTATGGTTATCGATGTGTGCTTAGTCCCAGGGCTCTAAATATTTGAATTCTTTGGTCCTCGGATCATCAAGCACCCTCCCTGGTTGATATTCTGTTGGCTCATATAGGAAGGACCACAGATTGGGAGGCCACGGAGAACTGTCTGGGACAGAGGTCTCAGGCTTCTGCCTGTCTAGGACAAGAGTGGGAGTGAACTGGCAGAAAAGTAATGTGGAGGAAGAGAGGAAGGAAGGGAGGGAGGGAGGAAGGAAGAGAAAGAGGAAGGGAGGGAGAGAGAGGGGAGGGAAGGTGAGAAGAAGGAAAGAAGGAAGGGAAAGAAAAATAAAATGAGTTTCCCTTTATCTAGTTTCACTGGAGAGGATCTTGGAAAGTGTTACTGAAAAGGAGGGCAAGTGGATTCTCCCAGCAAAGAACGGAGGGAAAAGAAAGGGAAGGTGATTACCCTCCCCCTCTTCAAAGTGTGCCCTCTGTTCCAACTCCATTCATTCTTACACAACACTGGGAGTGATGTAAAGGGATCCCATCTTTCAGACAGCAAATTGAGGCCCAGAGAAGTAACTGGTCCGAGTCATATCAAGTGGATCTGTAGGATTCCAAAGCCAGTAGTATGACCTCAGCTACTTGCAGCATGACCCTATAGATTTCTGCTTCATCCGACATCCATGAACAGAAAGATTATCTGCTACCCACTGCCTCTACAAGGACAAAATCACACATTCGCACACTGAATGCATTGAAAATTTGGAAAATAAGTAGTACTGGAATAAGCAGTGTTGAAATTATAGCTTATCTTTTGAGTATCCCCACACTTATTTCCCTACCCCGTGCTGGGGATGGAAAGGCAGACAAGCACAAAACAGACTGACAAAGACAAGCACACTTAGAAATAATAAACCAGCAGACACACACAAGATAGATGGATACACACAAGCATACTTTAAAGTGATACCAAGAGGCAGACAAATAGCATGAACCCATACAGAGGAATAACATGAATTAGCATAGACATGCATGCACACTTAAAAATCAAAAGAACATATAAACACACAAACACACATTCAGAATCCTGAGTCCACAAGAGGATTTGGGGGAAGAAATCTTTTGCTAAGGCTTTGATCAATTTGTATTCAACTCAGATCCTGGCTAGTTAGCACATGCAGAGCACCTGTGTGAGGAAGGGCACATGTGAGAAGGATGGAGACTACAACGAGGTGAAGCTACAATGAGCCTCACTCATTCAGGGCTTAAGCAGACAGCCACCAAGCTCAATGAGTGCCCTTCCCTCCCTGGGACAGGGACCGCGGTGGCCTGGTTTGCAGTGAATAAGTCAGGGTCCCTCAGTCCTCTGGCTTCTGGCTGGTACAAGATGTCTGGAAGATTGTGGGAAGTGGGTACTCTGAGCTGCTGTGTGAGGGCTCCCTACCAGCAGCCTCCCTGGCTGCCACCTCCCTGAGGCATCCCCCTCCTGAGCCCCTCCAGGCTTTCAAAGGAGCCTGGAGTGTCCCCACCATCCCCTGCAGTTTCCCTACCCCTCGCCCACACTTCTCAAATGAGTCCTTTATTAAACTCTGCTCAAATTATCCTATTTTGAGTGTGCCATCTGCTTCCTGCTGGGACCCGGACTGATCCAGGGAGGCAGAGTAAACAGACAATTGCAGTAGAATGCGGAACAACAAGACCGTATAGCTCCCCCTGAAATACAAGAGCCCTGGGGTCTGCTTGCTCGTGCTGGTGTTGCACATCCTGGATCCACCACTTACAGCCCCTGTTTCACCTCCGGAAAATTGGGATGATACTAGTGCCCACTTTGAAAGGCAGCCACGAATGGGGAACCCATGCAGAGTGCAAAGGTCAGCATCTGGCAGATACTAGCAGGGATTCTTATTGTTAACTGTGCACTCTTTTCCACCACGTACATGGCCATTTGTAGATCTGCAGAGAGGCTAAAGTGCTAGGAGAAAAAAAAAGGCACAGGGAACATGGGAGAAGCAATGGTAATGAGGGAATGCAGAAGGGATGGTGAACTGTCTAATAAAGACGGACCCTAATAAAGGGGCATGAGCTGGCTACTAAAGATGGTTGTCAAGGGTGCTCCAGGTAGAGGAACAGCAGGTTCACGTGCTTTGACGGCCATGTCAGATGTGCGAATGCAAGCATCTCGGTGCAAGGATTGTAAAGGATGGGGACCAAGCAGGGTAAGAGCAGGGACCAAGACAATTAGCAGGAGTCTACACAGAAGGCCTTAAGCATCATGCCAAGGATCTCATCTTTGACTTTAAAGAAGAATGACATGGCTACTTCTCCCAGAAGGGAGCATAACATGAGGCTCCCATAGCCATGCCACTGACTCCACACGAGGGTGTTTCACTTAGGGTGCCCCAGAGGGGGCGGGTGAGAACTCTCCCCACCCCAAGTGATCCAACCCCGGCAGCCGACAACCTCCACAACCCAACTGCCACCACACTCAGAGCCACTCCCCACATGCTCGGGGTGAGCCTCACATATGAACATATTCCTGGACCCCACAGCCACTTTTGCGGCCACAGGACACATCATAAGACACCCCCTACCTATTCTCCATCATTACCATACCACAATTGATGGGGTTCAGACAGTAGGCAACAAATCATAGAGGGAAATATATATATATATATATATATATATACATATATATATATATATATATATATATATATATACATATATACATAATTTTGGGCTGGAGCGATAGCACAGTGGTAGGACATTTGCCTTGTGCACGGCCGGCCCGCCCAAGCCGGGTTCGATTCCTCTGCCCCTCTCGGAGAGCCTCACAAGCTACTGAGAGTATCTCGCCCGCAGGGCAAAGCCTGGCAAGCTACCCATGAGGTATTCAATATGCCAAACACAGTAACAACAAGTCTCACAATGGAGACGTTACTGGGCCCGCTCGAGCAAATCGATGAACAACGGAAGGACAGTATACATATTTTCAGATATATATACTAAAGCTCACATCACCCAAACTTTAACAACATGTTAGCAATATCCTATAGAATGTCTTAATGACTCCTGCCAAATTAGAACAATCTTCACACTGTTTCCTATATGAACACTTTTTTGTAAGCATGTTCGGCAGTTCTTCATAACAGACAATATGAAACATATTATTTAGGTTGTGCTTTGGGACAGGGCTTGGGGCTTGGGATGGAAACATCCCGAATTTGGTGGTGGGAAGGTGTAATGGTGGTGGAATTGGTGTTTGGATATTAAATGTAATCAAATACTATGAACTAACTTATAAAATAAAATAATGTTTTAAAAATAAAGAAGAATGAGGCTGCTTACTTAAGTGTCTGAATTCTCAGCTCTCAGAATAAACTGTAGTTTTGCTAATTTCAATGTGTAGTCTTCCTTTGTCCCAAAAGGGACAGGAACAGTCAAGGGATCACTTAGGGTCCTAAGTAAAAGCATCAAGGTAGATACAATCTGGGTTATTGTTTGCTTGTTTATTTGAGTCACACCCCTAGGTCACTCCAAGAGTTGCTCTGAGTTCTAAGTGATCGGACCCTAGGAAATCCAACCTGTATCGCCTGCGTGTCTGGGTCCATCTCTCTGAGGCCTCAGTCCCATGATCGCCATTTTTTTGTACCTGCCGTACACACTGCTGGTTAGTGACATACTTCTCAAGAACACTTGGGCATATGTGCCAGAGAGGGAGGCAGTTAGAACACAGTGTTAGAATTCGAAATAACCAAAACTATGAAGAAAAGCAATAAATGAACCTATTCATGAAAAAAAAGAGAGAATGAGGCTGTAAATTGGTAGTGGACACAAAAAAATGTTTGATGCTGAGAAGGTTGGGTGTGTGCCTGTCACGCTGACTCTGACTTGGGTGCAACACAAGCACACAGCAAGTGCTTTCATGCTGGTAGAATCACTGCATAGGTACCAGTGGTCCTAGAGAAACGGTCTGCCACCTCTCTCCTTCCAGCATGCAACCAACACAGGAAACTATGACATAGGGAACCCCATCCACGTGCTTCTTCATCTTATCCCCATCACATTATTGCACCCTCATGTGAGGTAACAAATATGCATCTGGACTTTGTCCTTGCTATTAATACCCTTAGGATCTCCTGAAAGATAAGACTGTCTTTTGTGAGACAATGAGATGACTCACTGGTTGGGGGGATAAGTCATTTCAGAATGGTCACCAGAAGATCTCCAGGGAAGGCAGAGACAGAATTTATCTGCTGATAGCCCATATGTGCCTCTGAGATGAAATCTAAATCCCCCTCACCTAAATCTAAATCCTCCTAAATTCGATGATGCACAACTTCTGGGCTAGAGAACACATCCATTCAGTCTCATATACTGGGAGGGCAGGAACCAGGGGAGACCTCAGAAGTTGTCATTCATGGCTCCTGTGAGTTATCCCCCTTCCTGCACAACCAGTGACTAAAATCTTCCCTGGATCTAGAAAATGCTCAACGCTGAGGCCCTGGAAATAGCAGAAAGCTACAGATTTCTGTAGTTCATCAGTGGTAGTCCATGGCACTTGGGACTGGCACCTGAAGTAGAGAATGGTCCCTACCCTATGAGGCAGTGCCAAGACACAAGGCAGGTTGTGTCACAGCTGAATTGTTGGAATCCTCATTGTCAGAGAATGAGAGATGTGCCAGGGTCAAAAGTCCTGAAAGAGACCTGGTACCCAATGCCACTGACTTCACAGTCTGTGCTAGACTCTGGCACCTCCTCCCAGCTGGGCGGCACTCCTGGCCCAGTGCCAGGCTGACACGGGTGTGACTCAGCTGCTGAGTCCACTGTGTCTCCAACACTACACCTGGCCCTGTCTCCTCCAGCTCTTCTCCCCTGGTTCAGAGGTCCAGAAGCTGACGACTTCGCAGGAAACCCTTCCCTATCCCAGCCCTCACCCCCCAGGTCTGGACCCATGGAAATGTTGGAGAATAGATGATCGCCTTCTGTTAAGCATCTGTGTGCTGGGTACCCCAAGTCACAGGCTGGGTCTCCCCAGCAGCAGATTCTGAGACAATGAGAGCCTAACTCTAGGTAGAGGGATGAGGAGATAAGACAGGGATGGAAATGAGACCACTTGGGGCGCATCAGATCACTGAAGGCAATGAAGGTTCTATGTTCCTGGTTTGGGGATTCTCACGGGGAGATTTTCTAGAACACAGTCCAAAGCTGTGCTCTAGAGAATTCAGTCATTCATTCTACCATTCATTCTACAAACTAGTTACAGAGAATGATTTTTTTTTTACATTATAAATCTGATCATGTCAATCTCTTATTTAACATACTTAAATTGCTGCCGAAGGATATAGCCTGAAGGTTTAAACATCATTTATTACCTCCGTTATGATCTGGATCTGTGCTTCTACTCTATTCTTGCCCTATGAGGCACAGGTGTTGAGTAATTAGTTTTACCCCAGCTCTTGTCAATCTCTGGATGCTCCTGGGCAATTCCGGTCTGATCCGAATGGAGTGTGAGCAGAAAGGAGAGGGAGGAGAAGCCATCCCTGGAGCTCAGATGATGGGGAGTCAGGGAAAGTTAAGGGGATTCCAGGGGAAAACCAACACTGAGAGAAGACATTCCACTCTGCCCCTGAGACACACACACACACACACACACACACACGGACAGGAAGTAGGAAGTGCAGCTGTCAGGAGATGCCTCTAAGCCAAGAAGGTACAAACTATTGGCTACAGGTGCTTCCAGGGCCTGTTGTCCAAAACTCTTAACAGCACAGGCCACCAGCATAGTTGGAATTTCAAGTCATCATATTACAAAGGTAAAAAAAGAAGGGTGCGGGGGTATGGTGCCGCCAGCAGGTCAATCTGTACCTGTGAGGCGAGTGCATCAGCAGCCTCATGGCGCCTTCAGACTTCCAGATACCCCAAAATTGCTGCTGTGCCTTTGGCCAGACCCCAGAAACTTGGGGCAAAGTTTACCAAGAAAGTAAACGGCCAGAAGTTAGGTATGTGGGAAACACACCCACAAACCACCTCCGGCTCAGCTATATAATTGGAGGCAAGGCCTCTTTGGTTCCTGATTGAACTGCTTAATGGACATGATCCCAGAGACTCAGAAACGAATCTCAGAACCCAGTGGCTTTAGGTAGAAATGCGTCTGGTCTCTGCAATAGGCTACTGGTGCTGGGTCAACCCAGGTGGGAATAGGTTTCGTGCCTTGGCCTATTCCCCCTGGTGGCCCAGTGGCCGCCGTCCGTCTGAGGCCACTGGAGAGTCACATTTGGGCCCCCAGTGACGAGACACACAGGGCCTCATGGGATGAGGATGGAGCCGGGCTTGTCCTCCCCACCCCAACGAGACCCCAAGTCATTGCCCACGAATGGCCTCTCTGGCTCCTGATCAAGCTGCTTAATGGCCATGATCCCAGAGACTCAGAAACAAATCTCAAAACCCAGTGGCTTTTGGCAGTAATGCATCCGGACTCCACAGTACGTTACTGTCGCCGGGCCACCCCAGGGAGGAAAGGGTGTTGTCCCTCCACCTGCTCCGTCTTGGCGACTTGGTGGCTGTCATCCTCCAGAGGCCATTGGACAGTCAGGCTTGGGCCCGCAGTGACGAAACTTGTTGGGTCTCACGGGATGGGGGGGAGGTGGAGCCGGGCCTGTCCTCCCCACCCTAACGAGACCCCAAGTCATCGCCCACAAACGGCCTCTCTGGCTCCTCATCAAGCTGCTCAATGGCCTTGATCCCAGAGACTCAGAAACAAATCTCGAAACCCAGCGACTTTTGTCAGAAATGTGTCCGGACCCCGCAGTAGGTTACTGTCGCCAGGCCACCCCAGGGGGGAATGGGTGCTGTCCCTCCACCTGCTCCCTCTTGGCGACTTGGTGACTGTCATCCTCCAGAGGCCCGCAGTGACGAAACTTGTTGGGCCTCACGGGATGGGGGGCGGAGCCGGACCTGTCCTCCCCACCCCAACGAGACCCCAAGTCATCGCCCACGAATGGCCTTTCTGGCTCCTCATCAAGCTGCTCAACGGCCATGATCCTAGAGACTCAGGAGCAGATCTCTAAACCCAGTGGCTTTTGGCAGAAATCCCTCCAGATTTAAGTGTTAAAATTTCAGAATTTCAAAACCACATGGCCCTACAGCAGCCACGCGACATCATATGTTATTCATAACCAACAATAGAACACAAATTGTCTATTGTTGCCTTTTCAGCAGATCTGAGTGTTGTGGTAAAATCTTAAATAATGGTGGGTCTGGTGTCGAAATAGTGAATGTGATCAAAGTAGAGAGAGAGTAATGTGGAAATCATCTGCCCCACAGGCAGGGGGAGGGTGTGGGATGGGGGTATACTGGGATTTTTGGTGGTGGAGAATGGGCACTGGTGAAGGTACGGGTGTTTCATTGTACGACTGAGACTTAGACCCAAAAGCTTTGTAACTGCTCTCACGGTGATTCAATAAATAAAATTATAAAAAATGGAAAAAGAAAAAAAAAAGTAAGGTGGAGTTCATGCACAGTTCAATCAGCTAATAAGTGGCTGAATAAATAGCAGTACTCCTACAAAAAAAGAAAAAAAAAGAAAGAAAAAAATAAAAGAAGGGTGCTAGAGAGAGAGTACAGGGGTTGGGCCCTTGTGGTTCAATTCCCCACACCACGTCTTGTTCCCTGAGCACTAGGAGCAAGCCATGAGCACCACCAAGTGTGGCCCCAAACAACAACAAAATGTAAAAAGAAACAGATCATGTTAGTTTTAGCAATAAGGAGCAATTATAAATCCTTAACCCAAGATACCCCAAATATTATTGTTTCAACAAGTAATCAATAGAAAACTTATTCACAGTAGAGCTGACATCCTAAACAAGATGTTTCTATACAGTCTTTGGAAATTGTTGTATTTTTACCTACAGAACAACTCCATTCGGACCAGACACCAAGCAAGGGCTCAGCATGCCCCATGGAATTAGTGCTATACATGAATCATTCAGTTCTACCTGCCCAGAAAGCAGAGCTCCTTTGCTTATTGAACTTCATGATTCATTCCACAGGCTCCCTCCACCCAGGCCTGCTCTCAATCTCTGTTTGCTTTGTGGTGCCATGGGTTGAACCCATGACCTCATGTATGCAAACCATGTACTCTACCATTGAGCTAATCTCTAGTCCCTTTGTTCATTTGTTCCCTAAAATTACATGCCATTGAAAATTGTGCCACGGTCACGGTCACGGTTCTCCCGTTGTTCATCAATTTGCTCAAGCGGGCCCAGTAACATCTCCATCATGAGACTTCTTGTTACTGTGTTTGGCATATTGAATATGTCACGGGTAGCTTGCCAGGCTCTGCCGTGCGGGCGAGATAATCTCGGTAGCTTGCCGGGCTCTCCGAGAGGGGCAGAGGAATCGAACTCGGGTCGGCCATGTTGGCCGCTTGTAAGGCAAACGCCCTACTGCTGTGCTATCGCTCCAGCCAGAAAATCGTGTAAAAAAAAGAAAAGGAAAAAGAATTATCTTGTTTATTAATATACTGTCTGGTGATTTTTAACTTTGTATTTGTTTTCTAGTCTCTGATTTTGTCTTTGATTTTATTTGTGACTGGGTCATACTCTGTGGTACTCAGGGGCTACTCCCAGTTCAGTGTTTGGGCAGTGTTCTTGGCTGGGCACAGGGACCAAGTGGCACCAGGTCTCCCGCACAGAAATCATGTGCTCCCACCCTTTAAGCTATCTCCTCAGTCTCAGAAATATTCTGTGGCAGTGGTAAAAGCAAAAGGTCTTCATATATCTTTGTTCAGCAGAGCAATAATAATAATAAAAAAAAAAAAACCTGCCTGGATAGAGGAAGGACTCAGTGAATTCTGACACAGGCACTGAGATAATCTCTTCCATATTCCCAGCACTAAGGTACCTACTTAAAGAGGATAGTTTAGAAAGGGTAAATGGGCTGGAGGAGGCAGTGTGGTGGCTACACCAGCCAGGAAGAACATCCAGAAAGTTGGGTGTAGGGTAACATTGCTTTGTCTTCTTCCACAAGAAGTTTAGGTTTATCTGGTTACACCCATCACAGTGCTTCTGAGGCACTTCCATTGTGTTTATCTGTAAACAGTCTTCCCTATGCTCTCTTTCCCACCCAGTTAATCAGCTTTCCCCTTAATCAGACTGTTAATTTGTAAGATCAGTTTCCCAGAAATCTATGATTTTATATGTATGAGTGAAATATTGCCTTCATCCTCTCCTTATGCCTTATGAACAGTTTACTTTAAAGCAATATCCTTTTGTATAGATACAGGAAGACCGTTAACATTATGCTTTGTAACTTAGGATTTGATTGGCTTTGAATATTATTCACTCCCAGGCATCTGCTTTCTTGACTTAAGCCTCAGTTGCCCTTAGTTCCTAACACCCCAAAAGCAGGGTCCCGATGAGGGACTGAATGGACCCAGGGCAAGTGGTGAGCTACCCTGGCAGCGAAATGGGCCAGGCCAAAGTGCCATATAAGTTAAGAGTTTGATCATAGACAAATGCTGTCATGATCCAAAGGTAACGACGAGACTAGGATCCTGCTAGGGGTGGGAAAGACTATCTGGCCTGAGCACTGTAGTCTGAGATCGAGATGGCCCTAGGAGAGCAATTCTATAAGTTTAAGATATTTCTTACTGTATCCATACAAAATGATTTATATTATATATGCTTATATGCTTGTCGGACAAGGAGAGGAGAGACACACTCTTGGGATTCCGCTCTAGGGTGGGTCCTCCTGAGAAAGGATCTGTCTTAGGAGTGGCTTTCCCTGAGGCTAAGATTTCTACCCCTATTGATTTCTACCCCTATTGATTGTGACCGCACCTGTGTGTAATTGTTCCCACAATTCCTCTTGGAGAGAGGATTTAACTAGACTGTAGGAGTGGGCTGGATGTTCAGAAGGGGTGCAGAAGGGGTGAGAAGGGAGAAGCGGAGATCAGAAGTAGGAGAAGGAGAATGAAGTAGCATGGGG
Organism: Sorex fumeus; assembly: GCF_029834395.1. Taxonomy (NCBI): domain Eukaryota; kingdom Metazoa; phylum Chordata; class Mammalia; order Eulipotyphla; family Soricidae; genus Sorex; species Sorex fumeus. The sequence goes on along the minus strand of NW_026606059.1, from coordinate 49,858,192 downwards.
GAGGAAGTGGGGAGCAGAGACAGAGATGAAGAGAGAATCAGAATAAACTACGACTAATACCTACCAGCCTGGCCCTTGTTCCTTCCTCCGCCTGACCATCGCCATCGACCTCCCCAGGTAGGAGAAGCGTGAGACTACCGAACGCGGGCGGCGGGAGAGATAGAGCCACCGCTGCTGTGTGTGCTGTGCCCTCTCTTGCATGAGTTTACACATCTGGCATCCCTGGGTGGGCACGAACCACCAACCTAGAGATGAAGAGAGGATCAGAATAAACTGCTACTAATACCAGCCTGGCCCTCGTTTCCTTCCTCCAACTGACCATCACCATCGACCTCCCCAGGGGAAGAAGGGTGAGACTACCGAATGCAGGCGGTGGGAGAGATAGAGCCGCCGCTGTGTGCCGTGCCCCCTTTTGTGTGAGTTTACACAGTTGGGTCCCAGGAATAAAGTGGAAGTGAACAGGGCTGCATTGGGGGTGGGGGGTTAAGGAGAGTAAGACCTCTCTGAGAGAAGAAAGAACATGTGCAAAGGCACAGGGGTATAAAGTATGGCCAAGTGGCTGACACATCCATTGCCACCCTCTCCCAGAACACGGGCTTTTTACTTGACGATGATCTACCTGGAACAACCATTTTGACCTCAATTTCATCCTCTCTCCACTCTTGCCCAACCCAGCAGGCAGGCAGGCTGCCCACTCCTACAAGCTCTCTCCAAGTCCACCCAAGTTCCAGCCTGGAAGGCATGCTTGCCAGCTGGTCGCAAATGCCGGAAAAGCCTGAAACCCTGTCTGCAGCCCTGTCTTAATAAAGGAGAAATTGGATAAAGAAGCCAGAAGTTGGGGCTGGAACGACAGCACAGCGGGTAGGGTGTTTGCCTTGCACGCAGCCGACCGGGGTTCGAATTCCAGCATCCCATATGGTCACCCGAGCACTGCCAGGAGTGATTCCTGAGTGCATGAGCCAGTAGTAATCCCTGTGCATTGCTAGGTGTGACCCAAAAAACAAAACAAAACAAAAAAGTGAAACCAGAAGTCATCTTTTTATCCCCTAATAGTAAAAAAAAACTGTCCTCCTGCTGTTCATTGATTTGCTCCAGCGGGCCCAGTAAAGTTTCCATTTTGTGACTTGTTACTGTCTTTGGCATTGCTGCTCAGGCAAGATACCCTCGGTAGCTTCCCGGGCTCTCCAAGAGGGACGGAGGAATTGAACCCGGCTCAGCTGGGCTGGCTGTGCACAAGACAAACGCCCTACCGCTGTGCTATCGCTCCAGCCCAAAAATAAATAAGTAAATAAATAAAATTTAAATAAATAAATAAAAACCTGCCTGAAAATGAAGCCAGCAGAGAAGTAAACAGAGCCAAAGAGATCTACTCCACACTAGGGACCAGATTCAGGCAGAGCTACAGATCCATGCTGCTCTGGGCACCAGGTCAAGCTCTTCCACAAACTGCTCAGGTACTTCTCCCTCCAGAAGAAGATCCAGGGGGATCAGCGGCCCAAACAAGCTCTCTCAGGTGAGCAGTGTAAGGGCAGTCTCTAAAGGTACAGGTGCAACGCACTGTAACTGACAAGGGACCAAGTCCTAAGGACCTCTAGTCATGACGCTGGACCCAGAAGGGCCATCCTTCTTCGAGGTCACAATGCAGGCTGCCCTCTGTGACATAGGCACTCTGGAATCCCCAGGAGAGCAAAGCCAGAGTTTCCAAGCGACGAGTCTGTGAGCTGCTGGCCAGGGTGAGTCACCACTTGGTACATGGCCCCTAGATCATCCTCAAAGGCTTACCACCAAGCAAGATAAGGAAAGCCCAGGAGGGAAGGAGGCTCAAGCCATACAGCACCTCAGGGGACATGAATGACCTCAAGTGACCAGTAAGCAAGGTCTTCTCTGACTCAAACCCACCTGAACTTGACCTCTGAGCAGACTCAGGAGTTAGCTGCGAGCACTGTCCCATGCGATACTCAATCAAAAAAAGAAAAAAGAAAAGAAAAAAACTAAAAATAAATAAACACATCAAAGCTGTAGTGTCCCTTCTGTTTTAAATGTCCCTTCCCTCTCTTGCGACTTGGGGAACCCCACTGCCAGGCAGCAGGGAAAAGGGGAGACAATGGGAGTCAGAAGGGAGCATCTGTCACTACTTGGGGCGCTCAGGTACACAGTCATCAAAGGCTCCCCATTCAGTCATTCAACGGACGTTTTCTGAGTGCCTGCTATGTGCTGGCACCGGCAGGTTGTGAACAGTAGTAGCAAGCAATGCAGACTGTCTTTGAGTACATGCACGCATGCGTGTGTGTGTGAGTGAGCGTGTGTGTGTGAGTTGTGTGTGAGTGCGCACGTGTGCATGCACGTGCACACACACACACACACACACACACACCTGGGAGTAGCATACAGTTCTACATAGTGAAGGGCTGGAGCGATAGCACAGCGGGTAGGGCATCTGCCTTGCACGCGGTCAACCTGGGTTCGATTCTTCTGCCCCTCTCGGAGAGCCCGGCAAGCTACCGAGAGTATCCCGCCCACACGGCAAAGCCTGGAAAGCTCCTCGTGGCGTATTCGATATGCCAAAAACAATACCAACAAATCTCATAATGGAGACGTTACTGGTGCCCACTCGAGCAAATCTATGAACAACAGGAGGACAGTGCTACAGTGCATAGTGAAAAAGCTGGCTGGATAGGTAGGAGGTGTCAGGAAAGTGCTCCCTAGGAAGTGTTCTTTGAACTAAGACTTGAATGAACAGAAGTTAACTAAGGGAACAGAGAAGGAAGTGGGCACTTGAGTGTTCCTGCCAGGGGGAAGCATCGGGCCAGGCCCAGGAAAGTAGCAGAGTTCTTTAAAGAAGCTGCCAGAACTCTGGGGCCAGAGCAGTAATACAACAGGTAGGGGGCTTGGTTGCCTTGCACACAGCTGACGCGGAATCAATCCAGGGCATTCCACACGGTTCCCTGAGCATTGCCAGGAATAATCTCTGAGTGCAGAGCCAGGAATGAGGTCTGAGCACCACTGGGTGTGGCCCCCAAACCAAAACAAACATGCATGCATCCAGGTTGCATGCACCCAACCTCACTTGGGTCTTCAGCACCCCATTATGATCCTCTGAGCCTCATCCCGGAGTAATCCCTGAGTGATGAAGTAGGAGTAAGCCTGAGCATAGCTGGATGTAGCCTAAATCAGAAAAAAATTTAAAAGGCCAGAGCAGAGCAGAGAGATGCTTGGCTGTATCCTAAGGAAGTGGATAGAACTTGAGCCACTGTCTTGGCTGGAAAGAAGACAAGGAGAGAAGGCCAGGCCTACATGGGGCAGGGGAGACAAGGGCAAGGGTAGAGAGAGACTTAGCGAGTCACAACACTTGCCCTGATGCCCCTCACTACTCTTTTGCATGTTTCAGCGTATCCTGCCTTTTGACACATTAATCCACCTCCCAGGCCACTGACCTGTCTGCCAGGCAAAGAACCTGAAGGCTGCAGGGGCTGTCACCAAGAGGCCGGGGCCCAGACCTTGAGGGATGGCGGGAGGTCAGGGGCAGGGCGTCCTAATTCTGTCTCTGATCCACTGGGATGAACTGAGCAGAAAAGCAAGGAGGAAACCACGGGACAGACTCAGACCACACACAAACACAGCTTGATTGATTCAGCAGCAGAGGTAGTACAGCAGGTGGGGTGCTTGCCTTGCATGCAGTTAACCTGGCTTTGATCCACAAGCAAGCCCCCCCATATGATCCCCTGAATCTCATCAGGAGTGATCCCTGAGTGATAAATGAGGAGTAAAGCTGGGCATAAAGCCTAAAACAAAATGAAATTTAAAAGGCCAGAGCAGAGATGCTGCGGCATACCCGAAGGAAGTACATGGAACATGAGCCACTGTCTCTCTCTGCTTCCAGTTCCTCTGTTAGTAGAGAGGGCATTTGGGCTTTTGCCTCCCCCTTCTACTGGTGATTACACTTCTGGGTCCCCCTGGGGATGTCCCCCAAGGCCTCAGCTCTTAGTTCTTTAGTTCCCAGGGATGACTTGAGTCCATCTAGTCCAAATCCTCCATCACCCTGTCCACAGTAACCAGAACCTGTCCCATGGAAACCAATTCTGAGATTTTTTTTTTTTCCTGGAAGAAAAACTCTGCATGGACTGGGATACTGGTCTACTAAAGATGCTTCTACAAGCCACACATAAGAAGCTGGGTATAAAGCCAGCATGGCTCGAGAGGAAGGTTAGGGAGAAATTCAGAGAGAGAGAGAGAGAGAGACAGAAAGAGAGAATCTTTGAATCCAATCATTCCCAAGTCTAGGTTTTGGGGATTTGATTTTGTGTTTACCCCTGGTTTAATGCTTCTTTCTTGTGAGCATGTAAATTCCTTTATGGCCCTCGGTGGTCTGAGCTGGGTTTCTCTGAGCCAAAACTAAATCGGATGGGCCCATTCCCTCGTGAGCGAATACTAGAACTCAGAGTCCCTCCCTGCCTGCTCACACCACTCCCCATCCAAGTTCTGAAGTAGGTGAAGGAGCGCACAAAGGAATTCAAACAGCAGTCCCAACCACAGGCCTGCATGCAGAGCCAGCTTTACTGCAGACACATAATCACAACTTGCTGATTTACTTGTGAAGTCTCTGCCGCTCATCGTCCCTCTTACCAAACTCGTGCTTTCGGCAACTCCTGACAACTGTACGCCACCCTGGAGGAGCTGTGAGAAGCAGACTCACCTCAGCCACAGTCTGTGGCTCCCACGCTAACAGTCAATTACCCCTGGGCTGATGAAAAGGCAGCAGCGAGGGTCCCGGCACGCTCACGGCAGCCAGGCTCCTTAATGACCTGTCTGCAGTTCCTTTGTAAACCTCTATTTTCAGCTTCTGAGCTCAGCTCAGAAGCGTTTCTCAGCGTGGCAAGCATATTTTCACTTCGGAAGCCAGGGAGGTGTGACCGAGGTTGTCGCTTCTCAGGAAACCACATGTCACAGTTTATGAGTGCCAGAGCCCCTTGGGAGCAGGGAACCAGCTCTCAGGAGTTCTTGGCATGAAGGTAACCAACACAACCTGCTCCCCGCCTCGATTCATTTTTCATTTTTACAGAGGAAAGAGTTCACTTCTCCAATCTGAGAAAATACATGAATCAACTCATAGTTTCCGCTTTAAAGCAATGTCACATCAACTCGATGAGGGACTGGGTATGGAGGCTGCTATTTTCCCTAGGATAATTTTCATGAAGTCCTAACATGTTGGATGCTCCAGTAAAGAGTCATCTGAAAACAGAAACAAAGGTCGATTTTAAAAAAAAAAACGCATGAATTCCTGTCTAATTTTCAATCACCTGTGTACACATATGAGGACACGTTGGCGAAAGAATTCTGCAAGGAAGTGGCCAAGAACTGGTTTTGTTGGGAGGAGGGAAGTTTGAGCCACACCCAGTAGTGTTCAGAGCTCACTCCAGTAACTGTGCTCAGGGATCACTGCTGACTGTGCTCAGGGTACCATATTGCAGTACTAGGTATAGAACTGGGTTGGCTGCCCGCAAGGTGAGTGCCTTAATCCTTGAATTAACTCTCCAGCACCTAGAACTAGCAGTTTGAAAGCAGGGACCACCCACCCAATTTATGTTCATGATTGACTTAACAAGGGCAATTGATGGGGCTGGAGCCATAGCACAGCAGGTAGGGCTTTTGCCTTGCATGCGGCCAACCAGGGTTCAATTCCCAGCATCCCATATGGTGCTGAGAGCTTGGAGTCACTTTCAGATGCTTGGTCTAGCAGTATGGACCTGATGATTTGGGGCAGGGGTTGGGGGGCGGGGCATACCAGGGTCACACCCAGCAGAGCCTGTGGGCCATGCAGTGTCAAAGATCAAATGTAGGGCCTTACATATAGCTAAATAGGTAGTCTACCATTTGAGCTATCACCCCAGTCCTAAAACAGGCAATTTATGTTCATGATTTACTTAACAAGGGCAATTGATGGGGCTGGAGCCATAGCACAGCAGGTAGGGCTTTTGCCTTGCATGCGGCCAACCAGGGTTCAATTCCCAGCATCCCATATGGTCCCCCGAGCACCACTGGGAGTAATAACCCCTGAGCATCACCAGGTGTGACCCCCCCCCCAAAAAAAAAAAACAAGGGCAACTGATTTGAATTCAACAACAAAAGGCATCTACCAAACATCCAGATTCTAGGCCAGCAATCAGAGGGTATCATTGGGTGCTAACCCACCACTATCAGCATGTAGGTGTGGGAAACACACAAAAATAAATAAATAATCCCAGGTTTAGGAAGAAAGCATATAAGAAGCAGTTGAGGTGGGAAGTAACATTGCCTACTGGCGTAGGTGACTCTTACTTCAATATGACTGGCTTCCTTCTAAGAGAGGAGAGAAGATTCCGGGAGCCAGCCACGGGACAATAGAGACCCAAGTGACACAGCTACAAGCCAAGGGATGCCAGGGATTGCTATGAACATCAGAAACAGGGGAGAGGCAAGGAAGAGTTCTCACCTGCAGGCTGGGCAGGGCAAGACAGGGTCAATACCTCGAGTTTAGACTTTGCCTCCACAGTGGAGAGACAATATATTTCTATCTGAAATGTATACTACATCTATGGTCCTTTGCAGCTGTCACTGGTTAACAGTCTTTTAGGCTCATTAAGACAGTAGCTCAGTTCCTTTCACCTGAGCCACTGCTGTGTTCCCTGGCATAGACCAGGTGCTCAGAAAAGTTGACTGAGTGAACAAGTGGGAAAATTCATGGAGACAAAACTCAGCAGGAAGAGGTACTCTGTCTTTGATCTCTACTGCAAGATTGGCTCAAATTAGACTCAATAAATGTTTATAGAATGTATAAATTTCTTTGGTGCAGGGGATCCCGGGCCCCACAGGTGCAAAGTAAATGTTCTACTTCTGAACCATATCCCTGGCCCCCATTTGTGTGTGTTTTGAGTCATACCCAGAGATGCTCAGGAGTTACTCTTGGCTCTGCACTCAGGAATCACTCCTGGCAGTGCTCGCGGGGCCACATGGGAAGTTGGAAATCAAATTTAGGTTGAGTACAAGGGAAATGAACCTAGGTTGAGTACAAGGCAAATGCCCTCCCCACCACTGTATTATCACTCGTGCCTCACCTGGGCCCCATTAAAAAAAAATAAATGAGGCCACACACAGACATGCTGGGGGCAGGAACCTGGGGTCAGTCACAGGTGATGTGGACTTGGTGGTGCTGGAGATCTACAGTGGGCTGTGATTAGCTAACCAGCTAGTTCCGGGCCTCGAATTCAGAACCTCTTACAGGGCCCTAAACAGGTCAGACATGTGCTTTACCAGTTGAGATTATCTCCCCAGTCCATGTATAAACTTCTTATTAAAGAATTATCTCTGGGGCTGGAGCAATAGCACAGCATGTAGGGCGTTTGCCTTGCACATGGCCAACCCAGGTTCGATTCCCAGCATCCCATATGGTCCCCTGAGCACTGCCAGGGGTGATTCCTGAGTGCAGAACCAGAAGTAAGCCCTGTGCATTGCTGGGTGTGACCCAAAAAGAAAAAAAAAAGAATTATCTAAGTTATGCAATGAGTCTTGGGTTTGTCATAGGGTTTTTGGTTCTGGGATCAAATGAATGCAGAGTTTCATTCATGTGAGGCCTGGCAGAGGCCTGGTCTCTACTTCTGAGCCACATATTTTCAAGCCCTCTACCATCAACTTGTCCATCAATCTTCCCAGGATACAGCACAAGATGTGTCACATGAGAGAAGGGAACAACTGAGCGGGTGGAGGAAAGGAAACAAGACCAGGATGAGTTTTCCAATTCTCAGTGTAAGGAAGAAGCGTCCTCCTTGCATGCTTCTCACTGAGCTAGCAGAGCTGCCATGAATGACCAGTTGCATTTTAAACAGTCCTAAGTCTATCGCAAAGGCTTTTATAAGTGGAACTGAAAAACTATTATTTTTCCAAGAAGGCATTTTTTTCCTCTTTCATCCAAAGATCATAAGACTTCCCAACCCCTCCAAAAATGTGAGAAATGCAGCTCAGAGTTGAGAGGTCAGTGCCTCTGCCTTCGAGTCACGAGATACATTTCCCATCCTTATGTGACATTCATTCCTGACCTCTGCCCTGCGGCCAAAAAGGGACATCAGCTGGACTCAAAGAAATTCAATCTGAGCTGATAGACTGACAGTGACAGGACAACCATCTTGACCTTTGCAAAGGAGAGCTGCGGAGGTTGTTCAGAGCCTGAGGGGTCTGACGTTTAGGTGAGTTTCCTTCTATACATGGAAGAAACCCCTTCAGGTCATCTGATTTCTACTGTGCTCAGATTTCAATTCTACTTTCAGCTGCTGTCCCCTGCTGTCCTGGTGGTGGGCATCTGAGGTGAAAAAGAGGAAATATTGGGGCTGGAGCGATAGCACTGTGGGTAGGGCATTTGCCTTGCACATGACCGACCCAGGTTTGATTGCCAGCATCCAAAATGGTCCCCGGGCACCACCAGAAGTAATTCCTGAGGGAGAGCCAGGAGTAACCCCTGTGCATCGCTGGGTGTGACCAAAAAACAAAAAAAAAAAAGAGGAAATATCTTGTTCTTTATTCCCCTGGATCTGGGCCTTTCCATGGATGCCAGGTGCATTGTGAGGAGTTGGGGCGAGAGAGTGGCCTTACGCATTTGTACATCAATTTTAATCATGAAACATACAAAGCAAGTGGTGTCTGCCCTCAGCTCCTGTGGGTGCCTCCAGACTGCCCAGGCCCCTCCAGCATGCCCCTAGCTCCTTCAAGGCCAGGGCTAAGTAAACAACCGTCACAGAGACATGAAAAAGAATTACAACCCCTTCTCCACACCAGGGAGCAGGAGACACTGGGCACAGCCCAATACTTCAAGAGATGGCCCTCAGGTGGTGAGCTCACCCTGATGTTAAAACTCTTCTGATCAAGTAAGATGGCTACCTGTGTTATTGGCCCTGCGTGGTTGGGTTATTCTAGGGTTCCTGTGGCCCCCAGGCATCCCAGAGAACCCAGCCACATGGCTGCCCATGTAGAATGTACCACTTTCCTTTTCCTCAGAATGTATCATGAGGATGGGGCATATCCACTATCTACATCACTGTGTCTCGAAGAGTACCCTGAGTTCCTGGAACATGAGAAAAGAATGAAACAACAAAGACAGATAAAGGTTTGGGGTTTATGAGATAGTCAAGAAAACATGAACTTTGGAATTTGGCAGGTGTAAATTTCATTCAGGTTCCAACCCCTGTCTGCTTCAATATTTCTCTTTTCCTCTACAGGTTCTCATTTTATTTATTTTTTTTTATGGTGTCAGGGACTGAACCCAGGCCCCACATATGCAAGGCAAGTGCTCTACTACTAAGCTACTTCCTCTGCCTCTCTATTTTGGTATCCCGTGAACACATGAAGAATGGGAGGGATACTGGGAACATTGGTCGTGGAGAACAGGCACGGGTGGAGGGATGGGTACTCGATCACTGTATGACTGAAACATAAACATGAAAGTTTGTAAGTCTGTAACTAACTCACGGTGATTCATTAAAAAATAAAAAAAATATTTTTAAGTATCTATGTCATAAGTGTACCAGTCAAGGAATTTGTACCCTCATATAATCGAGAGACAAAACATTTGCAAAATCTCAGAGACATATCTCACTCTCCTTTCTGATGACTATCCCCAATCCAGCCAGGTAAGCCACCATCCTGCTAGATGCTTGCAATCTGGCAAATTACTGATCCTCTCTGACTCTTGTCTTCATTTGGAAAAACAATGCCTACCACTTATAAGCATCACATTTACAGGCTATGGGTCGAAGCAATAGGGCAGTTGGCAGGGAGCTTGCCTTACACCTGAACAACCTGGGTTTAATCCCCCGCATCCCATTTGGTACCCTGAGCCCTGAAGTAATTCCTGAGTGCAGAGCCACGAGTAAGCTCTGAGCATCGCCAGTATGGCCCCAAAACAAACAAAAAATTAGAGACTATGTGCAGAGTACCTGGCAAAAAAAATGCTAGTAGTAAAAGGAGAAGGAGGAGGAGTAATACTATCAGTAGTAAAAGAAGTATTAATTGAAGTAATCATCATGGTAGGCAGTAGTAATAGCATATGCAAAAGAATTTACAACAACAGAATAATAGAAGTCAGCAATACTTGGCACAGAACTAGTAATAGAAGTAGTAGTTGTGGTAACAGTAGTAATAGCAGATGTAGGAGGATTTCTAATAGAAACAGTAGTTGCAATAGTAGTAGACACTGCAGCAGTGGAACCAGAAGAGTAATAATAGGAACAGTAAGTAGTAGTAATAGCAGTAGTGCATACAAGAATATTTGTGATAGTAAAAGCAACAGCGGTGGGCAACGAAGTAGTAATGGGAAGAATAGTCATGACGAGTAGTAGTAACAGTGGAAGCTGTGACCACTCACCGATTCCATAGTGAATCTCTTGACGAAAAACTAGAGAGCCTGGAGGCTGAAGATCTCATGTCTCAGCCGTCACATCAGAAAATTACCTGGATGGGGGAAGCAAGAGAAAAGGGAACAAGAGTCATCCAGTGGGCCTTAAGTAGAAGACAGTGTCTCCATCTAATACATGGGGCAGCTAGCACCCTGGTCGGGAATATTCTTACACTGTCCAGGAATGTGAAGAAAAACAGCTAAGAAGCTCCACTCTACATGGCAGAGCTGATGGCCCCATGCAGGGGCTCAGGAATCCTTGCATTCTAGTTGTACATCAGAGAGTGATTTGCTGGTCATTAACTCCCCTAGATTCAAGTTCCTACACATGATATGAAAAGGCGCTGACATGTGGGCCAGACAGACAGACAGATGCTTGCAGCCATGTGTGCTCACAGCCAGCCTCAGGAAAGACGCAGCTAGAGATGCATGTACAGACTTCAGGACAGTCCCTGTAACTCAAGGAAAGATGTTAATTAATTCATGCATACCCAAGCTTAATTAAACTGCGCGGTGCACAGAGCCCAGGAAGTGTGGGATAAAAGGTGTTACATAAGGAAACAGCTTCAGACCTGCAAAATCTAGGGCACATGTGAAGGTGTGAAAGCAAGGTCAGGCAAGCGAACTGCCTGGTCCTTCTCCAGGAACCCCTACCTCAGGACAGCTGTTAAGGCTTGTAAGGGCTCCCTCACTCCTAACAAGATCATTCCTAACCCACCACCTCGTTTGTTCCCATGACTGTTCTTTCCACCAGCCACGTCCTCCTCCCACCTGAAGCTCTCCCAACCTGTTCCTCCTCCATCTCCACTGAAGCAGCCACACGCACGCCACCATCCTCTGCCCCTGAGTCACTACCAGCTTCCAGAACTGCTCTCCCCTCATCGACAATTCTCCCTCTTCAATCTGTGCCTCCACAACACAGCAACACGAGTTTTATTCTTCTTTGACTTTGCTTCTAAATGGAGGGAATTAGACAGCTCCAGGGAAGCTTCTCATGATGTCACACCACACCCACTGTCAACCAGCCCTTCTACCAGTTCCAGCACAGGCCTGGAGCTTTGGGTAATCCACCATCTGTTGTCAGAGTCTAAGGGCTGTTTCCGTGTCAGATGATCATTTGCTTTGTTTCTTCACATTCCACGAAAGAGTAAAACCACGTGATGTTAATCTTTCTCTTCCTGACTATTTCACTTGGCACAATTCCTTCAAGGACTATCTATGTTGTTGCAAATGTCAAGATTTCATCTTTATTTGAGGAAACAAGGTCCATTGCTCAGGGGCTGCTCCCAGCTCTGGACCCAGGGACCGCTCCTGGCATTCCTCAGAGGAACATGCGGTGCTGGGGTTCGAACCTGGGTCTCCGTAAGCCAACCCCAAGCTCAGCCTGTTAAGCTGCATCTCTGGTCAAGATGTCATCTTTATAAACAGTTAAGTACTATTAGACATCTACACCACACCTTCCTCATCTAATCACACAGTCGTCAGTTTCCTGGATTGTTTCCACATTTGAAGACTATAAATAATGCTAAGTCAACTTAGAGGTCTATGTATCTTCTTGAATGAATGTTTCCATGGCCTCTGGGTAACTACCAAGAAAAGGGGTTGTAGGATTCTACAGCAATTCTTTTTTAAGTTGTTTTTTATTTTTTAGAGAGCTTGTTTGGAGGTTCTAGCAGGGGAACGCAGCAGCCAACATGGCCGACCCGAGTTCGATTCCTCCGCCCCTCTCGGAGAGCCCGGCAAGCTACCGAGAGTATCTCGCCCGCATGGCAGAGCCTGGCAAGCTCCCCGTGATGTATTCGATATGCCAAACACAGTAACAACAAAGTCTCCAATGGAGACATTACTGGGCCCGCTCGAGCAAATCAATGAACAACGGGAGGGCCTTTACTTTTTACTTTACCTTTTTTTAGAAACCTCCATACTATTTTTTATTGTGGCTATACCAACATCCTTACCAATCATATATAAGAGTTCCTTTCAATCCACATCCTCCCCCACATTTCTTGTTTCTTGGTTTTTTGCTTGCAGCCATTCGAACAAACATAAAATTCTTACCCAGGTTTTAGTGTGCATTTCCTCCCTCCCTCCCTCCCTCCCTCTCTTCCTCCCTCTCTCCCTTCCTCCCTTCCCTTTTTTTTTTCCATTTTTGGGGCCATACCCACTGGTGTTCAAACCTTATTCCTGGCTCTGCACTCAGAGATCCCTTCAGGAGGGCTCAGGGGACCATATGGGGTCAAAGGGACCAAACCCAGACTGGCCACATGCAAGGCCAATGCCTTACCCACTCTTAGGACCCACTGTGTGCATTTTCTTTTTCTTTCTTTTTTTTTTTCTTAACATTTAAGGCAAACACTTTATTCACTGTACTGTCTCTTCAGGCCCAATAGGCTAGGGACATATGGAGAATTGGTAATTTTATATATTGAAAGAATGTAAAATAGTTTAATTATTGTAGAAAAGTCTCACGGTTCCTCAAAAATTAAATACAGGGACTGGAGTGATAGCACAGCAGGTAGGGCGTTTGCCTTGCATGTGGCTGACCCGGGTTCGATTTTCAGCATCCCATTTGGTCCCCCGAGCACTGCCAGGAATAATTCCTGAGTGCATGAGCCAGGAGTAACCCTGTGCATCACTGGGTGTGACCCAAGAAGAAAAAAAAATTAAATACAGAATTATTGTATGACCTAGCAATTCCACTCCTAGATATAGACACAAAAAGAATTTGAAACTATCACTAAAACAAATGCTTGTTCTCACTTGTTCATAGGAGCACTATTCACAATAACCAGAAATTGCAAATTCACCGAAACGTTCACTAAGGGATAAGTGGATAAGCGAAGGGTGGTATATACACACAATGAAATGTTATTGAGTTGTGTATTTTCTTAGTGAGTGATACAGGACACCTTTCACCAGTCCATTGCCCATCTGTATGCCTTCTTTGATGAAACATCTATAAAGATTCTCTGCTCATTTTTTAATGGAACTGTGAAATTTTTTGTTGTTAAGTCGTACAATGTGCTTAAATATTTTTTTAAAGCTGAATCACTGTGAATTATGAAGTTGCAAAGATATTCATGATTGAGTTTCGGGCATGTATAGTTCCAACACCAATCCCTTCACCAGTGCCTACTACCCTACACCAACGTCCCCCATTTACCTCCCACACCCCAGCCTACCTCTGAGGCAGGCACTTTTCCCCTTCCCCGCTGTTTTATTGTTCCCTTCTCAAGTATATCCCCCTTCCCCCTGCCCCAGTGCGAAGCTTCCTACTAAAGACCAGTCCTCCTGCTCCTCATTTCTATTACCAGTGGGCATTTGATGTTACCCTACAAGGTTTCTTCATATCCCACATATAAGAGAGATCATTCTGAATCTGTTCCTCTTTCCGACTGATTTCACTCAACATAATACTCTCCAGGTTCATTCATGTTGTAGCAAAATGCATGACTTCATCTTTTATTATAGCTGAGTAGTATTCCATTACGTATATGCTAAGACACATGGGAAAATAACTTCTACCTTTCAGTTGGCTATTTCACTGTGGAGAGTTTTTGAGTTTGCTGTATGCCTATTTACTTATTATTCTCTTTCATTTCTTTAGCTATTGGAGTCAAATCAACAAAGATATCATTAAAGCTGATATAAAGATTTGATTGTTTTTTTCTCTGAATTTTGTGGTTTCAAATCTTATGTTCACTCATTAGCCTATTTTTAATTCATTTTCAAAAATGACATAATATAGTGTTCTAGCATAATTCTCCTGCATGTAGCTGTCCAGTTTTCCCAGCACTATTTGTTGATTTTTCTTTCACCATCATGTGTTTGTACTCATTAGATGTACATATATATGTAGGTTTTTTACATATATGTACTGTAGCACTGTAATACTGTCCTCCCATTGTTCATTGATTTGCTCGAGCAGGCACCAGTAACATCTCCATTGTGAGACTTGTTGTTACTGTGTTTGGCATATCAAATACGCCACGGGGAGCTTGTCAGGCTCAGCCGTGTGGGCAGGATACTCTTGGTAGCTTGCCGAGCTCTCTGAGAGGGGTGGGAGAATTATCTCCACCTGTCTGTCATTACTCCTGCACCATACTGCTTTGATTACTGCAGCTTTGCAGATCACCTTGAAGTCATAGAACAGGGACCTAGGGAGGCAGGGAGATCGAGAGACGCATGCCTTGCATATGCATGGTCTAGAGTTTGAATCCTAGCATCAAATGACCTCCCTGCCCAAGAACTGTTGGTTTAACTCTGGTGACTCTGGCAATGCTGGGCCCAAGCCGCACTGCACTACCAAGCCCTAGCACTGACCTGGCTGTCCTTGTATTTCCAGGAGTGGCTTTTGGATTCCTGGAGCACTGCTTGGAAGGCCCCCACCAAAGAATGCCATTGGGATCTTAGTAGAAATTGTATTAAATCTATATACTATGAATAACAGAGATTTTTCTGATCCGTCACAGCAGAAGGTCTTTCATTCATTTGTGTTTTATTCCATTTTTTTTTAATGGAGTGGGCATATTCAACTGTGTGCAGGGACTACTCCTATATGTGTGCTCAGGAGTGACCCCTAAAATTGCTCAAGGGACCGTATGTGATACTGAGGGTTTGAATCATGGCTAGCTATCTGCAAAGCAAAAGGCTGTATAATTCAACAGCCCCTTCCACTTCTTTCAACATTTCCCTATTCTTTAAGTATACAGTCCATCTCTGCTTTGGTTACTTTTTGCTTTGTTTTGTTCTAGGGTCACACCCAGCAATGATCAGGCTATGCACTCAGGAATTATTCCTGGCAATCCCCAGGCAACCATATAAGATGCTAGGGATTGAACCCACGTCAGCTGCGTGCAAGGCAAGCACCCAGCCTGTTGTGCTATCTCTCTCCAGGGTCAGCCATAGTTAATTTTATTTCAACTAAATTTATTCTTTTTGATGTTATCACATACAATAATACAAATACATGTATCTATACAGTATACATATACATATACAGTAATGGCATTTTCTTCATTTTTCTTTCTCCTGGTTCAACGTTTGTAAATAGAAACAACAATTTTTGTGAATTGATTTTGTAGTATGCTACTCAACTCTCTTCATTTACTACATATAACAACTGTCATTGTCACTGTCCTCCCATTGTTCATCGATTTGCTCGAGGGGGCCCAGTAACATCACGCCTCCATTGTGACGGCTGTTACTGTGTTTGGCATATTGAATACATCACAGGGAGCTTGCCAGGCTTTGCCGGGAGGGTAAGATACTCTCGGTAGTTTGCTGGGCTCTCTGAGAGGGGTGGAGGAATCGAACCTGGGTTGACCAGGTCTGCTGCGTGCAAGGCAAACAATTATTTGGTGAAATATTTAGGACTTCCTGTACACAGCACTATTACATCTGTGGACAGTTTTATTTCTTCCTTCCCAATCCAGATGGTTTTTATTTCTTTTTCTTGCTTAATTACTCTGGACAGGACTTTCAACATTAGGTCAAACAAAAATGGTAAAGGTATCTGGTTCTGTTCCTCACTTTAGTTGAAAAGTTTTCAGGTTTTTCCTAAAGTATGATGCTAGATATACTATTCTATGAAGTTTTCTTAAATCATAAATGGTTGTCTAATCTCATCAAATGCTTACTCTGTATCTGCATCATTGTGATGACATGAATTTTATCTTTCTTTTTTATTTGATGCATCACATTGCTGGATTCTCATATGATGACTCATCCTCACAAACATGACTTTTTTTTTTTTTTTTGCTTTTTGGGTCACACCTGGCGATGCTCAGGGGTTACTCCTGGCTCTGCACTCAGGAATCACTCCTGGCAGTGCTCGGGGGACCATATGGGATGCTGGGAATCGAACCCGGGTTGGCCGCATGTAAGGCAAACGCCCTACCTGCTGTGCTATTGCTCCAGCCCCCATACATGACTTTTAAATGTATTACTGAATCTGGTTTGCTAACCTTTAGTATTTGGGTCTGATGCTCAGGGAATATTTCTCTGTGTCAGGGGTTGCTCCAGGTAGTGCTTTATTTGGTCTCGAGTTGATCATTTTTAGATCTTTTAGGGATTTTTTAACCTATATTGATGAAGAATTTTAAATATATAGAAACAAAATGTTTCATAAGTCACTTGGTCAACTGTTCAGCATAGGAATAAATGCATATTCTCTCAAATCACACTAGGAGGTTCCTACAATATTTCACTTCCTAATCACAATTTGACTGGGTACACATCTATAAATCAACAAGGTCCAGTTCCTTGCAGAATTAGTGCCATAGCCAGTCTAGTCCTTCACTTGCTTTTCATTTGTTCTCTATGCTTTACTGAACTGTGTAAACTGAGACAGTATGTGGACTGAATCACCATTACAAATTATTCATTCCCAACCTGAACTTATACATCTTTGAGTTTGGTTTTCTGACCATGTGCAACCCACTCTGGAAAAATGGCTGCAATTTCTCTGCCTGGCTGGATTCTAGAAGGGAACTGCTCTCTGATGTAAAAATGAAGTGACAATGTACTGGTCACACATTAGTCCATGTACTTCTGTGATAGGCTATGAAAGGGTTATATCTCCCCAGCCACCTTCAGCTGCAGCCTTTCAGTCTGAAACCTAAGTTGAACATGTGGGGAATAGATCTGAACCCAATCAGTAGTCTAGTCAAAACCAGTGAAGCCCAACTTAGATTGGCCAAACCAATTGTCCCATAGACCCATGAACACAAAAATTAGTTGTGCTATGAAACAAGCCATTGAAATTCTGAGTTTCTCAATATTGAGGATAAAGTAATATACATGGGAACAGTAATTTATGAGCACCGATGAACATCAAAGATCAGAAAACACAAAAGCCATATATACAGACATCACAGGCATGATGAAAACTAGCAGAGCTATCTTTTGTAAAGCATCTACCTACCTATCTATGCCATTTTGCCCCTCACAGCAATCCCCCAAGATGGAGACTGGGCAACTTTGTAGATGTGCAAATCAAGACTCAGAGAAATGGGTGGGGAGTGGGGGGAACGTCTCTCAGAAAGTGTGTGGCATGCTGGGGTTCCAACAAAGGTTGTCTAATCCTGAAAGTCCAAGGCAGGTTTCCCTGCCATAGAAAGGTCTTGCATTATGTGACTGAAACCCAATTATAAATAACTCTGTAACTGTGTATCTCACTGCAATTCAATTAAAAATATAATAAATTTAAATTTTAAAATAATGAAGGGTCTTGCAGACCCTCAGAAGCAGTTATCACCTAAGTCTCAACTTCACCAACCCACCACCACTCTTCCCTGAATCCCTTTCAATGAGAATTCATGAGAGGCTACTGCAACCAAGCAGAAAGACTGTTAGGCTGAAAATCAAATGCTCTGAGTTCCAATCCAGTTCTGCTCCTAAACAGAGTCTTGTCCTCATTCAGGAGACTGGCTCTTGGGTCCCGTTTGTCAAATGAGGTCAACAATTCTTGTCTGGCCTGCGTCACCAGTCTGGTGTGAACTCCAGAGATACGATGTGTGAAGGAGCTGTGCAAGGTGCAACACCAAAGAGAGTTCACATCCTGCCTCTTTGAGTTCAAGTCCACTTTAATTAGGTTTTAGTATTTACATAGACCATCTGTATCAGTGTCAGCATCTCATCACACACTGTCTTTGCACCTATTTAGTCGTTGAGACTGATTTTTATCTCGAGCTATTTCTTTCTAGGTTTGAAAGTAATTCCAGTCCACTAAGAAAATATTAATGCACAAGACTGGTTCATCATCCCAACATCTAGAGAGAAATACTATTGAGTTTTTTAAAGGGTATTATTTCCTTTCTGGAATGGTTTTTATTAGGATGTGACCAATGATCCACTTTAATAAACCTGGTTTTCTTAGAATCAGGAAATTATTAGTAATAAAGAAAATTTCACTTTGCATTCATCCCCTCAGTATTTATTTTACACCTACCATGTGTCAGGTACTGTCAGGTACCTTAATGAGGCTTGAAGACAAAGTCAAGAACAATAGATCATCCATAATCATAAGGAACTATTCATTCACTGTTTATTCATTTGAAGAAATATGGAAAATCAACTACATTCTGGACATGGGCTAACAGCAATAGATTCTTTGCTAGATTTCCCTTTCACTTATTACTAAAAGTTGGCCCTAGTAGAAGTACAACTAGACTAGAAAGAGAAAGCTTCAGGGCCAGAGTACAGGGGTAGGGTGTCTACCCTTCATGCACCCCCATATGGTCCCTGAGGCTGCCAAGAGTGATCCCTGAGTGCAGTCAGGAGTAAACCCTGAGCACCGTTGGGTGTGGCCCTAAAACAAAATTAAACAAAAACAAGTTCCTACTACATACTACTACTGCATACATACACACTACTACATACTACTTCTCTGTGTGTCACTGTGTGCAGTAGTGATTGAAGCAATATGCAAAAGGCTTGGATTCCAGTAGCTGATAAATAAATCAGTAGCCAGCTGTGGAGGCAATATTAATTATTATTAGTATCATTAATCATTGAATCCTCACAACCTTCTTACAAAACACAGAAGCTGGGACCAGAGAAGTAGTACAGGGATTAAGGAGCCTTGCCTGCAGCCTAACCCAATTAAATGACTGCAGCACGCAGTCCTTGAACATGCACAGGAGGCCCCCATCCTGCTGGGGTGGTGTTGGTCATGTCCGGCACTGCAGGGCTGAGCAACACTGCCTCCCTGGGCCTACTCATTGAACCACTGGCCCAGTTGGCCAAGAACTGTCTGAAGGTGTCCCTGGGACTCTTGAGCATTGCCCACAAGATGCCCCAAATTCTTATTTTTTTAAAGCTGCAACTCAGAGGGTAAGAAACTTGTCTGCCAGTAGACACAAGGGCCAGGAAGATTGCTCCATGTTTGGAAGCCTGTCTCACTAGCAGGATGGAGAAGGCAGCTGGAATAGAGAAGGGATCACTAAGAAAATAATAGTTGGAGGGATCGGTCTGGATGGGAGATGTGTGCTGAAGGCAGATAAAGGACCAAACATGATAACCTCTCAGTATCTGTATTGCAAACCATAATGCCCCAAAGCAGAGAGTATGGGGGAGATTGTCTGCCATGGAGGCGGGGAAGGGTGGGAAAGGGGAGGTATACTGGGAAGGTTGGCGGTGGGGAATGTGCACTGGTGAGGGATGGGTGTTTGATCATTGTGTGATTCATGAAAGTTCAAACGTGAAAGCTTATAACTATATCTCATGGCGATTCAATAAAATAAAAAATAAACTTGACTATGATCACACAGTTACTGCTTAGATAGGTAGGGCTCAATCACTCAGAGGATTGTTGCATGACTGTGAAGAACGTGACACAGAACTGCCCCTCTGGAGTTTGGAACCTGGACATTTAGTCACCAACCTCTGAGCCTCAGAGATAGTCAGAGGATGGTCAAAGGACGTTCTTGACAAAGAGAGAAGAAGCCCTCCTTGGGGGGTGGGCGTTGAGTGTAAAGACTTCTAGACTTTCTCAGCTCTGAGATACAGGCAGGGAACACAGCATCTGTAATAGGTGTTTAATAAATAAATGTCAGAAGAGTGAGTGAATGAGCTTTTCCCTACAACCTCTCATCTCCCACTGCTACCCACGATGGAAGATTTAAAGCAACTAAGAAGCTTGAGCAAACCAGAATTCATTACCGTCAAGCACTGCATTTTTTATCCGCCCACGTTTCTGCATTTCTATTGAAATTCTTTTCTGTGACTTACAGCGTGTCAGTCAGGACAGTGACTCCCGCACGCCATGCAGAATAAGGGATATACATCCTTGGGTACATACACCCTTCCTTATTTCCACTCCCCAAATAGATGCTATGTTTCATTCAAGAGAAGTGACTTCATGGAAGCTTGGGATTCATATCCCTTTTTGAGAGGCTATTATGAGCTTCTGAGTCATCTGCAACTGGCTAAAGCCTGGACAATTTTATTTTTTCCCATAACATCAGAGGCGACACTTTTCCTATTTACTGATGTGATTCTTTCCTGTGCTGTGAAAGATAAACTTAGATCAGGAACCTAAAGAAAATAGCCCAGATATATATTTATGACAACCTTCCTTTTATCACATGGAGTTCCACCGAAATTTCCTGTATTCCAGGAAGCATTCTCCAACTTTCTCAGCCCAACAATCTATCCATTTCTGATCACGTCCAGCACTAACAACAACAAAAACAATCCCAATCGAGCACTCGCTGCATAACATGTCCATCCTGGGTAGGCATGCATGAACTCATTCAGTCCTCACCAGAACCCTGCGTGGGAACTGTGACTGTATCCAAGGAAAGGGAGGCTCACGCAAGCTACGGAACATCTGGTCCAATAGACAGCTGTTGGTGCCAGATTCAGAATTCGAACCTCTTATGGCTTGACTTTAAAGATGAGGGTTTTACTCACTGTCTTGCACAAGGTGGTATGGACTATGAATGAACACATTCTGTTGTTATTTTTTGAATTTTCAAGAACTCTCAGGAGGCAGGGGCTGGAGCGATAGCAGAGAGGGTGGAACGTTTCCCTTGCACGCGGCTGACCAGGATTCGATTCCCAGCATCCCATATGGTCCCCTGAGCAATGCCAGGAGGAGTAACCACTGTGCATTGCCAGGTGTGACCCAAAAAAAGAAAAGAATGAACGGTCAGGAGGCATCCTGAGCACTGCCTATTTCAACAAGGTATCATACCTCTTTCCCATGGAAAATGATGCTACCACAGAGAATGTCTGAGTTGATGACAGGGATTTTGTACTATATGAACATATGTACTATATGAGAACTATACTATATGTATAGTTTTCATATATACCGGCAACCAGGTCATGTCTCACTCCCTGCTCCCAAGGAACCTGAGTTAAGTGCCTACAGCTTTGGACCAGGTACTTCTGATCCCCTGATGTTTTTCCTAAGCCCTTTTCTCTTCCCTCTGGCCACCAGCAAATATTTAGACTTCTCCTACTGATTCCTATGTCCAGAATGTGCCTGGGAAGGAGGCAAACAAGGACTCACAGAGGCCCACCCGTAGGAGAAAACAAGAAAAGTTGCTGTACTCTGCCAAATGATACTGACATCAGAGGACGTAGCTTGGGCCCCATCCCTTGCCTCACTCAGTGCTTAAAATAACAACCATAGACCCCTTCAGTCTTTTCAAAGAGGAGATCATTGTGAAGGATGCAGGATCTAGTTAAAAAAAAAACTCAACCACTGTTTGGATGGGTTATAAATACATGATGACTTACATCCTGGACCCAACCAGGCAATGAGAAGGCAAAGTCAGGAATGCTGGCCTCAGCTAAGGCGGGGGAAAAAGGGGATGGGTTTAAAAATAGCAGGTGGGGGGGGGGGGGTGTACATTCTTCATCTTGGAGATCTGCCACACCTCAACCTGAGATGTGTTCTCTCTTCTCCTATTTCTCTACTAAAACTATCCTACCAGGCCTACAACAATAGCACAGCAGGTAGGGTGTTTGCTTTGCCTGAGGCTGATTCGGGTTCGATTCCCAGCATCACATATGGTTCCCCGAGCACTGTCAGGAGTAATTCCTGAGTGCAGAGCCAGGAGTAACCCCTGAGCATTGCTGGGTGACCCAAAAAGAAAAAAAAAAAGATTGTCTATTTAAAAAAAAAGTGCATTTATTCACCCACTCATTTGTCTAAAAAATGTTACTCTAACTACCAATGTTACTCTTCTAACTACCAGAAATATAATCTGTGTTAGTGATGTAGGATGTAGGCCTGATCTCTGCTCAGTATTTAAGAATTTAAGAGAATCAGATCATGGACCAGGGAGGTGGCTCAAGTGTTAAAGAATAATGCAAATCCCTGGGTTAAATCCCTGGGACCACACAGCCAATGCAACTAGGAGAGCCCCACCAGAACAAGCTTAAAAGACAAGAGAGAAAGAGAGAGAGAGAGAGAGAGAAAGAGAGAGAGAGAGAGAAGAAAATCAGGTCTAAATCATTAACCACACAGTCAAGCTAAAAAGGCAAAGTACTTGGTGACATAGAGCCTGCATACAGATGACTATTGATCCAGCGCACTTAATTTATTTTTATTTTATAAGGTAGTTCACAATATTTGATTAAATTTAATATTCAAACACCAATCCTCTCACCATTACAACTTCCCACCACCAAAGTTGGGATGTTTCCATCCCAAGCCTCCATCCCTGTCCCAAAGCACAACTGTAATAATTTATTTTGTATTGTCTGTTATGAAGAACCACTGAGAATGCTCCAAAGAAGTATCCAGAGAGGAAACAATGTGAACATTGTTCTATTGTGGCAGAGGCCATTAAGACATTCTTTAGGATATCATTAACATGTTGTTGAAAGTTGAGTGATGTGAGTTTTTGTATATATATTATATATCTGAAAATATGTATGTATGCATAGATAGATAGATAGATAGATAGATAGAGACACTTTCCTGTATAATTTGTTGCCTACTATTTGCACCACATCAAATGTGGCATGATACAGATGGAGAATGGGTAGGGAGTGCCTTAGGAGGTGTCCTGCGGCCACATGCGACCGTCCAGACCACTTCAAAGGTTGTAGCCAAATCTCTGTGTGCCTCTTTTTTTCTTTTTTTTTTTTTTACATTCATGGCCTAGTAAATTTATTATAACAAAGGCAAAGGTTCATTTCAAAAATTGCCTGCCTCGGGGCTGGAGCAATAGCACAGCGGATAGGGCGTTTGCCTTGCACGCGGCTGACCCGGGTTTGATTCCCAGCATCCCATATGGTCCCCTGAGCACCGCCAGGGGTAATTCCTGAGCACAGAGCCAGGAGTAACCGCTGCGCATTGCCGGGTGTGACCCAAAAAGCAAAAAAAAAAAAAAATTGCCTGCCTCTTTAGAATATGTGAATACCAGAACAAACCACCTCAGGGACCTCAATGAAATGAACCACCCAGGAGGGACCTGGAGAGCCCAGGCTGGGAGGATGGCATGCCCCCCCACCCCCCCCAACACACACACCAGCCCCTGCCACATGTCTCTCACCAGCAGAAAACCAGTCACCACAGTCTGTATCCCCCACCAAACTACACCTTTCCTTCAGGGTCCCCTGGGAAGCACCAGCAGTTATGGAATGTGAAATCTGCGGGTGCCGAGGGTTTGTTGTGCTACCAACTGTTTTAATATCACACTCCAGGTCCTTTCAAACAATTGCGTGTTTACTCTCCACCAGCGTGCTGAGCCTGGAGCCATCTGTGTAGCTGCTGCCTGGGGCTCTGCATGCAGAAGGGAGCAGGAGGTGCCCGTACCGGGGATTCCTGGGGAGCGGGACAGCCTTGGCTGCAGGAAGGCGTGCCCGCTCCCGGCTCACTGCTGGGTGGTCCTAGACCCTGTCTTTCAGTGAGCCTGTCTTTGTCTGGAAAACAGGCGGGGGGAGGAGCAGACTAGCCTGGTGCCCTTACTAACTGCCTGAACACTCACAAGTTCATCCAAAGGCGACTGTCTTCGCAGAGATCTCCTGCCTGAGAGCTTGTCCTCAGCCTCCAAGTGGCAAACCAGAAGTGCTGAAGACTCCTAGGACCAGGAACAGGCCTCAGAGATCTGAGCACTGCTAGAGGAGGGCGGCTGTGTGACAGAGAAATGCCAGAAATGCCACTCCTGGTCCATCCAGAAAGGACATCAGTCTCAGGGCCTGACTGAGCTGCTTCTGAGCAAAACCAGTGCCAGGTGGAGGCGGGAGGGGAGAGAAAGAGAGAGACAGACAGACAGAGACACAGACAGATACAGAGAAAGACAGAGACAGAGACACAGAGACAGAGAAGGGGAGAGAGACTGAGAGACAAAGACAAAGACAAAGAGAGACAGAGAGACAGAGAGAGAGAGAGAGAGAGAGAAAGAGAGAGAGAGAGAGAGAGAGAGAGAGAGAGAATAACCCCTGCCATAGAGGCAGGCAGGGGATGGGGGTGGGGCTAGGGGGTGATGGGAGGGAACCTGGGAACACTGGTGATGGGAAATGTACACTGGTGGAGGGATGGGTGTTGGAATCCTGTATGACTGAAACCCAATCATGAACAGCTTTGTAAGATCTATCTCAGCTAAAAAAAATTAAAAACAAAACAAAACAAACAAAAAAACTGGTGCCATAGACAGCTCCTGCCTGCAATCATCAAGCTGTTGTCGCTAGCCACTAGCCCTGAATGTCAGGACATATCAGCTAGTAGAATGTACCTTTCTAGAGTAGCATGTTGGTGTCATGGTGTGCCAGGGAAGAATGGGTTTTGCCGGCAAGGATGTTTGCCCTCCTGCAGGAAGCCTCGAGTAGGCATCATGCAGGCCCTGAGTGGGCACCTTCAACAGCACTGATTTTTCATACAGTACCAAGAAACGATGTGTTTGGTACCTGACAAATAAGAGTTCTGAAAGACCAACTGATACAAAATTAGGATGCATCATAGTGCATGCTTCCTATGTGACTCGGGCACTGCACAGCAATACCCTCACCTTCAGAACTACAGGTTCCTTTGGGGCGCAGGAGGGCATGGACACACAGAGGGGTTCCGGGGCTACTCCTAGCTCTGTGCTCAGGGATCACTCCTGAGTGACCCTATCAGATGCCGATGATCTGAACCCAGATCAGCCATGTGCAAGACCAGCCACTGTACTATCTCTCCAGCCCCTAATGGTTCCATTTTATGGGGGGAGGGGGGAGAAACTCAGGCTCTTACAGAATGAGCCTTTTGCTAGTATTTTCAATGCTAGTAAAGTAGAACCTGGCTATGTCCAATTCCAGAAGACTCTTCTGTCCTTTAAATCCCACCTTTCAATCTTGCACAGCAAGGTTGTGCATCATTATTATATGGTTCTTCAAGTCAGCAAGACCAGGGTCATCTTCCAGGCCTACTCCACAGTCCCTGGTGTGGGTTCAGTCAGTATAAACCACCAAACACTCCAACCTGATAACACCCTCTGCAGTCACCTTATGCCTCCCCTTCTGGGACAGCCACAGGTTCACATTTTACCATTTCTGAAACACAGTGTTTTGCTCTCATGGAAATGTGATGTGGCAATGTTTCCGTTTTATGTCTGTTTGTTCCAATGCAAACAAACATAAAAGAAATGTATAACGCAGGCAAAGGCAACTCAGAATCAAAGAAAAGAAGCATATCTAAGAAATACCCAAATCTCACCCAGGGCAGTCCTTAAAAATGCCTGAGAATGAGGAGAAATGATGAGCCTAGTCCATGTCCAGCAGACCAGCCGAAGACTCCATGAAAACTGTATCCACAAGAAGTTTCACCTGCCAGTCTCACATTTCTGGGAGGCTCTGAAAGCCCAAGATTGGAATGCATATATATAGCTAC
The DNA here is from genome assembly GCF_029834395.1 of Sorex fumeus. NCBI lineage: Eukaryota > Metazoa > Chordata > Mammalia > Eulipotyphla > Soricidae > Sorex > Sorex fumeus. Next base: position 49,832,444 of record NW_026606059.1, on the reverse strand, counting down.
GACCAGAAAAGCAAGGTAATTCCTCACTTGTTGGGCCATAAGAGATAACAGCTAATTAGTGTTCATTATATAATAAAACAGTAAAATAAATATTTGACTCTTATTTGGCCAGTCATTCATCCGTCTATTATCTATTCATTCCTACAAAGCTCAACAAATAGCCAACCCAAGTTGGGCACCTTCCTCTGATGTAGGCAGAAAGATGAATCAATCGTTGTTGATACCTGTAAACACAGATTTGGAACGAAGGATAGAAACAGTACAGAAATCAGTCACGTAGGGCCAAAATAGGAGCATTGGGACTGGAGGGAGAAAATGGAGTTGGGATTAAAGGGGCTTTCATAGAGAAAAGGCAGAAGGATTTCTGAATACAAAACCTCATAACAAGCACTCATTGGACAAATGTTTGCTGACTCCTCTGCCATATCTGCAGCACAGCTTTGATACCTGTCACAAAGAGTAGTTTGAGCTGTGTCCCCAGATACCTCACAGCAGCCGTTACCCAGGTCCTGGCCCATGCATGTGAATTATTGCACCACCAACCAAGTTGGGCTCCCAGCACCATATAAACAGTTGCCAGATTCTCGTACCTCCCATCCCTGGGTATGGTTTTCATTCTGGGAATCTGGCCAAAATATTTCACCTGCTAGCTTCCCCTTTCTCAACAATCACACAAGTGGGAGAGTTAGCAGCTAACTCCTGAGATTGTTGGGTAGTTCATAGCATGAAGTAGGAGAAAGGCCCATGTGGTGGAAGAGCTCATTCAGCTTATGCTGTGTATTATCCGTACTTAGAACATACTTGGCACTCAGCTCTATTTTAAAAATGGTCTTGTTTGTTTGTTTGTTTGTTTGGGTTTGGTTTGTTTATTTTGTTTTGTTTTGGGCCATACCTAGCATTAATCAGAGTTCACTCCTGGCAGGGCTCGGGGGAACCATATGCAGTTTCAGGGCTCAAATTCAGGCCGGTCACATGCAAGGCAAGCACCCTATCCACTGTATATCTCTCTGGCCACCAAATTGTATTTCTTTGACATCCCAGTGGTTTGGGGGACAACCAGGCCTACATCTAGAAGGCGATGTGGTAACAAATCAAACTTAGAGGATTGCATACCAGGCATATGCTCCAGACCTTTGAGTACATTCCCAACTCTGAAGGAAGGGGTGTGTGTGTGTGTGTGTGTGTGTGTGTGTGTGTGTGTGTGTGAGAGAGAGAGAGAGAGAGAGAGAGAGAGAGAGAGAGAGAGAGGGAGAGAGAGAACACAGTCCTTAGCATATTAACCATTTTGAAGTATACAGTCCGGTGTAGGATAACATAGGTTTGTCTTTCTCCCTTACCGCAGGGAGCTTAGGTTTCTTGGGTTACATCCATCACAGTGCACCCAAGGCACTCCCATTCCTCTGTGTTTATCTTTCACCTCTTCTCTGTTCTCTGCTTCTCCTATCGGTTAATCACCTATATTCCCAAATCAGACCCTGTGCACTGTAAGGTCATATCCTTCTAAAGACTCTGGATTTTGTATTTGTAAGTGAAATATTGCTTCTCCCTTTCCCTTATGTCTTTTGCATAGTTTACTTTAGTGCAGTGTCCTTTTTATATAGACACAGGAAGACAGTTAATGCTATGTTTTTTTGTAGCTTGGCAGTTAATTAACTCCAAATAATACTCCTGGGCATCTGTCATATTTACTCGACTTGTTGCCTTTAGTTCCTAGCACCCCAAAAGCAGAGTCCTGACAAATGGACTGGATAGACCCAGGGCAAGCTCTATGCTACCCTGGCATTGAAATGGGACAGGCCAAGTGCCATAAAATTTAGAGTAAGTTAAGAGCATGGTCATAGATGAATTCTGTCATGATCCAAAGAGAAATGACTGGATAAGGACCATGTTAGGGTTAGGAAGGACTAATCTGGTCTGAGGACTGTAGTCTGGGATCTATAGCGAGATGTCCCCAGGAGAGCCACCCTATAAGCTTAATATATCTCTTACTGTGTCCATACGATCATGGCGAGCTACCGGGCTGGAGCGATAGCACAGCGGGTAGGGCGTTCGCCTTACAAGCGGCCAACATGGCCGACCCGAGTTCGATTCCTCCGCCCCTCTCGGAGAGCCCGGCAAGCTACCGAGAGTATTCGATATGCCAGACACAGTAACAACAAAGTCTCCAATGGAGACGTTACCGGGCCCGCTCAAGCAAATCGACGATCAACGGGAGGGCCTTTACCTTTACCTTTACCTTACTGTGTCCATACAAAATGACTAGACAGATTATTAAGAAATAAATCTGAGATGACTGTTTATGGACTAAGGAAAGGAGAAGTATATCCTTAGATGAAATTCTGCCCTTGAGCAGATCAACTAGCAGGAGGAGATCTCTGTCTCAGAAGAGCTTCCTGGAAGGAAGGGAAGGGCTTTACATATATTGATTATGCTATCTGACCTAGCTGTAGTTGCTACCCTCAAGCTTGGATGTTGGCTCCAGACCAAGGCAGCAAGACTGGGCACAGGGAAAGGGGAGAGTGGCATGAGAGGAGGAGACAGGAATGAGGGGCAATGTGAGACTAGAACGGGGTGCTCAGTGAGACTGGAGCAGTAGTGCAGGGAGAACGGAAGAAACGGTGACTGGTCACCAACCAGCCTGGTGGCTCTCATTTCCTCCTTCGTCTGCCCATTGCCATCTGCCGTCAGGAGTGAGGGAAGTAGCCCCAAGTCACCAAATGCAGGCAGTGAGAGAGCACCTTATTTATTTATTGAATACACAGTCTAGCACAGTTAAATACAGTCAAATTATTGTATAAGAGTGTTCCAGAACTTTTTCATCTTGCAAGACTGAAAACTCAATACAAATTCCCCCATACCTCTTTTCCCCCAAGTTCCAGTAATTACCATTCTAGCCTCTGTGTACAAGCCTCTGACTGTAGTAGATACCTCATATAAGTGGGAGTCGACACTATCTGCCTTTTTATCATGGGCTTATTTCACTTAGCCTAACATTATTAATGACCATCCATGTTGTGGGATTCACTTTCCTTCCCTTTATTTTTTTTTAATTTTTTTTTTTTGCTTTTAGGGTCACACCTCGCAATGCACAGGGGTTACTCCTGGCTCTGCACTCAGGAATCACTCCTGGTGGTGTTTGGGGACCATGCAGGATTCTGGGAATTGAACCTGGGCCAGCCATGTGCAAGGCAAATGCCCTACCCGCTGTACCATCACTCCAGTTCTGAATTTCCTTTCTTCCTAAGACTAATTTTCCACTGTATGTGTATACAACACTTTTATCTATTTGTTCATTTTGGGTATTTGGGGTGCTCTCCCCTCTTGGTTATTATGAATGCTGCTGCCATGAACTGGGTAGGCCAATATCTGATATCCAGCTTTGAATTTTTTAGGATTTATACCCAGAAGTAGAACTGGCGGATCTTTTGACAGTTCTATTTCACATATTTAATTTTTAAATTTTGAGCATCACAATTTACAAACTATTATTAATAGAAATTCATACATGAACTCTCCGAGTGCCACACCCTCCACCCATGTGAAAATGTTGGTTGAATGAAGTAACTCATGAGTGCTGCCAAAACAGACATCCTCAGACCATGACTTCCTAAGCACACCTGCGATCAAAATCCAGGCACCAACCAGTCAATACTGTCTAAGTTGTGCCAAGGATTTCCCACAAGCTTCATGCTTTACAACACAGTCAATTGTAAGTTACTTTCTAGAGCCTGGTGAGAACCAAACTTCTCTGAGAAATCAAGGCTTCCTAGGACCAGAGAGATAGTGCAGACTTCTGTTTGCCTTGCTTGCAGGAGAACCCGGTTCAATTCCCAGCACTGCCTACTGAGCAGTGCCTAGAGCAATCCTTCAGCACAGATCCAAGAGAAAGCCCTAAGCACTGCTGGGTGTGGTATAAAAACCAAACCCAACCCAACCAGATGAGAAATCAAGACTTCCCACCCCACCTTTCCCTCCGGACAACACAGAACAAGGAGGAACTAATTTGGGGTGGCGGGGAGGGCAGGGAGGGAGTATTACTGGCACTCCAGTGTTAGGAGATCTGGCCTCAGCTATCAGTTCTGGTTGCCAACCCATGTAGTGGGAAAGTACACTGGCTACACACAGCCTCAGAGAGTAAGAGCCCATGGAGTGGAAACCGGCTCCACTGCCTCCTGGAAGCCAGGGGAACCGCATGGGCTATGGAGGCCCCCTCTCTCTGATCAACGATGAGTACCACTCCATATCCAGAAAACACACCCAAAAAGGGCAGAGGGCCATGGACAGAAATAAAGGTCACAGTTCCTAAAGGACCCATGTGCATACACACACACACACACACACACACACACACAAGAGGAGGGATATGAACACTGGCTCCTGGGTACATATGGAAGAGAAGATGGACCGCCCCCAAATGCCCATCCCAGGACCCTTGCAAAGGACTCCGTGTTCTGTGTTAGGACATTCCTGCATCAGCCTGTTTCCTCAGGGAGCCGTCTGGCTGGCTTGTGTTTGTAGCAGACAGGGTTCTTTCACATGTGCTGGCCTATTATGGAAAGGGGTCAATCACCTGTCCCATGTGAGGACAGGGAAGCCAGGTTTGCAGAAACCCCACTAAGCCTGTCTGTGAGATTGACATTCCAACAAATGCTCTTTTAACAGGATAAAGAGATGAGGGAAGTTTATGGGCTGATACAACTGAGAAGTTCCCAGGAAAGATGGAGCTTTTGGCCTGGCTAGATTGAGGGCTCAAAGGATGTGGTTGGACTGAAGTGAGGGGTGAGGTGGAGGGGTCACTCTTCATGTGTTGATTCTGCATCAAGTGGGGGCTTGGGAGTAAGAGGTAAAGAGTCTGCCCCACCTAGAGTGGGGCACTGCTCTTCAAGTTTCTGCCCAGCCACAGTTCATCAATCCCTGTGTAAGGAATACTTCTCTTTCCCAGGAGATCTAATAAAAAGCATCCAGGTTGACCCAGTGTCTCTGTCTAACCCTGATCGGATCTCTGTGCTGACTATTTCTGCTTGGGGCCCATTGTGGTACAGGGAGGCGGGCAGAGGTAGAGGTATCAGACCCTCAGGATTTTCATAGACTCATCCAAAGGAAGCTAGCAAATAGAGGGAGAAGACAGGGAGGGGAGAAGAGAGAAGAGGGAGGCAGAAAAAGAAGAACTGGATGGAAGGGAGAAACTCAGAATAAGTCACAAAGAATGTTTATGGCTGAAGAAATAAGGTAGCCATCAACTTTAACTTCTTATCAGTGCATTTTGGAGGCCACACTTTGTCAGTACAACTCACTCCGGAGGATGCTGGAGGTCCAGCTCTCACTGGTCGCCAGTGTTCAAAACACGAGTTCCAGCCACTTCTGCTCCCTCCCCAGCCCCATTTCAACTTTAAATAAAACAATAAGAACCAAAGTTAAGTGAGCTTGCAAGTCTTTAAAAAGAAAAAACTCTAAGATGAAAGGGGATATAATTCACATGCCATACCACCAATTTAAAATATACAATTCAACGGTTTTATAGAATAATTCACAGGATTGTGTAACCATCAACACAACTGATTTTAGAATATTTCATCACCTCCCAAAAAGAAACCCGGTCCCTATCAGCAGTTGCTCTCATTTCCACTTCTCAGTCTTGGCAAGAGATCTGTATTCTTGAGTCTCTGGAGATTTCATATAAAGCCTGGCAAGCTACCGAGAGTATCCTGGCCGCATGGCAGAGCCTGGCAAGCTCCCCGTGGCCTATTCAATATGCCAAAAACAGTAACAACAAGTCTCACAGTGGAGATGTTACTGGTGCCCACTCGAGCAAATCGATGAACAACGGGAAGACAGTGCAGCTCTACTATCATGCAATATGGGTTTTTAAGAGTGTGTCCTTTGTAGTGACATCACAGAAATACCCTGTCTTCCTGAGCACAGACAGGCCTCTGGTTCTGATCAAGTTGAACTTCACTCCATGGATATGAGCTAGAGGAAGGGGCTAGGAGAACCCGCCCCCGCCCCATCCACCGAAGGAACCCTGGGAAGCGACGGAGGCTGGCAATGGCACAGAGGCTGGTATGACTCAGCCAACATCAGCCCTGCAGCAGAGAGGGCGTGACCGCCTCTGGAAGCCTTAAGTCTCAGCCTGGCACAGTGCCTGGGGGAAGGAAACGGCGTGGGCGGGCATTAGATCAGACATTCCTAGGAATCCCCAGGGAAGGGCACTGACCGTTTGTGCCCTGCACCCCGTTCCAGTTCCTGTTTCATTCAGGATTCCCCTTCTCCCACAAACCGCACATCCCTGAACCGTTCCCCAAGTGGCGAGCCCAACTGGGAAGATACAGTCCTGGCAACAGGCTGGTCATTAGTGGAAGGGCCATGTGTTCACAGAGAAGCTGGAGGCTTCCGGGAAAGCTCTTCCTTGCTCTTTTACAAGTAGACAAGTAGTTTTGGAAATGATGTTTGTTCTCTCTCTCTCTCTCTGGCTTTCTGTCTCTCTCTCTCTCCCTCTTTCTGTCTCGCTCTGTCTCTGTCTCTCCCTCTTTCCATCTCTCTCCCTCTCTGTCTCTCTGTCTGTCATATCTCTCTCTCTCTCTCTCTCTTTTTCTCGCTCCTCTCTCTCAGTGTTGTACTACAGATGAGAAGCTCAGAACAGGTTTCATGAGTAGCTGCAGGGAGAAACTCACAGGACAGACTAGAAGAACCTCAGAGAAAGAGAGCCCGGGTAAAGAGGGCAATTCTGAACCCCACTGTGCCATAAGCCTGGTGAGCCCTACTCCTCCCACTTCTCTGCACACCAAAACAGCAGTTGATCTGTAGAGACTAATGCAAAGGTACCAGGAAAAGCCAGCAGGAGCTGGAGGCAGGGGAGGCCAAGTGATGCCCCCACTGCAACCCCTACCCTCCTCAGGCATCACTATACAAAGTCTTGCCTCTATCTGTCTTGGATCAGGTCTGGGTCCCTCCATAGTCTTGCTGTTTCTAGACTCCAGGAACAATTCCTTCGGACTCTCAAGCTAGAGCCACCAGCAAGACTCACTACTGGAAGAAAGCGTTCTATTCGGGATGTTGGGGGTTCGATGGGCACAACTGTATTCGAGGGGCTGCAAAGATAGTGCAACAGGGTAGAAGCATTCCTTGCATGCTCAAGCCCCTCCCAGTTTAACTCCTGATACCACATGGCCTTCCTGATCACCCCAGAGTGCCAGAATATGTGGCCCTAGAGGCCTCCAGAACCATCAGACTGAGCCGGCCAAGCACCAAAGCATCAGGTCCTCACAGACTCCCAAGTACTCCTGAGTGTGTCCCCCCAGACACCCTGGAGGAATCACTGAGGAGGCACCTGTGAAAAATAAATGTTATGGGGCTGGAGAGAGAGCGCAGTGGGTAGTGCATTTGCCTTGCACACAGCCGACCCAGGTTCAATTCCCAGCATCCCATATGATCCTCAGAGCACCCAGGAGTAACCCCTGAGAGCAGAGCCAGGAGTAACCCCTGTACATCACCGGGTATGACCCAAAAAAACAAAAAAAAAAATACACCTTGTTTTCAAGCCATTTAAAGTTGGGGCGACTACAGTAACTGTCATAGAATCTAAACCAACATTCCATCCTGGTTTCTTCACTGTGAAATGCCTCTTTGAATAGAATTTTTAAGGTTTCTTTAATTCATCAAAAAAAAAATTAAGCCACCTTCAACTGAACATCCATGTTTCAAATTAAATAATTCCAAATCATGACACAGTCATGCATTGCTTCATGACATTTTTGGTCAACAATGGAGCACAGACAATGGTGTTCCCCTACCCATGGTTCTCAACTGGGAACATATTCTTGGTGATTTTACATCATTTGTAGCAACACCTAATGCTATATAATGCATTGAGTTTTTGCAAGTATAATTAACATCACCTGAAAAGACATTTGAAAACCTGTTGTAACTTTTGTGTTGGATGTTTGAGTCAAAACATCACACATAATAAAATATGACTTAGGGTAATCCTCTGATAAAGTGTCTCTAAACTAGAGGGTCATGGGGTCCCCTGTGGACCCCTAGAATATTTCAAAAGGGCACAGGTTAAACTGTATAAGTGGGGGACCACAGTACAAGACTAGGGACCAACAGGTCAGACAGGTAGTGGGAAAGGAAGGAAATGTTTGAGGAACACAGGTCTAAACCATATCATTCGGCCAAGGTGTGTAATAGGCTATACTATCTACACAATGGCTGTTTGGGTTTTTATTTGCAGGGGAAGCATACCTAGCGCTGCTCAGGGCTTACTCCTGGCTCTGTGCTCAGGGATCACTCCTGGCAGTGCTTGGAAAAACATATGTGGTTCTAGAAGTGAACCAGAGTTGGCTAAATATATGCCTTAACCCCTATACTAGCTCTCTAGCCCCTTCCATCTAGTTTTGTGTAATTATACCCTCTGATGCTCACACAATGACAAATCACTTAATAACACATTTCTCAGGATGTATCCTCATCATTAAGTGGCACATGACTGTATAACGGTATCTGCTTTCATCAGGAAGCCAAAAAATCATACAGGAGCCTGAGATATAAACAAAGCAAGTCATTAAAATGTTTCAGATGCCTTGGCAAAAGATCATGCATGAGAGCGAGGCACAAACAAGGAGCTGGTAGAGCCTCCTGGGAATGAAACTGTTCTAGAAGGGCAAACACTCCTGTCCGGGGGGATGGTATTTATCAAACAGACAGATGTGCCAAGCATTCCAGGCAGAGGGACCAACCTGAGCGAAGGTTTGGGTGCCTGAAACAAGGACGAGTGAAGGAGATGGGCACTACCCTGAATTAAAGCATCAGGGCAGAGGAGAAGGGAAAGGGAGCTGTAAGGGAGGGGTAAAGGAAATAAGAAAGATGAAGATGAAGAGGAACACAGAGACACAGGCCTTGATAGGGGTTCGAGAAGGTGTAGCAGTCATGATTATTGAGAACAACTGACATGATGGGAGCTCATACTTCCCAGAGGGAGTCAGGTTCTCCAGTACTTAATAAATATTAATGACCTATTACCGACTCCAATTCCCTGGCCTGTGTCATTTCTTTTCTATACTGTTTCCTTACCCTTTTCATTTAATTCGGGTTTCTCCACTTAGCCTCCTAAATTCCCTACCCAGGTTCACCCCATTTTCCTTATAAATCTGTACCTTTCCCCGTCTTCCTAGGTTACCCAAACCCTTTTTCACAAACCAATTCCTTGGAGGAGAGACAGGGCGTTAAAATAGGCCCACACACTGACAAGCATCATCACAGCTTTAGGGTCACTGACCATAAAAAGGATCTGGAACTAGGGAAAGAGCCAGCGGTCTTGGTTCCAATCCAGCGTCATTTGTTAAATCTGGTACGTAAGAAGGCTGATCAAGATATCAACTTCCTCGCAGTTGCTTCTTTTCATAACTTTTTAAAAAATATGGATGGATAGCCATGCCGCCAGACTCCAAACCAGGCTGTTTTCACTTGGGGCGCCTCAGAGGAGTGGGGCGGGCGAGAGCCCTCCCCACCCCAAGAGATCCAGCCCTGGCAGCCGACCTCCACACCCCAACCGTCACCACGCTCCAGGCTGCTCCCCACATGCTCAGGTCAAGCCTCACATATGAGTGAACATATTCCTGGACCCATCATAAGACACTTCCTACCCATTCTCCATAATTGCCACACCATATTTGATGAGGTTCAGACAGTAGGCAACAAATCATAGAGGAAAATATATATATATGCACATATACATATTTTCAGATATATATACCAAAGCTCACATCATCCAAACTTTAACAGCATGTTAGTGATATCCTATAACAGAATGTCTTAATGGCTCCTGCCATAATAGAACAATCTTCACACTGTTTCCTACATGAACACTTTTTTGTAAGCATGTTCAGCAGTTCTTCATAACAGACAATACAAAATATATTCTTTCAACTGTGTTTTGGGACAGGGATTGGGGTTTGGGATGGAAATATCCCGAATTTGGTGGTGGGAAGGTGTAATGGTGGTGGGATTGGTGTTTGAATATTAAATGTAATCAAATATTGTGAACTAACTTATAAAATAAAAAAAAGTTTTTTTAAAAAAAAGTATGGAAAGAGCTGGAAATGACCTCAATGTCATCCACTTCAATTCCCACACTTTCATGAGGAGGAAGCTGAGGTCCTCAGAGGCAGGGCAAGATGCTTAAGGTCACAGCTCAGCTTCAGAGTCACAGCTCAACTGCGGTGTCCAAGTTCATGCAAAAATACAGTATTAAGTAGAAGCAAACTGCAATTAGCTTAGTCGGTTTGCAACAATTACTACAGTTCAAGTTTATTCACCTTCTATTAAGTTTTTTACACTGCGTTTATTTAAAGAAAGATGGCATAATACCTAAGACCAATATGTGCTAAAAAAAAAACACCATATAGTACTTAGTCATAAATCACAGAATTTCCCCCCTCCCCCCTAACTTTGGTATCATTAGTCAATCCTCTTATTTAGACAAAACTCGAGTTTCTCAGAGAGAGAACGTGATATTTGCAAAAGCATAAATCCTGTTAGAACTGATATTTAAGATGCAACCACACATTTTTGTTCTCAGTTACTGTTTTCCTCCAAAACATTCATTCACTTCGACAGATAATCCGCTGCCAATTATTCTCAAATACCAGAGATAGTCTAGGGATTAGAAGTTTGCTTTGCATCTGACCAATCCCAATTTGATTCTTGATACCACATACGGTCCCTTGAACAACACGAAGAGTGATCCCTGAACATAAAGTCAGGAATAAGCCATGAGAACCACTGGCTGTGGCTCAAAAGCAAACAATTATTTCCAAATGATTCAAAATATCCCTGGCAGACTACAACTACTAAACTAGGATATTGCAGAGGTGGATAGCAACCTAAATATATAAAGAACCGTTATAAATAAATGAGACAATGCATACCAAAAATAAATATGAGCAAAAGAAACAGAAACAACTCAAATGAAGGAAACCAGTGGAAAAGAGATGAAAAGTTTAACCCTGCTTTTAAAAAATTTTAAATGTAAAAACATTTACCTTTATCCAGGATTAATATAATTGATAATGTCCACACTGAGCATGAATTAAGGAAATTTACGGTCTCAAAAAGTGCTCTCCATAAATGCAGGCTGGCTGAGTAGGTGATGGGAGGGACACTGGTGGTGGGAAATGTACACAAGGACATTGGAACGCTGTATGACTGAAACCCAATCAAGAACATATTTGGAACTGTGTATCTCACAGTGATTCACTAAAAACAAAAAAAGTCTTCACCTGGAGAGTCCCAATATCTTCAGTGAAAGAAATCAGATTATTAAGGGTACTGCGTCTCAGCTGCCTGTGTGGGAGAGCCCCTGTAGAATGGTTCTCTTCTTGGGGCTGGCTGATGATGGCACAACCACCATCTTGTTTCTCTTTGTTCTTTCTAAATTTTCTTTTTTTGTTGTTTTTTTTTTTCAGACCACACCCAGTGATGCTCAGCGCTCCTGGCTTAGCACTCAGGAATGACTCCTGGTAGGGCTCAAGGGACCAAATGGGATGCCGGGGATAGAACCTGGGTCAGCCGTATGTAAGGCAAGTGGCTCCCCATTATGCAATCTCTCCAGCCCCTCTTTCTAATGTGACAAGCACATACATGTTTCCATATGGGGTATCTGGAATAAAGGAATGACTGTCTCATGAGTATATCTAGGGATCTTTAGAGGGGTGACGAAATTTCTCCAAACTTGATTGTAGGAAAGGGTGACCATAGTGACAAGACACTGTGTCACTGTCAGTGTCACTATGGTCAAGATCAGGGAGTTCTGCAATCCAAGTGGAGAAACTGGGCCATAAGAATGCTGGCACAGGAGCTGGAGCAACAGCACAGTGGGTAGGGCATTTGCCTTGCACGTGGCCAACCCGGGTTTGATTCCCAGCATCCCATATGGTCCCCTGAGCACCGTCAGGAGTAATTCCTGAGTGCACAGCCAGGAGTAACCCCTGAGCATCACCAGGTGTGACCTAAAAAGCAAAAGAATGCTGGCACAAAAATCTGATTCTAAAAGGATTTTCAAAGAAATCGTGAAAGACCTCAAGATTAGAAATTGTGAAAGACCTCAAGATTAGTGCATGTGAGCGGAAGTAGGAGATGGGAGAGGCAGAGAGTGTGCTCAGGTGGGACCCAGCAGTCCATTTTTGAGCCAAACACAGCAAACCAGAGTCTCTCTGGCTACACCATCCCAGTTGGTCTAGGTCTTCCAGTCAAGGCAGAAACGCCTTTGAGTAGCCGAGTGCCACAGCAGCCGAGTGCCGCATGCCCCCTCCCTAGCAGACAAGCACTAGGCATCATTCCACTGCCTCAGCACCTCTGGCTCCAACAGCCTCTTCACCTCCCGGCCTGCTCTTCCCTTCAGAGAGCCGCAGGGTCCCTTGTAGCCCTTGTAGCTCGGGGCTTTTGAACAATTTAATTCTCCAGGTGACCTGCTGAGATGAGATGAGTCGAACACTGGCTGTCACATGTTGCTCTCAGCAGGTAATGAAAGGAATCAGGTGTGTTCACTCATTCGAAAGGAGCACTTGGTGAGCAATGCCAGGCTGCAGGCTCTGGCCAACATGCTGGGCTTACAAGAGCGGGCTAAACGGTAGGAACTCCTGAAGCTCCGAGACTCACGGTGGAGGGCAGGGACAAGGACAGATGGGATAAGCAGTGCAGGACAGAACTCCAAAGCTGGCACTAAGTCCTCTAAGGAGTCAGGGGCTGACAGGCTCATCACCTTTATAAGAAACATTAACAACAGCTACTGTGTCTCATCTCACTCATCTGTGGTATAGACACAAAACGAGGGAGGGAATGGATGATACCAAGCAACAACACACACTTGGCCTTGGATTACAAAACTGATTCCCAAGCAGGGGGGGTCGGGGGGAGAAGGGGGACTAAGGAAGGAGGAGTAAGAGGTAGAGGAGAGGGGATACTGGGATGGTGGGGAAGTTCTTGAGCACTTTGGTGTGGGAATATGTGAGCATCATACCATAAACACTATTATTGTTGTAATCATACTACCAACAATGAAATAATTGGGAGAGAGATGTTTAGCCACAGCCAGCTGTGCCCAAGTCTTAATCCTGGCTCTGTGCTCAGGAAAAAATCCTAGAAGTCCTTGGGGGCAGTATGTGGTATGGGGGATCGAACCAGGGTTGGTAGTGTGCAAGATAAGTACTTTCACCCCATACTATCTCTCCATCCCAAGTCAAATAATTTGTTTAAAGTTATCACGTATAGGGGCTAGAGCAATAGCACAGGGGGTAGGGCGTTTGCCTTGCAAGCAGCCAACCGGGGTCCGATTCCCAGCATCCCATATGGTCCCCCGAGCACTGCCAGGAGTAATTCCTTAGTGCATGAGCCAGGAGTAACCTCTGTGCATCACTGGGTGTGACCCAAAAAGCCAAAAAAAAAAGAGTTATCATGTATGTCAGACACTAGCTATTGGGGGCAGAAGGCACACTTCTGCCCACAAGTTACTCACACTTGAACCCACATGCCCCAGCACCTCTGGGTATTGCCCTGTCACTGGAGGTCCCCAATACCTTAGGTCTGGCCCCGGTGGCCCCCCAGCACCGTCAAATTGCTGGGTTCCAACACTAAACTGTCAGGTCCTAGATATCACAAGAGTGATCCTAGGGTCCTATGGGCATTGCATGGGAAGCACCCCAAAAGGGAAGGACAGTGAAAAAGAGACAAATAATGCAATCAAGATTCTTCCAGGTAAATGGATTGTGAGCAATGATACACACATACTTGGTTGACTGATTCATGTAGCCTGTTATGCTAAGTCCTGAGAGTTTCTTGTTTCTCTTTTTCAAGCCAATCATCTCAGGACCCTGGCAATCGGTCCCAGTTGATAGAACCTTATCACCCAGGAAGTTAGAGTGACCAGTGGGGGAGGTGAGACCATGGAGTCACGGAGCATTTCCATCCCCACATGAATGTCTGTGACCTCCAAGACATCCCTCATGCACCCCGGCCCACGTCTCTGGATCTCTAAGGACAACATGAAAGATTTGTTCAAATAGAGAAGGAAAAAGCATAGCTCTACATGAAGCATCTGATCTACTATGTGGCTGGCACTAGGGATACAGTAAGACTGCAGGGGAGAAAGAAAATCAGGGTATGTGTGTTTGTACGTGTGTCTGTCTGTCTGTCTGTGGGCCATGGAAGAAACAGGGTGTGTGTGTGTGTGTGTGTCATGGAAGAAACAAACAGGGTGTGTGTGTGTGTGTGTGTGTGTGTGTGTGTATCTGTATGTAAAATATTTCCTCACTTGCAAATCACTCAGTGAGGCAGTTTATGCCCATTTCTCAAGAGAAAAATGTAAGCTTGGGAAGTCAGAACTTTCTGGGTGAGAGCCCAACTGACCACAGGTCTGTGTGCTTATATCATGGCCATTAAGCAGCTTGATCAGGAGCCAGAGAGGCCGTTCACTGGCGGCTACTCAGGGTCTCACTGGGACGGGGAGGAAAGGGCCGGCTCTACCCCCATCCCGTTAGGTCCCACGTGTCTCATCACTGTGGGCCCAAACCTGACTGTCCAGTGGCCTCTGAAGGATGGTGGTCACCAGGTCATCAAGGGGAACAGGCCAAGGCACGAAACCTACTCCCACCTGGGGTGGCCCAGCGCCTGTAACCTACTGCAGGGACTGGACACATTTCTGCCAAAAGTCTTTGAGTTTCGAGATTTGTTTCTAAGTCTCTGGGATCATGTTAAGCAGTTCTATCAGGAACCAGAGAGGCCATGCCTCCAATTATATAGCTGAGCCCAACATGGTTTGCAGGTGTGTCACATACCTAACTTTTGGCCATTTACTTTCTTGGTAAACTTTGCCCCAAGTTTTTGGGGTCTGGCCAAAGGCACAGCAGCAGTTTTGGGGTATCTGGAAGTCTGAAGGCGCCATCAGGCTGCTGATGCACTTGCCTCACAGGTACAGATTGACCTGCTGGAGGCATCATACCCCCTGGGCTCTGTGCTTAAATGCAGGTGGAGCAGGGGAATGGCACGAAGAACTAGAGCACATCCTGTGCAAGAGGGAGCCCAAATTCAATCCTAAGTATGAGAGAGAGAGAAAGAGAGAGAGAGAGAGAGAGAGAGAGAGAGAGAGAGAGAGAAGGAGGGAGGGAGGGAGGTGGAGGCAGAGACAGAGACAGAGGCAGACAGAGAGAGACAGAGAGAACTGCTTCCCTCACCTGAAAGCTGTGCGAAAGCTGATTAAACCATAGAGGGAACGACCCTGATATAAAGTTTAAAGGAGATGCCCGAGTGGGGGCTGAGCGCTAAAACTAAGGTGAGGCAGTGAGTGGGGTAAAGGCTAGAGGACCCAGAGGTGTGGGTGTGGAGCTGAGACAGGCATAGTGGATATGCACAGAAGGGGCTGGAGCTGAAAAGCACAAAGAGGCCAAAATCAGGTCTAGAGAAAGAGGGAGATGGGCCCCGGGCTGTTCAAAAAACTTCTCCCCTCTCAAGGCTCAGGCCAAGCAAGCACAGACACCAGGAAAAGCATGTCTGAGCGCCACTGAAACAGGAACCAGAGTGCTAGAGCTGTGGGGGCGAGATAAGAAGGAAGAGGGCAGGCTTGCCTCCCCCAGTTTCCATGGAAACCCACAGACTGATAGGACCAAGAGCCCAAGGGGTGGTGGCCTTGTGGGACAGAAACAAGACTTTGAAAACCCTGTCACCACCGGTTCCTCTTCCTCCCTGTGGTCTTCATTCAATAACCCCCAAACAGACAGAGCCCACTCACTATGGTCAAGGATCCTCACTACACACTGGTCACCGACAGGTCCCATAGCGAATAGTGGTCCCCAAATTCCTACTGTGCCATCTCAGCAGTTCACTCGACACCCCATGCTCACCCTCCTCTCTATATAGTATCTGTTTGATTCATCTCCTAGAGTTGTGATCATCAACCAGCCCAACATCCAAAGTTCACTGCTCCAGCAAAGGGAGAAAGAGGATGAGAAGATCACCGGACAGGCATTTCTCAGAGCATGGCACAAGGGCTGAGTGACATATGACCACATACAGCCCTTCCCACCTCACAGTCACTCACTCCTGGACTCCTCCCAGAGCATCTTTTCTCCCACCAGCTCTTGCCCTCACCCACCTACTCAGCCCAACACAGTCAATGTCCTCTTTCTTTCTAAAGCACAAGTGCCACCTTGCGCCCTGCCTCAAACCTGCCATGGTGCCCCAATGGACACAAAAGTACACGCTTCAGAATGTGGCACCTTCTTTCCCTTCCAGACTCACTAGATCCTGGACCAAACACTAGGCTCCAGCCATACTGACTTACTCCTATTTCCCAGCACAAACCATACTATTTCTACCATCCATATTCTTGCTTAAAGCATTCCCTGTGCCTTGAATTTCCTTCCCTTTCTTTCACTCTTTGCTAGCTAACTCTCATGTCTTATTTAAGATTCCGCTCAAGGGCAAACCTTGCAACTCTTTCCTGTGAGGTGGGGGCTGGCACCACTGCATGAGCACCCCACTTATGGGAGCACAGGCTCCCATAGGACCACCCAAAATCCACCAACTCACAACTTTCTGTGCATCTCCCGTTCATAAAGGAGGGTGCCAGCGAGCAGCCCAATACCTGGCCATGACTGGCACTGAAAGAATGAGAAAGAAGAATGAAAGGAAGAGTGACAGGCAACATATGTTGTGGGAACCCAAAGAACAAATAACTCATGAAAGGAAAGCTTAGGTGAGGCTTCACAAAGAAGCCAGGCATTCAAGAGCAAGTTGGGTTTCGCTAGGTGAAGAAGGTAAGGAAACAGCAAGTCAAAGGAGAAAAAAAATTAGCCAGGTTGTGGGTATAGAAAAATAGGTCATGTGGGCACCAGGGCATCACAAAATGGCTAATGTGCTGGTCTATTAGGCATGAGACTGTAAACTGGACCCCTGTGCCACCCATGACTGAGAATGGCCCCACACAAATTTCTAGCTACAAAGAAGCACAGCACCTGGCGTGAATGTGAGGAGAGACGCTGTCACTAATGGTGGGAATGCCGACTGGTCCAGCCTTTCTGGAAAACAATGTGGACATTCCCTCAAAAACTAGAAATTTAGCTTCCACATGACCCCGCAACACCACTTCTGGGAATATATCCCAAGAGTGCAAAAAAGCACAGCAGAAATGACATCTGTATATGTTCATTGCAGCACTGCTCACAATAGCCAAAATCTGGAAACAACCCGAATGCCTGAGAATAGATAACTGGTTAAAGAAACTTTGGTACATCTACACAATGGGATACTATGCAGCTGTTAGAAGAGATGAAGTCATAAAAGTTGCTTATAAGTGGAAAGACATGGCTAAGTGGAAAGACATCAGGCTAAGTGAAATGAATCAGAAAGGGATAGACATAGAAGGACTGCACTCATTTGTTGAGTGTAAAATAACAAAACATGAGACTGACACTCAAGGACAGTAGACACAAGGGTCAGGAGGATTGCTCCATAGCTGGAAACCTGCCTTATAAGCGGGGGCAAAGGCACCTAGAATAGAGAAGGGATCACTAAGAAAATGATTGGAGGGATTGGTACGGATGGGAGATATGTGCTGAAAGTAGATAAAGGGCCAAACATGATAACCCCTCAGTACCTGTATTGGAAATCGTAATGCCCACAGGTAGAGAGAGAGTATGGGGTAAACTGTCTGCCGTGGAGGCAGGGGGAGAATGGTAAAGGGGGGTGTGCCGGGGAGACTGGTGGTGGGGTATATGTACTGGTGGAGGGATGTGTGTTTGATCATGTATGAATGTAACTCAAACATGAAAGCTTGTAATGTATCTCATGGTGATTCAATTTTTTAAAAAATTTAAAAAAGAAGAAGCACAACACCTAACAAGTTCAATCCTGGCCAGGCACCACAACTCGGGGGGAAAAAACAGATGTTCAAGGAGTGTGGCCAGAAATACAATGCCCAGTGTGTGTGAGCATCAGCACAGACGAGCACCCTGGCCAGAATGTGCTCCATCTTAGCTAAAGTGCGGAGGTCTGCAGCATTTTACATTACAGACTAGTTTGCCAGCACGGCATTCTGATGCAAACCCCCAGCAGGCACCCAAGCCAAGCTTCTTTGGTGCCACCCCTGTCATTGCAGCAACATCAAGAGAGGGACAAGAAGGGGAAGTTAGTTTTTTTAAGTAAGTGGTTTGGTCATGAATTTCAAAGAGGGTGTTGGGCGGAAGCCCAGGGGGGAGTATGGAAGGATGCTGTGGAACCAGAACCATCCAGGTGCCAATGATGTGACCATCTCCTTAGCTCTTAGTTCTTTGGGGGTATTTTGTAGCAGAATGCCCACCTCAAAGGAAGGGGCATTCAGTGTCTTGCTTCTTCCATATCCTTGTTTCTTCCAGCTCTGACATTTCTCTGCTTGTCATGTTCTATGCAAGGCTTCCTCCTGGCCCCTGACAGCTGCCAGTTCCAGGTGCCACATGCCACCCTAGTATGTCCCACAGCAGGAAAGAATTGGTTTCCTTCTAAATATCTCTCAGACTGGAAAAAAAAATTCTTGCCCCTCTGCTGCCCTGAAAACATCCCATCATATTTGACAGTCAGAGCTGGGTCACATGCCCATGCCCTCAATGAAAACAGGGACAAGGGAGACAGAGAGACTCCTCTGGGCTAGGACAGACCTCCCTTGAAGTCCGAAGGAAGTGGGCTGTGTTGGAGCTGGAGAGATACAACAGAGGGCAGGGTGCTTGCCTTGCACACAGCTCTCTGGATCAGATCCCCAGCAATGACTCTAGCTCCCGTGAGCACCAGCAGGCATGATCCCGGAGCACAAAGCCAGAAGTAAGTCCTGAACACCACTGAGTGTGCCCCGCACGGGGGGGGGGGGGGGGGGGGGGGGGAGGAGGAGGAGGAGAAAGAAGCAGCAGTAGCAGCAGCAGCAGCAAAGATGGGCTGTGCAGTCAGTCAAGATGAAAGGGAAATAGAGGGTACTGAGTAAGACAGCGACAGTGTCTGTTCCACCTTCTCACCCATCCCTCTCCACAGCAGACTGTTAAACAGTACAACCTGCAAACTCCCCACCTCTTCAACTTTCTGGGGTTCTATTTTAAGCCTGAGGAAGTAACTGTCCTAGGAGAGGAAATTTGCTAAAGGCTATTACGGGAAGGTCTATAAACAACACAGTTTGCTTTTCTACATCAGACGTCCTGGGATGGGGGGGGGGGGGAAGAGGATAGGAAATAGCAAAGGACTCTATCCCAGAAACCCCAAATGTCACTTTATGTTAACCTTTCTCCTTGAACAAATATTTTCCTTAGACCTTTAGAAAACAAGAAAGAAAATCACCAGCACATGCCTGGCACAGAGACTTTGATTCAGCTCATTCTCAGCCTTGACCCCCACCTCTTCCTGCCTCTCTCCACATCCTGAAACCCTGCCCACATGGAAGAGGAGGCTCAGAGAGGCCCCCCCTCCCCTAAGCTCGCCCATCTCTGCTGGAAAGACAGCTCATCTCACCTCCCTCCCTTCTTAACAAGCTCACAATTACTACCTAATAACTTTACTATCCTGTGAACTGAAGTCTGCCCTAAATGACCATGTCACACTTGTCTCCTACATTCCTGTGCCCCTGACCGATGTTCCAGGTCAATGACATACAGTAAATATGACAGTGTTTCCTACACACTCTACTATATTTCATTGGTGTGTTCTAATCTATCCCATCCAGGTTTGTGCAGTTTCATTCTACTCGGTTCCCGCAATGATTAAGTCGCCTGAAGATGTGTTTCTCAGAACATAGCCCCCTCATGAAACACTGTGTGATGACTGCGTAACTGTGAGCTATTTGAGTGCATGAATATTGCTTTTGCATCTTTGTTTCCTAGGACTCTTGCAGCACAAAGCTGGGTATGCAGGAGAAAGGTGTTGCAATGAAAACTTTTCAGGCTGAATTCATTCTGCCATCTTTCAACTCCCTTTAGAGCACTCTCACCATTTGCAAGACACTGATTTTTGTTGCATACCAATAATCTGACAGGCACATAACCACTTTTGACATACACTGCTCTACTTAAATTCTTTTTAAAGGGGTGGGGGGGAAGGGGATCTTCCTAAAAGTCACCTGAAGCTCTTTGTATAATTCACAGATGAGGAAACAAAGGGTGAAAAAGGGTGAAGTCCAGTTCGATTCTCTCAAGACCATATGAAGATTTCAAGCAAGGAATTCAATCAAAACTCTCTGTGCCTCTGTGTGTGTGTGTGTGTGTGTGTGTGTGTGTGTGTGTGTGTGTGTTTGGGGGTGGGGGGGAGGAATGATGAGACTTAACCCAGGGCCTCACGTGCAGAGCAATCAATTGCTCTATTGCTGAGCTATAACTACCACCTGAAAGTGAAATCTTTATTAACTTTATTATTATTATTGGGCTGA
Source organism: Sorex fumeus (assembly GCF_029834395.1). Classification (NCBI taxonomy): domain Eukaryota; kingdom Metazoa; phylum Chordata; class Mammalia; order Eulipotyphla; family Soricidae; genus Sorex; species Sorex fumeus. Next base: position 49,812,016 of record NW_026606059.1, on the reverse strand, counting down.
AGCGATAGCACAGTGGGTAGGGTATTTGCCTTGCACGCGGCCAACCCGGGTTTGATTCCTCCATCCTTCTTGGAGAACCCGGCAAGCTATTGACAGTATCCCACCTGCAGGGCAGAGCCTGGCAAGCTACACATGGCACATTCGATATGCCAAAAACAGTAACAACAAGCCTCACAATGGAGACGTTACTGGTGCCCGTTCAAACAAATCAATGAACAATGGGATGACAGTGCTACAGTGCAGTGCTACATTATTATTATTATTATTATTATTATTATTATTATTTTAGGTTTGGGGCCACACCCAGGTCAGTGGTTGGGGTACTCCTGGATGCATGTTGAGGGAAACATGGATCAAACCCAAGTTTGCCACATGCATGCTTAACCTCAGTATCAAATATCTAAAAGGCAAAACTGCACCCTGGCCACGAGTGCTGGCACAGAACACAGAGAAGGGCTCATCAGGTCTTGCCACCTATGAGCTACATGACCTTGAAGCAGCTAAGCTTCGTTGTGTATAAATGGGGATTCAAAACAAAACAAAACAAAAAACACAGCACCAATTTCATAGAGTTATTACGGAGACAAAATCATTTCATTGGGGCACTGGGGTGGAGAGAGCTCAAAGGGCTGGAGCACACATTTTGCAGGCAGGACGTCCAACTTTGTCCCTTAGCACCACCTGGTACTCTGGACACCTCCAGGCATAACCCCTGAGCACAGAGTCAAGAGTAACCCTGACCACTGTCAAGTGTGGCCCAAAAACACAAAATAGAGGTAACAAGTAAATAAAACCAATCAGGCAAATAAGGACACAACTTAGAATTCGTGCCTAAAAAGTATCCCAGCCCAATACATATTCATTCTCACTGCTGACTGCAAGTCTAGTGGGTTTCCCATTGAACATGACAGGTGTTTCCACCCTCCATCTCCCAAATGGCTGTAGAAGTAACACCAAGAGATCAGGGCGCAGGTGCCCCCTTCCAGAGCAGCAGCTCAAATCCCCTCCTACATGAGTCAGCTATACCCAGCCCTCATCTATGGGTGTCTGGGGAAACATCTCAGAGAAAGATCACATAAGCTAAGGGTCACAGCTCCCATATGTCCAACTTCCGACCAGGTATCAAAGAACAGCCCTTTAGTAGGAAGAAGCCGTGGGAGCGTGAAATTCTCACAGTCCTTCCCTGAAAAGTCTAGTGGGGCTGGAGCAATAGCACAGTGGGTAGGGTGTTTGCCTTCGATTCCCAGCGTCCCATATGGTCCCCTGAGCACCACCAGGAGTAATTCCTGAGTGCAAAGCCAGGAGGTAATCCCTGTGCATTGCCAGGTGTGACCTAAAAAAAAAAAAAAAAAGTCTAGTGCCCATAGTAGCAATGGGGCAAGGTGGAGGGAAGCTCCAAACGATTCCATCAGGCCTTGAAGACTGGGGCCACTCGGACTGAGGTTACCTCCTTTCGCACTTAAGACATCATAATAAGACATCATAGTAAGCAAGGGGCTAGAGCGATAGCACAGCAGGTACGGTGTTTGCCTTGCATGCAGCTGACCCGGGTTTGATTCCCAGCATCCCATATGGTCCCCCGAGTACCACCAGGGGTGATTCCTGAGTGCAGAGCCAGGGGTAACCCCTGAGCATTGTCGGGTGTGATCCAAAAAGCAAAAACAAACAAACAAAAAGACATCATAGTAAGAGAGAGGGGCAGGCAGTTCAAGGAGGGGTTGGCAGCTCCTCCATGCAGGTGAGCAAGTAGGAGCTCAGAGGTCAGGGACAAACCATAAGCACAGAGGGCGGAACCAGTCAACATCAATGCCTTGTCTCCACCTTGGGACTCCGAAATCTTAGTGCAGTGCTATTTTTTATCTTACTATATCACTTTTTATCTTACTATATCACTATTCGTCTTCTTCCCTTGGGCCTTTCCTTCCATCTTCCTCCCTAAGCCTGTCTTACTGTCTTCTCTGTGAGGTGGGGGTAACACAAATGCCTGGAGGCCCCAGGAGTGCCTGCAGCAGGGGGTGCCCATCACACAGGAGGCAGTCTTGTCATGGTGTGGCAGTTGGCATCACTTTTTTTCTGCTCCTATCCCTCTAAGGCTTGTTTTCTTTTCTCAAAATGACAGTTCTTGTTTTTTTTTCTAAGAGTTCTTTCCCTAGTCTAAAAGAGAAAACCAACTGCACTGAGCTAGCATAGATTCCATTTGGTGTCCACTGGAATAATGGGAGAGCTGAAATCCCTCTTCCTGATCAGAGCTCCAGGGGAAGCCCAGCCTCCACAGAAGGAGGTGAAAACTTTTCCTGACCTCCGCGCAGGGAGACAGCAAGATAGTACAGTGAGTAGGGCACTTGCCTTGCATGCAAGCCAACCTAGATTCAATCCCCAGCACCACATATGGTCCCCCCAAGCCCACCAGGAGTGATCCCTGAGTGCAGAGCCAGAAGTAAGCTCTGGAATACAGCCAGGCTGCTCCCAAAACAAAAACAAAGAAAGTTTGTGTCTGGCTCAGGGTCTGAGTGGAATTTTGTTTTAAGAGTCCTGAGAACTAGAGAGAACCAACAAGTTCCATCCCTGAAAACATGTATGGTTCCCTGAGTCCTGACAGGACTGATTCCTGAGCACAGAGCCAGGAGTTAAGCCCTGAGCATTGGGTTTGGTCCAAATTCCCCCCACATCTCCCCAAAGTACTATTACAGAGTGATCTATATCAATGAACAACTGACCTCCTGTTGTTCACTGATTTGGTCCAGCAGGGCCCGTAATGTCTCCATTGTAAGACTTGTTGTTACTTTATTTGGCATATCAAATACATCATGGGGAGCTTGCCAGGCTTTGCCATGCAGACAAGATACTCTCAGGAGCTTGCCTGGATCTCTGAGAGAGGTGGAGGAATCAAACCCAGGTTGGCCCGGTCAGCATAGTGTATGGCAAACACCCTACCTGCTGTGCTACCACTTTAGCCCCATCTACATAGGCAAATATATCAATGTGTAATATGTGTCCTCTATGTATATATACATATATATTATAATACAGAGTGATATATTGTAATATATATATGTATGTATACACATATCACATATAGATTATGTGATCTGGAGAGGAAAGGATGGGGCCAGAAAAACTGTCAAGGACCCAGGAGGCCTTCAGGACCCACTGTGTTATAGTAGGGAGAGGCAAGTCCCTATGAACCACAAACCTCCCAAATCAAAAGCAGTACAGGGGAAAAAAAGGGTTCCTCTAGACAGCTCTAGAATGAGGCCAGCAATCTCAAAAACAATGGCAGTACTTTTATAACAAAGACAGGATAAGAAAGAAAAACCTGAATCAAAGACCAAGACCCAAGTATTAAAGACCAGGCTGATTTGAAAGAGAATTTTTGTTTGCTTTCCTCTTGGGTGGGTGGGTGGGTGGGTGGTGGGGTCCTCCCAAGCAATACTCAGCGGTTCTCAGGGTCATTCCCAGCAATTCTCGGCCAATTAGTCCTGTGGGTGTGGTGTTGCTTCGGTTCTGTGATATCAAGAACCATGAGGGCCACACTGGTAGTACTGGGGGCTGGGGGAGACTGGGTGGGAATGCGTGTCATGCCAGGGATTGTACGAGGTCAGGAGTAGGCAATGAGTACCTCTTAACCACTTTGCTATCTCCCAGGCTACAGAGCCAAAGAGAATGTATAGATGTCAAATGTATACTCATTTTAAAAAAAAATGAAAAACTCAATCAGGATGAAATTCCACAAAGATGGCGCCCAGGCCAAATACCCAAAGTGGGTGCACTTGATTCAGCTCACCACTCAGAAATCTGCCCTATGTGTGTGTTGTGCACCGGGGAGGAAATGAGAGCAGACAGCACCCACTCCACCTCAAGACACTCACCCTGGGGGCTGGAGCGACAGCACAGCTATGGGTAGGGCATTTGCCTTACATGAGGCCAACCAGGTTCGATTCCCAGCATCCCCTATGGTCCTATGAGCACCACCAGGAGCAATTCCTGAGTGTATGAGCCAGGAGTAATCCCTGTGCATTGCCAGCTGTGACTCAAAAAGAAAAAAAAAAAGACACCCTGTGTAGAGGCAGCCAGATGAGCAAACACAAGACCACTACAAGCATAGAATCTGAGCTCAGAACGCTTTACCTCCACGATTTCAGCCTGCTACAGAGAAGTGCAGGAAGAGAAGGAAAGGCAGAATCCACAGCAGATCCCAGAGTCTTTGTTTCCCTGTCCCACAAGCCATTTCCCAGAGTCTCTAGCAAGGTCACAGTGACCAAGAAATGGCAAAGTACTCTTCCCCCCCCCCCTTGACTTTGCAACATTAGCTCTACTTGTAAATCATGTCAAGAACAGTCTCGAGAACATCCTTTACCTGAGTTCACCACTGTGAACAGGGGCCTGCAGCTGCGATGTCCCCTTTGTTCTCATTTGTACCTGATTCTCAGAACATAGGTGATTTATTTTCTAAAACGGCCGAGGGCAAGTCACAGGGCCTTTATGTGGCACTTTCTGACTGTCTGCTGGAGAAGATAACTATTTCTATGCAAAACTGCAACACAGAGCATGCTGCATTGTGAAGCGCAGACAGAGTATATTTTTAAGGGCAGAAACTCTGGTGGAAAACACCTGGTTTACCTTCAGGAGGGCAATGCAGAGGGCAAAACAGGTGCAGGAGCAGGCACAGTCTGCTCTCCAGACTCCCTCCTTCCTGTTCTGCTCACAGGCAGGATGGGCTATTCCAGTCCTGAAACTCCCACCTCACATTGGGAAGCACTGATGGGCAGGGCACCCTTTTTGTATCCAAAGTTTACCCAGGCCCCCCCTGGGGTCCCTTTGTTGCCAGGACATGACTGAGGAACTTTTCTGTTTTTCTAACTCGATGCACTTTTGCATTTCCTGATCTAGTGCAGGAGAGGAAGAGGAAATGCCAAAAATATGACAAACAAGCAGGTCAGTGGCATTGCTAAGAGGTGGGGACTCCTTGGGCAATATGCCACCAGCACTCTGGGGGCCAACAGAGAATGTGGCTCTCTCAAGTGTTGAAGGATTCAGGAAGCCGCCATTTTCTGGGGAGCCTCTGGGACAAGCACCCATTTCCCCTAGATAACTGGGAGGATGTTGGTAATCTAGTCTTAATTAACCCCTCCCAGTGCCTGTCTTACTCTCTGACATGCTGAGACATGCCACCAGGAGGCCAGGGCTTAGAGATTGCTCCTACCCCCACACAGACCCATCCGTTTTGTCCATTTATCTTCATGGAACCACACATTCCCTCCTGTCCAATTTTGTGGTCTGCTTTAACTCTGGAATCAAGGTTTTAGGGTTACCATTGGCCCAGTGTTGACAATCAGATGGTGGTAGGGCTCAAACAAAGCAGACTTTAATCCATAACAATCCTCTGCAATATTATGCTACAGCAGAAAGAGCAAACTATACACCTGTATCATACTTATCCTAATATAAATTCATTCCATCTTTTTTTTTGGTAATTTCCATTTTCTGTCTATCACCCCATACATGATGATAACTGTAAGAACAACAAGAATATACAGCCTCTCCCAGGGTTTTTATGCATGAAATAGATGGACTTTGACATATGATGATTCAACTTAAAAAGTTTTTTACTTGAAAATGGTAAAGGGCTGGGGTCAGAGCAATAGTACAGCAGGGAGGGCATTGGCCTCACATGCCGTCAACCCAGGTTGGATCCCTGGCACCCCATATGGTTCCTCAAACTTGCCAAGAGTTATCCCTGAGCATACAGCCAGGAGTAAGAGGCGCCACTCCAAAAAAGTGGGAGGGGGATACAGGGCTGGACAAATATAGTACAGGGGTTAAGCATCACTGGGGTAGCTATGAGCACCAACGGAGTGAGCAGGTTAACATCCAGCACAGCAGGGCCGGAGCAGCACCACCCCTCAGACCCTCTCAATGAACTCTGGGCCCAGACGGCCAAGAATCACCAGGAAGGGCCCGTGGCTCTCCTGAGCTTAGAAGCACCACTGCCCCAAAAGATACTAAAGCCATATACATTCACAAGAAGTCCTACCTTGAATTTTGATTCTTTTTCTGGGCCATTGACAAGCCATCTCTACATGATGGCAATGCCCTCGAGCAGCAGGGGGCCACATGACTAAAGAGCAAAGAATTGTGCTCCACAGTATCTTCCACCATCTATTTTTGTGTCTGGGCAAAAGAACTGATGACCTTGTCACTTTGCCTCCCCTCATCCAGAAATTCAAGTTAGCTCACTTCTTCAAATGCTTCTCAGATCCACTGAATACTAACCCAAGCAAACATTCTGAATTTTAATGTAATACAGTATTCGATGAATTAACAGACTGTTAAGTCATTCTAAAACAGACTGTGCATTAAATATCTTTGTGCATGTGCTCTGAGCACATTCACGGTAAGCTGGGTCAAACTGTGATGTTTGGGAAGTTTCACGTACTAGATGGATTTTCAATCATGGTATTTTCAATGTACAATGAGTTTATTTTGATCAACCCCATTATTAGTCAAGAAAGATCTGAATAAAAAGATAACCTGCAGGGTAGAGAGATAATACCATAGGTAGGACACTTGACTTGCACACCATTGACCCTGGTTCTATCCCCAGCACCACATATGGTCCCCAAAGACCCACTAGGAGTGATCCCTGAGCCAGGAGTAAGTTCTGAGTACCTCCAGCTGTAGCCAAAAATACCACACCAAAAAAGGCAATTTCCCTTTTTACTGTGGGGCGGGATGGGGGATGGGGAAGTCGAGAAGGGTGGGGCCACACTCTGTGGTGCCCAGGGAAAGCGACTGATGGTGCTGAGGGGATCAAATGGGGATCAGTCACATGCAAAACAAACACCTTATCCCCTACACTATCTCTCCAGCAGCTCTAAAAAAGGTTTATTTCAATTAAACATTATGCTGATGGTAAATTCGTAAAGGACGTGAGAGTGGGGAAGAGAGTTGAAGAGGAGCATCTTCAAAAAGATAAAGCCACAGGTATATTTAAAAGATCAGCAGCATTAATAGCCGAGAGTTGTACCAGGAATTTTGCTCCATGGCTTGGAGGCCAATCACACATGCTGGGGGAAAGGGGAGCTCAGATAGAGAAGGGAACACCAAATAAAGGTGTTGGGAGGATCCTCCCAGGATGCGAGAAGCATGCTGAGAGTAGACTATAGACCAAACATGATTGTCATCCATTGCCTCTTTTGCAAACCACAACACCCATTAAGAGAGAGAGAACAAAAGGGAATGCCCTGCCACAGAGGCAGGGTGGGGTGGGAGGCATGGGGGGGTGGGAGGGATACTGGGATCCGTGGTGGTGGGAAATGGGCACTGGTGGAGGGATGGGTACTTGATCATTGTATGGTTGAGACCCAAGCACAAAAATTTGTAAGTCTGCAACTGTACCTCATGATGTCTCACTAATAAAAAATAAAATAAAATAAAACAATTTAAAAAAAAGATCAGCAGCATTGGGCTGGTAGAGAGAAAAAGCATCCCCAGCAGGCCGAAGGACATAAGCAAATGACCAAAGAAATGCAACAGCAGGAAAAATCTAAAGTTAGAGGTGGCTCTGCATCAGGCTGATCATTTCCACACTCAAGTCTCCAATCTCTAGGTCTCATCTGAGATCTGAAGTCATAAGCTCTCTGCCTGATGTGTCCATTTCGATGCCCCAGACCTTTCAAATGCAGCCAGGCCAAGGTAGAACTTGGTCCTCTCCAAACACACATCCCTCCACTTATCTTTCCTCTTTCCCTGGCAACTGGCACCCAGACGTTCAAGTCAAAACCTAGGAGTCACCCTGGACTCCTTCTCCCTGCCACACCGCCATTACAAGAATCACCAAATCTCAGCAATTCTATCTCCAAATTCTAAGCAGGTTCCACCCATTCTCTCCACCTCTACAGCTACCTGTCTGGACCAAACCGACCTCACCTTTGCTGGATTAGGGCAGGGGTTACCCAACTGACCTCGTGGTTTCCCATGCTTTGTCCTCTGAGATCCAGTCTTCACGAAACAAAGTCATAGTTCCAAAATGTCAGTTAGGTTCTGCTCCTGAGTCTATACACAGCAGATTTTCCATGCAAAGAAAGTTCTCTACATGGCCTTGAACTCTACTGTGATCCAGCCTCTCCCTAAAACTTTGCACGGTGTCATTCTCCACATCGCTCCCTTATACTCTAGCAAGTGATTTCTCTTACTCCCAGCAACATACCAAGCATTTTTTTTTTTTTTGCACATTCCACCTAGTAGCACTTCCCCTCCCCTGCAACTTCTCTAACCAGGCCAGTTCCATCTCAACCCCGGAGCAGCAGAGAGACCGTCCCCTAGCAAAACTAAGACGACATCCAGCACCAACCCTCTGATTTCATAATTTCAGGTTCTGGTGTGCTTCCTTGGCAAGAACTACCTATCACCACCTTTCAAAAGTTAGACGTCACCAATGTTTACACAGCTCCTCCATTTGAGTAGGCACTCTATGAGAGCAAGGCTAGAGTTATCCTAGAATCATCAGGACTTCATGAGGTGCTTGGTATGGAGCAGGTGCACAGTAAACACATAATGAATTGCCTAAAAGAGCATGTGCAGCTGACATTATTGAGAGAGGAGGCCTTGAACAGAGGGTGCTATTCATCCTTGCCCTACGAGCACTACCCACAGAGAAGCCACTTAGAAAAGGAGATTTGCATGGAAGACTCAATTATAGATAAATCTGAGAAGTGGTGTGCTTTATGGAGAAGAATTCGAAAGGAGTTTGCTCTCTTCCTTGGAACTTCATGGAAGGTAACATGCCGGTGGCCTTCAGCAAATGTTCAACAAATGCTAGTCACCACTGCTGGTACTGCTTATGCGGGAAACACAGGTGTGATCCATAGACAGGGCTTCTTTTCCACCCAATGCCAGATACAATGGCTGTGAGGAAAATAAGGGAAAAAAACACAGGAGGGAAAAATGGGCATAGGCATGTAGGATCTAGCCTAGAACCTGGAAGGAAAATGCAAGAACACCTTTTAAGCCATAGGGGCTGGAGCGATAGCACAGCGGGTAGGGCGTTTGTTTGCCTTGCATGCAGCTGACCCGGGTTTGGTTCCTCCATCCCTCTCGGAGAGCCCGGCAAGCTACCAAGAGTATCCCGCCTGCAAGGCAGAGCCTGGCAAGCTGCCCATGGCGTGTTCAATATGCCTAAAACAGTAACAAGTCTCACAATGGAGATGCTACTGGTGCCCACTAGAGCCAATCAATGAACAACGGGAGGACAGTGCTACAGGAGTTCCCTTACTTCCTCTAGAATTCAACTATCTGAACAGAGAAGGAATAGGTCAGCCAGGTGATGGATCCTCAACAGGAAGGGCCCCATTTGAAACCACATTTTTGTGTGTGTGTGTGTGTGTGTGTGTGTGTGTGTGTGTGTGTGTGTGGCGGGGCAAAGGGTGGGGGTGGAGAGAGTGTATGAGAAACTCCCACTGATTTTGAAAATCTGAAAATCTGGTCTGGTAAAGAATGGGGAGGTGGGGAGAATTTCAATTTCTTTCACCAAATGGAAAGCTTGTAAAAAAAAAAAATAGTCCTTTCTCTCCAACATTATCACATACTAAAAATGAAAAACCAGAGCTAGGCATGTAGGAGCTCTCCTCAGGAGAAAAATAGATGGGCGGCTTCGTGCACAAGATACAGGAGGACTAAAAATCAAGTTCATACAACATCAGACTGTACATTTTGTACTAAGCGACTGCCCTTTCTGGGATTTGGGGATTTCTATATTCCACAAAAGACTGGGAGAGAGGAAAGTAATTCTCTATATAATAATCCACCCATTTCATATTTCAAGTCCCATCTGATGTGTGAACATCCAAATCCATGTATGTAATGGCTGAGCAGTGGGGATGTAGGATTTTTTTTTAACTCAATTACAAAAAAAGCAATTTAAATAATTCAAAACAGCAGTAGTAGATAGATAACACAGAACCAGAGCAGGCACTAAAACCACGAATGCTATAATGTCAGCATGTCCAAATGTTCCATGGCTAAAACAGACCAGCATGGGCTGAAGGGAGCACTGAATCAGGAGTCTGAAGACTGGTAGTCTCTCCAGGCCTCTGCTGGATGACCAAAGAGGGATGAACCAGGTGTTCTGCAAGATTCATTTTCCTTCTATTCCTTTTCAAATCTGAGCTGAGATCTGAAGTCTCCAGAAGACCCTGATCTTATTGCTAGAGAGTGGGCCTTCAACCGCAAAGAGGAAAAAGGCCTTGCTTAAGGGGAAGGTGGCAACAGTCATCCAGCCAGCCTCCGGAGAGTGAATTACTTACTTTACAATCCCCAAACATTACTCAGCAATCCATGCCTGGCTTTCCTCACAGAATCGATTAACAGCCCAGACAACCTGGCTGAGTCTAGTGGGGAAAGTTTTTGTTCTTTCTGATGAGTTGCGGGTAGCGCTGAGGTGGGGCTAATGAGTCTGGAGTTGGCTATCCGGTTATCCGTCCCCGGCTCTAGTGGAAAAATTAATTATAAATGGAAACCACTTTAGGAATGCCCAAGAAGAATTCTTGGGATGTAGGAAACCGCAGAATACCAGATGCCCAAGAGAGGTTCTTTTTTTTTTCTTCTTCTTCTTTTTCTTCTCAACTTCTGGTTCTCTCTCCAAAGATGCAGCAGGTCCCCCAAAGGGTACGAGCGTTTGCAAAACAAAAAAATAAAAATAAAAAACACCAGCCACTTTCCAGTCTTTCGTGAGCACCAACACCAATCCTAGGTAGAAATTTCCCTCCTTTTCGGCTTTGAAGGCAAAGCTTGGGGCCTGCCCGGCTACTCCGCGTCCAGCCCAGCCCCGGGCCGGGGGGGGGGGTCGTCGGAGCCGGCGGGCAACTTTGCTGGGCCGCGCAGACAATGCCGCGTCCAGCGCCCGCGTCCCCGCGCCGCGCGGGCGCCCCACTGGCCGGGGCCCGCCGCCCAGCGCGCCGCCGGGGGTCCCTCTCGGACCCGGTATACGCGGAATCCAGCCACCGCGCCACCTCGGATGGAGCAAAAAAAAAAAAAAAAAAAAAAAAGCCCTGCACCGCCGAGCTCAGCGGCCCTGCAAACGCCGGGCCACGCGCCCCGAAGACACTGCAGCCCCCCAACGCCCGAACCCGGCGCCCTCCCTTAGGAAAACCGAGACACCACGCCGGGGAAAGGAAGAGAGAAGGAGAAAAAAAAAAGCTGGACCACGACCGCGATCACGCAGGGCGACCCCGCACGGTTGCACCGATCCCCCAACCCACCCACCCCTTTCTGTGCGCCCCGCAACTCACCGGGACCGGGCGGGCCGCTGGGCATTATTCCATCGCCGGCTCGGGCGCGGCGCACCAAGCCTGCAACCCGCAGCACCCCGCGTCGGAGAAGAGAGCGCGGTGCTCGGGGAGACGCTGCAGGGTGGGCGGCGGGCGCGGGCCGAGGGTGCCCGGGCGCAGGGGGGTGGGGGCCGCCCGCGGCGGAGGCGCTGGCGCTGGCGCTGGCGCTTGGCGCTGGCGGTGGCGGCGAGACGCGGGAGCCGAGCGCGGCGCAGGAAGGGGCGGGCGACCATGTGCCGAGGGGAGGAGGCTGCCGCGTCGCCCGCGCCTCGGACGAGCCCGCTCGGCGGCCGAGGGCGCGGGTTGCAGGAAATCCAAACACTTCGGCAGGAAATCGGAATCCTGACTAAGCATTCCCGGCCGGCCCCGGCTGCTCCGGGCCCGAGGGGGGCTCCGCGCGCGCGCCTTCGTTAACCCTTCTCCTGCCGGCGCACTGGGCGGCTGGCTGGGGTGGGTGCGGTGGGGGGAGGGGGGCGTTGTCGCAGAGCGAGGGGAGAACTGCGGCATTTCACATCCCCCTGGGCGGGGACCCGGCTGGGGGACGTTGCGGGGTCGTACGTGCCAAGGTGGGCGACGGAGGGTGGGGCGCAAAGGCGTTGCTCCTTTGGCGGGCACCCAGGCTGATCTGGACCTGCCCAGAGGTGGAAGGAAGGAGCCAGATGTGTCCAAACAGAGACCTTGGCCTTAGGACATGCCTTTTCTAAGTCAGGGACCAGCCATCTCCAGGCCGGTGCCCCTATTTCAGTAGAAGAAATGGTTTTACCTGGCTACCCCCTCTCAGGGCTTCCTCTGTGCTCAGTTCCTCATTTTTTTGCCCACTGCTCACAGGCAGAAACTTCTCAGATCTGCACAGTGTAAAAGTATGGACTTTGGAGTCTGATCTGGCTGTGCATCTGAGCTTTTTTGGGTTTTTTTTTTTGCCTTTTTCTAGTGGAAAGTTCAATGTTAAATGAGATAGGAAGCTCTCCCTCCTAGGTGTGATTTGCAGAGCAGATATTCTAGATTCGGACAGAGGCTAACACATTGCAAATGCTCCCATCTGTATGTGTAAAAATATTCAGGGTAAAGAGGTGTGTTGAACTTCTCTGGGACGGCTTTCCAACCCCAAAGAGCCAAGGACACCATTCTCCAGCGCTGGAACTTCCTTCCCCTCCGAATTCGCTAGAGAGGTGTTTTTTGGGTTGATTTTTTTCTTTTTTCTTTTTTCTTTTTTCTTTTTTTTTTTTTTTTTTCCTTTGCAGCGTTGTAGGAACTGCTCTCTGCAGAGAAGAGTTAGCAGCTATGGCAAACGCCCCTTCTGGTGAAACCTGAAACTCAGCTGACCTCAAGAATTTGGGATTCTGCTCCTAACCTGAGAATCAGGACTTGAGTTTGCTGAAAAGTCTGAGAAGACTTTACAGAGTTTGAGAAAACTGGGAAATGTGGCTCGGGGTGGAGCCTTGTGAGAAGCACCTCCTTTGATGCTTGGCACTTCTAAAACAAAATCTGACATTTGAGCAAAACCAAAGCCTATCTCCGTCCAGTCAGGCGCTGGATATTCCACCAAAATGTCATGAGTGACTTTCTAGTTTCTTAGAAACCCAATCAGAGTTTGAAGAAAGAACATGTCCATAAGTGAAAACCAGCTTGAAGTGAATCTGCTTGAACCCAAAGGTGGTTCTCAGATCCTCTCCTCCAAGTCACTGTCACTGTCATTTTCCTCCCGTTGTTCATCGATTTGCTTGAGCGGGCCCAGTAACATCTCCATTGTGAAACTTGTTACTGTGTTTGGCATATCTTGGCATATCGAATACGTCACGGGTAGCTTGCTAGGCTTTGCAGTATGGGCGAGATACTCACAGTAGCTTGCAGGGCTCTCAGAGAGGGGCGGAGGAATCAAACCTGGGTTGCTTGGGTTGGCCGCGTGTAAGGCAAATGCCCTACCCGCTGTGCTATTGCTCCAGCCAAGTAAATACCAGAAATCAGCTTCAGACCCAGATTTGTCTTTGCCCTGCACCTCTTTTTTCCCCAGTGGTGAAACTTGGGGCTGGATATTAGGAGCCGAGGGACAGTCCTGCATCAGGTCCTTTGCCCTGCCTGAAAGAATCTCCACTTAACCCTTCTTGGCACTTGGCTTATAACCAAAGTCAGGTTCTCAAGGGGGCTTTCCGCAAGCATTGGATCAACTTGCTCTGGGCACCTATACCCCCACCTATGACTTCTTTTCATCACATGCCCTGTTACCCCTGTTTCATGGATTCAGGGGTAACATATATATCTTCACTGTCACCTTTAATATATCTTCACTGTCACTGTCCTCCCATTGTTCATTGATTTGCTTGAGCGGGCCCAGTAACATCTCCATTGTGAGACTTGTTGTTACCGTGTTTGGCATATGGAATACACCATGGGTAGCTTGCCAGGCTCTGCCATGAGGGCTGGATACTCTCGTTAGCTTGCTGGGCTCTTCTAGAGGGGTGGAGGAATCCAACCTAGGTCGCCCAGGGTCAGCAAATGCCCTATCCGCTGTGCTATTGCTCCAACCCTAATATATCTTATGTATTTCTTTATACTTTGTCTCCTCCCACATGAGTAAGCGGCATCGAGAGCAAGCCCACTGTATGTCTCTATCACTCCCATAAGCCGGTGAAAGACCTGGGCAGACCCTATGATGAGAACCTCAGTACAGACATGTCCAATGAATGAAGGGGGCAAACCAGATTGGAGTTGCATTTCTACTCTGCTCTTTAGCCTCCTTATCCTCTCCTTCCATAGAGTGGCTCTCAGAGGGGAACGCCCAGTGTAATGGAAGAAGTGCCAGACAGCCCTATTAATGGCCGTGGAAAGTTGAAACTCTTAAGTAATTATAACTGTCAGACAACACGATGCAACTACAGTCTCTTTGGTAGAGTCCCAGTTAATGACTTCTCCATTGTCTCCCCAAGCACTTCTGTTTATTTAAAGAGCACATTTATCACATCATATATTTGCTACGTGAGTGCTTTCCTATGTTAGATGGTAAATTCTGAATTGGAAGGAAAGGCTGAGAGCCTGCGTTTACTGACCACCTACTCCAAGCACAAAAATGCATTGGCAGAATGCCTGGAAGATGCTCAAAGTGCTGGGCTCTTGTTCTGCAAAGCAAAACTATTCTTGCTCCCCTGGGAAAGACGAACAAGAAAGTCCTATTAAGAAAGCAGAGTGATGTTATAAAATAGTTATAATAGTTAAAAAGGATGATAAGAGACAGTATGAAGCAAGAGGAAGAATACCTACATTCAGTCTGGGCAGAATTGTTCTGGACTGTGATTATAGAATACCATAACTTGTGTGAACAGCATGAATTTATTCCTCACAAATCTAGAGGCCAGGAATCCAAGACAGGGTGCTGATAGTAGTGGAATGTGAAGAGAGCCACTTGCAAGTTTATAGACAGTTGTCCACTCGCTGTGTCCTCATGTGGTAGAAGGGCTGCCTGAGCTCTCGGAAGCCTCATGAATATGGGCAGCAATATCAGTATGATGGCTCCGCCCTCATGAACTAATCACTTCCCGGAAGTCCCACCTCCCAATACCTTCACACTGTATGTTCAGTCTCAAATGAATTTGGAAGGAACATGAGTGTTCAATCTGTATCAAAATATTCAAAATGACTTCTCAGATTTTAGTGTTCTTGAGTTAAGTTTTAAGGAAGAGGTTGGACTCAGTACTCTGTTGTTACTTTTGAGTTAAGTTTCAAGAAAGGGAGATCAATGGATACAACCCTGATAGTCAAAGCAAAAAGTATATGTCTGTGTTCTCTGGGTCAAACTCTCTAAAGGATATATACTCTCTCTCTTCTCTCTCTCTCTTCTCTCTTCTCTCTCTCTCTCTCTCTCTCTCTCTCTCTCTCTCTCTCTCTCTCTCTCTCTCTGTCTTTTCCGTAGCTGTCAACTCTTGCCCAAATTTTCAACAGCCCTGACAGCTTGGGTGGAATCTCTAACCAATTAGTGTTATACTTTGCCACATAATCATTGCCATTGCATAATTGTCACACCTAGATTGTAGTACTATCAGCATAGTTTTAAAAAAATGTATCCCAAAAAGTCAAATGCCAAGGAATCAAATCAACAGAATAGGTAAGGAGTTCTACATTTTTTAATGTATGTCACTCTGGAAACTCCAGGCTCAAAGGAACCGAGAATGGGTGACATCCCACGTCTCCTTCTATTTCCAATAGCTTAGTAGTCACACCCACAAGCTGCCTCTGGCACCATATAATCTCACTAACGGCCATGATCCAGAGACTCAATATAAATCTCTTAGAAGAGAGCATAGAACGATACACCAGAGCCCTGCCACCAGACCCTGCCCCAGGCTGTTTCAGGATGTTTCATTCAGGGGCAACCCAGAGGGAGGCAGGTGAGGTCCCTGCCCACACCAACAGATCCAGCTCAGGCAACCAAAAACCTCCAGAACTCAACCACCACGTTGCTTACGGCTGCTTTCCACATGCCGGACGAGCCTCACCCATGAATGAATCTATTCCTGGACATCTCATATGTTACATCACCAATGTACCAAGAGTATCACGCCACATTTGACTGGGTTTAAAGTAGAAGGCAACAAATATTAAGGGGAAATATAGTTATACAGATAGATAGATAGATAGATAGATAGATAGATAGATAGATACAAGCACACAAATCTCAACCTTTACCAATATGTTACTAATCTCTTATAGTAGGGCTTACTGGCTCCTGGGTGAAATACAGCAATCTTCACACACTTTCTTCTAAGAAACCTTTCTGGCCTCATTTTTAGTGGATTATTCATAACAAGCAATAGAAAAGAAATTATTTCTCTTCTGCTTTGGGGGCAGGGTTTGGAGTTCAGGATGGAAATATGGTGATGGGAAGGTGTAATGGTGGTGGGATTGGTGTTCGAATATTAAATGTAATCAAATATTTTGAAGACCTTTATAAAAATAAAATTTTAAAAATGAATTAAAAATAAATAAAAACTATGTCACTACTGAGAGAAATAAGAACCAAGAAATAGAAAATTATTTCATGTTCATTGAAAGAGTGAACATTGTCAAAATGATTATACTACCAAAAAAGTATGCAGATTCAAATCAAATTCCAAGGATATTCTTCAAGGAATTAGAACAAATACTACTGAAATTTGTTTGGAACCATAAAAGTCCTCTAATAGCCAAAGAAATTCTAATAAAAAGAAGATAGAGAATATTGTGTTTCCTGACTTTCAATTATACTATAGAGCTATAGTAATCAAAATGGTATGGTGCTGGACTAAAAATAGACTCTCAGACCAAGAGTATAGAGTTGGAAGCCCAAAGATAAAAGCAAAGATTTTTGGACAGTTGATCTAAGAGAAAGGGACTGGGTGCATGAAGTGAAGCCAAGTAAGCCTCTTCAACAAATAGTGCTGGGAAAACTTGATTTGTACTAGCCAAAAATTAAAATTAGATATATATTTTGCTTCAACACAAAAATTAAAATTCAAAGTGGAACAAATGGAGGCGTCTCAAAAGAGTTAGAATAGAGCTTCCATATAACCCAGCAGTTCCACTTCTTGGCATTTACCCTCCAAACACAAAAACATTAATTCTGAAAGTTCATGACTATCTATGCACATTGCAGTGCTAAATCCAATCACCAGGTTACGGAAATAACCCAAGTGTCCAATCACAAATGATTAAATGCAGAAGTTATGATATACATATATATGTGTGTGTGTGTGTGTGTGTGTATACATATATATATATATATATATATATATATATATATATATTGGCTGGATCGATAGTGCAGCGGGTAGAGCATTTGCCTTGCAAGCGTCCAACATGCCAACCCGAGTTTGATTCCTCCGCCCCTCTTGGAGAGCCCAGCAAGTTACCTAGAGTATCTTGCCCGCATGGCAAAGCCTGGCAAGCTACCCGTAACGTATTCGATATGCCAAACACAGTAACAATTGTCACAATGGAGATGTTACTGGGCCCGCTTGAGCAAATCGATGAACAATGGGAGCACAGTGACGGTGATATATATACACATGTATATTGTATATGCAATAGAATACTATGGTGCGATAAAAATAAAGTTGATAATGTTCGGTTCTCTACAAATTAAATGCAACTGGAGGACAGAAAAATATCTCATGTTGGGCAGAATAAGTCAGAGGGAGAAGGACAAACATTGAATGATCTCGCTTATGCTTGGTATTTAAAATACAAAACAAAACAAGGGATAGATAATATCAAATGATGATAACCCTTGACCTTTGTAATCTTTGGTAACAAAACTTAGATAAAATCCTCAATGGGGAAAAACTGAGAGCCTTCCCTCTAAGATCAGGGACGAGACAGGGATGCCCACTCTCTCCACTGCTGTTCAATATAGTACTGGAAGTACTTGCAATAGCGATTAGGCAGGAAAAAGATATTAAGGGCATTCAGGTAGGAAAGGAAGAAATCAAGCTCTCACTATTCGCAGATGATATGATACTCTACTTAGAGAACCCAATAACTTCCACCAAAAAACTCCTAGAAACAATAGACTCGTATAGTAAAGTTGCAGGTTATAAAATCAATACCCAAAAGTCCATGGCTTTCCTATACGCAAACAGTGAGAGAGAAGAAAGCAACATGAAAAAAACAATCCCGTTCACAATTGTGCCCCAGAAAATCAAGTACCTAGGAATCAGCTTAACTAAGGAAGTAAAGGACCTGTACAAAGAAAACTACAAAACGCTACTTCAGGAAATAAAAGAGGACATGAGGAAATGGAAAGATATCCCCTGCTCATGGGTCGGGAGACTTAACATTGTCAAAATGGCAATACTACCAAAAGCATTGTATAAATTCAATGCAATCCCTATAAGGATACCCATGACATTCTTCAAAGAAATGGAGCAAACACTCCTGAAATTTATATGGAACAATAAGCCCCCACGAATAGCTAAAGCAATTCTTGGGAAAAAGAAAATGGGAGGAATCAACCTCCCGAACTTCAAACTGTACTACAAAGCAGTAATAATTAAAACAGCATGGTACTGGAACAAAGGCAGAACTGCAGACCAATGGAACAGGGTTGAATACACTGACATCTCTCCTCAATCATATGCTCATCTAATCTTTGATAAAGGTGCAAGTAATGTGAAGTGGAGTAAGGAAAGCCTCTTTAATAAATTGTGTTGGCATCACTGGACGGCTACATGCAAAAAAATAGGCTCAGAACTCTGCCTAACACCATGTACAAAAGTAAGATCAAAATGGATTAAAGACCTCAACATCAGACCAGAAACCATAAGGTACATTGAAGATAAAGTTGGCAAAACCCTCCATGACATTGAAGCTAATGGTATCTTCAAAGATGCCACGCCACTGGCCGAGCAAGTGAAAACAGAGATAGATAAATGGGACTATCTTAAACTAAGAAGCTTCTGCACCTCCAAAGAAACAGTGACCAAAATACAAAGACAGTCTACAGAATGGGAAAGGATATTCGCCGAATACACATCTGACAAGGGGTTGATATCCAGGATATACAAAATACTGGTTAAACTCCACAAGAAGAAAACATCCAACCCCATCCAAAAATGGGGCAATGAAATGAACAGAAACTTTCTCAAAGAAGAAATCCGAATGGCAAAAAAGCACATGAGAAAATGCTCTACATCATTAATCATCAGGGAGATGCAGATCAAAACCACAATGAGATACCATCTCACACCTCAGAGACTAGCCCACATTCAAAAGAACAAAAGCAACCGATGCTGGCGTGGATGTGGCGAGAAAGGGACACTCCTTCACTGTTGGTGGGAATGTCCACTGGTTCAGCCCTTCTGGAAAACAGTATGGACGATTCTCAAAAAATTAGAAATTGAGCTCCCATTTGACCCAGCAATACCACTCCTGGGAATATATCCCAGAGAGGCAAAAATGTATAGTCGAAGTGACATCTGCACTTGTTTGTTCATTGCAGCACTCTTTACAATAGCCAGAAACTGGAAGAAACCTGAGTGCCCAAGAACAGATGACTGGTTAAAGAAACTTTGGTACATCTACACAATGGAGTACTATGTAGCTCTTAGAAAAGATGAAGTCATGAAATTTACATACAAGTGGTACAATATGGAAAGTATCATGCTAAGCGAAATGAGTCAGAAAGAGAGGGATAGACATAGAAAGATTGCATTCATCTAGGGGATATAAAGTAACAAAGTAAGAGATTAATACCCAAAAATAGCTGAGATCAGCACCAGGAGGATTACTCCATAACTTAGAGGCCAGCCGGGTATCCTAGAGGAAAGGGCAGTTCAGATAGAGAAGGGAGCACCAAATAAAGGATGTTTGGAGGATCCTCCCAGGAGGGGAGATGCATGTCGAAAGTAGACTATGGACTGAACATGTTTGCCACTCAATGCCTCTTTTGCAGACCACAACACCCAAAAGGAGAGAGAGAACACAGGGGATTGCCCTGCCACAGAGACAGGGGGGATGGGGGGATGGGGGTGGGAGGGATATTATCCATGGTGGTGGAAAATGGGCACTGGTGGAGGGATGGGTATCTGATCATTGTATAATTGAAACCAAAGCACAAAAAATTGTAAATCTACAACTTTAAAAAAAAATAAAATACAATAAAGGGAAAAAAAACTTAGATAACAAAGTGTTAAGGGAGTATATGGGGGGAGAAAGAGACAGATTTTAATAAGTAACATATCGACACAGAGGGCGGGTATGGGGCACTTTAATGGTAGACACCCAAAGCATAAATCATTAACACTATTGTAACCATGCTCCCAAATTTAAATATAAATAATTTAAAATTTTGACATAATGGTCATCCTCTTTAAAAACAACAACAACAAAACAACAATTTGTCATAACATCAGCATCAATTATGTAATGAAATGTCCCAATCTCCCACCCCCAAGGGAAACAATCCCAAAGGGCTTTCAACACTCTTCCTCGGAGCATCTCCTTCAGAATTGAGCCCAGCTGCTCCTTTAATGACTTTTATTTCTTCCCTGTCTTCATGAGTTCTTCTGAGAACACAGATAAACTCACTGCTCCCAATTTGTTGTCTTCAAGCTCATTCCTGGAGAAACCCAACCTAGGACAGTGTTCATTCATTTATTCACAGAGCATAACTTGGCACCTGCTGTGTACCAAGCAAAGACTCTGTGTCAGCACATAATATATTTGGGTGATTTCACAGTGTTCAGTGGTCTGGGGAAGTTGTGCACACTTACACATAAAGAATATTCAAACTAAAAAATAAAAAATAAAAAACAAAGTTGCACTACTCTATAGTTGAGGTATGTTGAAAAACATGGCTGAAATGGCTGAAGACCTACATCAATGCATAGAGGAGCTTTGGAGACCAGGATCTTAACCACCACATTATACTGACTTCCCTGGTGGTTGCAAGTTGGGATGCAAGCTATAGAGGAATTCACACACAGATAATGAATGAAGTGAAAAGACACCAGAAAAAGATGGAACATGGAGGGACACTATAGACTGCAAGAGGACAGCTGATCACAAAAAGACAGAGGGTGAGGAAGTCAGAGTCCAAGAAAAGAACTTGTTTCTAAAGGGAAGAAACAACCAGTACTTTCAAATGCCCAGATAATTCAATCAAATAAGTGTTTGAATGTGAACATCCGCTTTCCTTGACTTGAGGCAATAGGGTAACTTCGTCAGAGCTGTCTGAATGACATGCAGGGATTGGAAGCCAGATTGCAGTGGGCTGAGGAATGAGTGGGAGACAGCCAAGAGTAGACAACTCTTCTCAAACATGTGACTCCCCGCTTAGTAGAATGTGAAGGTGGAGGCTTCTTTAAAGAGGGGTGGGCGAGTGTGCATCTGCCATTGATGGAAAAGTCCCGGGAATGGAAGATGTTAGATGGAGGAAAGACTGAGCAAAGGGGTGGATGAGACCTAGAGGACAAGGGATGAGGACCAGCCTCCTCATCCATTGGAAAGAGGACTAGATGGAAAATTGTAGATTCTCGATTCTCAAGTTCTGTCATGATCTTGTCTTTGGATCCTTGGACTAGAAATGCACGGTGGGCTCTTAAAGGAAATTCATGCTCTGAAGGATCAAATGTGTACAAATAAAAAGTGGCTTCAGGGCCAGAGAGAGAGTTGAGGTGTTTGTCCGGTCAGCATCACATATGGTACCATGAGCACCGCAAGGAGTGATCCCTGAGCACAGAGCAAAATGCTCAGGAATAAGCCTGAGTATTTGGGGGATGGCCCCCAAATAAAAACAATAAATAACTAAAAATAATAATTGAAAAAGCTGAATGAGTTATTTTGGGTACTGGAGAAATAGTAAAGGATTTAAGGCACTTATCTAGTATGTGGCCAAACTTCTGTTTCGATCTCCAGCACCACATATGGTCCTGCAAGCACCATCAGGAGTGATCCCTGAGCACAAAGCCAGGAGTATTCCCCCCCAAGCCCCATCGGGTGTGGCATAATAAGATACAGAATAAGGAAAGGTGGGGACCCAAATAGATGAGTAAATTAGAACCAAGAGAGAATGAGCAAAGAAATCAGCACAGGCACACGCTGGTGAGTGATGGCTGGAGGGGGAGAGGGGAGCGGGGGGGGGGGGGGGGGGGGAGGGGAGGGGGCGTGGATCAGAGGCAGGACAATGGTACTCACCTGTGAGGGGGAGCGGGTGGAGTATTTTTAACCATGATAAAGAGCACAGGAGAGGAAGGTTTTGAGGAGGAAGATAATGTTCCTGTTTGTGCTTTGTGCTAGGAAGGCAGTGTGGGTGGCAGGTAAAAGTCTCAAGCATTGCTAGTTGAGGGGTGCAGGGGAGTGGGGAGAAGTAGTAGGCTTGGGAGTAGTGGAGGGACTTGCACAGTTGGTGCATGGGGGAGTAAAATCCCTACAAGGTTAACTTCCTTTACTAGCTTCTCATGCGTGGCTTCACTTCTTATCCCTTTCTCCTTTCTCTGGCGTGGAGCTAGCAAATGGAATTGCTCTTGGCTGTAGCGGGTTCCTTAGGCTTTGTAGAATATTTGGTAGCATTCTACATCAGATGCCAGTAGCAATGCCCCAGATGCAAAATGTCTCCAAACTGTATAAGAAATTTACACAGTTTGGCACATATGCTGCCTGAGCCCATGTGCTGCTTGTGCTCACGTGGCCAAGCACATGTGGTGCCCGAGCACATGTGTCGCTTGCATCTCTGTTCTTGAGATGTGTACTTTCATGCTTTCATGTCTAATGCTGGTAGTATGTGTGTAGAGACTCTTTCCGCCCTTAGAGAAGCCCGTGTTCTCTCTTGAGTAGGCTACTCTCTCTCACTCCCCCTCCACACCTTAAAAATCCCCCAAATAAAATCTGTTTATTTATTTTTTTAAAAGAAATTTACACAGTTTGAAATCTCCCTCTCTGCACCACTGCTCTCCCATCTTTTCCTCAGGACACTTTAACATTGTTGCTTACAAGTAAAACTTTGAATAAAGTTTAGCAGACTCATCTATTCTCAATTATGGCTTTTCAAATGCCTGGCCAGGGGCTGGAGTGATAGCACAGGGGTAGGGCGTTTGCCTTGCATGCGGCCGACCTGAGTTCAATTCCCAGCATCCCATATGGTCCCCTGAGCACCTCCAGGAGTACTTCCTGAGTACAAAGCCAGGAGTGACCCCTGAGCATTGCCGGTGTGACCCAAAAAGCTAAATAAATAAATAAATAAGCCTGGCCAGGGGGCTGGAGCTATAGTATAGCAGGAAGCATGCCAGACCCATGCAACCCATATGGTCCACTGACCAAGATTGATCCCTAAGTGCAGAATCAGTAGTAAGACATGAGCACTGCCAGGTGTAGCCCCCAAACAAACAAAATGAGAATTCCTGGGCCAAACACTGATTTGTGACTTGGAGTGACTTTTCTTCTGCTTTGTTGATTTCTATTTTGTTGTCTTGCTTTTTTTTGCTTCATTTTTTCCCCTTTGAAAACAGCAGGTTTCGAGAAGATGAAAAAAGAAAAACAAGCTAAGTGCCCTTAACAGCATGGAGAACTTAGTCAACATTCAAATGTTGCTTGCTGTGATGAGTATTATTAGTAGTGAAATTAGTGGAGTCTCACAAATCTCACAGTGAGAGAGCTCTCACACACAGATGAGATGTCTGTCAAGCACCTGGAATTTGGACCTGGCTATCTGGACCTCTCAGAAGCATCAGGGGCTGGAAAGCTCAATATCAGGGCATATGACTTGCAAGAAGCAGAGACCTAAGTTCAAACCGTGGCACCACATGGACCCCTGGCCACTGCCAAGGTTAGCCTGGTGGCCTTGCATCACTGAGTGAGAAGAACCTCAACAACCAGGTCTTAGCATTGAATTGTCCATCCCTGTTGGCCAAATATTGCTGGGAATGGCCCCCAAATCGTCTGAGCTTTGCTTGGGAGCTCCTATCACCACCACCACCACCACAAAATGGTTTACTTCAGGTCGTGGGCATCAACAGCATGGTCTGGAAAGACTCTAGTTAGAATAGTTAGAAGGGCAGAAAGGGTGAGGATTTAAACAGTAAAGAATCTATCTAGCTTGCGCACTGCCAGAAGAGAACCTAAGCAGGAATAAACAAAAAATTTAGTCTGGGGGAGAGGAAAGGAGAGAAGGGAGTGGAGGTTGGCACACAGGCATGTCTGATTCTGGGTGCTGAAGAACCTGCTGCAGTCAGTAACTTGCTTTTGAGTCCCAGTTACCGACTGGAAATCCCAGCAGTGGGATTCTGTCTGCTAAATTAAAGTACTAAGCCTCAGCTTCCTGATTGTAAAATAAGGAAAATAAAAGTTCCTGTATAATAAAGTTATTAGGAGATTAAATGTATCAAACCCTGAAAAGGTGTTTGAACATGAATATTCAGGTTTTAGTTTTCTTACAAAATCTGTGACATCAGCTTTATATTTTTGAAGCTATGAGCAATACAGAGTGATGGAATAGTCATACGAGGCTTAGAGGGATTCAAAGCAGGATTTTTGTTTGCTTGCTTGGCTTTGCTTGCTTTTTCTGAGTAAAGAGCGCAGGAGAGGGAGTTTGTGGAGACAGACAGAAGTTGTGCCTTCACATCTGAGCTGGGGATACTTCTTGTAAGTGCTTGTGCTAAAGTCACCAGTTCATGAAAGAGTTAATGACCAGAGCAATGTCTGGCCAGCAGGTACAGGATCAGGTGGAGATTTCATAGTGCCCTACAAGGTGTTCCTCTCTGAACACACAGCCCAAATAACAAGATGTGAATGGGAGAGGAGATAAGGTCTTTTTCATCACGCTGTCAATAAACACTCTCTCCAAACCCTGAACCCAAAAGGGCCCCAGCAAGATGAACATCCAGTGGCACTTCCTCTGGAACTGCTAAGAATCAGGGCACATGTTTTCCATTTTGAGATTATCCATCCTAAAAAATTTAGTTCTATCTTAAATGGAGCTTTGATCTTAAAGGGTCAGATAAATGGGTCATTGCAACAATCTCTTAAGGAAGTGAGGACCTATTACATTGTGTGTGAAATTAATAAGGGCTATGTCCTCTTCTTCAACTGGGAACCCCAGGAGACCCCTGGCAAGCCTTGCTGACCATTGGAAGTTGGGTTTGCCCATCACCTGGGTGTCTAAGCTTCTGAGTATTCATGCTGGTGAAGACTTTCATGGGATTCACTGCATGGTCCTCTTATTAATCTCTGTACACCCAGTGCCTAGCCCCACCTTTCAGAGTACTGGCACACAATGTACCTTTAACTCAGGGCCATGAATGAGTGCATTCATACTTTAACATCACCCTAGCCTGGGAGATGGTACAGTGGTAAAATCACAGGCCTAGCTTATGCCTATGTTCAATTTCTGGCACTTTATAGGGACAAGTATCATTTGGTGTGGCCCCTGGAAGCCATCAACACTGCCAGAGTGACCTGGGTTATCTCTGGAACATCTGAAAGACCTGAGCAACATCACCCTTGCATTGACTCACTGCCCTAGTTAGCCAAGAATCACTAGGGACCCTAAACCTTCTGAGCATTACTTGGGAGCCATTCCACCCCACCCCCACAACCCCTCCACCAAAAAAAAAACATCACCCTCATTGACTTTTATAAGAAACCTTTTATATTTCCTGAGTGAGAAAAAATGGGCAAGAAGGGTTTCTGAGCAGTCCTCTCAAGCTGGTACACTATCCAGAGAGTAGGCATCTTGGGTGCTGGTAACAGAGATGGTGATGATGACCAATTGCAACTGAAATCAACTGAGTGCTTTTATAACCATATTGTTCAAAAGATTCTGATGACTCTTTTCAATGATTATCTCATTTAGTCACAAACTTATGAGGTAAAGCTAGTCCATGCATTTCCCAGATGAAAAAACAGATGAATAAAATTTGCACACAGCATCTGTCTTTAGAGAAACTCACTATTAGCCTGCTGTTCTCTTGCTGCACACTGAGCTCCGGGGACCAAAATGGGCACAGAACCTGCAGATTCCAAATCTAAGGGTTTTATGATGTATATAAGCCGTAGATTAATACTGTAAAAATAACAGATCTTCTAGTCTGGGCCTACTGTTTCAGAAAAAAGCAGAAAATCCTCCCCTGGTGGTTTTGTAAATAGTTCATAATTGAACTCAGCATTGGTATCATTACCAAGTTCTGCAATTAACCAGCCTGGAGATTACTAGCTAGGTTGCAGCTACAGAGATATTTACACATCCATGTTTTAACTGTAGGCAAGAGTTTCAATCTGAAAATTTCTTATTCAGCCACAATCATAGCTACTAGGAAACTGCCTGGGGCCATTTCTGGCACAACTTGAGAAAGGGAGAAGAGGAATTCCCCAAAGCCAGCTGTTGCCAACCCAGAATAATGGCACTAACAATTATGAAGTAACATTTGTACTCCTTTACAAATGACAAAGCAATTCTCATACAGTGACTTTCCTAGTTTTTATTCCCATGACAGTGGGAAGAGAGGGATAATGTGGGTGTTATTATTCAAAATATGAAACCTCCAAGGTTTGTTTGTTTCCCCCAGACCTATAAGATTGTCTTTTATTCCCAGCAAATATTTTGTGATACTATTTGTTCAGGAGGAAGAAAAGAGAGAGGAGTCAGATAATCAAAACTTCCAATTGGTCCCTAATTCACATGTATAATTCGGCTGGTTTTCTCACAACCCCCATTTTTTTTCTTTTTGGGTCACACCCAGCGATGCACACACAGGGTTTACTCCTGGCTCTTATACTCAGGAATTATTTCTGGCAGTGCTTGGGGCGGGGGGGGGGGGAACATATGCGGTGCTGGGAATCGAACCCAGGTTGGCTGCGTGCAAGGCAAACACCCTACCCGCTGTTCTATCACTCCAGCACCATCTCACAACCCCCATTTTCATACAGCACAACTAATCAGGTAACAAACATGGTTAAAAGGCCATTATCACATTTATGCATTATTATTACAGTAATACTTCTATACGGATATAAATAATGCTTATATAAGCTCAGATCACTACGTAGGGGGTTGTTGTGGTTGTTTGTTGATGCTGTTGGGACACTAGTGTAATTGCTGCTGCTGTTTATTCCATTCAAGACTTAGCCATAGAGGGTTCCTAGGTATGTTGTAATAAAGAGAAATAGCACAGCGGGTAGAGCGTCTGCCTTGCACACAGCCAACATGGCCGACCCGAATTCAATTCCTCCGCCCCTCTCGGAGAGCCCGGCAAGCTACCGAGAGTATTCGATATGCCAGACACAGTAACAACAAAGTCTCCAATGGAGACGTTACTGGGCCTGCTCGAGCAAATCGATGATCAATGGGAGGGCCATACATGGTTATGGGTATTGTGACATGGGCCATACAACACTGAAGACATTTGGTGGTCTGTAGGATAACACTGTTTTGTCCTTCCTCAGGTAGCTTAGGTTTATCAGGGCACACCCATCCCAGTGCTCCCGAGTCACTCCCATTCTTTTGTTTAATTTGTAACTACTTCTCTATGCTCTCTTCCACAAACAGTTAATCAGCTTATTCCCCTAATCAGATTCTGTTAATTTGTAAGGTCAGATCTTTCTAGGATGCTGAACTTGTATTGTAAGTTAATATTGCCCTTCTCCTCTTCTTATGTCTTCTGAATAGTTTATTTTAAAGCTATGCCCTTTTTGTATAGATACAGGAAGACCGTTAACATTATGCTTTGTAACTTAGGATTTAATTGGCTTTGAATATTATTCACTCCTGGGCATCTGCTTTCTCGACTTATGCCTCAGTTGCCCTTAGTTCCTAACACCCCAAAAGCAGGATCCCAATGAGGAACTGAATGGACCCGGGGCAAGCTGTGAGCTACCCTGGCATCAAAATGGGCCAGGCCAAAGCGCCACGATACTCACTATAAATTGAGGACATGATCATGGACAAATGCTGTCTGATCCAAAAGTAAGTAACGATGAGACTAGGACCCTGCTGGGGCTAGGAAGACTAACCTGGCCTGAGGACTGCGGAATATACAGTGAGATGTTCTCAGGAAGAACCAAACTAAGTTTATATCTCTTACTGTGCTTATACAGAATGATGTTGCTAGAAATATTGGAAGTAGATTTACTACAACTATTTAAGTAGATTACTAGCTGAGGAAAGAACACACCCTTGTTGGGATCCCATCCTTGAGCAGATCTCCTAGTAATCTGGAGTAATCTCTTTAATGAGATTTTATCCCTGAGTTAATCTCCTGGAGGAGTGCTCTTACCTCTCTTTGTTGATTTGTTAATGTTCAACCCACCTTTGTGTCACCACCCTATGTGATTGCTATATAAACTAAGACTGTAAGCTCGGAGGGGGCTCGGGCTCCAGAGATCCAGAGTCAGAGCGAGAGGGGCTCAGGCTTGAGAGAGAGAAGCAGAAGGGGAGTGAAGATAGGAATAATCTACAATTGATACCGACCAGCCTGGTCCTCGTTTCTTCCTTCATCTGCCCTTGGCCAACAGCCATCCTGATCCAGGCCACACACAGCGGCTCAAGAGCACCGAATGCGGGCGGTGAAATAGAGCCGTCCAGAGAGCCCGCGAACACACAACCTTCAGCGTGCTTAGATTTTACAGTGGTCAGCATACTGTTCTCACCAGCCTTCCACAAGAACCCAAAGCAAATCTGCTGTGTCTGTGTTCTAGGGACCTAGAGAATGAGGCGCTGGAGTGTAACACTGAACAAAAAAACACTTTCTGAGGCTTTGAAAGTCTGGTGTGGGAGAAAGACTGCAATCACCTCATCTAAGCAGATAAATAGAAAATGGTCATGACTACAACATTGCAACAAGAGTGGGGGATTCAATTGCAGGTCTAAAATGGGGGTCTAATCTTTCATGAAGATTAGGTAAAACTTTTCTGAGCAGTGGAAAATGTTTTAAGCAGAGGGAACAGAGTATTTAAAGGCTCTATGGCCAAATGGAGCATTATGGCAATTTGCTTCTGCTGATAATAAAGTACCATAAAAACCACACGTCAGTTGATTCTGTGTGTGCGCTGACATTGTGGTTGGAATGAAACTGGTCAGTTTTCTTTCTATTTCATCTGGGTCCAATCTTACACACGTGGTCATCTCCAGATCAGCGTAAATGGTTCATATCGATGTTTTTATGTGGCTGCATATGCCCGAAAAGATAATCTGACAATGGGTTCTGAGAAATGCTAGAGGGAAGCTATAGGTCTTTACAGTCTATGCTCAGAATTCATGCCACATAATTTCTTCCATATTCTATTGGTCAAAGCATTTAAAAAAATTTTTTTATTGAACCACTATGAGATAGACCATTACAAAGCTGTTCATGATTGGATTTCAGTCATACAGTTCCAACACTCATCCCTCCACCAGTGTACATTTCCCAGCACCAGTGTACCCAGGTTCCCTTTCATCACTCCCCCACCCCCCACCCACTGCCTGCCTCTATGGCAGGCACTTTTCTTCTCTTGCTCTCTATCTCTCTCTCTCTCTCTCTCTCTCTCTCTCTCTCTCTCTCTCTTCTACTGGTTATTGTGGTTTGCAATATTGATACTGAAAAGTTATCAGGAATATCCCTTACCTGCTTTTAACCCTCATATCTTGGCCAGTGTGATTATTCCTAAATAGTATTGTCATAGTGGTCTCTTCTCTATCTTACCTAACCTCAGGCCCACACACACTTGTGGTTAGTTGCAACCATTGACCAGTCCTCCTAACCCCTATTTTCCCTGGCCACAGATATTATTCTTCTACTACATATTTTTATAAATACCACAAATGAATGCGGTCATTCTATATCTGTCCCTCTCCTTCTGACAAATTTCACTCAGCATGATACTCTCTATGTCCATCCGTTTATAGGCAAATCACATTATTTCATTTTTCCTGACAGCTGCATAGTATTCCACTGTGTAGATGTGCCATAGTTTCTTCATTCATTCGTCTGTTCTTGGGCACTCAGGTTGTTTCCAGATTCTGGCTATGGTGAACAGTGCTACAATGAACACAGGAGTGCAGACAGTATTTCTGCTGTGTGTTTTTGGGCCCACAGGGTATATTCCTAGAAGTGGTATTGCTGGGTCAAATGGGAGCTCAATTTCTAGTTTTTTGAGAAATGTCCATATTGTTTTCCAAAAAGGCTGAACCAGTTGGCATTCCCACCAACAGTAAAGGAGAGTAGCTTTCTCCTCAAATTCATGCCAACTCCGGTTACTTTTGTTCTTTTGGATGTGTGCCAGTCTCTGTGGTGTGAGATGATATCTCATTGATGTTTTGATTTGCATATCCCTGATGATTACTGAGGAAAATATTTTTTCATGTGCCTTTTGACCATTCAAATTTCTTCTTTGGAAAAGTTTTTGTTCATTGTTTTTTGCCCCGTTTTCTTATGGGATTGAATTTTTTTTTGTAGAGTTCAACCAGTGCCTTGTATATCTTTAATATTAACCCCTTATCGGAAGGGTATTGGGTGAATATTCTTTCCCATTCTGTAGGCTGTCTTTGTATCCTGGTCACTGTTTCTTTTGAGGTGAAGAAGCTTCTTAGTTTAAGATAGTTCCATTTCTTTATCTTTGCTTCCTCTTGCTTTGTCAATGGCATTTCATCTTTGAAGATACCTTTAGCTTCAACATTGTGGAGGGTTTTACCAACCTTTGCTACAGTGTGTGTACCTTATGGATTCTGATGTTGAGGTCTCTAATCCATTTGATCTAAGGTCTGAGCCCATATTTTTAGATGTAGCTGTTTTGCCAACTTTTGTCAGTTTTGCCAACACCATTTGTTAAAGAGGCTTTCCTTGCTTCACTTTATATTTCTTCTTCCCTTATCAAAGATTAGATGATCATATACTTAAGGGTATATGTAAGGATATTCAACCTTATTCCATTGGCCTGTGGAACTTTGTTTCAATACAATGCTGTTTTAATTATTACTGCTTTGTAGTACAGTTTGAGCTTGAGGAAGGTGATGCCTCCCATGTTTTTCCCCTCAAGAATTGCCTTAGCTTTTCATGGGGGCTTATTGTTTCATATGAATTTCAGGAGTGTTTGATCAATTTCTTTGAAAAATGTCATAGGTATCCTTATAGGGATCACATTGAATGCTTTGGAAGTATTGGCATTTTGACAATGTTAATTCTCTGAATCCATGAGCAGGGGATTTTTTCCCCCATTTCCTCATGTCTTCTTTTATTTACTGAAATAACGTTTTGTAGTTTTCTTTGTACAGGTCCTGTACCTCCTTAGTTAGGCTGATTCCAAGATACTTGATTTTCTGATGCATGATTGTAAAAAGGATTTTTTTTTCCATATCACTTTCTTCATGCTCATTATTTGCATATAGGAAAGTCATGGACTTTTTTATATTGATTTTATAGCCTGCAACTTTACTATACAAGTGTATTGTTTCTAGAAACTTCTCAGTAGAGGCTTTAGACTTCTCCAAGTATAGTATTATGTTATCTCTAAATAGTGAGAGCTTAATTTCTTCCTTTCCTATCTTGATGCCCTTAATATTTTTTTCTTCCCTAACTGCTATGGTAAATACTTCCAGTACTATATTGAATAGAAGTGGCAAGAGTGGGCATCCTTGCTTTGTCCCTACTCTTAAAAGGAAGGTTTTTAGTTTTTCCCAACTGAGAATAATGCTTGCTGTGGTAGATATCTTGGTCAAAGCATCTTTAATTATGATTAATGTGGTATAAAATCTTAGAAGTGGGAGAACTTTTAGCATAGTCTAGGCCAGTTAACAAGTAGTAAATGTGCACCAAATGTCGTTAGAATGAACAGAAGAATGAATTTGTTATACAAATCCATCTTTGTGTTCCCAGTCCATGGGTTATTGCATTAATGGTATGAAACTAATTTCTCTGCCTTGGATTTTTTGACAGTGGGTAGGTGTTTGGGGGGCCATACCTGGTAATGCTCAGGGCTTACTCCTGGCTCTGAATTTAGAAATTACTCCTGGCAACACTGCATCTTTTTTCTATGCCCCTCCATAGTGAGATCAGAGAGATTTATGGAAAATGAAAACTGATGTTATGACCTTCAACAATTCTCTAATTCTTGCCCAACCCACTGGTACATTAAAATCATCAAGAGAATTAACAAACTACAGATATCTGATCTCCATCTTGGATTCACCATACCTGAAGTTTTTGTTAGTTGGGATCAGTGATCTTCCCTCTACCCCAAGGAGCAGCTGTTTTCAGAGGCTGGAAATGTGGCTCAACTAGTGGAGCACATTTATGAGGTCTTGGGTTTGCTCTCTGATGCCACATTGCCCCCAAGAAGCACTGGTGGTTCCAGAACACCACTGAGTGTGATCACTGAATGTGAGATTTGGTCCCTGGACCCAAATGTTGCAGCCCCAAATCACACCTGGGAGTGACCCCATCCACTCAAAAAATACGTTGTCCTAAAGGCTCTGATATAAAGTGTCTAAATTTTTGGAGTCAGTTGCTACAAGGTAGATGTTAACTTTTTAAGATTCTCTACTGTTGCTAATTTCCTTGGTTTAATCATTGCCAAAAAAACAAAAAAGAAAAGAAAAGAAACAGTATTTCTTTTTTTTTTTTTAAATTTATTTATTTATTTTTTTTACAGTTGTAGATTTACAATTTTTTGTGCTTGGGTTTCGATTATACAATGATCAGATACCCATCCCTCCACCAGTGCCCATTTTCCACCACCATGGATAATATTCCCCCCCACCCCCATCCCCCCTTCCCCCCCTGTCTCTGTGGCAGGGCAATCCCCTGTGTTCTCTCTCTCCTTTTGGGTGTTGTGGTCTGCAAAAGAGGCATTGAGTGGCAAACATGTTCAGTCCATAGTCTACTTTCGACATGCATCTCCCCTCCTGGGAGGATCCTCCAAACATCCTTTATTTGGTGCTCCCTTCTCTATCTGCGCTGCCCTTACCTCTAAGATACCCAGCTGGCCTCTAAGTTATGGAGTAATCCTCCTGGTGCTGATCTCAGCTATTCTTGGGTATTAATCTCATACTTTAGAAACAGTATTTCTGTACCACTCCAGAGCTAGTCTCTTCTTTTATGTGGACCCATTAAATTCT
Source organism: Sorex fumeus (assembly GCF_029834395.1). NCBI lineage: Eukaryota > Metazoa > Chordata > Mammalia > Eulipotyphla > Soricidae > Sorex > Sorex fumeus. The sequence continues at coordinate 49,779,139 of NW_026606059.1, read as the reverse complement.
GATTATTTAAAACATTATATTCATATTCAATGGTATATAAAATTCTTGTATGTATCTTCTCCCTTCCTGCACCTCTGCAGCCCCTTCACCTACATGCAGAGAAGCTATGATGTCTTTGATGATCAATCACTGTAATTAACTTTAGTGCGAAATAGAGAGTCTGCTGCAAAATTGATTCGATAAACCATGTGTCCCTTGATGGCTGAGAGCATAAACAAAACGTAGTACATTCACATATTATTCAGTCACCAAAGAGGAAATTCAGGTATAGAAAGAGTACAGGGGTATGGTTCTTGCCTCATATGTGTCTGATCTGATTCAATCCCTCAAGTAAAAGAGTGATCCTTAAGTATAGAGCTAGAAGTAAGGCCTGAGAATCACTGGGTGTGGTCCCAAACAAAAAATAAGAGAATTTTTTTAAACAGAAAAATTTTTCTTTTATTTTTAAAAGAAAAATAAAAAAGAACATTTTGACCCCTATAATATGAATGAACCTTGAAAATATTATGCTAAATGAGATAAGCTGGACTGGAGCGATAGCACAGCGGTAGAGCGTTTGCCTTGCACACAGCCAACATGGCCGACCCGAGTTCCTCTGCCCCTCTCAGAGAGCCCGGCAAGCTACCGAGAGTATCTCGCCCGCACGGCAAAGCCTGGCAAGCTAATCGTGATGTATTCGATATGCCAAACACAGTAACAAGAAGTCTCATGATGGAGACGTTACTGGGCCCGCTCGAGCAAAATCAATGAAATAAGCTAGTCATTGGTCAATGGTTGGAAATTTGCCATAAGAGTGTTGGGTTGGGGGGAGAGCAAAGGGCAGTTAGGATAGAGATAGAGAAGAAACAACATGACCATAATAGTTGGATATGATCATTTTGGACAGGAGCTAAGTATTGAAAGTAGGTAAAGGGATATACCTGATGACCTTTCATTATCTGTATTGCAAAACATAAGGCCCAAAAGGAAAGAGAGTGGGAGAGAGAGAAGAGAGAGAGAAAGAGAGAGAGGGAGAGAGAGATTGCAGAGGCGGATGGTAGGATGAGGGAAACTGGGATCATTGGCAGTGGGAAATGCACACTAGTGAAGGGACAAGTATTGGAACATTGTATGACTGAAAACCAATCATGAACAACTTTGTAACTGTGTATATCACTGTGATTCAATAAAAAAAAATTTAAGACAAAAAAAGAAATAAAAGAAAGCAGCAAGTCAGGAAAAGACAAATACCTTATGATTCCACATATGTGTTGCTTGTGGTATACAGGTAAATGTGGGGTTAAAAGTAAAAGTAAAAGGCCCTCCCGTTGTTCATCGATTTGCTCGAGCAGGCCCAGTAACATCTCCTTTGGAGATTTTGTTGTTACTGTGTTTGGCATATCGAATACATCACGGGTGGCCTGCCAGGCTCTGCCATGCGGGCGAGATACTCTCAGTAGCTTGCCGGGCTCTCCGACAGGGGCAGAGGAACCGAACTAGGGTCGGCCCTGTTGGCTGCGTGCAAGGCAAATGCCCTACCACTGTGCTATCGCTCCAGCCCATGGTGTTAAAACAATTAAATAATTCATAGAGATAGAAAGTGGAATAGTGATTTCCAGGGATTAGGAGAGGAGAAATGGGGAATTAGGGTTCTATGGGAATAAAATTTTGATGGAGAAAATAAAAAGAGTTTTGAAGACAGATAGTGGATGCTCAATATATGCTTTAAAAGGTTAGAGAAAATGTAAAACAGCAGACTTTATGCTATGTCTATTCCACAATCGCAAATTTTAAAAAAAGTGAACCAATATAAACAGTTCCATTGTTTGGCATGGACAAAGTACGGCCAGTTACCAGACATTTGTTGAACACAGGATCAGGTCATTTATAGACACAAATCATTTTGCCAGAGACCAGTTTGATGGTTCCATTATAACTTGGATTCATGAAGATAATGGCTCTGCACAGTGGTGGGTGAGGACCGGCTGAGGTTGGACCAGTGCCTCTTCCTCTCCATCTATTTCTGCTTGGCTCCAGAGACTTGGCCTCTCTCCCTTGTCTTCATTCCTACCTTTAATCTCAGCATTAGTCTCTCTCACACTCTTGGCATGGCTCTGCCCCAGTAATAGTCTCTGCCCCAGACTCCAATAGCTAATGGATCTTGCTACAGACAAAACCAGAGGACTTGCTTTCCTGCTTACATTAAGCTTTTTGCAAGGAGCCAGATAGAAAGTTCTTTAACATTCCCAAGATGAGATAAAACAGTTTTCACACATTTTTCCCTACAGAAATATTTTTTGTCATTCCATTAGCCATTTAATGCTAACAAGCAATATTAAATAAATTATTGTGGGATTTCCATGGGGCAGGCTAGAGGGGTAGTTGGAAAAATGGAGACATATGTGGAGAGAAGGTGTCGGTAGTAGTTGGATTGTTGTTGGAATATTGAATGTCTGTAGCAAATCATCATGAGCAGCTTTGTAAACCATGATGTTTAAATACAGTGTGGGGTGAGGTGGGTGGCAGATGTGTGTGTGGGAGGTGGGGTGGGGGTGGGGGGAATAAAGTCTTTTCTTAGAAGGACAGAAGGGCTTCTGTCCTTGTTATTTTCCATTGTTCAAATTCTACCTCTGGAAGAATCAGAGCTCATCTTAGGACTTCCAGGTTCTTCCCTCTACTGGGTTTCCCTTGTCTGACCCCACAGCAGCTTATTTCTGTCCTCTTAAGTCAAGACTGTCTTCAGTAAATAAAGTCTCCAGACGGCATGTGACCACAGTCAGAGAAGAGCAGGGCCGTTATTTCTACCATGTGAACCCACATTTGCTGAAACCTGAAATGAATCCAAATGTCCATTATGTTTTTAAACTTAGTTATAAACCCAAAGTTGGCTTGTTTAAACATAGGCTTCCTCCATTAGCCCAAAGGAAATTGAACAAAGGCACAGAAATCTTCAGAGGGTCTGAATTTCCCCTGGCACTCCTTGTTGACCAGCAACAGAGCTATTTTCTTTCTTTCTTTCTTTCTTTCTTTCTTTCTTTCTTTCTTTCTTTCTTTCTTTCTTTCTTTCTTTCTCTCTCTCTTCCTTTCTTTCTTTCTTTCTTTCTTTCTTTCTTTCTTTCTTTCTTTCTTTCTTTCTTTCTTTCTTTCTTTCTTTCTTTGACTCACCATGAGATACTGTTACAAAGCTTTCATGTTTGAGTTTCAGTCATACAATGATCAAACACCCCTCCCTCCACCAGTGCACATTTTCCACCAGTAAAGTCCCCAGTATTCCTCCCCCATCCCAACCCTTCCCCTGCCTGTGTGGCAGACAATTTACACAATACTTTCTCTCTACTTTGCTTACATTCTATATTTCAACACCAGTTCCACCATTATTATTTGGAATTTTTCCAACACCACTCAAACCTTCCAGAAAGGCAATGCTTCATAGTTTATTTTGTATTGCTTGTTATGAATAGCATATGATATTGTGCATCCACAAGTGTTCCACGTGCTCCTGGAATTCTAAAATTTTAATAATTAGGGTCTGCAGCAAGCTGCTTGGTACTGAGATTTTTTTTGTGTGTCTCTGGGTCATGGCTGTTAAGTAGCTTAAATAGTAGCCAGATGCATTTCATGGGAGTCATCTCAGAGTCCCATCAGGGCTGGGGGTGGGGGGCGAGAGGGAGCAGTTCATCCCCTGTCATTTGCCATTACTGCTCCTGCATACCTGGGTTTCTCATTGGGTTCTAGAAGATGGCAGTTGTCAGGATTCCTAGGGGGCAGGTGGAGTGACAGCACCTGCTCCCATCTGGAGTAGCCTGGTGAAATTGACCTATTGCAAAGTAACATAGCTTTTTTCATTGTTTTCACATCTTTAATTAATCTGTTCTAAAAATTAATTAATTTTCATCTGAAACCTCACACTCAATTTATGGCTGCGCCTCAGACTTACTGACTGGTTTTCTAGTTGTTTTCATTTGCCCAGGTCAAGCTCACCTCCTTCATCTCAAACTATGGCAGCTATTTCTGGGATGCCCAACGGGCATCTCTGTCATGTGGCTTTCAAACAAGCTTCTTACATTCATGGACTCCAGGCCCTATTTGACCATCTTCTAGCCCCGCCAGCTACCTGGTCCTACTGCTGCTCCCAGGAAGAGGTCCCCAAATATCCCGTCTTTGCTCAGACTGCTCACAGAGCACCAGAACCACAAAACCCCAGACTCCATTTGGTTCATACCTTTAACTCACCCAGCCTTTTCTAGAACAATCCCTTTCTGCAGGCAAGGACACAGGGGGATATCTCGGAGGGGCTCTTGAGCCCCCATCCTTTGTCACTCACCACCAGTCCACACATAGAATGCTCTCCCACTTTTGATGGCTAACACACTAAGGAAAGAGACAATGACATAATTTCCCTGCAGGAGTAGCCAGAAATTCTAGAGATCCTCTTACACAGGACAAAGCTGAGACCCAACAGGGAAAGGGTTAAAATCAACACAGAGCTAGATTGAGATGGTAAAATACAGGATAAATTCTCTTCTCTGGAAGACCCTACTCCCACCTGGAAATCTTACTGGAGTCTCCCTCACCCCTGCACTATCTCCCCATCCCTAATTCTTGACAAAGTATCTTTAGGATATTCATCTGGGTAATATCAGAATTTTCAGAAAAAAAGTAATATCCCTTTTATTAAGAAATTAGATGTTGTATTAAATTTTAACAATTCATCCAATCCGGGGACTGGAGTGATAGCACAGCGGGTAGGGCGTTTGCCTTGCATGCGACCGACCCAGGTTCAATCCCCAGCATCCCATATGGTCCCTCGAGCACCACAAGGAGTATTTCCTGAGCGCAGAGCCAGGAGCAACCCCTGTGCATCGCTGGGTGTGACCCAAAAAGCAAAAAAAAAAAAAAACCAAAAAACAATTCAATTCATCCAATCCATTACTCACTTATTCTCTCCATCTTTTGTTTTTCTGAAAGAGACCTACCAGATTTCAGTCAGGAGTAGAGGTAAAGAATTCAGCAATAATGGAAAAATATGAAGCTCCTTCCCCTGTCAATTAATTAATTAATTAAAAAATGGAATCACTGTGAATTACAGTTATTTATAATTGAGTTTCAGATGTACAATGTACCAACATCAGTCCCCTCACCAGTGGCCACTTCTCTCCACCAATGTCCCCAGTTTTCCTCCCATGCTCCAGCCTGCCTCCATGGCAGGCACTTTTTTCTTTTTCCCTTTTAGGCGCTGTGGTTTACAAAGCTGTTCCTGATAGGGTATCATGCATATCACTTTACTTCCACCAGCGCCCTGTCCTCATCCAGAGTGATCACTTCCCTCTACCGTTCCCTGCCTTGACTGATCTCCCAAACCCCCAGTGGCAGGCTTCCAATTGCAGACCAATTCTTCATTCTTGTTCTTCAGTTTTATGTACTTATGAAGCCCCCCTTTAAAAATAAAAACAAAACAAAACAAAAGCAAAAACCTGTAAGCTGAACAAATGCTTCCCTCAGACAAATGCTATAAAAGAATAGGCAGGTGAGGGCACTTGTCTTACAGCAGACCTGGGTTCAATCCTGGCATCCCACATGGTCCCACAAGCTACCAGGAGAAATTCCTCAGTGCAAAGCTAGGGATAACTCCTAAGCATTGCTGGGTGTGGCCTTAAAACAAGCAAACACACAGAAAGAATAAGCGAGGAATCCATTACTGTTCTGAGAGCTGATGTTCTTCTCTTGGATGTACTCTTTTTTCTGAATGTGGTTTCGGAGCAAGGCTGCTCCTTGAACTGTGGGAAAATCCCACCTTTCAGCTGTGTTTCCCTTGACTCCTGGTAGAATGGTCTTCCTGTTGCTCCCAGACTTACAAATGCAAAATGGTACAAAGTCCCTGTCCTCAAGGAAGGGTACATTTGGGTGGGGGAAACATACATAGAAAAATTGGTAAATGATGTAATAAATTGTATAAAGGCAATGGAGAGAGAAAACACTCAGAAGATGAGGAGATATTTGACAGAGGGGAAAGGTTGGAGCCAAATATTACCATTTTTTTTATCATTTTACAAACAGCTACCCTATCATTTTTCATATCCTCTACAACTTGTCTCTCACCACTCACTCTCTTCCCTTAGATAACCATAGTTTTAAGCCAATGTCTGCTGGTTTCTTAATATTTGGAGCCTCGGGAGGGACTACCCAAGAAATACTCTAATGGCCTGGGGCCATTCTTGGCAATTCTCAGTCAACCTGTCCAGAGATTTAATACAACAGCCCAAAGACAGGGTGCTACTCAGGATTTGAGGTGCTGGGGATTACCTGGGTCACTCCAACAGAGCTCAGGGGTCTCTAGGGTTGCACCAAGCAATTCTCAGGGAACCTTGTGATGAAAAGGATTTAACCAGGGTAGACCACCTGCAAGTCACGTGCCTTAACCCCTCTACTACCTCTCTGATTCCTATTAATTTCATTTATTGTGTCTGTTCATCAACTTCATATTACATTGCATACATAGTTGAAATCATTCGATACTTAACCTGTCCTTTCTAATTTACTCTGTTTCTCATAATCCTCTTTAACTACTTCCATTTTGCGGTGAAAGACAAAAGTTCATGTTTTTGCCACTACAGCTGAATAGTATTTTATAGCATAAATGTACCCCATATTTATTCTCATTTATTGACAGTTACTTTGGTTGCTTCCATATTCGTGCTATTGCAAACAATACTGTAATGATAAACATTGGGGTGAATGTGACTTTTATGTTAACATTTTTGTCTTCTTTAGGTAGATAACTAGAAGTGAGATTGCTGACACCTCTATCTTTAGCTTCTTAGAAAGCTCTGTATTGGTTTTATTTTGACTTTTCCTGATTGTTGTTTTCTTTTTATTGTGGTAAAATATAACAAAAAATTTACCATTTTAACCATTGTAGGTGGTGGTGGTGGGGGGAGGTGGTGTCTCCCTAGTGGTGCTTTGGAACTATGAGTCCACTCCTGGCCATGCTCAGCCAGGTTATATGAGCCAACACTTTTGTGTTTGGGACAAGCTGGTGGTCCTGTCCCACCCAGCAGTGTTGGGATTAAGCAGGGTTATAGTTGGTGGCACTGCTGGAGATGGGAAAGGGCTGTGCAGTGCTAGGAACCTGAAACCTCTTCAATCTAGGTATCTTCCAGGGCCCCACTTCAACCATTTTTCAAGCGTACAGTTCTGTGGCATAGAGTTTATTTATTCATATTGGTTTGCAAAAACATCATCATCAGTGTCCAGAAACACCTTCCATCTTGCACAACTGAAACTCTGTTCCCATTAAACACTAAATCCCCATTCCCACGTCTCCACATCTCTGGCAACTATCTTTATACTTTCTCTCTGGATTTTACTCCTCTCTGATCTTCACTGTAAATGGGCTCATAGATGCTTGTCATTTCTGTGGCTGTCTCACTCATTTAGCCTAATGTCTTCTAAGTTCATGATAATGTAGCATATATCAGAATGTCCTTCCTTTTAGAGGATAAAAAATATTCTATTATGTCTATGCTATATTTTGTTCATAAATTCTCTGTCAAAGGACATCTGGGTGGCTTTCATCTTTGGCTACTGTGAGTGATACTGTTAGGAATACAGATATACAATATCTGCTTATGTCTCTGCTTTCAATTTTCTGGGGCCATAAATGTATTCCCTTATGTTTGAAGGTTCACATTACTTTGCTTTTGTGAAAGTCATACCTTAGTACCTATTTTTGACAACTAAAAGAAATCCAAGGAGAATTTTTTCTTTTACACAAAAGATAAACACAAAAATTAGTGTTCGCTATTTGTTTTGAAGCAGCTATTTGAGTTACCGCTCACACCCAACCAACCAACAATGCCTATCAACCTCCTTAATAACTAAGTCATGGTGGTAATGAGTTATCTTGTTCCTATTTTTACTAATGTTGTGACTATTTTAGATTTCCAATGTTATTGGGTAAGACTTAGTAAGTTATTTTAGGAGACTGGTAATGTTAAATAGATTTTCATAAAGTTAATGGTGATTGCTTATATGCTTTAGGCCATTTACTTAAGGTTGCATAGGAAACCTTTGTTTTATGGATATCAGAGAAAGCCTATATATTAGGAAGTGAAACTTAAATGCTCAATTCTATGTTAATTCTATGTGTAATTTTTTTAGGAATCACCATACTTTCTTCCACAGCAACTGCACCATTTAATATTTCAGTAATGCACAGGGAATCTATTTTCTCCATATTATTTCAAACACATGTTGTTTGATATCTTTTTTATAACTATACTAACAGGTGTTAATTGGTATCTCATTGTGGCTTGAATTTACATTTCCCTAATAACCAGGTTTGTGTTTCCCTAGTGATGTGTGTCTTTTCATGTACATATTAGCCGTATGTATTTCTTCTTCTTCTTCTTCTTCTTCTTCTTCTTCTTCTTCTTCTTCTTCTTCTTCTTCTTCTTCTTCTTCTTCTTCTTCTTCTCCTCCTCCTCCTCCTCCTCCTCCTCCTCCTCTTCCTCCTTCTCCTTCTTCTTTTTATTTTTTTTTTTTTTGGTTTTTGGGCACACTTGGCAAAACTCAGGGGTTACTCCTGGCTCTGCACTAAGAAATTACACCTGGCAGTGCTCAGGGAACCATATGGGATGCTGGGGATCAAACCCGAGTTGACCTCATGCAAGGCAAATGCCCTTCCCATTGTATTATAGCTCTAGTCCCAAGCCATATGTGTATCTTCTTTGGAAAGATGTTCATTCAACATTTCAAGTCTATTCAAGTTCTTTGCCCACTTTAAAATTGGATTTTGTGTTGTGTTTCTGTTTGTTTTTTATTTGTCTTGGGGCTACACGTGGCAGTACTCAGGGCTTACTTCTGACTCTGTGTTCAGGACTCCTGGCTCTGTACTTAGGGATCATGCCTGGTGGAGTTCAGGTGACCAGATAAGAAAGATGCAGAGGATCAAAGCAGAGTTGGCTGCATGCAAAACGAGTACCCAATCTGCTGTACTATCACTTCCAGCCCCCTATTCGTTTTGTTCTCATGTTGTGGAGTTTTAAGAGCTCTTTGCATATTCTTGATAGTAATCTCTTGTCAGAACATTATTTGCCAATATTTTCTCTCATTCTATAGGAGATTGCCTCTTTCTTCAAATGAATAATCATTGAACTTTATGGACAATGTGCTATTTGGACAAAGACCTGAAGGACATGACATTCTAAGTCAAGGAAGCAACAAGTTCAGAGGTGTCAAAGGGCACCTCACTGGTGTGTTTGAGAACAGGGCATTGAATTCAATAGTAATAAAATGGTGGTGGTAGTTACTATTATTACTATTGTTATTTCCCTAAAACCTGCACTATCTCTTTGGCCCCTAGATTTCTTTTAAAACTTTAGGATTACTCTTTGAAATATAAATAATCATAAAAGATTTTCAAAATGAGGAAGCAGCATATAGCAAGAAAAGATATAATATTGCAAGATGTTAGAGTCTCCACGAAGATGAATGTATTTGTCTATTTTTCTTGCCATTTCTAGCAATTATTTTTTATACAGATTGAGGCAATGAAGTTGGAAGCTTATTTCCCTATGGGTTTAACATTATTCATTATGAAAAGTGCCTTTTAATCTCTTGTAAATGCTTCTTGACCTAGAGTTTATATTTTCTGATATGAGAAGAGCTATAGCAAATGGCTTCTCTCCTCTCTTCTCCTTTTTTCTCCTCCTCTCTCCTTCCCTCCCTTCCTCTCCTCCCCTCTCCACTTGTCTTATTTCCTCTCTTCTCCTCCTGTCTCCTCTCTCCTCCTCTGCTATCCTCTTCCTTCCACTCTCCCCTCCTCTCCCCTCTCCTCCCCGCCCCCTCGTTCGCCCTTCTCTTCTTTCCTCTTCTCATCTTTGATTTTGAACCACATCCTACTATGCTTGTGGCATCCTACTTACTCCTGGCTCAAGGGACTATGTACAGAACCCTGGTTCAAACTTGGGTCAGGCACTTGCAAAGCTTGCATCTTAATGCTGATACCATCTCCTGTCAATAGAAGCTTCTTTAGGCCAGTGATGGTATTATATATGTTTTCTTATCACGGTCACGGTCCGCCTGGTGTTCATTGATTTTCTCGAGCGGGCCCAGTAACATTGTGAGACTTGTTACTGTGTTTTGGCATATCGAATAACATCACGGGTAGCTTGCCAGGCTTTGCTGTGCGGGCCAGATACTCTCGGTAGCTTGCCGAGCTCTCTGAGAGGGGCGGAGGAATCGAACTCAGGTTGGCCATGTTGGCTGCATGTAAGGCAAACGCCCTACCCGCTGTGCTATCACTCCAGCCCATCTTTTCCTATATTATTATTTTTCTTTTTACTGTAGTTTAAAGGTGTTTCTCTTAAAGTTAGTATATAGCTGTGTAGTTGTGTAGTTGCTTTTATTAAATCCAGACAGATAATTTTTACTATTTAGTGTAGCATTGCACTGTAGCACTGTCCTCCCATTGTTCATAGATTTCCTTGAGCAGGCACCAGTAATGTTTCCATTGTGAGACTTGTTACTATTTTTGGCATATCGAATATGCCATGGGGAGCTTTCCATGTTCTGCCGTGCGGGCAGGATACTCTCAGTAGCTTGCCAGTCTCTCCGAGAGGGATGGAGGAATTGAACCCAGGTTGGTCGCCTGCAAGGCAAATGCCTTACCTGCTGTGCTCTGGCTCCAGCTCTACTATTTAGTGTAGCTACATTTATTGTGATTATTATTAATTTCATTTTATATGCTTAATTTTTAATCTATCAAGATATTAAGAGTGGCTCACTATCTCTTTAAACCCAAATCTTGACTAGTTTATTAGTCTAATGAATTTATTATTATTATTAATATGACTACTTTATTTCACTGCATAATTGCTGCACCCTGTTTGTTTTTTCAGTAAAATGTGCACCATTTTTAAAAAGATTCCCAAAACAGCTGCATCTCACAATTTTTTCAAATTAAAGAGGGTGGCATAAAATCTGTGATAATTATGCAGAGAAATTTTGTAGTTTCCCACTAATATAAAACTTGATAAATCATGTGCAGTATAAATTTAGAGAAGCACAACTGAGTAACCCCATTCCGAAATCATTTGTATTTTTACAACTGATAGCAATGCCAGTAACTGGAGGAAATGGCCGCTGGAAGGGATTTCAGCACCAAGTGAGCCCTGTCTTGCCTGAAATTTCTTTAGCAAGGATATATCGGAGCCAGCTCTAGGATGATAGGGTGATCAGAGCAATGCACTTGAAAATAGAAGAATGTTTTCCTCCATTGCTGTTTCTGATTTCTGCATTGCCTACTGGTGAGAGAATATTCTATCCTACAGCAGGCTAGAGCAGACACCAAGTTCCTTATAGGAGTCTGTAACCACTTTTCTGACTGTTTGTCTTGGCACCAATTAGATTCTCATGAAATATTTGTTGAATAGAAGAGTGAATGTGCAGCTTAAAGAGCTTCCTATCTTAGCTATTTATCACTGTTTGACCTTCGGCAAGTGAATATCCTTCACCAGTCCTAAGTTCAACTTGGTCGATTCCTAGAATGTGAGTTGCTTACCCCTCCCCTAGAAATGCCATGTCACATAGTGAGAAGAATCTACTTTTCTGTTTTCCGTTTTTTTTTTTAGGGTTATGTTTCTATTTTTTTCTTTTTTTAAAATTTTTATTAGTGAAACATCATGAGGTACAGTTGCAGACTTACAAATTTTGTAAGTCTTACAAATCATGTTTGGTCTATAGTCTACTTTCAGCATGCTTCTCCCATCATGGGAGGATCCTCCCAACACCTTTATTTGGTGTTCCCTTCTCTATCTGAGCTCCCTTTTCCCCTAGCATGTGTGGTGGGCCTCCAAGCCATGGAGTAAAATTCCTGGTACTAATCTCAGCCATTCTTGGGTGTTAGTATCCTATTTTGTTACTTTATGTTCCCCAGATGAATGCAATCTTTCTATGTCTATCCCTTTGTTTCTGAGTCATTTCGCTTAACATGATACTTTCCATGTAAATACCACTTGTATGTAAATTTCATGACTTCATCTTTTCTAACAGCTACATAATACACCATTGTGTAAATGTACCGAAGTTTCTTTAACAGGTCATCTGTTCTCGGGCACTCAGGTTTTTTCCAGATTCTGGCTATTGTAAAGAGTGCTGCAATGAACAAACAAGTGCAGATGTCACTTTGTCTATACTTTTTTGCCTCTCTGGAATATATTCCCAGGAGTGGTATTGCTGGATCAAATTGGAGCTCAATTTCTAATTTTTTGAGAATAGTCCATACTGTTTTCCAAAAGGGCTGAACCAGTCGGCATTCCCACCAACAATGAAGGAGTGTCCCTTTCTCTCCAGATCCGCACCAGCACCAGTTGCTTTTTTTTCTTGTGGATATGGGCCAGTCTCTGTGGTGTGAAATGATATCTCATTGTGGTTTTGATCTGCATCTCCCTGATGATTAACAATAGCTTGCAACAGCTCCATTTTAAAGAAAAATAAATTTCAATTTCTACATATAAATTGGTAGCACCACTGAGATACCTGCCAATGTCTCATTAAAAATAATTCCACTTGGAAGCTAGAGAGAGAGTCGGTGGGTTGCAGGGAGAGGAGGTTGAAGGTGCTTGCCTTGCATGCACCTAACCTTCCTTCAGTCCCCAGCACTATATATGGTACCTGGATAATTTCAAGGAATGAGCCCTGCGCTTAGAGCCAGGACAAAGCCCTGAGTACCCTGGCTCTTGTTCAACCACTCCTACCTCTTCCCACTGCTACATACATAAATCCATTTTGAGACCAGGCATAAGCTCAAAGGATGTAAAGTGTATTTGCATGCACAAAGCTCCAGGTGTGCTCCCGAGGCAGCCGGATATCTGTATCTCACCTTGTCTGAAAGGATTGTTCCAAGATGTGAGGGAGTCTGAGCTCTCTGAGGGTGCCAAGCACAGCCTTCCTCTGCCTTCAGTATGTCACAAGTTTGGGAGGTGATGCAGAGATGCAGGGCAAAGAGCCAACATCCACAAAGGCAGCAGGAGATTCCCAAGTCTGTCTAGGAGTCTCTGTGGCTGTCACCTGTAAGCCAGAATTGCCTGAGAACTGCTGGGCTTCAGAAAATTATTGTACATGCACCAGGCAGGGAGGAGTGTTTTCATAGCAGCATTTATCAGCACCAAACATGAAAACAATCCAAATGTTTGTATAAAGGAGGAATGCTTGAAACATCTTGGTAAATTTCACCACCAAGTATTTATACTGCTATAAGAAAACTATGAACCACTACAACAAGAAATCACAGGGACGTCTTACTTATATGAGAGAAAGAGAAAGAGAACTAGACCCAAAACAGTAGACATTTGTATATGTTTCCAAAAGCCCGAAAGCAGAAAAAAATGAACCTATGGTAATAGATGTCAGAAAAGTGATTACCTTTTAGGGGAGTTGGTGATTTATGTGAGATGTGACATAAAAACCCTTTTGAGGTGTTTGAAAAACTCTTTGTTTTATGTGAAAGCAGGGAGGGGTCACATCTAGTGCTGTTCAGGGCTTACTCCTGGCTTTGTGTTCAGGGATCGCTTGTGGTGGTGTTCAGGAGATCCTACACGGTGTTGGAGACGGAGAAGAAGGTCAAACTGCATGCCAGGCAAGTGCCTTAACTCCTGTATTATTTCTCAAGCCTCAATTATGAGGAAATTTATTTTAAAGAACCCCCCTATATTCAGTTCCAAGTCGTGACCTACAATTTAAGAAGCTGTTGATCTCTGTTTCTTTCTCTCTCAGTGTGCACACATGCACACACACAAATTCACACACACACACACACACACACACACACACACACACGGAACAGCCTTGATTTGTTGTATGTAACCTAGATCCAGAAAGGAGGAAAAAATAAATTACCAAATGTGCTTGTGTTTTGTCACTTACAAAGAACAAAAGTTACTGGAAAGACATCATTATTAGCTTATGAAAGACAAAGCAAAATTGGTGTATGAAATGCTCAGTTGGTTTGATACATCAAAATAATTTAAAACGATGCTTTACAAGGTAGCTTAATTGCAAGAGCTATAAACGCTCTTGAGAAAACAACCATTAAAAAGGCATGACATTTCAAAATGTAATACAAGTTAGAACCAACTAGCTCATGATGGCTATTACAGCAGGATTGTTATTTTGGTTTAAGTGGGGCACTTTTTTAAAAAGATTTATTTAATTTTATTGATTTGAATGAGTAGAAGAGTAATTTGTATTAATTTTTCTATGAAGTTTTTCTTTACGTCTTATAAAGTATATATAGAATTATACTTCTCATGATCTCTAGATAATAAGAATGAACAAAAGGAACTATAAATAAAATAGACCACTTTTTCAAACATGAGTGCTAGATAGTGTAATAAGCAGGTGGAAGGAAAATCAAGCAATTAATTGCTTTTATAATCCTACGTAGCAGCCAGTTAGAATCATACAATGTCCCAAAATGGTTCATTAGTACTGGGACACTTTTAAGATACAATTAGATCTTTAGACTTTGACAGAATAAAAACACACATTGAAATGAAGATAGCAGGTACACTGGGAGACAATATTACATGAGGAAAAATTTTTAATAAACTATTTGAATTGGGATGATTTACAATTGCATATTTAGGTACTTTGATTTATACATGAAATGCAGTAAATTATGCAAGTAACAAACAAAACATCTCTTCCTGGTGTTTCTCAATGAAATATATTAATGAGACATTGACATTGGGTCCCCCAAACCCAAACACCTCAAGCTGTGATTAGTTGACAGCCTGATGTCTGTATACGTTTCCACTAAGTTTGGAAGAATATTCAGGGCACCTGTTCTTGACGTTTATCCTCTTCCCTGAGAGGTCTGCGACTCCTGGAAAGCTGCCGTCTCTGGGAGGTCTTGTATCCTGCAGGCTTCTGAATGATTACATCTATTGTGCCTTGTAAGAGTAGCTTATGGAGTTGCAGGAATATATTGGAAGATACTTTGCCAGAGTAGCTTTCATATCAGAATCTTACATTGACTCTTTTTAAAAACAATTTATCTTTTTAGAATTTTGTTTTAATGAATCACCAGGTGATATACTTACAGACTTACAAACTTGTGATTACATTTTAGTCATATAATGTTTAAGTACCTAATCCTCCACCAATGCCCATTCTCCACCACCAATGTTCCCAGTATCCCTCCTGCCATACCCACCCCTTCCTACCCCCTGCCTCTGTGGCAGACACATTCCCTCTTACTCTGTCTGTCTGTCTGTCTGTCTGTCTGTCTGTCTGTCTCTCTCTCTCTCTCTCTTTCTCTGGGTATTATGGTTTGCAATAAAGGTACTAAGCAGTCATCATGTTTTATCCATAGTCTACTTTCAGCAGGCATCTCCCATTATGAGCAAGCCCTCCAAACATAATTTACTTTGTGGTCCATTGTCAATCCCAGCGGCCTTTTCTCCTTGCATCTGAGACAGACTTCCAAGATGTGGAGCAATCCTTCTGGCCCTTATCTCTACTCTCCTTTGGTGTTAGTCTCTCATTATGTTACTTTATATTCCACAAATGAATGCAGTCATTCTATGTCTGTCCCTCTCTTTCTGACTCAGTTCACTAAGCATGATACTCTCCATGTCCACCCACTTATATGCAAATTTCATGATTTCATTTTTTCTAGCAGCTGCATAGTATTCCATTGTGTAGATATACCAAAGTTTCTTTAACCAGTCATCTGTTTTCAGGCACTTGGGTTTTGTTTTCCCCAGATTCTGGCTATTGTAAATAATGCTGCAATAAACGTACAAGTGCAGATGTCATTTCTACTGTACATTTTTGCATCTCCAGAATATATTTCCAGAAATGGTATTTCTGGGTCAAATGGGAGCTCAATTTCTAGTTTTTTGAGAAACATCCATACTGTTTTCTTAAAAGGCTGGACCAGTCAGCATTCCCACCAGCAGTGAAGGAGAGTTCCCTTCTCCCCACATCCACACCAACACTGGTTGCTTTTGTTCTTTTTGGATGTGTGCCAGTCTCTGTGGTGTGAGATAATATCTCATTATTGTTTTTACCTGCATCTCCTTGATGATTAGTGATGAAGAGCATTTTTATGTACCTTTTGGCCATTCAGATTTCTACTTTGAGAAAGTTTCTGTCCACTTCATTTTCCCATTTTCTGATGAGACTGGATATTTTCTTCATGTGGAGTTCATCCAGTGCCTTGTATATCCTTGATATTAACCCCTTATCAGAAGGGTATTGGGTGAATATCCTTTCCCATTCTGTAGACTGTCTTTGTATTCTGGTCACTGTTTCTTTTAAGGTGTAGAAGTTTCTTAGTTTAAGATGTCTCATTTGTTTATCTCTGTTTCCACTTTCTCAGTCAGTGGTGTTTTGTCATTGAAGGCACCTTTAGCTTTAGTGTCATGGAGGGTTTTGCTGACCTTGTCGTCAATATACCTTATGTATTCTGGTCTGATGTTGAGTTCTTTAATCCATTTTGATCTGACTTTTGTGCATGGTGTTAGGTAGAGGTCTGAGTCCATTTTTCTTTTTTGTATGTAGCTGTCCCGTTTTGCCAGCACCATTTGTTAAAGAGGCTTTCCTTGATCCACTTCACATTTCTTGCTCCCTTATCAAAGAATAGATGATCATATAGTCGAGGGTGTGAGTAATGTTCAACACTATTCCACTGGTCTGTGGATCTGTCTTTGTTCCAATACCATGCTGTTTTAATTATTACCACTCTGTAATAGAGTTTGAGGTTGGGGAAGATGATGCCTCCCATCTTTTTATTTTTTCCCCAAGAATTGCTCTAGCTATTCATGGGGGTTTGTTGTTCCATATGAATTTCAGGAGTATTTGATCAATTTTTTTGAAGAATGTCATGGCTACCCTTACAGAGATTGCATTGAATCTGTACAATGCTTTGGGGAGTATTGCCATTTTGGCAATGTTAATTATCCCAATCCATGAGTAGGGTATATGTTTCTATTTTCTTGTGTCCTATTTTATTTCTAGAAGTATATTTTTGTAGTTTTCTTTGTACATGTCCTTTACCTCCTTAGTTAAGCCAATTCTGAGGTACTTGACTTTCTGAGGCATGATTGTGAACGGATTGTTTCTTTCATATCACTTTCTTCTCTCTCATTATTTGTGTATAGAAAAGTGATGGACTTTTGTGTATTGATTTTATAGCCTGTGACTTTATTATACAAGTCTACTGTTTCTAGGATCTTGTTGGTAGAGACTTTAGGGTTCTCTAAATATAGTACCAGTCATCTGCAAATAGTGAGAGCATGATTTCTTCCTTTCCTATTTGGATGCCCTTAAGTATGGGCTTGTCTGCTGAAGCATATATAGACCCCAATCACTACCTAAATTGATCCCTGAGCATCATAACTCAGTAAATAGTGCCTGAGAACCTCTGAGGGGTCCTTTTAATTTTTATAAGTAGAATTGAGATTTGATGGGTATACTAAGGGGTGCATTGAAAGTACAGACAATCATTTTTGTCTTCCTTCATTGTGGCAGCCTAGTTCGGCCTTGAGATTTTATCGGCCTCTCCTTTCTCATCCTTCTCAATGCTGCCATATTGTTGAAGGCTTCAGGGTCAGGTGAATGAGACCCTTTGTAATTACTGGTTTTGCATATTTAATACACAACAGATAGCTTGCGAGGCTCTGCCATGCGGGCAGAATACTCTCGGTAGCTTGCCAGTCTTTCCAAGAGGGATAGAGGCTTTTGGGGAGGCCTCTAGTTGCCCTCGTAGGTGTTACCATATTTGAACCCTATCAAATATGGCACAGCAATTCCGGAAGATTGGTATTTAGTGTTTTATAATGTGTCGCGTGGCCGCTTCGCAGCTGCACGGGTCCGGAAAGCATCCTGGAGTGTGGCGGCGACTGGGTAGTGGAGATAGTGCACATACGCTAGCATCAGATGCATCCATCGAGGACCTGATGGTACAAGCGCTAAAGATCAAGTACTACATCATTGGTCTGACCGAGACAAGAAGGCACCAATCTTATCATGCCGTTTTCGACACTGGAGAAGAATTGTTCCTCAGAACATGCAATAAAAGAGGTGTCGGAAGCGTCGGTGTCCTTGTCAACACAAACTTGGCCATGAGCATTGATTCATTCGAATGCCTAACAACCTGAATCGGACGTCTACATTTGAATAGATGTGGCTCACTGCCGGCAGTTTCTATCTTTGTTGTCTGCGCACCAACATCTAATTATAATAAAGGAGAAATTGAGAAGTTCTACATGGAGCTGGAGAAGTTCTATAAATAAGACCACACCTTCTACAAAATTATTTTGGGTGATTTTAATGCCAAGATAGGACCGAGAAGATCAGCTGAAGAACTTCACATCGGGACCCATGGCCTAGAATGGAACGAACAGGGTGAGAGACTGTCTGAGTTCATCATGTCTACCAAGACCATCCATGGTAACTCACAGTTCCAGAAGGCCGAATCTAAACGTTGGACATGGGAGTCTCCCGGTGGACGATTCCACAACGAAATAGACCACATCATATTCAATCGACGGTTTTGCCTGACTGATGTCGCTGTTGTCCCAAAATTCCAAATTGGATCGGACCACCGTCTCCTTCGTGCAAAATTCTACTTCACAGAGTGCGGAGAAAGGGCTGCAAAGTTTAAAAAGAGAACTCCCAGAACGACAACCAACTGGGAGCTCTTTGGCACTATTGCTGCAACATGGGAAGATGCCATTGTTGACAACATTGACAAGGAATACGATCGACTGATTCAGCACCTCCATGATTGTGCGAGGAATGACAAGAGAGAGATAGCCACAAAAAAAAAAAGCCTGTCTTCGAAAACTCTTGAGCTTATTTGCCAACGTGGTTTGGCCCATGCCTCAGACAACCGCAAACGAGTGTCAGAGCTCGCAAAGCAGTGCAGAGATGCGATCAAGAAAGACCTCAAAGAGAGAAGAGCAGAAGTGCTGGTAGATGCAGCAGAAGCCAGGAAAAGTATTCATAACGCCTGCCTATCCTTCGCCAACTACAAGACCAAGATGACTGCCCTCCGACGTCCTGATGGATCTATCACATCTTTTAGAACGGCAATGGAGAAGATTATCCATGACTTCTACTCAAATCTCTTCAATAGCCATGTCCAATTACCGACATACCAAATTCTACAGGATGGATATGTCATTCCCAATGTTCTCCCTTCCGAAATCCGAAATGCCATTTCGTCAGTAAAGAAACGAACAGCACCCAGCCCAGACAAGGTCAGACCTGAACACCTGAAGAACCTGCCATCAGTACTCATCAATACGCTGGCTCGGCTCTTCACATGCTACCTGTCTGAATGCAAGGTTCCGTCTCAATGGAAAACCAGCAGGACTGTACTACTGTTCAAGAAGGGAGACATCCATGACATTGGCAACTATCGCCCCATCTGCCTATGTCTGTAATCTACAAGTTGTTCACTCAAGTTATACTAAATAGGATTGGCAGAACACTAGATGAAGGACAACCACGCGAGCAAGCTGGGTTCCGCAAAGGATTCAGCACCATCGACCATATCCACATGATAACCAAGCTCATTGAGGTTTCTCGGGAGTTCAAGATGCCGCTCTGTCTAATGTTCATTGATTTAAAGAAGGCCTTTGATTCTGTTGAAATGGAAGCGGTCATTGAAGCCCTAGCCAATCAGGGCATTCAAGCTCAATACATCAAGATGCTCCGTGAGCTGTATTATGGATTTACTACCAGGATCTCCCCATTCTACAAAGAAGTAATCATTGATGTCAAGAGAGGGGTTCGGCAGGGTGATACCATCTCACCGAAACTCTTCAGTGCCACCCTCAAGAACAACATGCGACGACTGGAATGGGAAGGAATGGGAGTGAAGATAGATGGTTGGCAACTACACCACCTCTTCTTTGCTGGTGACATTGTTTTAATAACACCAAACATCAGCCAAGCGGCACAAATGCTGGCCGACTTTGACCGTGAGTGTGGAAAGGTAGGACTACAGCTGAATCTTATGAAGACAATGTTTATGAGAAACAGCCTTGTTCCTGACGCCCCATTCACTCTCAACGGAACGACCATCTCCGAATGCAACAACTATGTGTACCTAGGTCGAGAAGTCAACATGACAAATGACCTGGCACCTGAGCTGCGCAGGAGGAAGAGAGCAGCTTGGAACACCTTCAAGAGCGTCAAAGAAATAGCTAAGAGAACGAAGAACCTCCGGCTCTGGGCACATCTCTTTGATTCCACTGTTCTTCCTGCATTAACATACACCTTAGAGACCTGGGCCTTACGCAAACAGGATGAGAACGCTATTCAGGTCTCCCAAAGAGGAATTGAAAGAGTTATGCTTGGAATATCACGTTTCACTCAAATGAAAGGAAGAATCCGGAATTCTGACATCCGTCGACGACCAAGAATCAGGGACGTTGTCTCGTTTGCCAAGAAGTAATCATTGATGTCAAGAGAGGGGTTCGGCAGGGTGATACCAAAAATCAGATGGACTGGTCACGTAATGAGATTTAAAGATGACCGCTGGACTAGAGCTGTTACTGACTGGATTCCACAGGATGCCAAAAGACCGCGTGGCCACCCACCTACCATCATGAATGATCGGTTTGAGGCTCTTTGTGTTCCTAGAGTGAACAGACGTCATTGGGCTACACTAGCACGTGACAGGGACAAATGGAGATGTTACTGGCGCCCACTCGAGCAAATCGAAGATTAACGGGAAGTCAAGTGATCAAGTGACTAAGGGGTGGAGAATCACCTCCTTCCTGAATTAAGTTACTTATTTTGTATACAGCAACCTGGTTTGATCCAGATATTGTATATGGTTATCCAGAGCAGCCAGGAGAGATCCCTGAGCACAGAGCCAGAGGCAGGTACATTCACATCCCCTTCCCCCCAAGAGAGTGATATTGTGACACAGGTATGTGAGATTCTGCCTCAGAGCTAGTTTTCTCCTATCATTTCAGAAAAGGGCAAGTCTCTCTGAAGAGGGAAGGACCAGATGCAAAGATGAAGTGTTTCTTCATTCATATGAGCACCTGAGGAGGTAGACTGAAGGAAGGGCTGATCTGTATGTATTACTTCCTGTTCCCAAACTCCCTGGGCAGATAGGTCAGTCCTCCCATCTGGAGAAAGAATGACCCAGGAGGCAGGAAGAGCCCAGGTGCATCCAGTTCTGAGTGTCCTGAATGCAGTTATCAGTTATCCCTGACCACAGTTTCTAAAATGGCTCTCAAAGGACATTCCTCCTAGCATAAATACCTTAGTTGAATATTCTTACCTTGAACCTTGGCTGGGCTTCTATATTTACTGGCATCTATGGAATAAAGTGATGACATTTTATTTTTTTGCTAAAGTTACAAAATACAGTGAGTTTCATCTTTCTCTCATTTTCAGTTTATGCTCTGCTGAGACCAGCTACCATGTTAGGGGCTGTTTCCTGGAGAGACCTATGCAACTAGAAATGATGGTGGATTTCAGGGTTGTCTCTGCCACATCCAGTGAGAGGCTGAAGTCATCATGTTATCAGTCTTTAGGAAACAATCCTGCACAGCCCAGAAAGAGCCTTGAGAGGACCAGCTCATAACTGCCTCTTCTTCCTCCTTTCTTCCTTTTCTGCTCCTACCCTGCCCCTTCTTCTTATTTATTTCTCTTCTCACTTTATTTCATGTAGATCAGTGATTTTAAATTTTAAAAATTTAGTTTTGGGGGATACTCCTAGCAGTGTTGAGCATGGGTGGGCAGGAATGTGGATCACACCCAGGGATCACATGGACAAGGTGGGTACAGTGTCATTTGAGTCACACCCTTGACCAAGATAAATCAAATCTCCTCTTCTCTTCCACACAATGCCCCTTTAGTCTCAGGTAACCCTGAGGTAGCTTAACATAAGGTATACAAAGCTCTGTAGAACCTATTATCCACCAATTCCACTGTCTCTATTCCTGACCATTATGTTCCTAAAATACAGTAACTTTTGAGGGGGTTGGTTGGGGCTACACCTGGTGATGTTCAGGGCATCACTTCTGGAAGTGTTTAGGGAGATCATATGCAGTGTTGGAATTGATTGAATGCAAAGCTGTTGCCTTACCCCTGTACTATCTTTCTGATCCTCTAGTAAAAATTTAATATCTCTTAATAATTGTGAAGATATCATCATCACAGTAAGATAAAAACCAAATCTTTTAGTGCCTGCAGTCAATATTTACCACCATGTAGTTCAAACTGATCTTACATCTCTTCAGGGGACCATGATCAATGAAATATCATAGAAGCTGAAAGCATTCAACTACTCAGTAGCATTTGTAGATGGCAGCAGTCCCAAGGATTCAAGCTTGGTTGGTTCATTGAGTCTATCTATCCCACAGACATTCAACAGTCAGACATTTTTCTAGATGCTGAGGAAAAAAAACAACTCCTGCTCTATGAGTCAACTTTTCCTGTGGGGAAGCAGGCAATAAATAAACAAGCAAAAGAGCAAAATATGTATTATCCTGATGGCAAATAAATACTATGAATAAAAATAAATTATAGATATAGAAGAGTCATGTTTGAAAGTTTTGCATGTTTGAAATAGTATAATTGCTTTAAAAATCAGTGACATTTGGGCAAGGGCCATATCATGGAGAGTCTAGACCATTGTAAATCCCTTTTTGAACATGAATTTCAAGATGTTTTGCCTTTCTAATCAAATGTGGTTGGTGTATTGGTGATGTAAAGTATGAGATGTCCAGGAATAGATTCACTTATGGGCGAGGCTCGTCCGAGCGTATGAAGAGCAGCTGTGAGTGTGGCAGTGATTGAGTTCTGGAGGTTTTCTGGAGTAGCTTGGGCTGGCTCCTTTGGGACAGGGAGGGGAACTTACCCACCCTCCTCTGGGTTTCCCTGAATGAAACAGCCTGACATGGGGTCTGGCGGCATGGCTATGGCGTATTGTTCTGTGCTCAATTCCTAGGGATTTATATTGGGTCTCTGGATCATGGCCATTAATGAGATTATGTGGCGCCAGTGGCAGCTTGTGGGTGTGACTGCCAAGCTATCGGAAATATGGGGAGATGGAGGGGGGTGGAAGGGGGGAGGGGAGATTCCCAGTTCCATTGAGCCAGGAGTTTTCAGTCACAAGTCCCACATACCTGTTTTTTTCTGCAAATTCGCTCATGGTGAGGCTCTTCTGAGCATGTGGAGAGAGGCCACAAGCATGAGGGTGGTTAAGTTCTGGAGGTTTTCAGCTGTTGTAGCTGGCTCCATTGGGGTGGGGAGGGGCCTCACCCTCCCTCCTCCAGGTTGCCTCAAATGAAACAGTTTGGCACAGTGTGTGGAGGCACGGCTATGGAGTATCTCATATTCTTTTTTGTTTGCCACACCTAGTGGTGGTACTCAGGTACTCAGGGCTTATTCTTGACTCTGCAATCAGGGATCACTCCTGGAAGTGCTCAGAGTGCTGGGTATTGAACCCAGGTTAGTTACATGCAAGGCAAACATTCTGCCTGCTCTACAATCAACTCTGACACGTGTCATAGTCTCTTTTTATTGCCCTTCAAAACTGGAGCTGCAGCATCTCATCCTTGACAGGTTCATTAGGAAACATGGAAAGGATATCATAATCACCGTAATCACGGGTTTCTTTTTTCCTTCCTCACCTCATAGCCTGCCTTCTCATACAAGAGCTCACTGAGCATGAGCTCACCTGGCCTGAACGAAGTCCCTAAAGATCTTGTAGAAAACCCGATGCTAATAGTCAGTGACACAATTAGCAGAGAGGGCTTTCTGATACATCTTACTCCTCCCAGTTTCTTCTGTGAAAAATTGCCCTTGAGCTTAATAATCTGTCCAGAAGAGGAGAGCTCCAAAATGCCAAGTGGACACCTTACCCATGAAAGAGTAACACAGTATAAGGAGTCTAGATTTCTCTGATAATATGCATGGGTCATCTCACTCCCAGACAGTTTCACTGACCCTTCCTAGAGAAGCTCCACTGATGAGTAAAAATAAAAGCAAAATCTTGGCTGCCAGGACTGATCTTGCCTCCCCAGGCGAGACTTTTGGATTTAATTTCTTTGCAATTCAACCAAACTGAAGTCTGTGCCTATTAGGAACCAGACACAGTGCTGATTGTTGGAGTATAAAAGTAAATCAGACAGGCTTTGCCTTTAAGGTACTTGCAGTCCTGTGGGGGAGACACACATACAAAAACAATGGTGATGGACCCTGACAAGGGTTATCAGAGAGGCATACACAGTTATGACAAAGCCATTTCCCCAACCCCCACTATTTCTACCCCTCCTCTGTGGTGTTTGTGTGTGTGTGTGTGTGTATTTGTGAGTGTGTGATTGAGTAGCATCTGTGAGTTAAGGCTACCCATGTTTCCAGGATACTTTTTATTGTCAGCTATTCTTTAATAACAGCTTCTGAGTAAGTAGAAGCATAGCTACATTAAATTGTGACAACCATAATGTATTACAGAAATATTAGCATTGTGAAAATAATGTTGCTGGAACACACTTTTCTCTAATCTCTGAACTCATTATCCCTCATGGGATGGGGACTTCAGAAAGAGTGTTCTCCGAATTAGGGTTAGCAGGACTAGATCAGTGGACAAGTTCACAATGTAGAGAGATCTACTATTTGGACCTAGAACTTGACCTATCTACAATGATGGATATGTGACATGGAAAGAATGATTATTCCAAAACTCTTTCCAAGAGAATACTTGGAAATGGAAAGAAAACTTTTTCCATCATTATAAGAAAGACTTCAACAAGATGTGTATAGGGGTGATTTCATGATGCTTCATAATAGTCCTTCAAAGAGACTGAGGCAGGTCAATTGTGGGGGCTCTGGTTTTGTAAAATCGGATGTGGGATCTCAGAGACAATGAATACAGGCTGGAGGGTTCACCAGTCAGGACACTGTCTTTCTTCTTTAAAACAGATGCTATGTGAATACTTAACAAATATGTCTACTGGAAGGCATGTGAGTTAAATTGCTGCCTAGAGTCCCTTCTATTATTCAGCTCTGTCTGAGAAACATTGGTTGCAAATGATAACCAAAGCAATGTGTAGACAGAGCCCAATCCAGACTGGAGACCAAGTAGAATCTGGAGAGAGGCTGTGATGGCAGTTCCAAAGCATGACAGTGGTTCAGAATGTGGGGCTGAGAGACTGTGCATTTTTTTCTATTAATATTAATTATTTAAAAAAATTTTAATTAGTGAAACACCATGAGAGAGACTGTACAATTTTTAACCAGGATCTTTCCCTATCAGGGGGCTTTGCTGGCCTAGTAAGATCCCTGGACAGGAAAGAGCTATGCAGGGAGTTAAGGTAATTTAGACCATATCTATTTTCTCTTGTGTGAGCTTTGTTACTTCTTAATAGACAACTAGTGGATCATCTTTTCTTTTACCTCCAAATACTTCCCTAAGTCACCACATTAACAAGGTGTGTGTTCCTCCCTTACAGTATGTATGCATGTTGTGTGTGTATGTGTTTGAGTATGTCGGGATTATGGATTTGGAGACAAGGGAAGCAAAATATGGAGCCAAAAAGATTGTTCAGTTTAGTGTCCAGGAAACTGAGTGATGGTGTTGAGGATCTTGGCTGGTGCAGAGCAGCTGATTATTGTGGCCAACAGTATTGCAGCTTATATCACACAGACCTCTGTTTGATTCTTCACTCTCACATTGAGCCTATGTGACTTTTGCAAGGTTACTAAGTCTTTTTAATTAAGTCCTAGTCTGTAGTACCTATCTCATAGACTTATTTAAATAATGCAGTTAGATCATGTGTTATCATGTGTTATTAAGGGTAGAGCATTGTGTCTAGGAGATAGAACATATTCAGTATATTGTTGCTGTTATTGTGCTTGTTAGAAAATAAGCATGTTCATATTATGATTTATGTTTTGGCCTTTGGTGCAAATCAACTACTAAGCAGTTAATTGGTAAAACAGCTCCATCACGTATTTCCAAGGAAGAATTTCTTCACTGAAACTAAAAGTAAGGCTTGAAATCCTTATTTTATTCATGAAGATTCTTGAGTAGCTCACTTGACTTCTCTGAGCAAGTTTCCCATTTAACAGATAAAGATAGAGACTCTTAGTACAGGGATTTTTTTTTATTGATTGGAAACTTTTTTCTGACAGAATAACCTATATTCTAGAGAGTTTAGAATTGACACTATGAACTTATTTGTGGGATAAAATAGAGTTAGATGAGTGTATCTTATTAGATGGGATTTTCATCTTGTTCCTCCCTTACAGGGCTGTTCCCTGTAGTTACTCTATACACATATCTGGACTGGATAAAGGAACAGAACCCAAAGGTGCATATTCCCATCTATTCACTAACCACATGGGATAAAAACAAGATTTATTAGCCTGTGAGTGCTTCCTGTCTCTGGAACTCTGTGTAACAAAGCCAGATGCTCATTTTGAGTCATAGGGAATGACCAGTCTGCTTACCCCAGAAGTAGGAAAGTATACCAAAATGGAACAATGGGTAAATATAGGCATGATGTCAAAATCATGGGAAGAAAAGAGGGAGGATTATTGCTTAAAAAGGAAAAGAAGCAAAAAAGTAGAAAATCTAGGTGGATCTATGCAGTAAAGAATGGGAAAACAAACTGGGAAAAGACAGAGAAGGGATGCAAATGGGGAGACCTGCTACACACTTTGGTGTTAGAGAAAGTGTTTGTGTGTGTGTGTGTGTGTGTGTGTGTGTGTGTTTAGGGAAAGGAATGTAAGGTTGACAAAGCAATTTAAAGTATGAGAGAATCAGGCCTTTGAGAAAAGTATTGTTTTTATTTTAAAGTATCATTTTCTGCTCTCTAATGCTTTCTTTTTAAGTCCTTGAAGACACTTGGGTAAAAAAAATTCCCTTTCTTTCCCTTTTTTTTGCAATTTAAAAAATTTGGGTTTTGGTGGTGTTCAGAGCTTATCCTTTTTAAAATTTTTTTATTAGAGAAACACCTTGAGGTACAGTTGTAGACTTACAAATATTTGTGCTTGGGTTTCAATTATACAATAATCGAGTACCCATTCCTCCACCACTGATCCCAGTAACCCTCCCCTCCCATCCCCCACCATCCTACCCTGCCTCTGTGGCAGGGCATTACCCTTTGTTCTCTCTCTACTTTTGGGTGCTGTGGTTTGCAAAAGAGGCACCGAGAGGCAATCATGCTCGGTCTACAGTCTACTTTCAGCATGCACCTCCCATCCTGGGAGGATCCTCCCAACACCCTTTATTTGGTGCTCCCATTTCTATCTGAGCTGCTTTTCCCCTTGCATGTGCGGCTGTCCTACAAGCCATGGAGTGAACCTCTTGGTACTAATCTTGGCTATTCTTGGGTGTTAGTCTCCTATTTTGTTACTTTATGTTCCCCAGATGAATGCAATCTTTCTATGTCTGTCCCTCTCTTTCTGTCTCATTTCACTGAGCATGATATTTTCCATGTAGTACCACTTGTATGTAAATTTCATGACTTCATCTTTTCTAACCGCTACATAGTACTCCATTGTGTAGATATACCAAAGTTTCTTTAACCGGTCATCTGTTCTCGGGCACGCAGTTTTTTTTTTTTCCAGATTCTAGCTATTGTAAAGAGTGCTGCAATGAACACACAAGTGCAGATGTCACTTCGGCAATACTTTTTTACCTCTCTGGGATATATTCCCAGGAGTGGTATTGCTGGGTCAAATGGGAGCTCAAATTCTAAACTGGACAGCTACATGCAAAAAAAAACTGGGCTCAGATCTCTGCCTAACACCATGTACAAAAGTAAGATCAAAATAGATTAAAGACCTCAACATCAGACCGGAATCCATAAGGTACATTGAAGACAAAGTTGGCAAAGCCCTCCATGACATTGAAGCTAATGGTATCTTCAAAGATGTCATGCCACTGGCCAAGCAAGTGAAAACAGAGATAGACAAATGGGACTATCTTAAACTAAGAAGTTTCTGCCCCTCAAAAGTTACAGTGATCAAAGTACAAAGACAGTCTACAGAATGGGAAAGGATATTTGCCAAACACACATCTGACATGGGGTTGATATCAAGGATATACAAAGTACTGGTTGAACTCCACAAGAAGAAAACATCCAACCCCATCAAAAAATGGGGTGATGAAATGAACAGAAACTTTCTCAAAGAAGAAATCTGGATGGCTAAAGGGCACAAGAGAAAATGCTCTACATCATTAATTATCAGGGAGATGCAGATCAAAACAATAATGAGATATCATTTCTCACCACAGAGACTGGCCCACATACAAAAGAACAAAAGCAACCAGTGTTGGCACAGATGTGGCGAGAAAGAGCCCCTCTTTCACTGCTGGTGGGAATGCTGACTGGTTCAGCCCTTCTGGAAAACAGTATGGATGATTCTCAGAGCTCATCCTCGGCTCTGTATTCAGGGATCACTCCTGGGGAGGTTCGGGGGATCATATGCAGTGCTGGGGAGTGAACTTAGGTCAGCCGCATGCAAGGCAAGCACATTACCCACTGTACTATCTATGTGGCTTGTTCTTTTCATTTTATTAGTTGTGAGACCGTGATTCCTTCAATTCAACTGTACCCAGAAACAAGGCACATGTACTTTGAGTTTATCAGACTCGTACAAATAACAAATATTCATTGTGCACAGAACACTGGATGAGGAATAATGGTTACAGGCAGAATAATTAAAACAGATTTACACATGCACACAAACCCACACAGGCATAAGATCTAAGTGGAAAGTTGTACAAAGTGCTGCAGAAATCAAAGAATTATTCACAAAAGGGATGCTATTTAAGTTGAGTTTTACAGGGAATGCTTACCAGAATGAAAACAGTCAATGGGCTTGTTGATTTCAGCACCACCCAAATAAAAACATGTACATGTGTGTATACATGTAACTGTTCATAAGTTTCATGTATAATGTAGAATATGCTCTAAGGTGAATAAGGCACAAAGTATGAAGGGACTGAATCTGATTTTGCAAGTTGGAGAAGATTCAGAGACAATGATCCCAAGTTTGGGGTTTCATAGGTCCCTATTTTGGGTTTTGATAGTTTAACAAGTGAAACCTGTGAGGAGAGTCTAGGCAGAAGAAACATTGAGCATAATAGCCAGAAAACTCGGTCCTTTATCCCCTAGAGGGCTATATGGTTCTCCTGAAAATTATCCTGCTCAACCACGACTAAGTAATTGTTTCTCTGGAAATTCAAGGGTGGGTGAAAACAACCCAGAGTTAGAATGAGCAGTGTTCTCATTAACGGCTATACACAATCCCTTTCTGTTGATAAAAGAAGTTCTGTAGTGAAATGAATTTCTATGAGTTTGCCTCTGTATGTGCACCCAGATAAAGGGCTCATTATACTTTTCAAAGAACGAAGGCACTAAGGTTTAGAGGAGATGGAACTCTGAAATCCTAAATTCTCTTGCAATGGGGATGTGGGTTGATGGTGGGCTCTGTGCAAAGGAATCCAGATACAGCCTAGACTGTGTCAGCACTTACAGACACTGCTTTATACATATCAATGTTTCCCAGAACTTAGATGCCTACTCCTGATTCAGAGAAATATTTTTAACAAGAATCTAGAGGATCCAGAGTGCCACGGTTGGGCAGCCAAAAAGAGCATCTTAGTTGTGATGTGAATTGAGACAGATAGTAGAACATGGGGGTTAACTAGCATTTATGGGGTGTTATGTTAAGGGAAAAGAGACTTTACTTGACTCAGTTTTCCTTCATATAACTGCACCACGGTATTATATTGTGGAATTTAAGGATTCTTTACACGATCCCAGTTTATACCACAAGGAAGGCGATACTGGCTGAACTTCATGGTTGAACAGACTGAAGATTGGCACATAACAGGTACCAAATAAACAGCAGCTGTCATAGTAATCACCTTGTGCACCCTAAGGGAAAGATATAAAGTCTGACCTTGTTTCCTCCCATTTCCCCAGTACCTAGGACAGCGCCAGCAATATTGCAGACAGCCAGGAGAAATGTGCTCAACTACTGAAATTCTAGTGGCTGCACTTCCCACTGTTGTAGCTTTAACTTCTATTGAACTTCTCTGTGTCCTCATCTGTACAGTGAGAATAAAAGTTATGTCCCCTTTGAATTACTAAGAATAATAGGGAAATGTGTAAGTACTCAACAAATGCTTCCTCAAGTATTACTTCTTGGCAGCAGTGGGGTGTGTGATCAGAAGTTCCTCCACTCTGTTATCTGTTCATAGATTTGATGCGTTTCCCCCACCATATGTTTTCAGAAACACATGACCTGAGAGTTTCCTTGCTGACCTCTTTCGAGGAAAGAAACTGGGATTTGAGCAGGCTGGTTGTCTGGGTGTGTGTCGTTGGAACTGCAGTGTTCAGGAACTCTATGAATGCTGAATACTCTATGTCCTTTTACAAGCTACCTGACTTCTTTGAGTTTCAGTCCTGTAGCTTCAAACTGATATTACTAATGTAACCACTTTATAACCTTGGCGCACAGTACTCATGACATAGCGGTAAAAACAGAAACAGAAACATCATGGCTGAGGACAGCAAAGGATGGCTCCTGTGCAGAATTTACTTTTCTTTAATTTGCTTATTTTTTTCTAAATATAATTTTTAATATCTAAAACACAATATTTTTTCATTTATTTAAATACCATGGTTTGCAAACTTGTTTTTTAATACAGTTGTTTCTGGCATTCAGTGTTCTAACACCAATTCTGTCACCAGTGTGACCTTCCCTCCACCACTGTACCCAGTTTTATCACTTAATCACTTAACTTCCCGTTAGTCGTCGATTTGCTCGAGCGGGCGCCAGTAACGTCTCCATTTGTCCCTGTCGCGTGCTAGTGTAGCCCAATGGCATCTCTTCGCTCCGGGAACATGGAGGGCCTCAAACCGATCGTTCATGACCTTGACAAAGAAGTCTGACCATCTGGTAGGTGGGCGGCCACGCGGTCTCTTGACATCCCGTGGAATCCAATCAGTAACAGCTCTAGTCCAACGGTCATCTTAAAATCTCATTACGTGACCAGCCCATCTGATTTTCGACACCTTGGCAAATGAGACAGCGTCCCTGATCCTTGATCGTTGACGGATGTCAGAACTCCGGATTCGTTCTCTCATTTGAGTGAAACGTGATATTCCAAGCATAGCTCTTTCTATTCTTCTTTGGGAGACCTGAATGGCGTTCTCATCTTGTTTGCGTAGGGCCCAGGTCTCTGAGGCATATGTTAATGCAGGAAGAACAGTGGAATCAAAGAGATGTGCCCGGAGCCGGAGGTTCTTCGTCCTCTTAGCTATTTCTTCGACGTTCTTGAAGGCGTTCCAAGCCGCTCTCTTCCTCCTGCGCAGCTCGGGTGCCAGGTCATTTGTCATGTTGACCTCTTGACCTAGGTACACATAGCTGTTGCATTCGGAGATGGTCGTTCCATTGAGAGCGAATGGGGCGTCAGGAACAAGGCTATTTCTCATAAACATTGTCTTCGTAAGATTCAGCTGTAGTCCTACCTTTCCACACTCACGGTCAAAGTCGGCCAGCATTTGTGCCGCTTGGCTGATGTTTGGTGTTATTAAAACAATGTCATCAGCAAAGCGGAGGTGGTGTAGTTGCCGACCATCTATCTTCACTCCCATTCCTTCCCATTCCAGTCGTCGCATGATGTTCTCGAGGGTGGCACTGAAGAGTTTTGGTGAAATGGTATCACCCTGCCGCACCCCTCTCTTGACATCAACGATCACTTCTTTGTAGAATGGTGAGATCCTGGTAGTGAATCCGCAATACAGCTCACGGAGGATCCTGATGTATTGGGCTTGTATGCCCTGATTGGCTAGGGCTTCAATGACCGCTTCCGGCTCAACAGAATCAAAGGCCTTCTTTAAATCAATGAACGTTAAGCAGAGCGGCATCTTGAACTCCCGAGAAACCTCAATGAGTTTGGTTATCGTGTGGATATGGTCGATGGTGCTGAATCCTTTGCGGAACCCTGCTTGCTCACATGGTTGTCCTTCATCTAGTGTTCTGCCAATCCTATTCAGGATGACTCGAGTGAACAACTTGTAGATGACAGACAATAGGCAGATCGGGCGATAGTTGCCAATGTCATGGATGTCTCCCTTCTTGAACAGTAGTACGGTCCTGCTGGTTTTCCATTGAGATGGAACCTTGCATTCAGACAGGTAGCGAGTGAAGAGCCGAGCCAGTTTATTGATGAGTACTGACGGCAGGTTCTTCAGGTGTTCAGGTCTGACCTTGTCTGGGCCGGGTGCTGTTTGCTTCTTTACTGACGAAATGGCGTGTCGGATTTCGGAAGGGAGAACGTTGGGAACGACATACCCATCCTGTGGAATTTGGTATGTCGGCAAGTGGACATGGCTATCGAAGAGATTTGAGTAGAAGTCATGGATAATCTTCTCCATTGCCGTTCTGGAGGATGTGATGGATCCATCAGGACGTCGGAGGGCAGTCATCTTGGTCTTATAGTTGGCAAAGGACAGGCGGGCGTTACGAATACTTTTCCCGGCTTCTGCCGCATCTACCAGTACTTCTGCTCTTCTCTCTTTGAGGTCTTCCTTGATCGCATCTCTGCACTGCTTTGCAAGCTCGGACGTTAGCTTGCGGTTGCCTGAGGCATGCGCCAAACCACGCTGGCGAATTAGCTCAAGAGTTTTCGAAGATAGGCGACTTTTTGTGGCTATCTCTCTCTTGGCGTTCCTCGCACATTCATGGAGGTGCTGAACCAGTCGATCGTATTCCTCGTCAATGTTGTCAACAATGGCATCTTCCCATGTTGCCGCAATAGTACCAAAGAGTTCCCAGTTGGTGGTCGTTCTGGGAGTTCTCTTTTTGAACTTTGCAGCCCTTTCTCCCCACTCTGTGAAGTAGAACTTTGCACCCAGTTTTATAACCACCCCCAAATTGAGCAGACACAAAATAATTTATTTTATATTGCTTTTGACAACAAAATGGCAAATGGAATTATCAAAAAACACAGAACTTACTTTGCAAGGCATCATTTGCTCTTGGCAAGAACTCTGGATGTCAGGAAACTGCTAACAAAGGTGATTTGATAATATTGTTGGCTGGGGAAGATGTTGATGACTTGCAGTTCAGGTTGCATGGAGCTTTTAGGACATAGGTCAGATGAGAGAGGAGAAACACCTTTAGGACATTTTTTTCAACCTCACTGCAAGTTGCTTTCCAATTGGATTTTTTTCTGCCAAGATTTTTTAAACTATGTGTCCATAAAGAAGAGGCTGACAAGATAGCCCAACAATAAACAAATCATTCTGTTTGCAAACTATACAAGAATCTGTCGAGGTTTGGATACATGAAAAGATCCTGTTAACTTTTGCAGGGAAGGATGTGACTGGAAACAGGTGAGGTGGAATTTCTCAGTATCTGATCTTGTAACTCAATTTCATTCAACTTATATTTGATGTCTACTCCATATGCTAAGCATTAGAATATGGAGACTGAGTTCAGAATTGAGCAGAGGAAGATCCAGATCCAACTCAAAGCCCTGCAGAGCAGAACAATAAAGATCATTGGACAGAAATATCTTCAGTGATGCGTGCTGAAAGTAAGCTATAGACCAAATATGATGGCTGCTTAGTACCTGTATAGCAAACCATAACACTGAAAAGGAGAGAGAGAGAGTAAGAGGGAATGTGCCTGTCACAGAGGCGAAGTGGCAGGAGGGATTCTGAGAACACTGGTGGTGGAGAATGGGCACAGATGGAGGGATAAGTACTTGAATATTGTGTGACTGAAACGTAATCATGCAAGTTTGTAAATCTGTAACTGTATCTCATGGAGATTCCTTAAAATAAAAAAAGAAAAAAATGAATTATCTTGAGTGACTTTCAAGATCAAATAATTCATCCAGCTAGGAAAGGGCTTTTCACTCTTTCCCCTACAGTCTTTCAGAGCTCCAGAAAACTTCCAGTCTCACTCATTTCTTCTTCCTGATTTTCTTTGGAATTTTCAGACCTTCCTCATTATAATTTGTCTTTAAGATACACCAACCATGCCTTTGAAGGATGACTTCATGTCTTTGATGATGTAGACTCATTCACTGAGCAAATGTTTATTAGGTCCTTGATGTGGCAGAGTAAGGGAAGATGGAGCAACATTGGGAAAGGTTCTGTGTGGTAGAGAGATGCAAGAGAAGATTATTGCATCAACCACGGGAGAAATGAAGGGGATATGAATCAACAAGTTGGCCCCAGTTAATGAGATGCATGAAGAACTTCAGAGGTGAAGGGGGCAGAATCAGTAGGAGTTGATGGCAGAATTGTGCAGAGTGAGGTGGGAATAAGAGATCACATCATGCTCAAATTGGGCTATTCTGATTGATATTGGATGCGTTCATGAGAATGATTTCCTAGTGAAAGGTAACATTTTCACAGAACCACTTTGTTATTATAAGTAAATATGCCTTCAGAGGACATGATTTTAGATACTGCACCTAGAAGCAACTAAATTACTTTAAACATACAATTTGAAGGAGAGTAATTAGCCTGTTTTTCATTCCATATTGTTTCTCTGCAATACAGAGAAACATTAGGGTTGGGATTAGTAATCACTGCATCTTTTTGACTCTTCCTAATTGTCCTTTTGAAAAAAGACTAAGAGAAGTTAAAAGACAAAATTCTAGCCATGGCATTTAGCTGGAACTCAGTACAGGACTTTGTTTCCCTTCAAGTTCTCTAGGGCTTCTTTTTTTTTTTTTTTAAAAAAGCCTTCTTTTTTATTTACAGGAAACACTTTATCATTTCCACGTGAAATTCTATTTGTCAGTACCATTTCTTTAAATCTGGGTAGTGAGTCCTTTTAAAGAAAAAAATACAGTAAGCAAGCACAGTAAAAACTGTAAAGTATTACTTGAAAGAACAAAGGTTAAGGACACAAGCACTCTGTGATCTCTCTTTGGAATTTTTCCTCTTCTAGCCAGCTCCTCTAGACAGAAAAAGGATCATTATGACAATGATAGTTGGAAATGACCACTTGTAACAAGAAACAAGTGCTGAAAGGAGGTAAAATGGTATACATAATAACTTTTCATTACCTATAATGCGGGCTGGAGCGATAGCACACCAGTAGGGCATTTGCCTTGCTTGCAGCCAACATGGCCGACCCGAGTTCTATTCCTCCGCCCCTCTCGGAGAGCCCGGCAAGCTACCGAGGGTATCTCACCTGCACGGCAAGCTACCCGTGATGTATTCGATATGCCAAACACAGTAACAACAAAGTCTCCAATGGAGACATTACTTGACCTGCTGGAGAAAATCGATGAACAACGGGAGGACAGTGATTGATTTTGCCTATATTGCAAACCATAATGCCTAAGATAGAAACTGAGAGAGAAAGTGAGTAAGAGCGAGAGAGACACAGAGAGTGAGACAGAGAGGAAGAGGGAGAGACAGAGAAAGAAGGAGAGAAAGAGGGAGAGAAAGAAAAAGATGCGAGAGAGAAGAAAACTTTCTGCCATAGAGGCAGGCTGAGGTGGTGGTAGGATAGAAACTGGAGATTTTGGTGGTGATAAATGTATACTGGTAAAGGAGCAGGTGTTGGAACATTGTTCCTGAACTGAAACTCAGTCATGAACAACTTTGTAATTGTGTATCTTATGATGATTCAATTTTAAAAAGGAAGGGAATGTTTCCATGACCACTCACTTAATTATAGAGGGCAACATGTTCATACAAATTTCCCAATAAAGTAGAAGACGAAGAGGGCAGAAGAAGAGAGAGGGCCAAAGCACTGCACAATGTTTTGGGACACGGGACTTGCTTACTTTGTAGGGTATTTTTCTTTCACACAAATTTCTTTCACCCATTGAACCATCTCTAGAGCCTCTCTGCCATGGTGAGTTTATCACTGAGGATATGATATAGAAATGACTCACAGTAAATTGAGAGTAACTGGGTCCCTGACTGAGTACCACCCATGTCCCATACTCACATATACTCCTACAAGCCTCCCTACAGGTGGGGACTTTTTAAATTACCATCTCTCCCATCCCTAATTTATGGACGAGGAAATGTTTTCCTCTACCTAGTTAAGGTTACATACCTCGTTGGTAAATGGAGTTCCAGAATTTGAGCCCAGGCAGCTTGGCCACAGAACCATGCACTACACAGTTCTTCTCTCCTGGAAGCAAAGAGCCTTTGACCAACAGCCCACAGCCTACAGCCTTTTATTAAACATCTGCTCTGTGCCAGGTAAAACATGGGCTGTGAAGGATCACAAAAATAAGGCTCAGAGAGACATCAACAACTCAACACAGTGATACCTAGGAAGAGGACAACAGGGTTTTGTGAGGGCACCTGGAAGTGTGACTGTTCTAGCTGAGTCTTGACTGGAGTGACCACAAATATATACTCACCTGGTGGGTAGCTGTGGGTGATGGTACACATGACTCATCCCCAGCTGGAAGGAGCCATTAGTGCAAAAGTCTCTGAAGCAAAATGATATGCTAAGGATACAGTACTAGTACTAAGGTTTGTGGAAGTTATGAGAGAGCAGGGCTGGAGACTTTAGTGGAAGTGCATCTTATAGGGAGCTGTGTTGGCTTTACCTGGTGAAGTAAAACATTTCCCAAATTCACCCACCACTAAGAAACAACAAGCAAAAACCTAGTGAAATAGGAAAGCAGGCTGAAATACTAATACAATACAAACAAGCTACTGCAAACTTGAGGCAGTTGACTCGAAACCTATAGGGCAGGAAACACACAAAGCCACAGCCCTTAGAAGTACTTAGACTCAGTTAGAATCAGCCTTGGAGAAAAAAGTCTCTTTCTTAATTGCATCCTCATAAAGGCTTTATGACATTTGTCTTTTTTTCCATTCCCCTAACAAATTGTTGCATTTAATTTTCACCTTCTCTGCATTCAATCATCCTCCTTTGAAGAGAGTTGGTGCAAAAGAACTCAGATATGGCAATCGAATTATGCAGAGAGTGGGGAGAAAGTGATCAGAGCAACCTGTCAGCAGAGCCTCTTGTTTGCTCAATTCTATTGCCCCAGCAAAAAACATCTTTAGAAATCATATTTGCACAAATTCAGAGTCATTTTGGACAGAGTGGGATGCTGGTGCTCAGCATGCAGAGACATATAATTCCAAATTATTCTTAGGTGTTGGTGATGATGGCTAACACCACTATCTAGCATTGAGGGAACATAGATGGAACACTGAGAGTATACAAGAAATTTTTATAAGTTTTGGAGGAGATAGGAGATACAGAGATGAATCAAGCATGGAGCTAGATTCAGGAATCTAAGGTCTAGTAGGGGAGAGAGAAAACTATAACTAACTTCAGCACATACATAACATGCTGAGGACCTTCAGGGAGTCGGAGTAGCACTTTATCATTCAGAAGAAGGAGAATATTTCCTGCTCAGGGAAACAACAATAATTTTATTGTTGGGTCCACCTAAAGGGAGTTTCTAGGTCATTTATTCAGCAAATATATGCATGAAATGTAGGGGTGTACTTGTGCCAGATACTAGAGACACATGGGTAACACGGACTAGAACAGATAAGACTACTCTCCTGGAGCTTATTTTCTGGGTGTGGGAAGAGGTATAGATTAATGCTTCAGATGAAACAAAATGAACAGGAAAATGGGTAAAATAAGTGGTAAGAAGAAAAGCAAACTGGGGAAGATGGGGCTACCTATTTTTTTTTTTGGTTTTGAGACTACACTTAGTTGTGCTCAGGGGTTACTCCTGGTTCTGCACTCAGGAGTCAATCCTGGAGGTACTTGGGGGACCAAATGCTGGAGATTGAACCCAGGTCGGTTTTGTGCAAGTCAAATCCCCTACCCGCTGTACTATCTCTCCAGTCACTGATGGGACTACTATCAATTATTTGATCAGGACTGGCCTGAAGGTTGTTAATGAATTGATCTGGTGTATGGTGCCGCTAACAGGTCAACCTGTACCTGCAGAGCGGTGCCTTCAGGCTTCCTGATACCCCAAAATTGCCTCTGTGCTTTTGGCCGAACCTCAACAACTTGGGACCAAGTTTACCAAGAAATTAAATGACCAAGGCCAAAAGTTAGGTATGTGGGAGACATGCCCACAAACCACCTCCAGCTCAGCTATACAAGCTCATTGATTGTCCTTATTTCAAAGACCCATAAATAAATCTCGAAAGAGCTCAAAAGCCACAGTTAATTTTGGACCTGCACATGGCTGAACAGCTGCTTGCTTTCACAATCCAAAATCGCCACTATGGCCCCGGCCTGACTCCACCTTCTCGGTGGACCTCATCAAGATATAATCTTCTGAAAGTTCAGGTATGTGGGTTTTGTGACTGAAATCTCCAGGCTTTCACAGAGTTGGGGTGGGCTACTTCCCTCCACTTCCCAATACACATTGAAGCACTGGCAGTCATCCCCACAAACCGACTCCAGTGCCAACCTGTGAACTCTATTACTAGCCTTGCTTCAGAGACCCATAAATAAATCTCAAAAGAGATCAAAAGCCAGAGACACAGCAGCAAGTCCCAGAAGACACCATAGAGTCAGAGATCTCTCCGGATCCCATACTGAGTCAATTTCACCAGAGCACCCCAGATGGAGCAAGTGAAGTCTTTCCACCTACTTCAGATGGAATCCTGATGATGAAATTTCCACAAGAAAGGCCCAGGTATGTAGGTTCCAGGACTAAATCTCCATGTTGCATGGAGGCAGAGGTGCCCAGGCTGTCCCTCCCTGGCTCTCAGCCCGCTCATCAGCCTGGATGTCACACCCATAATTTGCCTGCCCAATTGAACCCCAAAATAGATTAGTGCCCTACAGAAATGTCTCTGGAACCCAACCATTTACAATCTAGGATTCCAGAAGTGTGTAGCTGTGGCACACATGATATTCAAAATGAGCAATGGACAATAAATGATCTAGCATCTGTCCCTGGCAGGCAGGCTTGAACGGTGGTGGGATAATCTGAGCAAAACATAATGCTCAAAAATAGAGAGAGAGTATTGGGGAAATTGCCTGCCATGGAGGCAGGGTGAGGACTGGGATGTGTGGGGGGGAGGATATACTGGGAACACTGGTGGGGGAAAGTGTGCACTGGTGGAGGAATGGGTGTTTGATCATTATACATCTGAATCTTAAACACGAAAGTTTTGTAACTGTATCTCACAGTGATTCAATAAAAAGAAAAAAAGTAATGTGGAGTTTATGCCCAATTCAATCAGCATAATCAATGGCTGCATAAATAGCAGTACTCCTACATTAGAAAAAAAAAGGAAGAAAAAATTGACCTTGCAAGGATTCGAAACAGGAACTTTCAAGGACAAAGGCCCTGAGGCAGAACCTGGGGTCCTGGGCAGGTGTGGCAGAATTATGGTGTGGTAGAAAAAGAGACTGAAGTTAATAAGTGGATCTAGGCAAGACTTTGGGTTTTACTGTCAGTGCAATAGAAATCTGTACGAGAGTTTAACTATGTAATGTGTGGCTGGGTGTGTGGAGATGAGGGAGAACAGGTATAGGCAGAGGGATGAGCATGATCATGTGTGGGGACCGGGAAAGAGGATGTTTCAGAAGAGCGTATTGGGAAACATCATGGGAGGTGGTAAAGGATCTTGAAAGACCCTGGTTTGAATTTTGACCTGAGAAATATAATGTTAGAGGAAACCGTTACTTAGATCTGCCTTTCTCAGTTAGGGATCATGGTACTCCCCAAGGGTCCCAGGATGGATGAGAGGCTCCAGGAAGGAAACAAGGGGACTTTGGTCAGAGAAGGTTTGCATTTTGAAACACTGCATTAGGCCATAGAGAACTGTCTCTGATACAAGCAGCCGTCTGCTGAGTTATGTCATCTCTGTGAGTAATTAGAAGGGCTCATCCTCTTCCTGATTTTAGATAAATCCCAAACCAATGTGACCTGCATTGTATTTACACCAGTTATCGATTAAATAGCTGAGATCACAAGCTATGGGCCTCTATCTTTCCCCTGCCAGATCTTGGTTTGTATTTTTTCCTCTTTCCTCCCATTCACCACACACAGACGTACACACATTCACATACACACATGCACACATTTACATACACACACTTACATGCACACAGGCACACATGTACATTTATTCAGGCATACACATATGCATACTAAGATAAACACATGCATGTATACACTCATACTCATATGCATACATGGACATATGTAGATATTCACAGGCATATACATACACACATGCACATGCTCACATACACAAATGTACAAATTTGTGTATATTTGTATATGTATGTATACTTTCATAAACACTTTCATATATCCATACATATGCACATGCACATGCTTACATACATACACACACTCAGACACACATGCACATACACAGACATAGATTCCCCCAAACTCACATACACATGCCACACACTCATAAACATATACTCACACTCACATACACACGTGCATATGCTCACATTCACATATGCACACTCATAATACAAAGTTTTCATATTTATGAATATAGTCTTGAGGACTCCTCTGTTCCCCCCAAAACATTTCAAGACCCGTTGTTCATTGATTTGCTCGAGCAGGCCCAGTAACATCTCCATTGGAGACTTTTGTTGTTGTTACTGTGTTTGGCATATCGAATACATCACGGATAGCTTGCCAGGCTCTGCTGTGTGGGTGAGATACTCTCGGTAGTTTACCGGGCTCTCCGAGAGGGGCGGAGGAATTGAACTTGGGTCAGCCATGTTGGCTGTGTGCAAGGCAAACGCCCTACTGCTGTGCTATCGCTCCAGCCTAAGGAAAATGTAATCATATATAAATAATAACATATTATATTATTGTGATATGCTATTATAAAATAGCATATATTAATATTTATGCTATCATGTATTATATATTATGATAAAATATACATGTAATATGTTTTAAGTAATTTTAGTATATGCAATATACAAGAGTAATACATCACATATTTATTCATATAAAATAGAAATCATGAAACAGAATCATATTAACATAGTCATATATTTACATATAACAGTAAAATAATATATTTATCATATTTTATATGCTAAGCATAATCATATATTTAGATACAATAAACATACTTTACATAGGATAGATATAATTATACATTTGTATGAGTGTGTGGGATTCCTAAGCCATACTGAAGGACTCTGGGGACTATGCCCAGCAATACTTGATCAACCAGACTGATGTTCAATGCTTGGCCCCTTTGATATCATAGTATTCGGGTTAAGAGTGCTGGGGCCACAATTTACCCCAGGAATGCTGGGGAAGGTCAAAGCTGTACCTGGAAGTACTAGGCAGATAATTAGGTGCTGTAGATTCAACCTGGAGCCTTAAGGCATGTGGTCCAGCTGAAAGAAGCAGATTTTTATAATGATAAGTGAGGGAAAGTATCACTTTTTTCATAAGCTATACTAGAAATTAGCTAGTATTATATTATGGTATATGCTGCAGCTGAAAGAGGCAATTTTTTAATTTGCAGATGACATGATATTATATTAATAGAACCCTAAAACCTCTACCAAGAAGTTCCTAGAAACAACAGACATATATAGTAAAGTCACAGGCTATACAATCAATACACAAAAGTCCACGGCTTTCCTATATGCTAATAATGAGAGAGAAGAAAGTGATATGAAAAACAATCCTGTTCACAATCATGCCTCAGAAAATCAAGTACCTTGAAATCAGCTTAATTAAGGAGGTAAAGGACCTGTACCAAGAAAACTACAAAATACTACTTCAAGAAATAAAAGAGGACACAAGGAAATGGAAACACACTCCCTGCTCATAGATTGGGAGAATTAACATTGTTCAAATGTCAATACTCCCCAAAGCATTATACATATTCAATGCGATCCTTACAAGGATACCTATGATATTCTTCTAAGAAACTGATCAAACACTCCTGAAATTCATATGGAACAAGTCCCCATGAATAGCTAAAGCAATTCTTGGTGGGGGGTGGGGGGAGATGGGAGGCATCACCTTCCCCAAACTCAAACTGTACTACAAAGCGGTAATAATTAAAACAGCATGATATTGGAACAAAGACAGATCCACAGACCAGTGAAATAGGGTTGAACATCCTTACACATACTCTAAACTATATGATCATCTAATCTTTGATAAGGGAGCAAGAAATATAAAGTGGAGCAAGGAAAGCCTCTATAACAAATGGTGCTGGAAACTAGACAGCTACATGAAAAAAAAATGGCTCAACCTGTATCTAACACCATGTACAAAAGTCAAATCAAAATGGGTTAAAGACCTCAACATCAGACCAGAATCCATAAGGTACATTGAAGAAATGGTCGGCAAAACCCTCCATGTCACTAAAGCTAAAGGTATCATCAATGACCAAACGCCACTGACTAAGCAAGTGGAAACAGAGATAAACAAATGAGACTATTTTAAACTAAGAAGCTTCTGTACCTCAAAACAAACAGTCATCAGAATACAAAGACAGTCTACAGAATGGAAAAGGATATTCACCATATACCCTTCTAATGGGCTGGAGCGATAGCACAGTAGGTAGGGTGTTTGCCTTGCACGTGGCCAACCCAGTTTCAATTCCTCCACCCCTCTCGGAGAGCCTGGCAAGCTACCGAGAGTATCCCGGCAGCACAGCAGAGCCTGGCAAGCTCCCTGTGGCATATTCGATATGCCAAAAACAGTAACAAGTCTCACAATGGAGATGTTACTGGTGCC
This sequence comes from Sorex fumeus, assembly GCF_029834395.1. NCBI lineage: Eukaryota > Metazoa > Chordata > Mammalia > Eulipotyphla > Soricidae > Sorex > Sorex fumeus. The sequence goes on along the minus strand of NW_026606059.1, from coordinate 49,736,421 downwards.
TGCTCGAGCAAATGGATGAATAACAGGAGGACAGTGCTACAATTCTACCCTTCTGATCACTGTCCTCCCATTGTTCATCGATTTGCTCGAGCAGGCCCAGTAACGTCTCATTTTTGAGACTTGTTGTTACTGTGACTGGCATATTGAATACATCACGGGTAGCTTGCCAGGCTTTGCCGTAAGGGCGAGAAACTCTCGGTAGCTTGCCGGGCTCTCCGAGAGGGGTGGAGGAATTGAACCTGGCTGGGCCAGGCTGGCTGTGCGCATGGCAAACGCCCTACCACTGTGCTATCACTGCATCCCATTAGAAGGGTAAAGGTAAAGGTAAAGGCCCTCCCGTTGATCATCGATTTGCTCAAGCGGGTCCAGTAACGTCTCCACTGGAGACTTTGTTGTTACTGTGTCTGGCATATCCAATACTCTCGGTAGCTTGCCGGGCTCTCCGAGAGGGGCAGAGGAATCGAACTCGGGTCGGCCATGTTGGCTGCGTGCAAGGCAAACGCCCTACCCGCTGTGCTATCGCTCCAGCCCATTAGAAGGGTATATGGTGAATATCCTTTTCCATTCTGTAGACTGTCTTTGTATTCTGATCACTGTTTGTTTTGAGGTACAGAAGATTCTTAGTTTAAGATAGTCTCATTTGTTTCTCTCTGTTTCCACAGTGCTACAATTCTACCCTTCTGATAAGGGGTTGATATCAAGGAGATACAAGGCACTGGTTTAACTCTACAAGAAGAAAACATCCAATCCCATCAGAAAATGGGGAAATGAAATGATCATAAATTTTCTCAAAGAAGAAATCTGAATGGCCAAAAGGCACATGAAAAAATGCTCTTCATCACTAATCATCAGAAGATGCAGATAAAAAAATGAATGAGATATTATCTCACACCACAGAGATTGACTGGCTCACATCCAAGAGAACAAAAGCAACCATTGTTGGCGTGGATTGGGAACTCTTCTTCATTGTTGGTGGGAATGCTGACTGGTTCAGCCTTTTGGGAAAATAATATGGACATTTCTCAAAAAACTAGAAATTGAGCTCCCATTTGAACCAACACCACTTCTGGGAATATATCCCAGAGATGCAAAAAATACACGTAGAAATGGCATCTGCACTTGTGTGTTTATTGCAGCACTATTTACAATAGGCAGAATCTGGAAAAAATCTGAGTGTCTAAGAACAGATGAATGGTTAAAGAAACTTTGGTATATATACAAAATAGAATATTATGCAGCTATTTGAAAAGATGAAATCATGAAATTTGCATGTAAATGGATCAACAAGGAGAGTATCATGCTACGTGAAATGAGTCAGAAAGAGGGTCAGACATAAAATGACTGTTCTCATTTGTGGAATATAAAATGAAAGAGGCAAATTTTTATAATAATAAAGTGAGGGAAAATATTACTTTTTTTCATAAGGTATACTGGAAATCATCTAGAAATTAGCTAGTATTGGGGAAAAAAACCAAAAAGGGACACTGTACATGTACCCCTGCTAGGTGACATCATTTTTTTAATTCATGGGATTGTGTCCCCAAGAACAAAATGGGCTGTGTTCCAGGACCCTTCCTGGGTATGATTTACTATGCGTTTCTTTCTTGCATTTGCAAAAATTCTACCCAAGAGGCACTGAACCAATTGGGCTTCAGATAGTGCAAGTGTAGCAGGGAGCTCTAAGTGAGTCCTCTGGGCTCTGGGCTAACAGAACCAGACCCAAGACATGTGATGTATGCATGTGATGTGGGCAGAAGGAAATCAGAACTGGAAAAGGCATGTAGCGAAAAGATAGGCAGAATATTGAGCCCACTTCTCAACAGTTAATTTTTTCTGCGAGATATTATCTCTTGAATCCTGATACTTCAAACCCTGAAATTAAATTGTTTGAGGGGATTTCTCAGATGTCCTGACTCCCATAAAAATGCTCATCAGGACTAACACCCAAGGACAGTAGAGACAAAGTCCAGGAGGATTGCTCCAAGGTTGGAAACCTGCCTCATGAGCAGGGGGGAGAAGGCAGCTGGGATAGAGAAGGGATCACTAAGTCAATGATGGTTGGAGGGATCGCTCAGAATGGGAGATGTGCCCTGAAAGTAGATCAAGGACCAAACATGATAGCCTCTCAGTATCTGTATTGCAAACCATAATGCCCAAAAGTAGAGAGAGAGAGAGTAAAGTAGAGAAACTGCTGCCATAGAGGTAGGGGGAGTGGTAGGATGAAGGGGGGAGGGATACTGGGGACATTGTTGGTGGAAAATGTACACTGGTGGAGGGATGGGTGTTTGATCACTATATGCCTGATACTCAAACATGAAAGCTTTGTAACTGTATCTCACAGTGATACAATAAAAATATAAATAAATAAAAAAAAACAGAAAATGCTCATCAGCTGCAATCTTTCAGCTCTGTGAATCTTAAACAAGTCACATGTGGCAAGAGGAGGAGGATAAGCTCTTCCTTGGGTCTTTGCCTCTCTTTAGTTCTCAAATCCTGGTGCCTCTGTGGTCTCCGGAGCAAGCACAGTTCAGAGTGGTCCTTAATAGTGTTTGTATCTGTGGCTTGTCATAAAAGTAAAGTTATGGACTTGAATTTGATCCACTGATCCACTTCACCATCTTGTGGTGAAGCCCAGAAAATGATTGAACAAGCTGTCTCATGAACATTAAAGTTGGAGAACTATTTGCCCTGTGTTTCCAAACAACTGTTGTGGGTCTTAACATTTTTAGATGTCCATTTAATAGTTATTTCCATAAAATTTTTGGTGTGAAGCTCAAGCACTCATTTGTAGCTAAATATTGAAATCTGTATTTTTAAACTATAGTCTACAGCAGGAGGGCAGTTGCCTTGCATGCAGCTGACCCGGCTGACCTGGGTTCGATTCCTCTGGCCCTCTCGGAGAGTCTGGCAAGCTACCAAGAGTATCTCGCCTGCACGGCAAAGCCTGGCAAACTACCCATGATGTATTCGATATGCCAAACACAGTAACAACAAGTCTCACAATGGAGATGTTTCTGGGCCCGCTCAAGCAAATCGATGAACAATGGAAGGACAGTGCTACAGTCTTTTATAAAACATTTTTTAAAGTGCAGATACTGCTTACTCATTGTTGCATCTGCAAGGGCTTGGTAAAATGATTAACACTTGAGCAAAAGCTCAGAAGGCTCTTTATAACCCATGAAATTCTATTACACAGTTTTTATTATTTCCATTTTACGTAACAAGAGAGCTGGCATGATAGCACAGCGGGTAGAGCGTTTGCCTTGCACATGGCCAACCTGGGTTCAATTCATCCACCCCTCTCGGAGAGCCCAGAAAGCTACTGAACGTATCTCGCTGGCACGACAAAGCCTGGCAAGCTACCCGTGATGTATTTGATATGCCAAAAACAGTAACAAGTCTCACAATTTGTTGTGAGACGTTACTGGTGCCCGCTAGAGCAAATCGATAAACAACATGAGGACAGTGACAGTGACAGTGACATAACAAGACATAATTTCAATGATGGGCCAGAGAGGAATAGACAAGCAAGCAACTGACCCAGGTCCAATCCCTGATACCACTTATGAGCACCACCAGGTGTGATCCATGAGTACAGAGCCAGGATTAAGTTGTTAAATACAAAACTAAAAACAGCAACAGCAACAACAAAAATACCCTAAAAAAAATAAATAAAATAAAATAAACTTTAAAAAGAACTAAAAAAGAAAGAAAATGAAAAGACATCAAAATGATGAGGGACTGGGAGATAGAACAGTGGTTAGAGCACATGCCCAGGATATTCCTGACCTGGTTTTAATTTCCAGCACTGTACATTCCCCCAGGCATGACGGGGTGTGGGTGTGGTCCTTAAATCTCTCTGTATCACTGTATGGCCTCCGTGGACCTGAAACTGCTGGGTCTGAGCAGCCTTGCCTCTTTAGGCTCTTGCATTGAATCCCTGGCCTGCTTGACTGAAAGTCACCAGTGGGGCACCCAGAACCTCGGAGCACCACTTGGGAGGCTCCCCATGCCTCCCAAAAAGAAGTTAAAATGAGTGAGGAAAAAGTGGCAATATGAGTGATAAAAAGAGATAAAAATGAGTAACATCACCCAGATAGTCGGCAACAGAAATGGTGTTGAACCTAAGATTCCAGTCTCCTTGGGAAGGCAGCGGACGTGTCACAGGATGATTTTGCTGACTCGGGATTTGCTGCAGGTGGGCACTGAGCCAGAGTCAGGATGGAACGTTGGAAGCACCGTCACAGGTATGAGTCCTGTCTTGCCCAGGTGAACTGGGCAGGGCTCTGCCAAGAGAAGAGAATCTTGTCCAGACTTTCTTTGTGAGCATTTCTGCTCTGGAGCCTGAGGACTTGGCTCCCAGAGCTGGGGGTGTGGAAAATTCCTTCTGCCTCCAGAAAACAAGCAGTACCTGTAGGGCAGGAGAGCATCAACCAGTTGGGTGGAAGCAGAGCTAATTTGTGTTGGACGTTGCTCTTCTAGGTTGATGCTTGAGCAAAAGTGGTTTCTGGGCCCTTCTTTTCTCACCTCTGGGGATGGGCAATCCCTTTGGTTTCAGAGGGTCCAGGAAACTGCATCACTGGACTATAAGGGGATCGGGGCAAGGAGAAACCTTTTTCTGAAGGAAGGACATTTTATTACCCTCTGCTCTAGTCCTTGTCTCCATGGAAATGGCAGACAGGCACAAACAAGAAGTCAGCTTTTGGGGGAAGGAAGGGCTGACCTATGGTAGAGATTTTCCTACCATCAGTCCCAGCTGTGGGCCTGCAGCATCTCAGCCAGACAGGTGCCATATTACCTATTACCAGGATCCAATCTGCTTGTGGATTGTCCAGGAGAGGCAGCTGTGACCATGCTGAGCTGTTGGCAGGCCAACAAGGACAGTCTATAAAAAGACTCTGAATGTCTGGGTTGGAGGAGGTTTCAGAGACCATCTGGGACCAGTAGTGTCATGACTCACCTGAAGCCATGGAATAATTTCTGAGTACTGGGACTAAATCCTAAGAGAGAGTGTCCTGCCTACGCCAGACTCAGCCTTTTTCAGTTGGAGGGAGCAAGAAAATGACTATTCATTTACTTATGTTCGTTGACTGTTTACCCTCTTCTGATTGAGTCCTTTCCTGCCATCATCTCATGGCCCTCAGCAGCCGTGAGAGGTAGCTATTATTCTCAGTGTGCAGACCAAGCCCTGAGTCACAGACAATTGGCATGTGCTGTTCAAGGTCACATAGCTGCTGCGGAGATGAGCTGGTACACAAACCTAGTACATCTGACAGTGGACCCTAGGCACGTCACCACCATTCTTCATTTTTTTTTTTTTTGTTTTGGGGCCTTACCTGGTGATGCTCAGGGGTTGTTCCTTGCTTTGTACTCAGGATTTATCCTGATGGTGCTGGGGGGACCATATGGGATGACAGAGATTGGACTCTGGTCAACCATATGCTAGGCAAATGCTGTAGCTGCTGTACTATCACCACCACTCTTCCCCCTCAGTTCAAAGCCTTTCTGTCCCTTTTGCTGTCCCTCCTCATCCTCTCACGTTGTTGAGCTGAGGAAGGTTCCCAATCTACGTGCCAAGGATCTGTCAGCTTCTGAACTTTCGGTGCCAATTGCCCATTGTTCTGTTGTCTAACTGACAGCAAGGAAGAAGCCGTAGGCTTTTTTTTTAACTAGCTGTCTAGGATAATAAAGTAATTCTTTTCTAAAGTCCAGTGTCATAAAAATGTGTTTTTTTTAGATATATCTTGTTAATAATTTTTTTTATTCCCATATGTGAGATGAGAAAAATCACTTTCTGTGATACTATTTTCTTCTGAACAGGGATTTTCTTTAAAAACTAGAGTGTCTGTTAAGGAGATAGGTTGGGTGGCCAACAGAATCTTGGGGTCATTGATGGAGAGATGGTGGTAGGATTGGAGTTGGGATGTTTCAACAGAGCCTAAAGTTCTATTTTCAACAACTTTGTAAATCTCAGTACCTAATTTTTTTAAAAAATTTTTGTTAGTGAGACACCATGAGGTACAGTTGTAGACTTACAAATTTTGTGCTTTGGTTTCAATTATACAATGATCAAATACCCATCCCTCCACCAGTGCCCATTTCCCACCACCACGGATCCCAGTGTCCCTCCTACCCCCCATCCCTCCCTTCCCACCCTGCCTCTGTGGCAGGGCATTCCCCTTTGTTCTCTCTCTCCTTTTGAGTGTTGTGGTTTGCAAAAGAGTTAAGCCTGATTTTCAGGGAGAAATGTTGGATGATTTACTTTCCATTGATCACTTTGCATATAAGAAAATGTTGCACGGCTGTGTAAGTGGCAGTGCAGTTCGGAAAAAATGTCCTGGTACCCGCATGCCAGAGCTATGCTAGTAGAAGCTCATGGTCACCTGGGTTCCATCTGGAGAAGGTGGGACAGTAGCACCTACTCCATCTGGGACCTCCCGGTGATATTGGCTCTGTTTGGATCCTGGAGCATTCTCCAGAAGCTGTGGGGCCCTCCAGCTGGTTCTCTTCTTTGTTGCTGTGTGCAGTATGATGGCGCTGGGGGGCCATAAAAATGTGTTTTTACAAAATTCCAGATAAGAAAATATAAAGGTTGAAAAAAAAAGACCTAAAGACTTAACTGAAGGGGTATGGTGCTGCCAGCAGGTCAATCTGTACCTGTGAGTTGAGTGCACCAGCAGCCTGATGGCATTGTCAGACTTTCAGATACCCCAAAATTGCTACTGTGCCTTTGGAGAGACCCCCAAAACTTGGGACAAACTTTACCAAGAAAGTAAACGGCCAGAAGTTAGGTATGTGGGAGACACACCCACAAACCACCTCCAGCTCAGCTATATAATTTGAGGCATGGCCTCTCTGGTTCCTGATTGAACTGCTTAACGGCCATGATCCCAGAGACTCAGAAATGAATCTCGGAACCTTTTTGGCAGAAATGCGTCCTGTTCCTGCAGTACGTTACTGGTGCTGGGCCACTCCAGGTGGGAATAGGTTTCATGCCTTGGCCTGTTCCCCTTAATGACCCAAGTGACTGTCATCCTCCAGAGGCCACAGGACAGTCAGGTTTGGGCCTGCAGTGATGAGACTCACGGGGCCTCACTAGATGGGTGTGCAACCGGCCCTTTCTTCTCCATCCCAACAAGACCCCGAGTTGCCGCCTGCAAATGGCCTCTCTGGCTCCTGATCAAGCAGATTAATGGCCATGATCTCAAAGACTTAGAACAAATTTCAAAACCCAGCGGCTTTTGGCAGAAATGCATCTGGACCACATACAAGGTGGCCACTGCCTCAGAGCTTGTTGGAAAGCCAGGTATGAGCCAGCGGTGACGGGGAAACTGCAGTCTCATGGGAAGGGGGATGATACTGGCTTGTCCTTCACACCCTACCGAGGTCACGAGTTTCCCCCCAGGAGCGGCTCTTCGGCACAGCCATGGCTCCAGAGGCAAAAGGACTTACTCCAGAGCTCAGCAACCTGCGGCAGAAAAGCGAATGGACCATGCGTTCAACTATGGTGCCATGCCTCCTTGGGAGGGAAAGGATGTTTCTCCCTTCCACTTCCCCCGCCCCCCCCCCCCCCCCCCGGCAGCAAGGTGGCTGCTGCCTCAGAGCTTATAGGAAAGCCAGGTATGAGCCAGTGTTGACTGGGCAACTGCAGTCTCATGGGAAGGGGGGCAGTACTGGCTCATCCTCCACGCCCAACCAAGGTTACGAGTTGCTCCCCACGAGAGGCTCTCTGGCCATAACACCAGATGCACAGAAACCAATCTCGTAATTATCTGGCTCTTTGCAGAAATCCAAATCATTATATGACATTATATGATTCTCATACCAGCTATAGAAAACAAAGTATTTCACAATGCCTTTTTGGCAATTCTGATTGTTGGGAGGGGAATTCTAAACAATAATGGTACATCTTTTGTTGAAATAATGAATGTAATCAATGTAGAGAAGAATTAAGTGGAAATCATCTGCCTCACAGGCATTGGGAGGGGTTGGGGGGGTATATTGGGGTTCTTGGTGGTGAAAAATGAGTACTGGTGAAGGAAGCGGTGTTTGGTCATTGTATGACCAAGACTTAAACGTGAAAGCTTAGTAAATTTTCCCACAGTGATTCAATAAATAAATATAAGAAGAAAAATAAATAAATAAATAAAACGATGAAAAAAGAAGTAAGGTGGAGTTCATGCCCAATTCAATCAGCTAATCAGTGGCTGAATAAATAGCTGTACTCCTACATTTAAAACAAAAAGACTTAACTGGTATGTTCTTTAGTGGTTTCTTCTGTAAGTTGTTCTCTTATTAATGACGATTGATTTCTTCATCTGTTTGTGCAAGGACAGTGCTCTTTGCCTCCACCAGAGTGGGAGATACCATCACCGCACCCTCCTACCCCTGCACTTCCAGTGCGGTTTGAGAGATTTTTTTTTTGAAGTTGGAAGAGGTTGCCTGATTTTAGTGGACAGATTCCTGACCTGCAGATACTAATTTGTGGTGCTGCGTACCCTCCCTAGCAGTGGCAGGCAGGAAGGTCTTGACAATGGCTGTAACAAGTCTCTATGACCATCAAGGAGCCTAACGTAAGGGGAAAAAATCAAACAGACTCTCCTCCAAGGCCCCACCCATTACTGAGCATTTTTCTTTCCTGGGAAGTGCAAGACTCAGCTTCAAGGGCTGAGAGCCACGTCTTCAGAAACAGGAGGTTCAGGCAGGTCCTTCCAGCCCAAAGTGTTAGTTCATTGTTGCAGAGGAACATCATCTGCAGTATCTTTCTCCATGCACAAAGCTCCATTCAGGTCCTCCTGTCTAGAGGGCTGAAGCCACCATGGCAGTGTAATTTGTATGCTTAGAGGGCCATCAGCTGCCTTAATTTCTTAGGAAATAGCTACTTGAGGCTGCATTGCTGCTTACAAACCATAGTTGGTTTTGTTTGTTTGTTGTTTGTTTCTTTGTTTGTTTGTTGTTTGTTTGTTTGTTTGTTTTAAGCAGAGTAGGTTAGTGTCAGCTTACTTTGCTGATGAGAACACAGGTTCAGGAGGATAGTGTCAGAGAATCCATCCAAACTCCAGTACACCCTCTTTTTTTTTTTCTTTTTGGGTCACACCCAGCGATGCACAGGGGATGCACTACTTCCACTACCCAGCCGTCGCCACACTCCAGGACGCTTTCCGGACCCGCGCGGCAGCTCCGGCCGAGACCCACGCACAACTGAAGACCCACAGAACAAGGTAAGTGGAACTCTCTGAGACCTTGGACTCCAGGCTCGGCGGACCCAGGGACAGAGCTTCTCTGCTTGCTCCCACCACCACAGGTGACAAAGGGATTCTAATCAGGAGCCCCACCCGACCCTGCCCTGTCTGCTTCCATCAACCACCCAGGGATCGAATTGTGCACAGGAGACCCACCCTACCCAGATAAATACCCCACTGGCAGATTTCCACTCTCGACACTACTTCCACTACCCAGCCGTCGCCACACTCCAGGACGCTTTCCGGACACATCATAAGACACTAAATACCCATCCTCTGGAATTGTCGTACCATATTTGATAGGGTTCAAATATGGTAACACCTACAAGGGTGATTAGAGGCCACCCCAAAAGCCTCTATATCTCTTGGAAAGACTGGCAAGCTACCGAGAGTATTCCGCCCGCACGGAAGAGCCTGGCAAGCTATCCGCTGTGTATTCGATATGCCAAAACCAGTAACTACAACTGGTCTCATTCACCTGACCCTGAAGGCTTCACTGACATGGCAGCACTGAGAAAGATGAGAAAGGAGAGACCGACAAAATCTCAAGGCCGACCTAGGCTGCCACAACGAAGGAAGACAAAAATGATCGTCTGTACTTTCAATGCACGTACGCTAGCATCAGATGCATCCATCGAGGACCTGATGGTACAAGCGCGAATGATCAAGTACGACATCATTGGTCTGACCGAGACAAGAAGGCACGAATCTCACCATGCTGTTTTCGACACCGGAGAAGAATTGTTCCTCTGAACATGCGATAAAAGAGGTGTTGGAGGTGTCGGTGTCCTTGTCAACACAAACTTGGCCAAGAGCATTGATTCATTCGAATGCCTAACAACCCAAATCGGACGTTTACATTTGAATAGATGTGGCTCACTGCCTGCAGTTTCTATCTTCGTTGTCTACGCACCAACATCTCATTATGATGAAAGAGAAATCGAGAAGTTCTACATGGAGCTAGAGAAGTTCTATAAAGAAGACCACACCTTCTACAAGATCATTGTGGGTGATTTTAATGCCAAGATAGGACCGAGAAGATCAGCTGAAGAACTTCACATCGGGACCCATGGCCTAGAATGGAACGAACAGGGTGAGAGACTGTCTGAGTTCATCATGTTGACCAAGACCATTCATGGTAACTCACAGTTCCAGAAGGCAGAATCTAAACGATGGACATGGGAGTCTCCCGGTGGACGATTCCACAACGAAATAGACCACATCATATTCAATCGACGGTTTTGCCTTACTGATGTCGCTGTTGTCCCAAAATTTCGAACGGGATCGGACCACCGTCTCCTTCGTGCAAAATTCTACTTCACAGAGCGGGGAGAAAGGGCTGCAAAGTTCAAAAAGAGAACTCCCAGAATGACCACCAACTGGGAACTCTTTGGTACTATTGCGGCAACATGGGAAGATGCCATTGTTGACAACATTGACGAGGAATACGATCGACTGGTTCAGCACCTCCATGAATGTGCGAGGAACGCCAAGAGAGAGATAGCCACAAAAAGTCGCCTATCTTCGAAAACTCTTGAGCTAATTCGCCAGCGTGGTTTGGCACATGCCTCAGGCAACCGCAAGCTAACGTCCGAGCTTGCAAAGCAGTGCAGAGATGCGATCAAGGAAGACCTCAAAGAGAGAAGAGCAGAAGTACTGATAGATGCGGCAGAAGCCGGGAAAAGTATTCGTAACGCCCGCCTGTCCTTCGCCAACTATAAGACCAAGATGACTGCCCTCCGACGTCCTGATGGATCCATCACATCCTCCAGAACGGCAATGGAGAAGATTATTCATGACTTCTACTCAAATCTCTTCGATAGCCATGTCCACTTGCCGACATACCAAATTCCACATGATGGGTATGTCGTTCCTAACGTTCTCCCTTCCGAAATCCGACACGCCATTTCGTTGGTAAAGAAGCAAACAGCACCCGGCCCAGACAAGGTCAGACCTGAACACCTGAAGAACCTGCCGTCAGTACTCATCAATACACTGGCTCGGCTCTTCACTCGCTACCTGTCTGAATGCAAGGTTCCGTCCCAATGGAAAACCAGCAGGACCGTACTACTGTTCAAGAAGGGAGACATCCATGACATTGGCAACTATCGCCCGATCTGCCTATTGTCTGTCATCTACAAGCTGTTCACTCGAGTCATCCTGAATAGGATTGGCAGAACACTAGATGAAGGACAACCATGCGAGCAAGCAGGGTTCCGCAAAGGATTCAGCACCATCGACCATATCCACACGGTAACCAAGCTCATTGAGGTTTCTCGGGAGTTCAAGATGCCGCTCTGCTTAACGTTCATTGATTTAAAGAAGGCCTTTGATTCTGTTGAGACGGAAGCGGTCATTGAAGCCCTAGCCAATCAGGGCATTCAAGCCCAATACATCAGGATCCTCCGTGAGCTGTATTGCGGATTCACTACCAGGATCTCACCATTCTACAAAGAAGTGATCGTTGATGTCAAGAGAGGGGTGCGGCAGGGTGATACCATTTCACCGAAACTCTTCAGTGCCACCCTCGAGAACATCATGCGACGACTGGAATGGGAAGGAATGGGAGTGAAGATAGATGGTCGGCAACTACACCACCTCCGCTTTGCTGATGACATTGTTTTAATAACACCAAACATCAGCCAAGCGGCACAAATGCTGGCCGACTTTGACCGTGAGTGTGGAAAGGTAGGACTACAGCTGAATCTTACGAAGACAATGTTTATGAGAAACAGCCTTGTTCCTGACGCCCCATTCGCTCTCAATGGAACGACCATCTCTGAATGCAACAGCTATGTGTACCTAGGTCGAGAGGTCAACATGAGAAATGACCTGGCACCCGAGCTGCGCAGGAGGAAGAGAGCGGCTTGGAACGCCTTCAAGAACATCGAAGAAATAGCTAAGAGGACGAAGAACCTCCAGCTCCGGGCACATCTCTTTGATTCCACTGTTCTTCCTGCATTAACATATGCCTCAGAGACCTGGGCCCTACGCAAACAAGATGAGAACGCCATTCAGGTCTCCCAAAGAAGAATAGAAAGAGCTATGCTTGGAATAACACGTTTCACTCAAATGAGAGAACGAATCCGGAGTTCTGACATCCGTTGACGATCAAGGATCAGGAACGCTGTCTCATATGCCAAGGTGTCGAAAATCAGATGGGCTGGTCACGTAATGAGATTTAAAGACGACCGTTGGACTAGAGCTGTTACTGATTGGATTCCACGGGATGTCAAGAGACCGCGTGGCCGCCCACCTACCAGATGGTCAGACTTCTTCGTCAAGATCATGAACGATCGGTTTGAGGCCCTCCATGTTCCCGGAGCGAAGAGATGCCATTGGGCTACACTAGCACGCGACAGGGACAAATGGAGACGTTACTGGCGCCCGCTCGAACAAATCGACGACTAACGGGAAGTTAAGTGATTAAGTGATTAAGCAGTCAGGAATTACTCCTGGCAGTGCTTGGGGGACCATATGGGATGCTGGGAATCGAACCCGGGTCCAGCCCCTCAATACACCTTCTTGATGAAGGATGATGAGAAGGATGATGAAGGATGATGAAGGATGATGAAGCTGGGTGTTGGAGGAATGGCGGGGGGTGGGGGGGAGGCTGGTGATCTCAGAAGATGAGAATAGAAGGAAAATAACTCTCTGGTTTTCTGGCTTAGGTCACAGACTCATCTTCTTTCTCATTTTCTGAGTCAGTTCCATTCTCCCTCTGGTCTCTAGAAGCATTATTCCCCCAACCCAGCTGTATCAGCAACACTACACACAGGAGACCATGTCAGGGAATGGGGAGACCCAGACATCATGTACTTATCTATAAAATCTCAGAAGGGGTCTTCTTAGTTTGCAGCAGGGTATATCCATGGTATCTGTCACTTGTAGACTATGGTCTGAAGGCAGAGCCAATGTGGTTAGAATGAGAAAGGAGAGACATAGGTATGAAAAAGGAAGATTTATTATAAATAAAAATGATTTTACATGGACCACACCCTGGATATTCAGTTAGAAAACATCACCAGTAATAGAATTCAATAAGATCTGGGCAATATCATATCTTCTAACCCACAAACATGAAATGGGATGGTGGGAGGGCAGAGAACTAGTACAGAAGGCAACACACTTGCCTTGCACTCACATGTCTGACTCGGGTTCAATTCTCGCACCGCATATGGTCTCTTGAGTACCACTAGGAGTGATCCCTGAACCAGCAATAATCTCCGAACCAGGAATAATCCCTGAGAACAGTCGGGGGTGACCCCAAAACCAATAAATAATGTAAATAAATGGAATGAAAAATACTTTTTTACAATAGCCACAAGCAGTAGCAGTATATATCTGAAGTGGCTGCTGTAAAATTATGATGCATAAGAAGTCTGTGAAGAAAAGCGAAGAAATTACCAAGGACAATATACAAACATTTGAATACATTTAAAGGCTAAAAATTAAATTAATTGAATAAGGGTTTATATGCAATCATTGCCACCAAATTATTTGTATTTAATAAAATCTTGGTTTGAAAAATAGGTCACCATGAGCCAAAATTAAGCATATTAAAGTTTTTATGGAAAAACAAACAGGTGAGAAAATATATTTTAGAAAATGGTGGTCTACGTATGAAAGATACTAAGAAATGTTATAAAGCAAATTTAGCAAAAATAACTTTCATGTGTATGAATAGACAATATGAAAATCCAAATACTAGATCCAGATACACATAGAAATACAGTTTGTTATTAAGTGGGAGAATTTAAATTAGTGGGAGAATTAAGAAATGTTTTAATAGGTGGTGTTATTTTTAGAAAAATGGCAGCCATCTGAAACAAACCTTAGAATTTTTTAGAGTCTTATATAAAAATAAATTCCAGATGGAGCAAAGATTTAAATTAAAAGGACCATAAAGGTATTAAAATAAAATATAGGAGAGTTTATTTAAACAGTATCCAAATGGAAAGTCTTTAAAACATGGCACAAAATCCACAATCCATATGAATTGACACACATGATAGCATAACATTGACACATATGATATCATAGTATTTCTTTGCACTAAAAATTTACTATAAAGTCAAAAGATAAGCAATGAACTTGATTGGGGGAAAAACGTTTCCAACATTTGAGACAGAGCAGAGCTAATTTCCTTGATGGTTGCATAAACTCCTAGAGCTGAGCATAAGGAAACACAATGTAAAAGAACAGTAAAGAATTAAGCAAAGGATTCTGGGTTCACAGAAAAGTGAAAACAGTGACTTTCAACACATGGAAGTTGCTCTCTCACTATTGAAACTAAAAGACCTACTAGAAGGGCAAGGAACTGTATACGTCTTGAAAGTAGGCACAAGTGAAGATGCTGCACAAATGTTTATACTGTGAAACCAACACTTTTAAACTTTGAGGTGGGAGCCCAAACAAACTGGCAAAAACTCTCCCTAGCCTATCAGTGATGTTTTTCCAAAAAAAAAAAGTTCAGTAACTCTTGACTAGCTGTATTACATCTAAGAATATATCCTACACATACATATATACATACAAACATTTACACATTAGCTGAGGGACATATGTACAAGGATATTGTGAGTAATATATATATAATATAAATAAATAACTTCTGTATCAACAGGAGACTGGTTAAATGGAGTACTGTGTCTCTTATAAGGGAATACTTGGCATTTAAATGCCAAAGATTGAAAAGCTATGGGCACAGTTCTATAATGACATAGACAAAGCTTCCAGATAGAGTTAGAATGGCATCATTTACAGATCAAACTTCCAGGTGTATTTGACCATAAAACTGTCATACCAATTATACATACATTATAGATTGGTCCATTCATTTATATGTTCATTCATTTTCTGTTTCTTTTTTGTTTGTTTTCTTTTTATTTTTATTTTGGGTCATATCTGTGACTCTTGAGGGTCATTCATGGTATAGTTGCTCCTGAACGTGCTTGGGGAATGCATGTAGTGCTAAGGATTAAACTTGGGCACCCCACTTATAAAACGTGTTCCAGTCCTGTGAGTCATCTCTCCAGTCCTGTTTATTCATTTTTTAACAGACATTTATTAACTATTGCATATTCATAGCAATTCTTGACTTGGAAGTGTGGGCCTGATGGGCTGGTGCTCAACCTGTTGATGCTTTAAGAACACTTGGAAAGGGAGGGTGGGAAAGGGGGGTATACTGGGGGTATTGGTGGTGGGGAATGTGCACTGGTGGAGGGATGGGTGTTTGATCATTGTGTGATTGTAACTCAAACATAAAAACATGTAACTATATCTCATGGTGATTAAATAAGAAGAAAAAAAGAATACTAGGGTTCCTTACACAGAGTGGGGAATAGACAACCTCCCCCCCATCTCCCTAGTTTACCAGTAGCTTGGCAGTTGTACCCACAAAACTGCCCCTGGCACGATACATTCTCACAAACAGCCATGATCCAGAGACTCGGAAATAAAGGTGTCAAAAGAGAGCAACAATGAAGGACACTCCGCAGAGATGCTTCCAGACCCTGCATGGGACTGCCACTTTCAGGCCAACCCAGAGAGAGTTGGGTGAGTTCCCCTCCTTACCCCAACAGAGCTCTGATAGCTGAAAACCTTCAAACTCAATCGCTTCCATGCTCAAAGTCACTCTCCACAAGCTCTGATGAGCCTTACCCATGAGTGAATCAGCTGCATAATAGTATAGTAAGTTTTAGAATTCTTAGAGTATGTGGCTACATTTGTGGTCATGTGACATCGCATACTTTACACCACTGATGTACCAAGAGTAGCGCATCACATTTGATGGAGTTTGAAGTAGAAGGCAACTCAGGAGTATGGTGCTGCCAGCAGGTCAACCTGTATCTGTGGGGCAAGTGCATCAGCAGCTTGATGGTGCCTTCAGGCTTCCTGATTCCCCAAAATTGCTGCTGTGCCTTTCGCCAGACCCGAACAACTTGGGACCAGTTTACCAAGAAATTAAACTGCCAGAAGTTAGGTATGTGGGAGCCATGCCCACAAAACACCTCAGGCTCAGCTATACAAGCTCATTTTTTGGCCTTGTTTCAGAGACCCATAAATATATCTTGAAAAAAATCAAAATTCTCAATTATTCTCGGACCTACACAGGGTTGAATACACCGAGGAAATTGGAGGGGGTTGCAGGTTGACTTAATGCCTGCCCAAGCAGTGACCCAAGCAGAGACCCCTCCCCCCACAGCTTGCTTCCACAGTCCAAAATTGCTATCATATCCCTGACTTGACTCCACCTTCTCAAGACGAACCTCACTGAGATATAAACTGAAAATTCATGAAAGATATGTAGGTTTTGAAAGTGAAATCTTTAGGCTTTCTTGGGGTTGGGGTGGGCTACCTCTCCCCACCTTCCTGTACTTCAGAAGCCTCGGCAGTCACATCCAAAACTGTCACCCAGTTAAAAAGCTACTCCTGCCTTACTGTCCTGATAAAAATACTAATGACCTGAATAAACACCGTGACCTCTTAGCAAATCATAATGCACAAAAGGAAAAGGAGAGAGAGAGAGAGCACAAGAAGGAAAGTGCCTCCCATAAAAGGAGGCTGGGGGTGCAGAGCTGGGGTGTTGGGGGGTGGTGGGAGGGACACGGGGAAGCATTGGTCGTGGGAAATGTACACTGTTGGAGGCATGGGTGCTGGATCATGGTCTGACTAAAACCCAATTATGAACAGCTTTTTAATGATCTATCTCACAAATATTCAATTAAAAAATTTTAAAAATGAAGTTAAAAAAGTAAAGTAGAAGGCAACCAATCTTAGCAACATATTAGTAATCTCTTATAGAAGGACTTAATGGCTCCAGGGTGAAATACAAAAATCTTCACACACTTTCCTCTAAGGAAACATTTTTGAATAAATTTTAGCAGATTATTCATAAAAAGCAATACAAAATAAATTATTTTGGCTCTGCTTTGGTGGCAGGGTTTGGAGTTCAGGGTGGAAATAGAAAAAAAAAACAGGTGGGAAGCTGTGATAGTGGTTGGATTGGTGTTTGAATATTAAATGTAATAAATTATTGTGAGCAACTTTACAAAAATAAAATAGAACTTTAAAGAAGGTCGATCGAGATAAATGAAGAATAAAAACAAAACAAACAAAGATACAGAACACTAGGGCTCATTTGGTAGTGCCAGTTGGAAGAGTACACGGTGGCTACAGAATGAACTCAGAGCCACACACATGAAAGGCATGTTGTTCTCCCTGACTCTTTTATCTTTTATTAACATGTTAACTATGCCTTAACAGGTTTGAGTGAAAAGAAGAATAACCAAAAGTTTCCTGAAATAATCCTTGATCTTTCAATATTAGATCGTATCACCTTTGTTCCACTCCATATTATTTTTATTGCAATAAGGCTGACCAACCAATCAATCAAAAAGACGTCTAAAGTGTCTTCTGAATTGATTTTCTAGCTTACTCATGCCTAGAACTTCATCCTGAGGACAATGGAGAACCATTAGAAGATAGATGAAAAGCAAAATCAACATTCAAATGGGACCCCATACTCCGGGATCAGTATGGAGAATGGAGGGGAGGTTTAGATCAAGGACCTGTTAGGACACAAATATACCCAAGGTGTGGTGGCCTTCACTCTCAGCCTTTGTGCCAGACAAGAGTTGACTCTTTATGAACCATGGCTCCTTTTAAGATTGTGTTTCTTGCACTGAGACTGAGTCTTTTGAACCCTTCCCCAGGAAGTGATTTGAAAGCAAATCAAAGTGATTGTGATGGTCTCCGTGTAAACAAAGTCTTGGTAATGTGGAAGGGTCCTTCCTGAGGAAGCCATGTTTGTAACCTCCTATTTCTAGCATGGAGAGGGATGGGAGCAACTTGTAGCATTGTAGAGCATTGGGGCTACTTATTTTAGCTTCAGTAAATATATAAAAAGAGTCACCTCTGAATCTTGCCAGATTGCCGGCTCCTGAGAATTTGCTCCCAAGAAATCTCCCAATCCATAGACAATATAGGTGTTATGCATTTAGCCACACAGCAGTCATTCTGCCAGGATTAGATCCCAAACCCCAGGGGCCACATGAATTTTTGAGATAATTCATTGTTTTGTTCATCCAACTAATTTCTGTTTGCTTTTCTTGTTGTTCGCTTACTTCAAAAAAATGTCTCACAGCCAGGCACGGTTCTAAATGCTTTATAAATATTCAATCACTCCTCTCTGTAACCACATGTATAAGTTGCTATTATTCCTATTTCACAGGAGAGGTACATCAAGGTTCAGACCTGTGAAGTAACTTGCCCAGAGTCCCACATCTGGGAGGTGGCTGAGGTGGCAATTGCCAGATTAGCTGCAGCATCTGAGTCTTTTCTTCAGTATCACACAGAAAGCAGAGAGCTGGATCCCAAAGCCAAAGGTCAGGCATTCATAGTGCTGGGGCATCCCATGGTAGTGATCCTGAACTCTTTACCTGAACCTATCCAACTTCTTCAACTATTTGAGTTGGAGCATAGGGTCTGGAAGGGTGTCAGGGCAGAGTGAAGTAGCTTTTCCAGCACGAAGAATACATGAGTTTCCCTTGAACACTCTCTGAGGGTAACAGAACATCATCTTTGCAAGTACTAGTGCACTCTAGAAACAAGATGTAGAGGAGACAATAAAAAGAGGCCAAAGTTGCTCCCCACATGCTCAAGCCGAGCCTCATGCACGAGTGAAGTCAAACAAAACCCAGGTAAAGCAGAAATTTATGACCTTGGACTCTGGGCTCAATGGGACTGAAAGCAGAGATCCTCTGTCCATTTCCCCATGTTTCCCACAACCCAGGGGTCATGCCCATAAGCTACCTCCTGCCAGCGCTAGATAATCTCGTCACTGGCCACCATCCAGATCACACAGCTTTTTCTCCTGGAAGGGAGCAACATGACACCCGCCATAGCCATGCCACAGGAGCTGCACCAGGATATTTCACTTGGGGCGCCCCAGAGGGTTACCAGTGAGAGCCCTCCTGCTCCAAGGAACCCACTCCCAGCAGCTGTAAACCTCCAGAACCTAACCACTGCCAGGCTCAAGTCTGCTCCTAACACACTCAGGCCGAACCTCACGCATGAGTGAATACATCATAAGACACTCACTACCCTTTCTTCAAGAGTACCATACCACATTTAATGGAGTTAAAATAGTAGGTAACCAATCATAGAGCGATTTATATATGCATATATACATATTTCCAGGGGCTGGAGTGATAGCACAGCAGGTAGGGCATTTGCCTTGCATGCAACCAACATGGCCAACCCGAGATTGATTCCTCTGCCCCTCTTGAAGATCCCGACAAGCTACCGAGAGTATCTCACCTGCAGCAAAGCCTGGTAAGCTACCTGTGACGTATTCGATATGCCAAACACAGTAACAAGTCTCACAATGTTACTGGGCCTGCTGGAGCAAATCAATGAACAATAGGAGGACAGTGACAGTGACATATTTCCATATATATATGTATATATATGGAGTCCAAGGTCTCAGAGAGTTCCGCTTATCTTGTTCTGTGGGTCTTCAGTTGTGCGTGGGTCTTGGCCGGAGCTGCCGCGCGGGTCCGGAAAGCGTCCTGGAGTGTGGCGACAGCTGGGTAGTGGAAGTCGTGTCGAGAGTGGAAGTCTGCCAGTGGGGTATTCATCTGGGTAGGGTGGGTCTCCGGTGCACAATTCGATCCCTGGGTGGTTGATGGAAGCAGACAGGGCAGGGTAGGGTGGGGCTCCTGATTAGAATCCCTTTGTCACCTGTGGTGGTGGGAGCAAGCAGAGAAGCTCTGTCTCTGGGTCCGCCGAGCCTGGAGTCCAAGGTCTCAGAGAGTTCCGCTTATCTTGTTCTGTGGGTCTTCAGTTGTGCGTGGGTCTCGGCCGGAGCTGCCGCGCGGGTCCGGAAAGCGTCCTGGAGTGTGGCGACGGCTGGGTAGTGGAAGTCGTGTTGAGAGGGCTGCAAAGTTCAAAAAGAGAACTCCCAGAATGACCACCAACTGGGAACTCTTTGGTACTATTGCGGCAACATGGGAAGATGCCATTGTTGACAACATTGATGAGGAATACGATCGACTGGTTCAGCACCTACATGAATGTGCGAGGAACGCCAAGAGAGAGATAGCCACAAAAAGTCGCCTATCTTCGAAAACTCTTGAGCTAATTCGCCAGCGTGGTTTGGCGCATGCCTCAGGCAACCGCAAGCTAACGTCCGAGCTTGCAAAGCAGTGCAGAGATGCGATCAAGGAAGACCTCAGAGAGAGAAGAGCAGAAGTACTGGTAGATGCGGCAGAAGCTGGGAAAAGTATTCGTAAGGCCCGCCTGTCCTTCGCCAACTATAAGACCAAGATGACTGCCCTCCGACGTCCTGATGGATCCATCACATCCTCCAGAACGGCAATGGAGAGGATTATCCATGACTTCTACTCAAATCTCTTCGATAGCCATGTCCACTTGCCAACATACCAAATTCCACAGGATGGGTATGTTGTTCCCAATGTTCTCCCTTCCGAAATCCGACACGCCATTTCGTCGGTAAAGAAACAAACAGCACCCGGCCCAGACAAGGTCAGACCTGAACACCTGAAGAACCTGCCGTCAGTACTCATCAATACACTGGCTCGGCTCTTCACTCGCTACCTGTCTGAATGCAAGGTTCCGTCCCAATGGAAAACCAGCAGGACCGTACTACTGTTCAAGAAGGGAGATATCCATGACATTGGCAACTATCGCCCGATTTGCCTATTGTCTGTCATCTACAAGTTGTTCACTCGAGTCATCCTGAATAGGATTGGCAGAACACTAGATGAAGGACAACCATGCGAGCAAGCAGGGTTCCGCAAAGGATTCAGCACCATCGACCATATCCACACAATAACCAAGCTCATTGAGGTTTCTCGGGAGTTCAAGATGCCGCTCTGCTTAACGTTCATTGATTTAAAGAAGGCCTTTGATTCTGTTGAGACGGAAGCGGTCATTGAAGCCCTAGCCAATCAGGGCATTCAAGCCCAATACGTCAGGATCCTCCGTGAGCTGTATTGCGGATTCACTACCAGGATCTCACCATTCTACAAAGAAGTGATCGTTGATGTCAAGAGAGGGGTGCGGCAGGGTGATACCATTTCACCGAAACTCTTCAGTGCCACCCTCGAGAACATCATGCGACGACTGGAATGGGAAGGAATGGGAGTGAAGATAGATGGTCGGCAATTACACCACCTCCGCTTTGCTGATGACATTGTTTTAATAACACCAAACATCAGCCAAGCGGCACAAATGCTGGCCGACTTTGACCGTGAGTGTGGAAAGGTAGGACTACAGCTGAATCTTACGAAGACAATGTTTATGAGAAACAGCCTTGTTCCTGACGCCCCATTCGCTCTCAATGGAACGACCATCTCCGAATGCAACAGCTATGTCTACCTAGGTCGAGAGGTCAACATGACAAATGACCTGGCACCCGAGCTGCGCAGGAGGAAGAGAGCGGCTTGGAACGCCTTCAAGAACGTCGAAGAAATAGCTAAGAGGACCAAGAACCTCCGGCTCCGGGCACATCTCTTTGATTCCACTGTTCTTCCTGCATTAACATATGCCTCAGAGACCTGGGCCCTACGCAAACAAGATGAGAACGCCATTCAGGTCTCCCAAAGAAGAATAGAAAGAGCTATGCTTGGAATATCACGTTTCACTCAAATGAGAGAAAGAATCCGGAGTTCTGACATCCGTCGACGATCAAGGATCAGGGACGCTATCTCATTTGCCAAGGTGTCGAAAATCAGATGGGCTGGTCACGTAATGAGATTTAAAGACGACCGTTGGACTAGAGCTGTTACTGATTGGATTCCACGGGATGTCAAGAGACCGCGTGGCCGCCCACCTACCAGGTGGTCAGACTTCTTCCTGAAGATCATGAACGATCGGTTTGAGGCCCTTCATGTTCCCGGAGCGAACAGATGCCATTGGGCTACACTAGCACGCGACAGGGACAAATGGAGACGTTACTGGCGCCCGCTCGAACAAATCGACGACTAACGGGAAGTTAAGTGATTAAGTGATATATATATATGAAAGTTCACACCACTCAACCTTTAACAACATATTAGTGATATCCTAAAGAATGTCTTAATGGCCCCTGTCAAAATAGAACAATCTTCACACTTTTTTGTAGTATTTTCAGCGGCTTTTCATAACAGACAATACGAAATATATTATTTCGGTTGTGCTTTGGGACAGGGTTTGGGGCTTGGGATGGAAACATCCCATATATGGTGGTGGGAAGGTGTAATGGTGGTGAGATTGGTATTTGAATATGGTAGCACTCTCCTCCCGTTGTTCATCATTTTCCTTGAGTAGGCCCAGTAACGTCTCCATTTTGAGACTTGTTGTTACTGTGTTTGGCATATTGAATACATCATGGGTAGCTTGCCAGGCTTTGCCCATAAGCTACCTCCTGCCAGCACTAGATAATCTCGTGTAGGCAAGATACTCTTGGTAGCTTGCTGGTCTCTCCGAGAGGGGCGGAGGAATCGGAACCAACTTGGTGGGGCTGGCCGCTTGCAAGGCAAACACCCTACCACTGTGCTATCGTAATCAGATATTGTTAACTACCTTATACAATTATTATTATTATTATTTTTTAAAAAGAGGCCAAAGTGAAGTTCTCCCAAGGAGAGTCACACACATGCAGAGATGACTACGATCAGTTGCATGCTCATGTTGGGCATTCTGGGGGGTGGTCTAGTCTTGTGAGGTGTTTTGTGCTAAAGTAAGCATATTGATGGTAAGCAAGGCCATGGGAATGTCTGAACCTACCAATTATAACATGTGCTTGTGAGACCAGAGCTTAGGTCTAGAATTTCTGGAAATGCCACCATCTGAAAATGTGCAGATAAAGGTGGCTCACAAAGATGATTTGAGTTGGAGAGAAATTACAGGAGGTACAGTCCTTACTTTGCAGGTGCAGAGACCTAATCACCAGCACCACATATGATATAGTTCCCAGAATATCACGATCATGATCACGATCATCCTGTTGTTTGTCAATTGCTTCGAGCAGGCACCAGTAACGTCTCCTTCGCCCTAGCCCTGAGATTTTAAAAAGTGCCATATTCAAGGCTCTTTCAGGGTTAGGAGGATGAGACCCATCATTGTTACTGGTATTTGGCATATTGGGTACACCATGGGGAGTTTGCCAGATTCTGCCGTGTTGGTAGCCTGCCAGTTTGTCCAAAGTAAGAATGAGATAATAAAGAGACTGGGTTTTATAGTCTCTAGGTCTTGGCCATTGATGGGATTACACAGCGCCAGGGGAGGGGGGGCAGTTGTTGGGTGTGACCCCAGAATATAGCTAGGGTCAATTCTGAGCACAGAGTCAGGAATAGCCCTTAGCACTGCAGGGTATAGTCCATTTGCCTTCAATTATCCACAACCCCATCCTTTATAAGATATAAAGGTTGGTTTAGATGGTTTCTATTGAAAGAGAATGGGGGAGCATGTTTGACAATTATTCCATGAAGACTGCAAAACAAAACCCTGATAATATCTTCTTGAGGTGCAGAGACGCAGAGAGTTTATTTTCTAGGTTTAATTAGAGGTAAAATTACTTTAACAATGGAACAGTTTCCACTTGGCTCTTCCCTTGTTTTATATTCTTATGGATATCACAGTTTCCCATATGTTCCTTTGGCAGGGATTGCTGTATAAATGCATTCACACAACATATACACATACATATTTATATGCACACATCTATTTAAATCAATTAAACTAATATTTATTGAGTTTTGATTTTGTGTAGTGCACAGTCTGTCCGTGGTGAGGGCTTTGCCAAGATGTGAAAGCAAAATGATAAATATGGGGATCCAGTGATGGGCAGAATCTCATCATCATTGGTTAAGTCTCTCCCTAGACTATGGCTTTAGAATAGCTTCTTTTTTAATGTCGGAGTATTGCTATTTATTTAGCCATTTATTAGGCTGATTGAATTGGGCATGAACTTCACCTTACTTTTTTTTCTTTTTTATAAATTGATTTATTGAATCACTGTGAGAACAGTTACAACGCTTTCGGGTTTAAGTCTCAGTCGTACAATGATGAAACATCTGTCCTTTCACCAATGCCCATTTTCCACCACCAAAAATCCCAGTATGCGCCCCATCCCACACCCTCCCCCTACCTGTGGGCCAGAAGATTTCCACATTACTCTCTCTCTACTTTAATTTCATTCAATATTTCAACCCCAGACCCACAATTATTATTTGGGATTTTACCCCAACACTCAGATCTTCCGGAAAAGCAACCATAGACAATTTGTTTTCTATTGTTGATTATGAATAACATATGATGTTGTGCGGCCACAGTAGTGACCACGTGATTTTGGAATTCCGAAATTTTAAAAATTAAATCTGGAGGGATTTCTGCCCAAACCTGCTGGGTTCCAAGATTTGTTCCTGAGTCTCTGGGATAGTGGCCATTAAGGAGCTTGATCAGGAGCCAGAGAGGCCGTTCGTGGGAGGCAACTTTTCAGGGGGCCCCACTAACCACCCTCCGGCCTGCGGAGGTGGCCCGAGGATTGATCCGATGGTGCAAGGAGGGACCAACCGAATGAACATAAGACACAAGAGACAGAGTACAGTTTAGAAACAGAGAGAAAAAGGGACAGGCTTTATTGAGGGATACAGGCTGTTTATATAGGGTCGGGGCAGCTCAGTCAGGAGTAGAAGCAAAATAACCATACGTGGTAAGGTCAGCAACAAGAGCTTTACCTAACACTCAAGGTAAACATTTGTACATCAAAGGGTCTTATGGCAGAAGGTGCATCCTGAGCTTTACATTTGTATATCAAAGGGTCTTAGGGCAGTAGATGCATCCTGGGTGTTACTATAGATAAGGTCAGATAAGATAACTGTCAGCCTGGTGTTATGTGGCTATAATAGATCAGGTATCTGCTGATATCAGGAAGTCCTGGGAGACTGTCACCAATGTCTGACCCAAGCAGTTCCTAACATGGGAACCACGGCCAGGGTCTATGAGAGAGCTCTTGGCTTCCCACACAACTTGGAGTCTTGTTGGGGTGGGGAGGAAAGGGCTGGCTCTACCCCCATCCTGTGAGGTCCTGCATGTCTTGTCACTGCAGGCCCAAACCTGACTGTTCAACGCCTCTGGAGGATGATGGCCACCGAGCCACCAGCGGGAACAGACCAAGGTACAAAACCTATTTCCACCTGGGGTGGCCCGGTGCCAGTAAGCTACCACAGGGACCGGATGCATTTCTGCCAAAAGCCGCCGGGTTCTGAGTTTTGTCTCTGAGTCTCTGGGATCATGGCCATTAAGCAGCTTGATCAGGAGCCAGAGAGGCCGTTTGTGGGAGGCGACTCAGGGTCTTGTTGGGGTGGGGAGGAAAGGGCTGGCTCCACCCCCGTCCCGTGAGGCCCCATGTGTCTTGTCACTGTAGGCCCAAACCTGACTGTCCAATGGCCTCTGGAGCATGGCAGCCACTGAGCCGCCGGGGGAACAGGCCAAGGCACGAAACCTATTTCCACCTGGGTGGTCCCGGTGCTGGTAACCTACTGCGGGGACCAGATGCATTTCTGCCAAAAGCCGCTGGGTTCCAAGGTTTGTTTCTAAGTCTCTGGAATCATGGATGTTAAGCAATTTGATCAGGAACAGGAGGCTTTGCCTCCAATTATATAGCTGAGCTGGAGTTGGTTTGTGGGTGTGTCTCCCACATACCTAACTTTTGGCTGTTTACTTTCTTGGTAAACTTGGCCCCAAGTTGTTGGGGTCTGGCCAAAGGCACAGCAGCAATTTTGGGGTATCTGGAACTCTGAAGGCACCATCAGACTGCTGATGCACTCGCCTCACAAGTACAGATTGACCTGCTGGCGGTACCATAACCCCTTTCAGAGCAGCTTTTACCACACTCTACTTCAGACCTGGTCAGTGATACACTTAGACCCCGTTATGGAGCAGAGAACCATCATACCTCTCCCTAAAACCCTCTGCCAAATGAGATATAAACAAGCTCTTGTTTTGTTTAAAGCACTGATAGTTTGGCTCTGCAAAAGAGCATTAGTCAGTATCCTGATTACAGACATGTTGCTTACAGTGCTTACAGACATGTTGCCCTTGGCTAGCTGCAGAGAAAGGATGCTTTCTGGGAAGGAGGACCTTCCTAAGTGCACAGGGTGGAATCTCAGTTTTTAGTCCTATGTATGGAACTTACTTAAGCCATGTTTGTGTGCTCTTTGTGACCTCTTTCTGCCTTTGTATGTGCTCCTTCTTTTGGCCTGCTAATGAAACATGGTGTTTCAGACCCAGATAGTGGAGTCAAAAAGCAACAGAGTGAGACGCAGGGTTCAATCTCTGGCTCTGCCAAAAAGTGTCTGGGAAGGTCAAAATGCCTCAGGTTGATGTAGGCAGGTAGACAGGGAGGGCCCCCTCCCAAGGCAACGACAAAAGCCAGCCCTGCAGAAAATAGCAAAACAGGAACAAAGACTTGATAAGACCCTCACCTGGCTCCAGCAACAGACCCAAAGAAGCTCCTCTAGGAACAAAAGGCCAGGAAAGGAATTTCAAAGAAGACCATCACCACTCCCATCCTCCCTGGCAACCTCCTTAGCAACGGGACATTTACCTGGGAAGAAGCCCCACGTGGGGGCAGGTTGGAGAAACCCTATAAAGGCCACCTTGAACAAAGGAAGGGCGAGCATATGCTGCCTGAGTCCATGTGCTCCTTGCGCCCATGTGGCCGAGCACATGTGGTTCCCGAGCACGTGTGTCGCCCGCATCTCCCCTCTTGAGATGTGTACTTTCATGCTTTCGTGTCTAACTTTACTCTCTCACTCCCTCTCCCTCCCTCCATACCTAAAAATCCTCCAAATAAAATCTATTTACTTCACTGCTTGTCTACTCCTGAAATTCCTTTCTGCGAGGTAAGACAAGAACCCAGCAACCCTGGGTCCCGAGTGGCAGAGGCGGATGGGGAGAAAGTGACTGTCTTTCTCCTCCTCGCTTCACATAAGTCACCCGTGGGGCCCACCGACATCAAGGTTATGGAAGCCCAGCACTGCCAAGGGGCTAACAGGCACTGAATCAGGAGGTCAAATTACTTTTGAACTGAGCTAGAAATAATTCCAGAGAGAAAGGCAATCATTATGGAAAGAGTGAGATGTGGTTATGGGAAACTGATCATATGGAAGGCCAAATAAAAGAACCTCTTCCATTAAATTTTGAAAAATATTTTTGAAATAGGTGTCACAACTAGTGGTGCTAGGAAAGGTAAGTGGCTCCTCCGTGTGATGCTCAGTTGGGCCATGGGGCCACCACTGTTGGTGCTGATGGTGCCAGAACTCAGGTCATTCCACATAACAGGCTCTCCAACTTGAGATAGCTCCGTGGCCCTTGTATTAAGTATCCTTTTGCCTTCACACAACTGAAAAGTTGTTTGCTTGGTTGGAGGGAAGGACATCTCCCATGTGGTACTCATTGTAGTTTGGGGTGGAATGAAGACTATGAGAGTCATTTATTGGAGACCCAAAGGGTCTGCTGAGATTCTGCCTAAAACGCTAATTATTTGAAGGTAGGTTAATTTTGCTTAATTTAACCCTAAAAAATAATTATGTGGAAGTTCTCACATATGCCACATATGCAGAGGTCTCCTGAATCTGCATGAACCCACCCCAACCCCAGTTTATAAACTCAAGACCATTCTTGTCTTATTCCAACTACTCTGCTTTCCCTCTAATTATTATTATTATTATTATTATTATTATTTTTTAATTTTAGATTTTGGGTCACATTGGAGGTGCTCAGGGCTTACTCTTGGCTCTGTGCTCAAGGATCACTCCTGACAGACTTATGGTATCATATGTAGAGTCGGGGATTGAACTCAGGTCAGTTGATTGCAAGATCAGAGCCCTTCCCAGTGTACTATCACTCTAGCCTGCCCTCTTATTATTTTAAAGTAAAAAAGCAGGAAGACATCATAGAAAATCGTCCATTAACAATTTAATATAGCTCTCTTTGAAGTTATAGCTTTTAATTGATATAACCACAAGGCTATTATCACATTAAGAGGATTTAATATTTCCTTAATATCATTAGTATTTAGTGGAGTGATAGCATAGCAGGTAGGGCATTTGCCTTGCATGCAGCTGATCTGGGTTCGATTCCTCCACCCCTCTTTGAGAGCCTGGCAAGCTACCGAGAGTATCTCGCCTCATGGCAAAACTTCGCAAGTTACCTGTGACGTATTCGATATGCCAAAAACAGTAACAGCAAGTCTCACAATGGAGACGTTATTGGTGCCTGCTCAAGAAAACTGATGAACAACCGGAGGACAGTGACAGTGACAGTGATCATTAGTATTGATCATATAATTGGTGTTTAGATTTTGTTTAAGGAATGCACTATTTGCAAATTGTTTTGGGAAATTAGAGTGATCTAGAGTCATGAACTGTTATTATTTTATACATCTTTTATAAATCCTTTGATCTATAGTCTCTCCCCATTTCCATCCTGTTTTTTGTTAACTCTTGGAAGTTCTTGTAGATGAGACTGGTTTTGTTTTGGTCTTCAAGAATTTTTTCCTTTATGGATTTTCCTGGTTTCACGGCCCAGTTAATTTTCTCCATATTTCTTGTAAATCAGTAATTTGATCTAGGGCTGCATCATCCAATGTACTAGCCTCTAGCTACTAATGAATGAAATTAGACTAGATTTTCAGATGCTCAGTAGCCACAAGGAATCATTACTGCTGTATCAGACAGTACAGATTATAGGACATGCCATCACAGTACAGGCTGCTCCTAGACATTTAAAGCTCTAGAAAGGTTTTTGCTTTTGTTTTTGTTTTTGCTTTTTGGGTCACATCTAGCGATACACAGGGATTACTCCTGGCTTTACACTCAGGAATTACCTCTGGTGGTGGTCAGGGGACTATATGGGATTCTGGGAATAGAACGTGGGTCAGCCACATGCAAGGCAAATGCCCTACCCGCTGTTCTAACGCACTAGCTCCAAAAGTTTTTTTGTTTTTGGCGACACTCAGTTACACTCAGGTGGTGGGGGAAGAACCACGTGTTACCAGGAATTGAATTCGGAATTTCTACATAAAAAAACATGTGCTTTGAGTTATCTCTCTGACTCTAAGATCTAGGAGCTTATCCATACTTAAATTTAATTTTGGGAGGGAAGACTGGTTCACATATAGTGTCCTGTATGTCTAGTGGAAGTAGGTCATATCTTGCTGTCTCTCTTTTGTGATATTAGCAGTCTTTAACACTAACTTCAGTCTTAAACACTAATACTACTTCCTCAGGGGAAAAATTGGAATGAAGTGATTCCCAATTTGGTTCCTTTGTTACTTTCTCCCTCCTTCTCTCCAGTTCCCCAAATCTAATAATCCAATTTCTCCTTGAAACTAACCCCTCCTTTAGGCTTAACTGGTTAATCTAAATATTTCTGGAATAAGGTCCTTGTGTCATTTATGGATCTACTACCCTACACCAAGTCAGTTTTTTGGGTTTTTTTCTTTGCTTTTTGGGTCACACCTGGTGATGCACAAGGGGCTACTCCTGGCTCCTGCACTCAGGAATTACTCCTGGCGGTGCTCAGGGGACCATATGGGATGCTGGGAATCAAACCCAGGTCAGTTGCGTGCAAGGCAAACGCACTAGCCACTGTACTATCACTCCAGCCCAATACACTAAGTCAGTTTTATCTCTGAGAAATTGCATATACTCACAGAGGGCTCTCATCATGGCTATAACCCACTATTTCCATCATATTATTGGCTCTGCAGGGGCAGGATCTTATTATTTCTATCACTCTTAGTTTGGACCTGGTCCCATCTCCCTCACTCCTCATACATTGCAGTGTCTTCTCTCAGGCCTATACTTGCTTAGAAATATCTCTGGAGATATTTCTGAGTCAGGGTTAACCTCTAGCTCATAGAGAAACTCCTAGAGCTCTGGGAATGGGGGAGACAAGCCACTGCAGGAGCCATTGTCAGCTGAGTGAGGTAATGGTTAAACTCATCCAGTGGTATGGGAGGAATTCAATATTGTCACAACAGGCTCAGCTTTAGTGATATAACTGGTAAAATTTCATTTCTCTATCTCCCCTTCTTATAAATCTTTATTTTGGCTTTCTTCAAGGTCTTAGAACTCTCAGCAAGTCTCAATTCAAGATTCATGTCCTTCTGACCTCTTCTTTCACCCTCCAATAGAACTTCGACTTTCTTATTTTCTCTTTTAATTTTTTTCTGATTCTTTCTCTGTGTGTCTGTGGTTTAACTCAATATTAGATTATAAATACTTAGTGGTAGGACATAGAAGAGTTCAATAATATTTTTTTAAATCTTTTTGGCTACATCTGGAGCTTGCGGCCCACTTTTGGTGGTTCTCCTCAAGAAGCCGTGGGTTTTGGATATGGAACTCAGGGCCACGCTCATTCATACTAGGCTTGTGAGCAAGATCTTCATCTTTTGTTGTTGAAGGTGTAAAATGACAGATGAGTTGATATATCGAGATTTTGCAGGAACTGAATTCAGAAAAGATTTTATTTAAGAGATGGAAAGGAACGAAAAGTCTGGGAAGCTCCCAGATTATCGAAGGGGTCTCATTAAATAGGATTCCAGAGAAAGGTATCCTTTTGTAACAAATGGGATTGAGTAGGTAAGCACTTTTCATTGAGTGTAAAGGAGTTCGACTGGTAAAACAGAGGTTAGGATGGTGAGATGTTTATCTCCTAGTGTCTGGTTATTTATATCATTCTGTGACTTAGGTTATTTACATTATCAGGCACATTCTATACCCAGTTTATGACACTCAATATCAGCAATCTTTTCCTTAAGGCTATATATATTATATAGTCCTATTAGGACTATTATATAGTCCTACCTATACCTCTGTGTCCCTATCCTGGCTCCTCTTTAGCTGGGGGTTCCGACAGTGGCAAAAGAATAGGGGCAAAGAAATCTTATGGGTACTTTCTGCTAACAATGGCAGAAGGCATGGGCCAGGGGTGGAGCCCCCTCTATGGAGGAGGTGTCCTTTGTAGAAGTTAGATGAAATATCCCAACTTATTACACCTGCCTTTGTAACTGAATAAGGAGAGACAAGTTTTATTTATTTATTTATTTATTTATTTATTGCTTTGTTTTGGGTGATACCGTGCAATGCACAGGGGTTACTCCTGGCTCTGCACTCAGGAATTACTCCTGGCAGTACTCGGGGAACCATATGGGATGCTGGGAATTGAACCAGGGTCGGTTGCGTGCAAGGCAAATTCCCTATTGCTGTGTAATCACTCCAGCCCCAAGTCAAGTTTTATTAAGGTGCTTATGAGGTATATGCAAATAGTTTAATGTGGGTGAGAAATGGAAAGACCAAAACCTCATTCAGGGGGCATGGTGCCACCAGCAGGTCAACCTGTACCCTCAGGCTTCCAGATACCCCCAAATTGCTGCTGTGCCTTTGGCCAGACCCCAACAACTTGGGGCCACATTTACCAAGAAATTAAATGCCCAAAATTTAGGTATGTGGGAGCCACACCCACTAGCCACCTCTAGCTTAGCTATACAAGCTCACTTATTAGCCTTATTTCAGAGACCCATAAATCTCAATAGATCAAAAGCTGCAGTTAGGGCCAGCAGTGTGGCGTGATGCAGGTGAGCGGGCATGCCCTGCAAGGCATATGCCAATAGTTTATTTCTCTGGAAAAGATGGAAACAAGGGCCATGATCCAAAGACACACAAAAGAATCTCCAAACTGAGCAGCTGGCTGCCGAGATGTCTCCGGACTTTAAGCCAGACAAACTTCACTGGGTGTCTCAGGCGGGTGCAGACATGGTCCCTCCATCTGATCCCTCAGAACCCTGGTGGCCACCAACTTCCAGAACCCAATGAGAAGTGCAAGTATGCAGGTTCAATGATGACAAACTCCAGGCTTCAAAGAATATGGGATGGGCCCGTCCTCTCATTCCCCCATCCCCATGGAGGTCACACCAACTGTCTCTGGCTGCTACTTGAGCTCCTTGATGGCCATGATCCAGAGACACACAAAGGAATCTCCAAACCGAGCAGCTCACTGCAGAGATTTCTCCAGACCATAATTATCTAAAATTTTAGAATTCCGGGAGCATGCAGCTTCTCTTGCGGCCGCATGACATCTTATGCTATTCATAACAAGCAATACAAAAGAGAGTATGGGGAGATTGTCTGCCATAGAGGTGGGCGGGGAGGGGGGGGAGGAGATGGTGAGGAGGATAATAGGGGCCTTGGTGGTGGAAGATGTGCACTGGGTGGGTGTTGATCGATCATTGTATGATTGAAACTCAAACAGGAAAGCTTTGTAACTGTATCTCATGGTGATTAAAAATAATAATAATAATAAAAAGACCTTATTCAGTGTCTATCCCTATTCTTAAAGTAGTTTTTGAAGACAATTTTGTCCCTTGCTTGGTGGGGTAAGACCCCTTTTGTCAATTTGGATTAAGAAGGAGGGTAAGGGGCAAGGACATGTCTTTAGAGAGAATGGAAGAGTGAGGAATATGTGAGAGATATTGGGCTATTCTTGCTCTTAAAGCAGTGCTCTTTTTAAGGAACATGATTATTGACCACAATTATAGACCTTGAACAGAATCTAAATAAGTACCTAGAGCCAAATTCCTGCGTGCTCTAAAAGGTTGTTGCTGATTTTATGTTGGATTTTAACTAAAAGTTTTATTACCCATCTATATGACTAGAATTTGTTTTTATACAAAGAAGTTTGAACGTGAAATAAAGGGTGGTTTTCTCTCTACTTTCACAATTATAGTAACAGATTAAGTTGTATACTAGTAAAAGTGGCAGACCATTTGCATAGGTGCAGAAGAAATTGAAATATTAATGTGTACCTTTAGGTTTACTTAAATTAGAGCAAGGTAGCTTTTTCCAGGAAGAAATTCATACTTTTCTCAAGCCAGTCTAAGTGTTTTTTTTTCCCCCTTCTGTGTAAACCCATAAGGTCCTTCAAGGTCTTTGGAGCGACAGAATTATCTTTTCTTTTTTTCTGGTAAAAAAGAAACTTTTTTTTGGTGTACTTTTTGAGTCCTTGGGCTTTCCCATGTCATAGCTGCAGTAGCACGAGCCTTCCCCAGAACCATCTAAAATCCTCAGTGGGAACCACAGTTTGGGATAAAGGTCAATCTTAGAAACTAAGGCCAGTTTTAGGGCAACTGCAACTTGAGTTAAGCCAATATTTATTGAAATTTTAATAGTCACCATCTTTGCTTTGCTGAATATTTCCCCCTTTCATTTATAATGATTTTGCATTATGGATTTTATTTATTGACTGATTTTTGAGCCCCAGTCAGCTGTGCTCAGGGATTACTTTTAGTGATGAACTCAGGGATTACTCCCTGTGGGGCCTGGGTGACCATATTGGATGCCAGAGATCGAACTCAAGTAAGCACCCTACCTTCTGTACTGTCACTCCAGCCTCAGATTAGGCATTATGAATTTACTGGCAAATTTATTCTTCGTAAACAACCAGAGCCAATGTGTCTAATATTGTCTCTGGAGAATCTGGTTCCTGGTCATCCCACAGAGGACATTTTGTTCATTTGGAACTCCTCAGTACCTGACTTGCATTGACAGCTAATGCCAATATAGTTGAAGGCTATCAATTGTTCAGCATGGCCACTGTGGTTATGAATCACAGTAAGAAGGCATGGGATGCTGAGACCAACAGAGTCAAATTGAAGAGTGGGTTCTAGGGACTTCATGTACTGAAACCTAGTCTAATTCTCACATATAGTTGTAATAAGACAGAGCAGACTTGCTCTTGAAACACTCTTTTTGGTATTTCCACTCCCCAATCATACCTCCCCAGTAGAAAAAACATGCTCTAAGGTGGTGGACAAATGAGATGGCAACAATACAAATATGGTCAAGTTCTGGGAAGAAAATATGGTGATTTGATAGAGAGAAGTCAGGAAGGTAATGGGGGTGGGGGGTGCAGGACTCTGAAAACGATGGTAGGCGAAGGCTTCCTGAAGGTGAAGACATTTGAGCTGAGCTGGAAAGGGCGAGAAGGATGAGAGTGAAGTCAGTAAGCCCCTATGGATTGCTTATGTCAGGTAGAGAGATGTAAGACGGCCACTTTCTCCCAATCTACCTCTGGCACCCCAGGACTGACTGGGAAGGCTCTTTCTAGGAAAGGAAAGCCAGTCCTAGGGTGTACCCAGCACTCATAGGTCTCTGCCTTATCTCACAGAAAAGAACTTCAGTTGATAAGCAGTGTAGTAGAAACAGATTTTATCTGCAGGCTTTTGAGGACATGAAAGGAAGGAGGGAGGGAAGGAGAGAAAGAGAGAGAGGGAGAGAGTTACAAGCTCAAGAGAGATTGCAGGCTTGTCTGAAGGTGGAGAAAACCTCTCAAAGAGAGAGATGAAGGTGATAAATGCTTGGGCACAACATGTATTAAGCCACATGGGCACAAGCAGCACATGGGCTCGGGCAGCATATGCGCACACTTCCTTTGTTCCAGGTAACTTTATTAGGGTTTTTGCATGCTGCTGGTGCTTCTACCTACCTAAGAGTCTGTTGCTAGGGCGATTGATTGCCAAGAGGGTAGGATTGGGAGTGGTGGATGGTCCTCTTTGAAATTCCTTTCCTGGGAGAGTGAGAACAAAAGGGAATGCCCTGCCACAGAGGCAGGGTGGGATGGGCGAGATGGGGGGGTGGGAGGGATACTGGGACCCGTGGTGGTGGAAAATGGGCACTGGTGAAGGTATGGGTACTTGATCATTGTATAACTGAGACCCAAGCACAAAAATTTGTAAGTCTACAACTGTACCTCATGGTGTTTCACTAATAAAAATGAAAAATAAATAAATAAATAAAAGAAATTCCTTTCCTGGCCTTGAAGCTTCTCTGATGGTGGAGGGGAGGGTGAGATGGTTAGGAGATGGAATAGGGCAGGTGGGGATGTCCACCACCCTGGGTCTGTTGGTGCCAGGTAGTCTTACCAGGTCTTCGATGGGCTTTTTGCAGGTTATTGGTTTTACTACTTTCTAGGAATTCTATTGCTATGGGGGCCCTTTCCTGTCTACCTGCCCCTATTAAGAGGAATGAGAAAAATGGTAAGGCTGGCATGCGGCTGAGAAGATCTGGGGCGGAGGGTGTGGGCTGAGGATGGCGGGGGAGTACAGACAGAAGAAATAGCCAAGTGCGAAGGAGCATAGCTGGGGGAGCCAGCTGGTGTCTTGGAGAAGATGGCTCAACCTCAGTTTTTTATCTGTAGGATGGTGATAATTACACCTACGGCTGTAGTGTCCCTGCAAGATTTGGATTTCTAATCTCCGTCAAGATTGGTATTATTAGATACCAATTAGATAGATCGGGAGTAACTTCAATGAAGTACATCTGCTTTCACTGGGGAATATGATTTAGGTCAGAGAAGAGGTCATGGCATTCGGGCCTCACATGCACAGACACAAACACGCACACACACATGCATGCACACAGCACACCCACTGGAGAATTTGGTCATGGCTGTAGGATTTCAACTCTCAGACTCTGCCACCAAGACTGCAGGGTTTGGCATTTCAGTTTTCAGCTCGCTCGCTTTCCCCAGAGTCTGTAGGAGGAGTCGGCTGTCAGTGGCACAGAAGGAGGGGGGGCACAGGCTGTGGGTGGGGACCCAGCCACTTACTTAGCAGACTTTGTGCCATGCTGCAAGGCCTGCTTCTAAGTTCCTCTGCACCAGGCGCCAGGAGAACAGTTTGCAGCTAAAACCAGGGACTTAAAGGTGACCCTGAAATCATGCAGGGCTTGGGAGGAATCCTGTGCAGAAACACTGCTTCAAGGAAACAGAAGTAGCAGGGGAAAACAAATGCTAAAGAAAAGAAATAAAAGAAAAACAGCAGAGGTAGAAATACAAATGGTTCTGTCTCTTTATTTTTTATTCATTTTATTTTATATTTTTGGGTCACATCCGGCCATGCATGGGGGTTACTCCTGGCTCTGCACTCAGGAATTACTCCTGGTGGTGCTCGGGAGACCATATGGGATGCTGGGAATCGAACTCAGGTCAAGGCAAGGCAAACACCCTACCTGCTGTGCTATCACTCCAGCCCCGGTTCTGTCTCTTTAAATCATGGACTCTCTCAGGGGTCTCAGAATTAAGAGACCTTTCCTGAGTGATTGGGGTGCCAGTATGACTCTGACACTACTTTTTTGGGGGGGGGGCAGGGTCTTTCTTATCTTACTATTTTTCAGCAACACAGACCTTGCAGCTTCTCAGACCACACATGTGCAGACACCCCTTTCTTCTTATATCTCCCACAACCAACTCATCAGGAAATCATATTGGCCAACCAGGGGGAATGCTTGTATATGTTTACTGCCTAGTCTAGCATAAATATTTTTGGGGAAGTAACAGGCAGTGCATGCAGCACTGCTACAAACATCCTTGTATGTGTATGTGCTTATGAGCCTTCATGTGCAACTGTGAGATTTGTCTTCCATGCTGGCTTTGGCCAGGAAGAGTTGACTTGACTTCTGCACCGCTTTGCAATTTCAATGCAGTAAAATGAATCCTGTAGGAGAAGGCATTGGAGGCATTGGATTCAATTTGGGCTTGGTGAAAATTTTCTTCAGAGAAAGAACTAGAATGGCAGAAGCAGGTTGGTGGGGATGCTTACTTGGAAGCAGTGTCTCCTGATTAGAACTCAAAGGAAGTGAAGTGTTTTTATTTTAATGTACTGTCTAAATCTCATGCTCTGAACTCCACTTACTGGTGGCTTTCTTTAATAACAGAAGAACATTACCTCTGGGGCATCATTGGTAATTTTTCATTTTCATTAGGGCTGATGCTCTAATCGGAAGCTGGTTCCTAATTTAGAGCGAGTTTTTTTCCACATATCATTTGCAGTTGAGGGAAGGTCACCAGCAAGGCAGGCCTTGTTCAAACACAGCCCCCTGGCAAGTTGCCTGATGACATCAGCACCTGACATCTTCCATGCCCAGGTCACGGTGCCACTGATGGCTGGTGGTTACTGCCCCAGCAATGGTGTGGCCACATCACATCAAATGCAGTACAAATATGACCCAGGTGAGCTGGTAGCAGAGGGGGTCTTTGTAATAAGGCACTGAGTGAGAGGGCCAGGCCAGAGCAAAGAGCACTTGTTCCATCTTGGAGTCTATGGAATAGGGACTTCATTGATAAGAATGGTCTTGCACTACATATGGTGTCCAGCAGAGCAAAGAACAGCACATGGCAAGTGGGCTCAGTGCCTTGAATGTGAGAGGGCTTGACTTTGATCCTTGGCACAGTGGCAAAAACAAAAAAGAAATAAAATGAGGTAAATAAGACCACAAAAATAACAGCCTCGTTTTAGTTCTGGAATCTGGAACTTCCCAAATTGAAGTCTTTGCCGGGCTATGCACCCTCTGAGGCAATAGAGAAGGATTTATCCTTCTCAAGCCACAAGGACCCATTTTCTCTTAACCCAGGTCAGAGGCCCTGGTGAATATCTCCCCTTTCATATCCCATAGGAACCAGAAATGAGCCTCTTATGTGGAACTTTCACTAGGGCAGCCTGATCAACAAGAACATATTAGGTCAATAATTAATTAGCACCATTCAATTAATATTACCCCCAAACACTAGAGTAAAGGTGAGCATGAAGTCCAAACCACACAGGTCACAATGGTACAACAACACAGAAACCCACCAGGCTTAGTGAGTGAAGAAACTAGTCCAGATAACCAACCAGTAATAGTGAGCTTTATAATCTCTCTGATAAGGAATGTTTAGGGAGCTAAAAGAAACAATGGAACACACTGAAAATAAAATACAAGAAATGTGGAAAATGTAAACAAAATTACAAACAGAAATGACAGATCTAAAAACTTGGTAGGTGAAATGAAAAAACTCAGCAGCAGAATAATAGCTGCTGAGGAGGGAATCAGTGAGCTTCAAGATGAGGTGCAGAGAATCTCCAGACAACAGCAGAAAATAGAAAAGAGCCTCAAAATAAACCAACAGATGTCAAGAGAAAATCAGGATGATGCCAAGAAGATAATATAAGAATTATTGGTGTCCCAGAGGGACACTAAGAAAATCCTGATGAAGAAACTGTCAAAATCATAATTGCTGAGACATTTTCAGGACTGAAGAAAACATGCAGGCAGATTCAGTGGCCCGAAGGGTATCAGCTAAAAGAATTCCAAATAAAAATACTCCAAGACACATCTTATCAGAATGATGAAAACAAAAGACAGAGATAAAATTCTGAAAGCAGCAAAAAATTTCTTATAAAGGGGCATCCTTATGATTTTTAGCAGACTGAAAGTAGACTATATAGACCGAACAACCACTCAATGCCTCTTTTGCAAACCACAGCACCCAAAAGGAGAGAGAGAACAAAAGGGAATGCACTGCCACAGAGGCAGGGTGGGATGGGAGGGATGGGGGGTGGCAGGGATACTGGGATCCGTGGTGATGGGAAATGGGAACTGGTGGAGGGATGGGTATTTGATCATTGTATAATTGAAACCCAAGCACAAAAATTTGTAAGTCTACAACTGTACCTCATGGTGTCTCACTAATAAAAATTAAAAAAAAAACTATGGTTACAAGATAAAGTAAATGGGCTACTTTAAGATGACAAGCCCCTCAAACACACTGAATTTCAACAGAAAGATGGGACAAACCCCCCATAAGAATAATCTCTCCCAATTAATGGACTAAACACACCAATTAAAAAAAACAGAGTGGCAGGATGGCTCAGCAAATTGAAACTAACTTTCAACCTGCAAGAAACACATCTGAACAGCCAGAGCAAACACATACTCAAAGTCAAAGACTGGAAAACAATTCTACAGGCAAACAACTCCCTCAAAAAAGCTGGGGTGGCCATAGTGGTATCAGACCACATTGATTTAAGACTGAAGAAGGTCACAAGAGACAGTAGAAGTCATTTCTTTAAAAAGCCTGGGTGGCCATACTAGTATCCGACAACATAGATTTTAGGCTGAAAAGGATTAGAAAGGACAGCGAAGGCCATTTTTTATTAATCAAGAGATATGTACATCAGGAAGAACTCTCACTCCTAAATGTATATACACCCAATGAGGGACCAGCAAAATACTTAAAACAACTATGCATACATCTGAAGAAAGACATCGATAGCAACACAATACTAGTTGGAGATTTCAACCACACTCTATCACCTCTTGATAGATCAACCAGACATGTCTCAGCAAAGACATATTTTATCTGAAGGAAGAAATGAATGAAAGGGGCCTTTTATTCTTTTCAGACCATGATGCACTGAAAATAGAAGTGAATCACACACAAACAGAAAACCAAATAAAAAACCTGGAAAGTTCACTACTGAACAACCAGTGGCTTAGAAATAAAATCAAAAAGGAAGTGAAAAGGTTCCTGGACACAACCGAGAATGAAGATCTTAGATACCAGAACTTATGGAAATGGCAAAAGCTGTATTAAGAGGAAAATTTATAGCTCTACTAGCATTCCTCAGGAAAGAAGAGGTAGCCCACATAAGAAACCTAACCTCACAGCCTGAGATCCTGAAAAATGACTAACAAAAGGAGTTCAAAACAGGAAGGAGGAAGGAAATAATAAAACTTAGAGCAAAACTTAATGATATGGAAGACCTCGAAAAATCCAAAAGATCAATGAAACCAAGAACTGTTTTTTTTTTTAGAAAATAAACAAGATCGATAAACCACTGTAAGACTCACAAAAAAGAGCGAGAAAAACCTAATAAACAAAATCAGAAATGAAAAGGGGGACATCACAACAGAAGCTACAGAAATTCAAGGGATCATCAGAGATTACTTTGAGAATCTTTATGCCATAAAAACCTTGAGGAAATGGATAAATTCCTGGATTTCTATAGCCTCCAAGAGGACTTGGAGTACCTGAACAGTCCTATCACCACTGAGGAAATTGAAACAGTAGTAAAAAGGCTCCCCAAACAAAAATCCTGTCCCAGGTGCATTCACTAGTGAACTCTTTCAAATCTTTAAAGAGAACTTACTCACAATCCTTTTTAATAAAAGGATTATGTAGCTTGGGCCCCTTCCTTTCCTACCTGGATACCCCTGATATCTTTTTTTTGCAATCTGTATGTCATGAACTTGCAGGACCACACTGAATAGAAGTGACTTGAGAGGGCAACCTTGTCTTGTACCTGATCTTAGAGAGAAATATCACAGAAAGAGAGGGACCGATATAGAATGACAGCACACTCATTAGTGGCATAAAAAATAGCACAGCGGGTAGGGCATTCGCTTACAAGCGGCCAACATGGCCGACCCGAGTTCGATTCCTCCGCCCCTCTAGGAGAGCCCGGCAAGCAAGCTACCGAGAGTATTCGATATGCCAAACACAGTAACAACAAAGTCTCCAATGGAGATGTTACTGGGCCTGCTCGAGCAAATCGACGATCAACGGGAGGGCCTTTACCCTACCTTTACCTTATGACACTAACACTCAAAGACAGTAGAGACAAAGGCCAGAAAGATTGTTTCATGATTGAAAGTGTGACTCTTAGCTTGGGGAGAAGGCAGCTGAGATAGAGAAGAGATCACTAAGTCACTGATGGTTAGAGGGATTGCTCAGGATGAGACGTGCCCTAAAAATAGATAAAGGATCAAACATGATGGCCTCTCAGTATTTGTATTGCAAACCATAATTCCCCAAAGTAGAGCGGGAGTAAAAAGGAAATTGTCTAGCATAATGTCCTGACCCTGCCTGGCATCTGTTCATTCTAGGAACATGCAGAGCCTCAAACCGATCATTCAGGGTCTTGACAAAGAAGTCTGACCATCTTGTAGGTGGGCGTCCACGCGATCTTTTGATGTCCCGTGGAATCCAGTAAAAAAATCCAGTAAAAAAATATATATATAATATTTTTTAAAAATTTTTAAAAAAGAAAAAAGAAACTGCCATAAAGACAGGGGGAGGGGTGGTTTGGGGGGGGTGGGAAGGATGCTGGAAACATTGATGGAAAATACACACAGGTGGAGGGATGGAATTTGATTGTTGTATGACTGAACTCAAATATGAAAGATTGTAACTCTAATGCATGATGATTCTATAAAAAGAGGGTTTTTTTTTTTTTTAAGAATCCATCCTTGTTCTTCCAGCTTCTCATGGGTCAGGTCCTGGCAATTGATATTCCTTGGCTTATACCTGCGTCACTCATGCCTCTGTCTCCTTTATCATCTGGCCTTCAACTTGCCCTTTTAAAATAAATTTTACTTATCTATTTTGGTGATTTACTGCAATGCTCATGCTCATGAGAGTTTCATGCATGAATTTTTTCCAGCAATGCCTGCCCTCCAGAATGTCAGTTTTCTTCCAGGAATGTCCCAATCCACCCCTGCTCCCATAAACTCAGCTCTGCAGACCAGCTTTCCAATTCAGAAAAAAAGTGCCATATGTGGGAAACTCTTTTTTTTTTTTGGTTTAGGGCCACAATGGTGGTATTCAAAATTTATATTTGGTGGTGCTCAGGGGACCAGATGCAGCGTAAGGATCAAACCAAGGTTGGTCAAGAGCAAGGAAAACACTTTAATTTCTGGACTACCTCTCCAACACTCCAATTTTCCTTTTCTTACAAGGACACAAATCATTTCATTAGGAGCCACACTATTACAGTGTGTCCTAATCATAATGAGACCTGATTACATCTGAAAGGACCTTCCTTCCACATAAGCATCCATCCACAGATACTAGGAATTAGGACTTGAATGTATCTTTTGATGGGGGTAGTGGGCATAACTAAACCTAAATTACAAATTTCTTTGAATTCCATAAAATTAAGAATCATGAGTAACTTCTGCAGAGTGCATTGCACTTGGCCATTTGATTATTGAGACCTTTCCCTTGTCTGATTTGCACAGCAGCTCTGTCAACTAGACCAGGAGGAAATCTTAGCCCTCCCCTTTGCATTTGAGAAAATTGAATTGCAAAGCATTTTAAGCTTCAGGAAAGAAAGCACATGATGCTGTTGATTATAATTACAGGAGGTTGGTGGTGGATAAGAAGAAGAAAGAAGATGTGGGTTATAAAACCGGGGAAACCAGATAGGCTGTTCCAATGCCCATGAATGTTCTGATACAGGCTTTGGGATCACGTTTTTCATCTTCTTAATTGACTGGCAGCAACCTAACATTTCTGGGAGCTGGGGCATTTCCTTTAGCATAGATATTAAAACCCAGATCCTCTGTTTCTCTTTTGACCCGATTCTATGGTGTTGTTCTTTCCTATTTGAGGGGACCAAACAAAGGGAGGTGATATATGCAGAAGCCAGGACTCATCTCTGCAATCTAAATCCAAACTTCATGAACTATCACTGTGTCATCCTTGTTATTGGAAGTCTTGGAACAGTTAGTGCCCTGTTTAACCACTGTGCAGTGCCCTTTGGAAGGGAGTGGCTGTGAATTGTCTGAAGCTCAGAATTTTCTATTCAAGAAGGGCAAAAAATATTCTGGGGATGCCTGTCCCTTGGAGCAGTGGTAATGAAATGTAAATCTTGGTACAGAGCTGCTGTCAGGGCAAGTCCTATATATAGATCAGAGGTTAATGGACCTCTCTTCTCTTCTCTTCTCTTCTCTTCTCTTCTCTTCTCTTCTCTTCTCTTCTCTTCTCTTCTCTTCTCTTCTCTTCTCTTCTCTTCTCTTCTCTTCCTCCCCTCCCCTCCCCTCCCCTCCCCTCCCCTCCCCTCCCCTCCCCTCCCCTCCCCTCCCCTCCCCTCCCCTCCCCTCCCCTCCCCTCCCCTCCCCTCCCCTCCCCTTCTCTTCTCTTCTCTTCTCTTCTCTTCTCTTCTCTTCTCTTCTCTTCTCTTCTCTTTTTTTGCCTTTTTTTGG
Source organism: Sorex fumeus (assembly GCF_029834395.1). Classification (NCBI taxonomy): domain Eukaryota; kingdom Metazoa; phylum Chordata; class Mammalia; order Eulipotyphla; family Soricidae; genus Sorex; species Sorex fumeus. The sequence continues at coordinate 49,693,301 of NW_026606059.1, read as the reverse complement.
TCACACCCAGTGATGCTCAGGGGTTACTCCTGGCTTTGCAATCAGGAATTATTTCTGGAGGTGCTTGGGGGAACCATATGGGATGCCATGGATTGAACCTGGGTCAGCCGCATGCAAGGCAAACGCCCTGTCCGCTGTACTGTTGCTCCGACTCTAATGGACTTTTCTTAACCCTCAAGATCCAGCAGCTTTGCCAGGCCTCTCTTCTTGATCACAATTCATCTGTACCCCACATGCAAAGCAAATGAGTGCAGTTGTGTTATGCTAAAACTTTCTTAACTCTAAAGAGCTTAAGTTTCATGAAACTGTCATATGTCAGGAGTATTATTTTTGTTAATTCCCACCCTCTCTCTCAGTTCACTCATTGAAAATGACAAAGATCATACACAGCATGAAAGACCTTTCAGATGCCAACTTGGTAGCTGGATTTGCCCCTGTGGGTCTGGGTCACCTTAGGCTGGTGCTTGTCCTTGTGAGAACATTGAGCTTGTCCTTATGAGAACATTGCCTCGAGGTGTGGTGGGGTGTGGAGGGGAGGAAGAAAACAAGGTCGAGGCACAATTTCTTTGCAACAAAATGGTTACAAGAAAGAAAGGGAGGCAAAGGAGAATGGGAGTCTCTGAGTAGTGCGTTTAATTATTGAACTCTTCCCGGGTCCAGCTTTCAAAATAGCCCCAGGGACAAAAAAGATCAGGACAATTTGTTTTTCCACCCTTAGACTGGAGCAGGTGTGTAGATAAATGACGCATCCTGGAGCCCTTACTGTTAACAGTATCCATGGTTCCAGCATGTCCAGCAGCTGGATACAGTAACGTCAGCAGGGGTCCAGATGGTTGCAGGGTCAGCGGATGCAGCTGAACCTGGTGTAATAGTGTCTTACTGCTAACCACAGCACCCAAAAGGAGAGAGAGAACAAAAGGAATTGCCCTGCCACAGAGGCAGAGTGGGATGGGGGGATGAGGGGGGTGGGAGGGATACTGGGATTAGTGGTGGTGGAGAATGGGCACTGGTGGAGGGATGGGTACTCGATCATTGTACAACGGAAACCCAAGCACAAAAATTTGTTAGTGTACAACTGTACCTCATGGTGTTTCACTAATAAAAAAAAAATTAAAAAAATAGTGTCTTACTGCTGAATCAGGCTGCTGCTAGGACTTCTGCCTTCCCAGGGAATGGTAGGAAAGTAGTAGTGGCAGTGGTGGTTGCTGAGCAGCTGGCGCCTGCAGGTCTCAAGGAAGGTTTGAGCAGATCTGGAAGGCCTATGTGTGGAGGGTGCGGTTCACACAACTTCCTGTTTCCCTACACTTCTGTGGAAAAGGAAAACGTTGGGATCATGCTCACGGCTTCCTTGAACTCAGTGTCTTTCCACAGTGGCTAACACACTATGTGAGACCCTTCGTGGAGAGGAGGGTTAGCAAGCTAAATTGCTGTCTTCATATTTCAGCTCTAGCATGAGCATGGCCTTGGGCAAGTGGCAGAGTGGCTCTGAGACTCTGTGTCTTGTATATAATAATCGGAGGTGGTGGGGGTAGGAGGTAGCACAGTAGTTAGGGAGACATCATGCTTCTGATCTTGGTTTGATCTCTGCAACCTTCCCCCAAATTACTGGTGCATCCCTGGAGTGCTAAGTATCACTTGGGAGACCCCATCCGCCCAAGTAGGAGAACCCTCCCTCTCTTATAGCAGGATCTTTGGGAGGATCTGGATGGGATTATGTCGCATGCCTGTCCACAGAGTGTCCTGTGTGCGTGATGGTTAATGCAGTGATATGCCACCATCTGCCAAGCCCAGACACAGCTTTTGTTGAAGGTCACTGAAAATCTGAGCCTCCAGGAAACAATCATATGGCATTAAATCTCAGAGTTAAATCTCTCCAGCCTTCCTGGATTCCAGCCACTGGGGAAGGTTAACTCTATAAATGTTTTTTGAGATTCAAAAACATCTTCTTTGTCATTCTCTCCCTAAAGATTTTCATTCCTGGGGCAGACACAAGGAACTCATCAGACATTTGAAGGCAGGAACTGCACATTTTTTTTTTAACAATTGAGACGCAAAGTGGGGGGGAGGGGGATGGAAAGGAGTGCCCAAAATAAAATACAGCAATTAAGTTCTAATTGCGCAATTACTTCACTTTGTGGCTTGGTGCCAGGGTTGGGAGTCTAGCTCCCAACAACTGTGTTTTTGTGCAGAGTTGGATGCAAGAGAAGGGTGGGTGATGGACAAGGGGCTAAGGAGGTGATATTAGGAGACAGGGAAACAAAGGCAATTATATAGGAAAGCCTACTAACAATGAGGCGGTGCCAAGGTTCTGACTGGCAAGGCTGTGGGATTGACAGAGGAACTTGAGGGCTTCTCAGAAGGAAAATCAGCAAATAAACCGAGCTCTAAATTTTCTTTAAGTAAACCATACGGCAGGTCCTGGGTGCTCTTGTCTTTTGTGGAGGGGATGCCCTCTGCAACATGGGGAAGTGGGCCTTCTGCAGAACTGAAATAGTGGTCTCTGTTTAGACAGAGGGTTGCCAGCCCTAACAAGGCTTGGATTATGGATGTTTTCTGTAGGTCAGGTGTATGAGGGTTTTGCTACTGGTGCTGGGCCAAGAGCCATGGAGTGCCTTGGCCTGACTCCCTGCCAGGCGTCTGGAGTGCAGGAAGGAGTTTGCAAAGGTCACTCTGCTCCATACATCTATATTTGAGTTTTGATCTTTGAGGTAAAGAAAAAGATGTGTTACTTTTAATCTGTGTGTTTCAGCTTCTGGACCCCCATTCACCACCCCTAATTTGCTCCTATCTTCATTCCTCACTTGGACATTTCCCTTATTTACTAATTCTTAAGCTATGGACCATCTAGTCCATTCAAGGCCCTGTGGCTTGACAATTTTTTTTTAAACTAACATTTATGATGAGTCCTGCCCATGATGATCGGTATTTCTGAGCACCAACTGTCTTACTCAGTTTGGATTATGAAATGTCACAGACTGGGCTACTTAACCAATGCAGTTAACTCCTCACAGTTCTGTATCAAAGAGTAAGGAGCCAAGAAGTTTCAGTTCCTGATGAGGTGTTTTTCTGGCAGATGACTGCCTTTATGCTGGCCAGCATAGTGTGTGTGTGTGTGTGTGTGTGTTTATGAAAGACAGAGACAGAGAGAGAGAGAGAGAGAGAGAGAGAGAGAGAGAGAGAGAGAGAGAGAGAGAGAAAGAGAGAGAGAGAGAAAGTCTGAGAACTTTTCAGTGTCTCTTCTTATAAGGACCCTAATTTCCCTCCTGACCTCATCTAAACTTAATTGCTTCCTGAAGGCTTCATCTCCAAACACTGGCACTCAGCCAGAGAAAGTACCTCAGTAGAAGTTGACATCAGAGGCATGAGTTTAATCCTGAGCACGACCAGAAGTCACCCTCATGCACAGAGCTAAGGTAGCTCTCAGGTACCACTAAGTGTGGTTTGAAAACCATGCACACACACACACACACACACACACACGTACACCCCCACACAAGAACTTTAGGAATTAGAATTTAAACATATGGAGTAGGATGGGGGAGAGGACAATTTAGATCGCATCACTTACTATGTGCCAAGTGCCTTACACTGTTGACTGGTAAACCTTTTAGCAACCCATAGAAACACATATGGCTGTCATTTCCATTTGCAGAAAAAGAAATTATGAGTGGTTATTCCCTTCTTCCCCCATCACATAGTGAAGTAAGTACACATAGGCAGACACTGGAACTCAACTATATTTTGATGGTGAAACCTGTGACCTTTTCACATCCATGAGCTTGAAATTGATTTGTGTTTGAGAGTATCTTGACTACATCAGAAACTGATAAAAGCACATAACTGTCTTTGATGGTCCAATTCTGCTGCCAATCACTGGCAGAAACCAGAAGCAAAACTGGGGAATAGCAGGAGGACCCCTGACTGACGCCAGCCATACCGGGTGGTGGTGGGTGGGTTCGTCCACTCAGGACCTAGCAGCTGGTATGGCAGCCGCGGGCTGTCCTGGGCTGGCACTAGCTAAGCTGCTGCCACGTCACATGAGTGTGCCAGAATCATGCTCCAGTGGGCTGCCAAAGATGAAAAATTGCTTGCGAGGGAAATTCCATATTATACGTTGCAGCCAACACAAACGCTCCGGAACTGTAGCTATAAAATAAATCACACGCAAGCATAAGAACCGCCTGCACAGTGCAGAGGAAGCTTCCAAGCCAGAGCCAAAGAAGGGAAGCGATGAAATAAGGAGACTCTTCATTTCCCCACCCCCTGTTCTCTGGCCTCCTTTTACTCTGTCAGTCTCATGAGCTGTTGGGGCTTTTCTCCAGATGGAGCTGTTGTTCGGCTTTGGTGACGGATGGAGCCAGTACCTCCACCCTGTGCTCCCAGATGCTCTTCCTCTGCTTGTCCACCTGGCAAGCTCTCTCTTCCAGAGCATACTCAAGAATCACTTCCCCAACAATATCCTTCCCCAAGACAATCTATTGCTTCCTCTGTTTTGGCCAACCCTTAGGGTGCTGCAGTTACGATCACAAGATGAGCCTGACCTGGGTGAATCCCAGCTCTAGTATTTTCCATGGACTAGGTACCCAAATTCCCTAAACCCTGGTCTTTTCTGTGTGCTGCTTGTCTCCTCAAGAAAGTTGGTTATCCTAGCAAGTACTTCTGGAAGAAAAAACTAGATCTGGAATGAATGTCCTTGCCCCGTTATACTCTTCTGAACTCTTGTTGCACATGAGAGCAACAGCCCAGAGCTGGGATTTTCATATTTCCTTGTTTAATGAGAGTGGGAGGGAGAGAGAAGAAATCAAGTGGAGAAGCAACAAAGAGGGCAGTGTGAAGAGGGAGGGACATTGTGGGTAGAGGCTGGTGCCAGCCAGGGGTAAGGAAGAGAAGAGATGGAGGACTTGGTGCAGAGGCTTCTGTGTTTGCTAGCCGAGAGCACATATTCTGCTAAGGAGCTCGGTCAGTGTGTGACTATTGGGGTATGGGGAGCGGCCATTCACTGGCCTACCCTGACTCTTTCCTGTTCTCCTGTTGCAGACCTAATCTAGACTGTTCCAAGGCTGACACTATGCTTCTTCAAAGGTCCTGGCCTCCAGGCTTGGCCCCTTTCAGTCCAGCCCTCTTGTCACAGTCAATAAAGCCTTTTAACGGTCTAATGTCATTTTTTCACTTCATAGAACCCTGAGTTTCTTTAGCATCAAATTTGATTTTTTTTTTTTTTCAGAAATTCATTAAGACTTCACTCTGGAGGGTCTTGCACCTGGCCAACCTGAATCAATCCGTGGTATCACTTAGCCCCTTGAGCACTGTCAGATGCACCCTGGATGTCCTCAAGGAGTGAAGGGTGGTTCAGGTCATTCTGAGCTTGTCAGAAGCTGAGCACTGAATTGTGAGTTTGCTGAGATTATCCGGGATGTTCCTTGGGGCTCCTGGACACTGTTTAGGAAGCCACCCTTTCTCTGGCGCCTTACCAAAGACTGCTTAAACACCTGTCATTCTGACTTTGCTGTAGCTCCCTGAAGGAGTTACTGGGCTCTCTCTTCCTTTCTTTTTTTTAATGCTAATTTTTTAATTTTATTGAATCGCCAGGGGATAGAGAATTAAAAATTGTTCATAATTGGGTTTTAGTCATATAATATTCCAACACCTATCTCTCCACCAGTGTTATTTCCAGCACCAAGGTTCCCAATTTCCCTTCCAACCCCCTAAACTATCTGCCCACCCCCGCCTGCCTCTATGGCAGGCACCTCTCTTACTCTCTTTCTCTCTCTCATTTTAGGCATTTATGCTTTGCAGTACACATATTGAATGATTATCATGAATATACGTTTACTTATTTACTACTCAGTTCTTGTGCAGAGCGATAATTTCCAACAAATGTTGTCATAATGGACCCTCCTCTATCTTAATTACCTTCCACTCCCCACACTCTTGTGGTAATTTCGAACCACTGACCACTCCGTTCTTGGCAAATGTTTTACAGAGCTCAGTCTAGTGTTCATGCAGCCTTTCATTCCTTTGCTGATGTTCTTTCCTGGCCTCTTTTATAACTTTCACAGGAGCAGTACAAACACCATGCATAATGCTTGGGCACAATATATCATAGCACCTAATCCTTCCTGGGCATCTACTGGGTGCCAGCATTGAAACTGAACTCAGGACTTTACGTGATGATTTGAAGAATATATATATATATATGTATATATATATATATGTATATATATATATATATATATATCCCTCCCACCTCCCCAACGCCCCCATCCTACCCCTCCCCTGTGGCAGGGCATTCCCTTTTGTTTTCTCTCTCCTTTTGTGTGCTGTGGTTTGCCAAAGAGGCATTGAGTGGCAATTGTGTTCGGTCTATAGTCCACTTTCAGCATGCATCTCTCATCCTGGGAGGATCCTTCCAACACCCTTTATTTGGTGCTCCCTTCTCTATCTGAGCTGTCTTTTTCCCCAGCATGTGCGGCTGGCCTCCAAGCCATGGAGTGAACCTCCTGGTACTTATCTCGGCTATTCTTTGGAGTTAGTCTCCTATTTTGCTACTTTATATACCCCAGATGAATGCAATCTTTCTATGTCTGTCCCTCTCTTTCTGACTCATTTCACTTAGCATGATACTTTCCATGTAGTACCACTTGTATGTAAATTTCATGACTTCATCTTTTCTAACAGCTGTGTAGTACTACATTGTGTGGATGTACCAAAGTTTCTTTAACCAGTCATCTGTTTTCGGACACTCGGGTGGTTTTTTTTCAGATTTTGGCTATTGTGAACAGTGCAGCAATGAACATAGAAGTGCAGATGTCATTTCGACTGTACTTTTTTGCCTCTCTGGGATATATTCCCAGGAGTGGTATTGCTGGATCAAATGGGAGCTCAATTTCTAATCAAAAATACTTTTTAAATATAGGAGTTTCCCTAGTGTGCTAGCAGGTTACCAATGTTGCACTCAGCAGTTTTTTGGGCCATGTGGCACTGAATAACAAACCTAAAATGTTTAACCCTGCCCACCTCCCACCTTCCAGCCTACTCTCTACCTACCCACTAGATAGCCTTAGTTATTTTTTTTCAAGCCATGGACTCAAATAGAGGCCTCATGTATTCAAGGCATGTACTTGACTGACAGCCACATCTCTAGTCTAATCTGTCAGAGAGTCTAAAGGTTTGCCTTTTTTCAACACTGTCTGTTCACTTTGTTTTATTTCTTTTAGTGAGATAAAATATTTACCTTATGATACTTCACTTATCATGACACCACTCTACTTTTATCCATATTGTACCAGAAGGCAAGGTTCCATCTCTTCCAATCGCTGAGTGATATTCCACTGTGTATATAAACACAACCTCTTTATCCATTCATCTGTCATTTGTTTTCAAATCCAAGTTGTTGTAAATAGCACAACAATGAACAAAGATGTGCATATGTCTTATCAAATAATAACTGAAACACTATTTCACATATACTCACTTTCCATTTAAAAATACGTAGGAAATAATGGAAATTGATAACTATTAAAATAAATTTTATTTTCATTTTTATTAGGTAATCATGTGTTAAAAATAACTTACTGTTGGCATTATTGGAGCATTAAAAATTAACAAAAATTAACAATAAGAAAACCATCACCATAGATACGCCCAAGCTCACTTTTTATGGTTAACCCTAAAGGTAAAGGTAAAAGCCCTCCCGTTGGTTGTCGATTTGCTCCAGCGGGCCCAGTAACGTCTCCATTGGAGACTTTATTGTTACTGTGTTTGGCATATTGAATACTCTCGGTAGCTTGCCGGGCTCTCCTAGAGGGGCGGAGGAATCAAACTCGGGTCGGCCATGTTGGCCGCTTGTAAGGCAAACGCCCTACTCGCATGGTTAACCCTAAGATTATGGAAATGTTATAGAGATGGGTACAGCTGTTCTTCTGTTCTGCTGTTACCCTGCTGGATTTGGCTATCAACGAATAGAGTCAAACGATTTTTTTGCCATTGCCATAAAGTAAGGGAGTTAGTTTTGAAACACTGTTCTGTTAGATGCCGCAGAGTTGAACCCTGACATAAGGAGAGTACAATTCATTGCGGGCAATACTGGGGTACGGAGAACAAAAGCAACTTGATGAGACAAACGTTGGTCATCTCTGGGTCAAAGGTGACTACTCTCTCTGTCTCTCTCTCTCTCTTTCTCACTCTGTCTCTCTCACTGTCTCTCTGTTTTTCTGTCTGTCAATGTGTATGTGATGTATGTTCTGTTTGTGTGTGGTGGGGGGGTGGTGTATTGAGAACCTTGGACTGTAAAGAAAGAGGAAATTAGTAAACAAAGAGTAAGCCATTTCCAATTACATGTCATTTCACAAATCTATCAAAACAAAATAGCAACAAAATAAAGTAAAGAACTGTAAGCAAATGTAGCCATTGCTGTCAGTCTTGTTAAACAGACTTCCCAGGCTTGAGCTGACCTACTTACCTGAGGGTAGAGTCAGATCAGACTGAGGAGTTCTCTCTCTCCACCCCTTCCCCTTTCCCTCTGACTAATCAGCGATTGCTGAAATTTCATCCTCTCTCTTGTCACTGTTAGAGTTTATTTTTTAAAGCATGTGTTGCATTTTAAGTGGTGGGGTGGGGAGAGCTACAGAGATAGAACCGGCTTAATTAAGGCACTTGCCTTGAATACTGCCAACCCAGGTTGAAATTCCAGCACCTGCCTATGGTCCCTTGAGCATCACTAGGAGTGATCCCTGAGAACAGGGCCCAGGGCTTCCCCCACCAAATTCCAACCACTCATTCACCTCCAAAATCCACAGCCAATGAAATAATGTGTGTATCTTTAAAAATAATCAGATAACACAGAAAGGCATTTAGTGGAATGGTCCTCATTCTAGTCCTTAACATATATCTTCAGTATTGCTTATGTATATTTTCATTGAACTGATTTTCAAGTTAAAGTTTATAAATATATACTCCAAATCCCATTTTCCATTTCATCTCTCATGTCTTAGGAAGAAAATAGGTACGCACCTCACATTGTGTAAGAAAGGAAAAAAGTCTTCAAAAATGAAGGATCTACATTTAGAGATCACTGGTATTTATATGAAATGAGCGATAGCACAGCGGTAGGGCGTTTGCCTTGTGTACAGCCAGCCCAGCCGAGCCGGGTTCGATTCCTCCACCCCTCTAGGAGAGCACGGCAAGCTACTGAGAGCATCTCGCCCGTGCCGCAAAAGCCTGGCAAGCTACTCGTGATGTATTCAATATGCCAAACATAGTAACAACAAGTCTCAAAATGGAGACGTTACTGGGCCCACTCGAGCAAATTTAGGAACAACGGGAGGACAGTGTGTTTGTTTTGTTTGACTTCCGTTAGTCAAATCTGGGACCGCTAGAGTATCAGTAAGAATAGAATATACTATTGCCTAAGCATAGATTTAATATACATAATAGACTATAGATTTAATATACTATATTTTATTCAATTTATGTTTAATATAAAAACCCATGATCCATTATGCAAACATAAGAGAAGTTTAAAAAAACAAATGAAATAAGTCTGGAGAAATGATACGGTGGTGAGGAATTGCCTTGTATATGGTTTACTTCAGTTTGATTCTGGTACTGCATTTGGTCCCCTGAGTACTTCTAGGAGTTATCCAGGTGCAAGCCCTAAGTACCACTTTTGCGGTCTCAAACCAAATGGCACAAAAAACTAACTCCCAAGTAAGCTTAATGGCAACCTGGAAGAAACTGGAACTCTGACAACTTATTTTCATGAGTAAACTGTGGTTTCGAGTAACCAATTCTCAATGATGAGAACTTTAGAGAATTCTAGCTAAGAAATGTGCAAAGAGTGATAGATTAGCAGCTATCATTTTGTTATTACCAAGTGGGTGAAACCATTTTGTTGATGAAGGCTTTGAAATGAAGAATCAAAGTCACTCCACGCTGTTATGTGCTACGTTGTTTTTGAATAGGTCTTCTTATGAACACAACTATATCTACAGTGTCTTTTGCTTGCTACATTAAAACGTAGGCAATTTCATATGACAGAAAATAGATATATCAAGTCTGTTAAGTAGTTTCCTTGTGATACATAATTAGATTTTTTCCAGTGCGTCATTTTTACAAATAATACTGTGATATTAAAGCATTAATGTATAATAAAGCATTACAAATAATGCTTGAACTATGAGTCAGCACAATGGTTTAAAAGTTGTGGCTTTAGAACATCTTGTAAAAATCCTTAAAGGTTTGTTCTCATACCTGTGGTTGTGTAAAAATTTCTTGGTAGAAAAGGAATCATGAGTGGAAAAAGCCTTAGAAACATTGCTTTAGAGTCTTCTACCCCTGTGGTTTTGAACTTGGACTACTTAGACCCTAGAAATGCTTTTTTGGCATGGGGTTATGGGGGCAGAGACTTCTGGTTCTGTGGTCAGGAGTCACACAGTACTCAGGAGACCATATCTGGTGCCAGGAATAAAACTGGGGTTGGCCACCAACAAGACTAGTGCCCAACCCTTTGTACTATCTCTCAGATCCTGGCCCTAGAAATTTTTACAAGAAGAAAGACCCAGTATTCCTATACATTTATGCTGTTCATTTGAAAGAGTTGGAATCATACAACATAAAGTAATCCTGGTTGTCAAAACAATGAAATCAGGACTGGCCTGTTATAAACTTCAGTTAGAAATGACTGAGCTATTACCGTCCCCGATTTTCATATATAAAACCAAGTTCCACTTCTGCACAGCGATGCCTCACTGTTATAGGATGAAGTTTTGCCTTGTTAATTTTTTTATTCATTTTTTAAAATAATTTTTTATGAAACAACATGAGATAGAATTACAGACTTACACACTTTCGTGATTACATTTCAGTCATACAGTGGTCGAGTACCCATCCCTAGGAGGATTTTTAATACCAAAAACTGTGACCTTCAAAAAGATTTGTTGAAGTTCTCAGTCTCAGTGATTGTACCCTGAATTAGGCTCTTTAATTGTTGGGGTGGGGTGAAGGTAGGGGGTGGTGTCCACACTAGGAAATCCTCAGCAGTTATTCTTGGGTTATGTTTGGGTATTGCTACTAGCAGTTCTGGAGGGACCATGCAGTGCTGAGGAACAAACTCAGGGTCTCACTCATGCAAGGAAAGTGCTCAACTACTGTACCACATTCCTGGCTTTTGGCATGTGAAATGAAATCAACTAGAGATCACATTGTTTAGGGTAGACTCTAAGACTATAGGTTGTTTTGTTGTGGGTTTTCTTTTTTGACAGGGATGGGGGAGGCAGGCACATCAGACAGTACTCCAGGATTACTCCTGTATCTGTGCTCTGGGATCTCTCCTTCAGGCCTTGAGGAACCATATGTAAAATATGTGGAATAGAACCCAGGTTGACCCTGTTCAAGGTCAAAACCTTTATCACTGTACACAAATAGTTTTACAATGTCATTTTGATCATTGTGATTTCATGGATAACCTTCTCCATTGCCCTTCTGGAAGATGTGATAGATCCATCAGGACATCGAGGGCCATCATCTTGGTCTTATAGTTGGTGAAGGACAGGTGGGCATTTCAAATACTTTTCCCAGCTTCTGCCACATCGGCCAACATGGCTGCTCTTCTCTCGTTAAGATCTTCCTTTATTGCTTCCCTGCCTAGCTTTGCGAGCTTGGACATTAGCTTGTGATTTCTTGAGGCTTGCCCAAACCACGTTGGCAAATGAGCTTGAGAGCTTCCAAAGACGGGCGTCTTTTTGTAGCTTTCTCATTCTCAGTGTTCCTCGTGCAGTCATGGATGTGCTGAACCAGTTGATTGTATTCCTACTCAATGCAGTCAATGACCAAGCATCTTCTCATATTGCTGCAATAGTGCCAAAGAGCTCCCAGTTGATGGTCATTCTGGAAGTTCTCTTCTTAAACTTTGTAGCCGTTTCTCCCCACTCGGTGAAGTAAAATTTCACAGGAGACGGTGGTCTTCTACTCGGATCTCTTTCATAGCCATGTCCACCTGCCCACATACCAAATTCCTCAGGATGGATATATATGTCTTTCCCAGCATTCTCCCTTCCGAAAACTGATACACCATTTCATTGGTAAAGAAGTGTACAGCACCTGGTCCAGCAAGGTCAGACCCGAACACCTGAAGAATCTGCCTCCATACTCATCAATATACTGGCTTGGCTCTTCACATGCTACCTGTCTGAATGCAAGGTTCCATCCCAAAGGAAAACCAGCAGGACTGTTCTGTTGTACAAGAAGGGAAACATACGTGACATCAGCAACTATCCCCTAATCTGCCTGTTGTCCATCATCTACAAGTTGTTCACTAGAGTCATCCTGAACAGGATTGGCAGAACATTAGATAAAGGACAACCATGCGAGCAAGCCGGGTTCCGCAAAGAATTCAGCATGATCAACCATATCCACATGGTGACCAAGCTCATTGAGGTTTCATGAGAGTTCAAGATGCCGCTCTGTCTGATGTTCATTGATTTAAAGGCCTTTGATTCTGTTGAGACTGAAGGGGTCATTGAAGCCATAGCCAAACAGGGCATTCAAACTCAGTATATCAGGATCCTTCATGAGCTGTATTACGAATTCACTGTCAGGATCTCATCATTTTACAAGGGAGTGATCATTGATATAAAGAGAGGGGTTTGGCATGGTGATACAATTTCACCGAAACTCTTCAGTGCCACCCTCAAGAATGTCATGCGATGACTGGAATGGGAAGGAATGGGAGTGAAGATAGATGGCAACTACACCACCTCCACTCACTGATGACATTGTTCTAATAACACCAAACATTAGCCAAGCTGCACGAATGCTGGCTGACTTCAACCATGATTGTGAAAAGGTCAGACTGCAGCTGAATCTCATGAAGACAATGTTCTTGAGAAACTAACTAGTTTCTGATGTTCCATTTGTTCTCAACAGAATGAACATCTCCAAATGCAGCAGTTATGTGTACCTGGGTCGAGAACTCAACATGATGAACGACTTGGAACCAGAACTGCGCAGGAAGAAGAGAGCAGCATGGAACGCCTTCAAGAGCATTGAAGAAGTTGTTAAGAGGATGAAGAACCTCTGGCTCCAGGCAGATCTTTTCGACTCCACCATTCTTCCTGCACTAACATACACCTCAGAGACCTGGACCCTATGAGAACAGGATAAAAATGCTATTCGGGTCTCCCAAAGAGGAATTGAAAGAGCTATGCTTGGAGTATCATGCTTCACTCAAGTGAGAGAAGGAATCAGGAGTTCTAAACTCCATTGAGGATCCAGGATCAGGGATGCTGCCTCATTTGCCAAGGTGTCAAAAATCAGATGGGCCAGACATATAATGCAATTTAGAGAGACTGTTGGACTAGAGCCATTACCTACTGGATTCCACGGGAAGTCAAAAGAATGCCTGGTCGCCCACCTACAAGATGGTCATACTTCTTCATCAAGACCCTGAGGAATGGTTTGATGCACTTTGTGTTCTTGGAGCAGATGCCATTGGGCTACACTAGCACAAGACAGGGAAGAATGGAGACATTACTGGTGCCCACTCGAGCAAATTGATGAGCAAGGGGATGACAAGCAATATGAGTGATACAGTGTAATTTGCTAGGAACTTAATGATAAAGGCTTTATGTACAGAAAGTTCTAACAGCCTCCACTGGAGAGTTCACTTCCCTCGACCGAGTGATATTTGTTTGTTTGATTTTGTCAGTGATGAGGGCTAACTACTGACTCTGCATTCAGGGATCACTTCTGGCAGGCTTGGGGGGCCATGTGGAAAGCAGGGTATTGAAGCAGGGTCAGTCACATGTAAGGCAGGTGCTGTAACCATTGTACTATTAATTTAGCCCCATGTGTGATATTCTTAAAAAAAAGGGAGGTTTGGGGGCTGGAGTGATAGCATAGTGGGTAGGGCATTTGCCTTGCAAGCAGTCGCACGCAGCCGACCTGGATTCAATTCCCAGCATCCCTGAGCACCACCAAGAGTAATTAATTTCTGAGTGCAGAGCCAGGAGTAACCCCTGAGCATCGCCTGGTGTGACCCAAAAACAAACAAACAAACAAAAAAACAAAAAGGAAAGGGAGGTTTGAGCACTGACACCAAGAGTGGACATAGGTGAGACCTTGTGAAGACTAAGCAGAGATGGCAGAAACACAGTCCCATATGAAGAGATTCTTGTTGCTGTTGCTGTTGTTTTGGGGCTACAACAGTGGTTGTTTGGGAAACTGGGTGGTGCTAGGCCCACGTGGTTCCCTATCTGGCCTCCCTGCACTTAGCCACTGAGATATCTCTCTGACCCACCATTCATCCACCAAATAAAGAAATGGCAGGAATATCCAGGCACAAGCAAAAACCAGAAGAGAAATAAAAACTTTTGCAGGGAACAAAGCCTAGGTCATGACTGGCTTTCAGACTTCAAAATCCCGAATGGTGAGGCAGTCAATATCTCTTTAGATCACTACTTTATTTATTTTTTTAATGAATCACCGTGAGGTATAGTTACAGATTTACAACCTTTCGTGCTTACGTTTCAGCCATACGGCGATCGAGTATTCATCCTTTCACCAGTGCCCATTCACCACTACCAATGATCTTAGTATCCCTCTCACCACTCTTACCCTATCCCCTCTATCCCACTGTCTGGTCCTGACAAGTGCTCCCTATGTGTTTTCTTAGTGAATAAATTCTTAAAAACCTCAACATGATTCCCTGAGGTAGGTGTTATTCTTGTTTACAGAGGAGGAAACAGAGACCGAGTGATAGCACACAAATTATTTGTTATAAAATATTTAACACCCTGTTTGTAACCCTCATTTCCCCCACTTGTTTGAACTGTGTAATTTTTTTAATGACCCATTTGACTAAGGTTTTCTAAATGTTTTATGACACCCTTTAAATATAGGCAGAGAAGAAAACAACAACAAACCTAAATTTTATTCAGGAAAGGCCAGGAATATGACGTAGCAGCCAATCCACCCACCCGCCCAGCAGCTCTGGGGCTGACTCACGCAGCAGCTGGTGACTCTCCTGGGTAGCTGTCTTCTCCACAGGGATTCCAGGCTCATCCAGGTCACCCCATTTGGTGATGTTGCCTTCTCAACTCCTGGCTTGTCAGGGACAAGGGAATAAAGACAAAACATGATTGCCACTCAATGCCTCTTTTGCAAACCACAACACCCAAAAGGAGAGAGAGAACAAAGGGGAATGCCCTGCCACAGAGGCAGGGTGGGATGGGAGGATGAGGGGGTGGAAGGGATACTGGGATCCATGGTGGTGGGAAATGTGCACTGGTGGAGGGATGGGTATTTGATGATTTTATAATTAAAACCCAAGCACAAAATTTGTAAGTCTACAACTGTACCTCATGGTTTCTCACTAAAAATTTTTTTTAAAAAGTGCAGATGAAGCTCAGATAGAGAAGAGAGTACCAAATGAAGGGTGTTGTGAGGGCCCTCCCAGGGTGGGAGAAGCATGCTAAAAGTAGTCGATAGACCAAACATGATTGCCACTCAAAGCCTCTCTTGCAAAACACAGTACCCAAAAGAAGAGAGAGAGAACAAGGGGGAATACCCTGCCACAGAGGCAGGATGGGACAGGGGGGGATGAGGGTTGGGGGGGAGATGCTGGGACCCGTGGGGATGGATGACGGGCACTGGTGGAGGGATGGGCACTTGATCATTGTATAACTGAAACCCAAGCACAAAATTTGTAAGCCTGTAACTGTACCTCATGGTTTTTCACTAATAAAAAAAGAAAAAAAATACATTTATTAAAAAAAAAAAGTGCAGATGAGGCCAGTGCATTGTGATTGTTTTTCACACACATTGCTTTGGCCTCATCTGGCCATTGGGTATAAACTGAACTACAAACATTGCTGGAAAATGTAGTCCTTCAGTGTGTCCAGAAGAAGAGCATGAAAAAGAAAAATATGGTGGACATTTGACTTCAGTCTGGCTATAACCTACACATGTTTTTTAAAATTATAATTTATTTTTGGTTTTGGGGCCACCTGACTGTGCTCAGGGAGCCACCTGGCAGGCTGTGTGGTGGAGGAGATTGAACTCTGATAGGTCAGGTGAAATGCTAATGCTTCATTTGCTGTGCTATTGCTCTGGCCCCCTAACTATCATATGTAAAAGTCATGTTTTCTGAACAATTTTTGCCTGAGCAATTCTCCATTGTGTGGAATTGTTTGTTTCTTTAGCTTTGTCTCCTGCTTTCCCCCTTTATCAGAATCTTCTAACCTTTGGCCGTCAAGAGAATTATTCTGACTCTGTGAAGTCTTTTATTTTTGCTCACTTGCTGTGAGAATCTAAGGGCATTCCAGAATGAAGTATACTGCATCTATATGAGGAAAGAGCTTTTCTGTAATTACTGTAAGAAAGTCAATGTTGGAGGAGATTAATGTTGTAAACAGGGATGTGATGTTTGGCTAATTACGGGTCACATTAGAGGCAGAAACTGTATTGCCCCTGTTAAAAGAGTTAGTGTTCAAAAAACTCGTGAATACAAGAAGCATACTATCCCTTTCTATGCCCATACATGAGTGTGATAACATTGGGGTTTCAGAGAACTTGACAGGGGAGGCAATTTCCCAGGGGCTGTCTTTTAGTGTGATGGAGTGCAGCGTGTTCCCAGGAACCCTAGATACTTCTCATGCAAACTTGGGCGAATGCTAGCCTTTGCTGTGTGCTACAGGGGAGAGAGAAATGCAATTATTGAGTACCCTTTTTGGTTGTGAATGAGACCCCACACTGTCCTGTTCCCACTGGGGACCAATTCTTGATTTTAGTTTCATCTTCAAAGTTCTCATTCCATTTATCCCTTGTAGAGGAAGGTCTGATATGTAAGAGATATCACTATTACACCTAAGAGAAGGCAAGGAATTTTATATTTACTATGAGAAGAGCTTTGAAATTTGATTATCAGTGGAGAATTTCTGATTCCACTGTTCTTCCTGCATCAACACACGCCATTTCGTTGGTAAAGAAACAAACAGCACCTGGCCCAGACAAGGTCAGACCTGAACACCTGAAGAACCTGCCGTCAATACGCTGGCTCGGCTCTTCACATGCTACCTGTCTGAATGCAAGGTTCCATCCCAAAGGAAAACCAGCAGGACTGTGGTACTGTACAAGAAGGGAGACATCCACGACATTGGCAACTATCGCCCAAACTGCCTATTTTCTGTCATCTACAAGCTGTTCACTCAAGTCATCCTGAAAAGGATTGGCAGAACACTAGATGAAGGACAACCATGGGAGCAAGCTGGGTTCCGCAAAGGATTCAGCACCATCGACCATATCCACATAATAACCAAGCTCATTGAGGTTTCTCGGGAGTTCAAGATGCCGCTCTGTTTAACGTTCAATGATTTAAAGAAGGCCTTTGATTCTGTTGAAATGGAAGCGGTCATTGAAGCCCTAGCCAATCAGAGAATTCAAACTCAATACATCAGGAACCTCTGTGAGCTGTATTACGGATTAACTACCAGGATCTCACCATTCTACAAAGAAGTAATCATCAATGTAAAGAGAGGGGTTTGGCAGGGTGATATCATTTCACCGAAACTCTTCACTGCCACCCTCAAGAATGTCATGCAATGACTGGAATGGTAAGGAATGGGAGTGAAGATAGACGGTCGGTAACTACACCACCTCTGTTTTGCTGATGACATTGTTGTAACACCAAACATTAGCCAAGCGGCACAAATGCTGGCCAACTGCGACCGTGAGTGTGGAAAGGTCGGACTACAGCTGAATCTTAGGAAGACAATGTTTATGAGAAACAGCCTCGTTCCTGAACCTCCATTCGCTCTCACGGAACAACCATCTCTGAATGCAACAGTTATGTGTACCTAGGTCGAGAAGTCAACATGATGAATGACCTGGCACCTGAGTTGCGCAGGAGGAAGAGAGCAGCTTGGAATGCTTTCAAGAGCATCGAAGAAATAGCTAAGAGGACAAAGAACCTCCGGCTTTGGGCACATCTCTTTGATTTCACTGTTCTTCCTGCATTAACATACGCCTCAAAGACCTGGGTCCTACCAAAACAGGATAAGAATGCAATTTGGTTCTTCCAAAGAGGAATTGAAAGAGCTATGATTGGAGTATCACATTACACTCAAATGAGAGAAAGAATCTGGAGTTTTGCCCTCCATAGATGATCAAGAATCAGGAACACTGTCTCATTTGCCAAGGCGTCAAAAATCAGATGGGCTGGACACGTAATGAGATTTGGAGATGACCGCTGGACTAGAGCTGTTACTGATTGGATTCCACAGGACATGGAAAGATGGCGTGGCCGCCCGGTCAGACTTCTTCATCAAGATCCTGAACGATTGGCTTGAGGCTCTTTGTGTTTCTAGAACGAACAGACGCCATTGGGCTACACTAGCACGTGACAGGGGGAAATGGAGACATTACTGGCACCCGCTGGAGCAAATCGACAATTAACGGGAAGTCAAGTGATCAAGTGATGAGAAGAGCAATTTTCTGGAGGAAAAAATGAGTAAAATCAGGGGCAGAAATTCTCCACTGATAATCAAATTGAAAATGTAGAAAGAACAATGATTTAATGAGAATATTCTAAGCACAAATTATCTTTTGAATAATGGGTTTCTTGGTCAGCAGATATTTTCATTTATTTTTCAAAAAAAATTGTCGAATATCTTTGTTTCTGGCATTGATCTAAGCTTTGAGAAGTAAAAGCAGAACAAGGTAATTTATGCTGGTGTATCATTAGGGCTGTAGCGATAGCACAGCGGGTAGGGCGTTCGCCTTACATGCAGCCAACATGGCCGACCCGAGTTCGATTCCTCCGCCCCTCTCGGAGAGCCCGGCAAGCTACCGAGAGTATTTGATATGCCAGACACAGTAACAACAAAGTCTCCAATGGAGACGTTACTGGGCCCGCTCGAGCAAATCGATGATCAACGGGAGGGCCTTTTTATCATTAGGTCCATTTTCCCCACAGTCTCCAGGTCTATATGTGATGGACTGACCTAAAATTTTTTGCTTTTATTATAGCGTAGGCAATATCATTACAGTTATGTTTAAACTTACAGTATTCATTGGTGGTGTGATTGTTGTTGAAATTTTATGCCTAACAATACTGTCCAAAGCACTATGCAAATTCAGTGATGTCCCTATCAGGATACCCATGACATTTTTCAAAGAAATAGACAAAACACTCCTGAAATTCATACGGAACAATAACCCCCACAAATAGCTAAAGCAATCCTTGGGAAAAAGAAGATGGGTGGCATCACCCTCCCCAACTTCAAACTGTACTACAAAGCAGTAGTAATTAAGACAGAATGGTGCTGGGCTAGAAACAGACCTGCAGACCAATGGAACAGAGTTGAATATTCTGTCACAGATCCCCAAATATATGACCACTTAATCTTTGACAAAGGAGTAAGAAATGTAAAGTGGAACAAGGAAAGCCTCTTCAACAAGTGTGGCTGGGAAAACTGGATAGCTACCTGCAAAAAAATAAATTCTGACCACTGTCTAATGCCAGGCACAAAAGTCAGATCAGTGTGGATTAAAGACCTCAATATCAGACATGAATTCATAAAGTACATAGAGGAAAATGTATGCAGAACTCTCCACGACATTGAAGCTAAAAGCATCTTTAAGGATGAAACAGCACTGACCATGCAAGTGGAAGCAAACATAAAGATGCAAATCAAATAGGACTACATCAAACTAAGAAGCTTCTGCACTTCAAAAGAAACAGTGACCAAAATACAGAAAGAGCCCACAGAATGAGAATGAATATTTACCTGATACCCATCTGATAAGGGATTAATATCAAGGATATACAAGACACTAGTAAAATTGTACAAGAAAAATACCTCCAACCCCATCAAAAAATGGGGAGAAGAAATGAACAGAAGTTTCCTCAAAAAAGAAATACAAATGGCCAAAATGTATATGAAAAAATGCTCCACATCGCTAGCCGTCAAGGAGATGCAAATCAAAACAACAATGAGATATCATCTCACACCACAGAGACTGGCACACATTCAAAAGAAAAAAAGCAACCAGTGCTGGCGTGGATGTGGGAGAAATGGGATACTCTTTCAGTGTTGGTGGGAATGCCAACTAGTCCAGCCTTTCTGGAAAACAATATGGACAGTCCTTCAAAAACTAGAAATTGAGCTTCCATATGACCCCGCAATACCACTTCTGGGAATATATCTCGAGGATGCAAAAAAATGCAGCAGAAATGACATCTGTACCTATATGTTTATTGCAGCACTGTTCACAATATCCAAAATCTGGAAACAACCCAAGTGCCCTAGAACAGATGACTGGTTAAAGAAACTTTGGTATATCTACACAATGTAATACTATGTGGCTGTCAGGAGAGATGAAGTTATGAACTTTGCTTATAAATGAATAGACATAGAGAGCATCAGGCTAAGTGAAATGAGTCAGAAAGTTAGGGACAGACATAGAAGGACTGCCCTCATTTGTGTAGTATAAAACAACATAACATGAGGCTGACACCTAAGGATAGTAGATACACAGGACAGATAGATTGCTCCATAGCTGGAAGCCTGCTTCATGAGCAAAGGGGAGAAGGCAGCTGGAAAAGAGAAGGGATCACTAAGAAAATTATGGCTGGAGGAATTAGTCAGGATGGGAGATGTGTGCAGAAAGTAGATAAAGGACCAAACATGATGGCCTCTCGATGTCTGTATTACAAACCATAATGCCTAAAAGTAGAGAGAGAGATTATGGGGAACAATGTCTGCCATGGAGGCAGGGGGAGGGTGGGAAAGGGGGATATTCCAGGGATATTGGTGGTGGGGAATGTGAACTGGTGGAGAAATGGGTGTTTGATCATTGTATGATTGTAACCCAAACTTGAAAGCTTGTAGCTATCTTACAGTGATTCAATAAAATTTAAAAAATAAATAAAGAAAAGAAAAGAAAAAGAAATTATATGCCTAAAACAAAGCTATCAGTAACTTTGTTAATTCTAATTCTTCAATTAAATAAAAAATTATTTTAAAAAGTGCCCAATACCTTCCACCACTTCATCATTTCAAATATGATCCCATAGCCTGTGGTTTTCATTCCCTTGTCCTTCCCACAATTTGTTATTGATTGTTCTATCTCTATTTCACAGATGAGTGAGATCATCTGGTATTTGAGCCTCTGATTTATTTTGTTTAACATGATACTCTCCAGTTCTATGCACATTGCAGCATACTGCATGATTTCATCTTTTGTTATCACGGCATAGCATTCCATTTTGTATGTATGCCATTATGTCTCCATCCATATCTGTTTTTGCACATTAGAATTCTGGATATTCTGCTAAACACTAAAATGAGCATAGGTGTACACATCCTTTTTTAAGTTAATGCGTTTGCCTTTTACACATAGATGACAAAAAGTGGAATGGTTGTGTCCTATGGGAATTCTTAAGCTCAGTTTAGCTTTAAACTGACCATGTTCTTTCTAAAACTCAAACTCAGGTCTTTCTACAGAAACTTTTCTTTCAACAGTGAGGGAACATCTTTGATCTAAGAAAAGTAGAAGTGAGGGTTAATTAACAAGCCTGGGAACAGCCATTGATAGGGTTTGCAGCTGGAGGAAAGAGGCTGCAGTAGAATTCTGTCTCTCAGGAGATAGCTCTGGAAGGCATTTTTGGTTACTTCTCAGGAAGTCTTCGTGGACTGGACTGTCTGCTAACAATAGTAACCTCGATAATTGATGCTAACAGTGACTTTTCATCTTTTCTCATTTTCCGAGTTTCTCGCCTCAGCCTCCTTTTATCATATTCTAGAATAAACCGTATGCTCCCATTTCTGACCTCGCACTGCATTCAAAGGAAGCAAGAGGACTCCCTCAGACACTGTGCCATCCCAAACAAACCCAGTGAAAGACAAACTTTCGAGTAATTATATTAATAAACGGGATAGAATAATTCTAATAGTATATTATATTTAGACCAATATTCTCAACTTAATCTTTCAGCATGTAATCAACACAAGTTAATTATTACCTATTTCCATTTCTTTTACTTTTCAAATCTTCAAACCGTAGTTTGTGATTCATACATACATCAATACTAAAATGAAATTTTAAATTAAAATATGTATTATTCATTTCAGTTTCATAAAACTTAAGTTTACATGTCTATTCTCAAATCCAAAGGTTTTAAAACACACTGAATAATTCTTCAATAATTAAAGTGTTCCAACTATTACCTTCGATTTATAGCATTTGAAGTAACTGAACATCCACTTACAATTTTGTGCTTTTTCAATATTTTATTTGGAAAGAGAATTTATAGAATAAAAGGTGATGTCACACATATAACAGTATGATGCATAAAATTCTAATTTTCAATGGTCGGTCGGTCCTCCCGTTGTTCATCAATTTGCTCGAGCGGGCCCAGTAACGTCTCCATTGGAGACTTTTGTTGTTACTGTGTTTGGCATATCGAATACATCATGGGGAGCTTGCCAGGCTTTCAATGATTTTTAAAAATATTTTTAATGTCTAACTTTAAGTTACCTTGTTACTGTGTCTGGCATATCGAGACACAGTAACAAGTTACCTTAACAAATTTTTCAATTTTCTACTTTGTGGCAAAGTT
Source organism: Sorex fumeus (assembly GCF_029834395.1). Lineage (NCBI taxonomy): Eukaryota > Metazoa > Chordata > Mammalia > Eulipotyphla > Soricidae > Sorex > Sorex fumeus. The sequence goes on along the minus strand of NW_026606059.1, from coordinate 49,670,683 downwards.
ATACAAGCCAAGTTAATATCACATTTACAGTAAAAGTTAAGAACACCTGAATAAAAATAAACTATCATCATAAACATGCTATTGCGATACATATTGGAAAGGATCCACTTACTTGTCATTTGAAAGTCACTGTTAGGAGTCAGAGATAACAGTTCAAATTAAATAACAAAACAATACCAAAATCCAAAACCATGCCGTTTATACTCAACTGTCAGTAACTCCACAAAAGATATTTTGTAAGTCAATAGTAACCATTTTTAGAATCTGACTAATTTCATTTTTAAATTTAAATTAATTCATCTGATCTATAAGCTATGAGCCCTGAGTCCTATATTTTTTCTGGCAGCCTATACTTCACTGAGGTTGCCTCTAAATGTAGACACAGAGAAGCAATGGTATGAGTTACTGGGAAATGGTATGAGTTACTGAAGGAAAGGATAAGGATCTTGGATGGGACTGTTTTGTTTGTTCAAGGCATAGCAAGGGGGTAGTTAAACATAGGGAGAAGCAGTGTTAGCGAGGAGAGAGACTAGAGCATGACCTAAAGTCTTGACAATGGCGAAGATATTAGATTTTTTGCTGAATGAGATGGTAATTGGAGGGCTGAGTAAACCTCATCTCATTATCTTCTTTGTTAAGAAGAGATGGAAGGAACTCATTGGCAGACAGAGAGATGTGAAAGCTATCACAATAAACTAGGCTGGAGGTGCTGGTGGTTTGGAGCCAAAATGGTGTGAATTTGAATAAATTTTAAAGGCAGGATTGGCTTCATTTATTAATTGGGTAGGAGAGTGAGGGACGTCAAGGATCCCTTGAAATTGGTCTTCATCTGGGAAAATGGGGTTTTCGTTTATAGAGATTGTGAGCTAGGTTGAATTTAGAGATGCCTGTGGGAACTCAAGGGGAGACACTGCATTGACCATCTGGAATTCAAAAAGACATCTGGCTAGACAGATGCTGGCAGGAGGAATTTAAAGCAGCTGTACTGGAGAAGATCTCCCTGTCTGAGTAGGAAAGAGCAGAGGTTCATGGATTAAGAACTGTGTTAAGGACAAGGTTATGTTAGTTGAAGTTAGAAAGCAAAAAGCAAATATACAACTTCTCTTAAAAATGTAGATGATAAACAATATAAATCAGTGAACACAATGACACCTTTAGTTTATGACAACAGAATGGGTGCCCAGAGGGAAGTAGGATGGGTTTGGAAGAGATCGATAAGTTTGATTGGATGTTAGTGAATGATAAGTACATCTGGAAGGTAATGGTGTGGTGGGGTATACATAGTTTGAGGCGGTATGAAGCAGTACACTTGAAATATACACAGTGCTGTAAACTACTGCAATTTCACTTTTAAAAATGCATCTATCCTCTCCCCAAGAAAGGAAGTATGAGTATTTCCAGTTTTATGGATGAGAGACTACTTGAAGTTTAAGAAGAGAACTAATGTGTTTGAAGCAGTTGGATGAACTCTCTGGTTGATCTGTTTTGTTCTTTGAATTTTTCTCCATTCATTCTCTGCACATGTATTCTCTGCAATTATTTTAGAATTGTAACAAATCTCACAAAACATGAAATTCCATTTTAATAATATCCAGTGGGGCTGGAGCAATAGCACAGCGGTAGGGCATTTGCCTTACAAGTGGCCAACATGGCCAACCCGAGTTTGATTCCTCTGCCTCTCTCGGAGAGTCCGGCAAGCTACCAAGAGTATCTTGCTTGCACCTCTCGCCCGCACAACAGAGCCTGGCAAACTCCCCGTGACGTATTCGATATGCCAAACACAGTAACAACAAGTCTCATGATGGAGACGTTACTGGGCCCGCTCTAGCAAATCTATGAACAACGGGAGGACCGTGACCGTGACTATCCAGTGATTAAAATAATTATATCATGAATTATCTCAGAGGCATTCACAGTGAGCATATGTATAGTGTTTGGTGAAAACCATCACTCTATTTCCAGAATATTGTTGTTATTCAAAAAACGGTGTGGTCCTCAACACAAACCCCTATCACTTCTTCCCCCCAAAACTGGCACCACTAATCTTCTTTCTGATCCTGTGAATTCTCCTGTTCTGCATTTTTCCAGGTAAGCGGTATCAGGCAATATGTTTTTTTTTTTTTAAGAGATCTCATGGTGATTCAATAAAATAAAATAAAGAGAGGTGTATATCAGTACTTCACTCCTGTTTAGAACTCAACCATATTCTCCATATTCTGTTCAAATCTATTTGAACAGAACCATATTCTCCATAATCTGATCAAATAGAGTCTTGGGGTTTATTTTCCAGGAAAAGAAAATAAGATACAAAATAAGGGCAAATACAAAACAGGGAAAGCTAGAGATATGGGATAAAATAATACAGGAACAAACATTTCCTTCATGCTTGACCTGTGTGTGGCCTTACAGCTTGATGATGCAAAAAAAAAAAAGTCTTTATGCTAAGGAGTTAATTTGTATTGGAGGTAGAAAAGTCTCATATGGGAGGTGGTACAGTCTAACGTGGGAGGTGTACTTTAATGTGTGTGTGCATGAGCGTGTGCACACGCACGCTCATATACACATGTAGTTAATTTAGTTTGGATAGATTTTAATCCCACAGCATGCTGGATCTGCCTAATTGATTGAAAGTCTCTCCTTACAAAGAATTAATTAGGAGATACTGTCCCTGTGTGGTTTACAATATGCTGCCTCCTGTCCTGTTCCTTTTGAGAATGAGGCTGTGTGACTCTCAGGTGCACAGAGCTGGCTGCCCCCTCCAATGCCCTTTTCTGTCTCAGGTGCTGCCTTGTGCTAGAAGCCGATTCCGATTTATCCCTCTGTGATCTCACCTCAAGACAATGGTGAGTACGCTGTGTTTTTTCTTCTTTTCTCAGGACACGTCCTGTGATGAAAGTAAAGGACACACTTCTGTTTCCTTTGGCTTGCGGTTTTTGGTACAGAATATTGCTTAAAAGTAAATTTTGAAGTTGTTCTTACTGATTAGGAAATGAAATGTCATGATGTAGAATTTAAAATAAATCTAGGTCTTTTTGAGAATTTTAGGCCACATCTGTTGGTGCTTAGGACTCTCTATCTAGGTTGTGTACACAGGCATCACCTCTGGCAGTATTTGGGGAACCAATTCTGGTACTGGAAATTGAACTGGCATCAGTTACATGCAAACTTTACTGTCTTAGCCCCTAAAATATCAGTTTCAATCTATACAAGGACCTTATAAATGAGGCCAAATATCATAAAATGTTTAAGTGCTATATTTCTGCCAAAAGAGTACCAAACATTTATAATAGTTTCAACACAAATTAATTTCAGGAAAATTGCTTTCAGGTGTGTTATTTTATCTGGTGTAAAGTATTATTTTAGAGAAGCATTTGCATACAAACTAACTTATAAAATCATATACAATTTAATTCATTGTCCTACCTACTCTTGTTTAAATTGTGATTTCGTTCTTGCTGTTTTTGTTTGTTTGTTTGTTTGTTTGATGTGATTTTGTATAAGACCAGCCTTGGGCAGACTTTCCTAACCCACATTAAAAGTGTGACATGAGACATACTACAGGCTTACTAGATGCATTGCATGTCCCAGGATTGATCTCCAGCACCCACCATATGTGTTCCCTGAACTACAAATTACTTTATCCGAACTAGATTTCATAGTTTGCATTAGGATTCATTCAGACTTGGGACCGGGGAGATAGTACAGAGAATAGGGTATGTGCCTTGCATGCACTGGACCCAGATTCAATCCTTGGCATCCCATATGGTCCCCTGCCATATTACTACTGCCAGGAATAATTATTACTGCCAGGAATAATTCCTGAGTGCAGAGTTAGAAGTTACTCTTGTGAATTGCCGTGTATGACCCCAAAACAGAAACAGAGAAAAAAGAATGTTCCCTCAGTCTTTTTGTTGTATTCTCTGCATGTGAAGAAGTCAAAAAAAAAAAAAAAAGGAACTTGTCTTCTTCATTGCAGTATCAGAACAGTTTTCTTGGCTCTATAAATTTCTTAGTCTTAACACATTTTCCACTCTCACCCAAATCACTGACAACCCCTGATCTTTGTACATATCCCTTAAATGTACAGTGCCTTTGTTAGTTACAAATTTTAGTCTCAGTGCCCCAAACCTGGCTACTTTCTTCAAGGACCCCTGGGTGGGATTAAGCAGTAAACCCAGAAGAGTCTGTTCCTCTTCTGGAATCAGTCATTGCTTTGCCTCCCTGTTTTAGTGGACTTTAGTACAAATGAATCTGTCTTGCAACCCTGAAGTGTTACAAGAATTACATAAATTAAAAAGAGAATATCTCCAGGTGTTAACTATCACTTTAGTCTCTAATATTGATTTTGGGTAACTCCATCGAAGATATGTTAGTTTTTATTTTGTTATGCGAAAGGGTTTGCTAAGCAAATCCTGTGACTGCAGGGGAATCTTTAACTTGGAAAATGAGCTTTATAAAAAACAATTAGCAGCTGCTATTTGTGATTTAATGTGCCAACAAATGAAACTATTCCCCAAGGCTTAGTCCTTCTCTCCTACTTGCTTTCCTTTACTATTATCAGTAAACTATTCTAGCTTCTCTCATTTTCTCATTTCTCTCATTTCTTTGCCAAATTCCAAATATTTACAGTATTTTCCTGTCACTTGAGTCATGCTCATTGTCTTCACCTTTCTGCTGGACAATTCTATTCAGATTTTGTTTCACACCAAATTTAGACAGGTTCAAACATAGCAACACTGAGAAAATGGAGACACTGAAATACTTGTGCACTGTGAATGAAAATGTAAGCTCGCAAAGATGTTATGGAAATCACAGTGCATGATAAATTCTTAAAAGAAAAACAGAATTATTAGTAGCCCCAGCAATTTACTTCTGGGCATATACCCAAAAGAATTGAAATAGATTCTTGAAGACATGTTTTCACATCTTTATTCATTATTACTCACAATATTTAAAGGTGGATGAAAACCCAACAATCTATTGTCCTATAAATGAAAAAACAAGCTGTTAAAAACAGACAATAGAGTATTATATTGTACTAAAAACGAGAAAAATTCTGACATGCTAAAAAATGAATGGACCTATAGGACATAATAAGTAAAAAATATTGACACAAAATTATAAGCTCTATGAGTCTACTCCCACAAGATGTCTAGAATAGAAAAATTCATAGAAAAAGAAAGCAATTGTACAGGGAAATTGGGATTGTGCGTAATAACTAAACTCTAGGTTATACTATGTGATCCACATATCGGAAAGCACCCTATTCTCTTCTATGCCTGGTAGAATTTTCCAGATATTAAAATTAAAAAGAAATTTCCCCTCCATCTTCAAATCTTATCTTTTCTCTTTTTTGGTGGGATAGGCAGTGAGGGGGAAAGGATACATGGACATGCTCCATGAATACTTTTGGTTTTATACTTATGGATCAATTTTGGTGGGACTTGGGTGACCACATGTGTTACCAAGATTTGAATCCAGGATCCACTGCATGCAAGAAATTGCCTTACCCACTGTATTAGTTCTCAGGCCCTTCAAAACTTTTGACAAAGACAATTTATAAGAATGGTCCTACTAAGGGGTATGGTGCCGTCAGCAGGTCAATCTGTACCTGTGAGGCGAGTGCACCAGCAGCCTGATGGCATTGTCAGACTTCCAGATACCCCAAAATTGCTGCTGTGCCTTTGGCCAGACCCCAAAAACTTGGGGCAAAGTTTACCAAGAAAGTAAACGGCCAAAAGTTAGGTATGTGGGAAACACCAAACATCAGCCAAGCGGCACAAATGCTGGCTGACTTTGACCGTGAGTGTGGAAAGGTAGGACTACAGCTGAATCTTACGAAGACAATGTTTATGAGAAACAGCCTTGTTCCTTATGCCCCATTCGCTCTCAATGGAACGACCATCTCCGAATGCAACAGCTATGTGTACCTAGGTCGAGAGGTCAACATGACAAATGACCTGGCACCCGAGCTGCGCAGGAGGAAGAGAGCGGCTTGGAACACCTTCAAGAGCGTCGAAGAAATAGCTAAGAGGACGAAGAACCTCTGACTCCGGGCACATCTCTTTGATTCCACTGTTCTTCCTGCATTAACATATGCCTCAGAGACCTGGGCCCTACGCAAACATGATGAGAACGCCATTCAGTTCTCCCAAAGAAGAATAGAAAGAGCCATGCTTGGAATATCACGTTTCACTCAAATGAGAGAACGAATCCGGAGTTCTGACATCCGTCGACGATCAAGGATCAGGGACGCTGTCTCATTTGCCAAGGTGTCGAAAATCAGATGGGCTGGTCACGTAATGAGATTTAAAGACGACCGTTGGACTAGAGCTGTTACTGATTGGATTCCACGGGATGCCAAGAGACCGCGTGGCCGCCCACCTACCGGATGGTCAGACTTCTTCGTCAAGATCATGAACGATCGGTTTGAGGCTCTTCGTATTCCTGGAGCGAACAGATGCCATTGGGCTACACTAGCACGCGACAGGGACAAATGGAGACGTCACTGGCGCCCGCTCGAGCAAATCGACGACTAACGGGAAGTTAAGTGATTAAGTGATTAAGTGGGAAACACACCCACAAACCACCTCCGGCTCAGCTATATAATTGGAGGCAAGGCCTCTTTGGTTCCTGATTGAACTGCTTAATGGACGTGATCCCAGAGACTCAGAAACGAATCTCAGAATCCAGTGGCTTTAGGTAGAAATGCGTCTGGTCTCTGCAGTAGGCTACCGGTGCTGGGCCAACCCAGGTGGGAATAGGTTTCGTGCCTTGGCCTGTTCCCCCTGGCGGCCCAGTGGCCGCCATCCGTCTGAGGCCACTGGATAGTCACATTTGGGCCCCCAGTGATGAGACACACAGGGCCTCACGGGATGGGGGTGAAGCCGGGCTTGTCCTCCTCACCCCAACGAGACCCCAAGTCATCGCCCACAAATGGCCTCTCTGGCTCCTGATCAAGCTGCTTAATGGCCATGATCCCAGAGACTCAGAAACAAATCTCAAAACCCAGTGGCTTTTGGCAGTAATGCATCCAAACTCCACAGTACATTACTGTCGCTGGGCCACCCCAGGGAGGAAAGGGTGTTGTCCCTCTGCCTGCTCCCTCTTGGCGACTTGGTGACTGTCATCCTCCAGAGGCCATTGTACAGACAGACTTGGACCCGCAGTGACGAAACTTGTTGGGCCTCACGGGATGGGGGGTGGAACCGGACCTGTCCTCCCCACCCCAACGAGACCCCAAGTCATCGTCCACGAATGGCCTATCTGGCTCCTCATCAAGCTGCTCAACGGCCATGATCCTAGAGACTCAGGAGCAGATCTCTAAACCCAGTGGCTTTTGGCAGAAATCCCTCCAGATTTAAGTGTTAAAATTTCGGAATTTCAAAACCACATGGCCCTACTGCAGCCACGCGACATCATATGTTATTCATAACCAACAATAGAACACAAATTGTCTATTGTTGCCTTTTCAGAAAATCTGAGTGTTGGGGTAAAATCTCAAATAATGGTGGGTCTGGTGTCGAAATAGTGAATGTGATCAAAGTAGAGAGAGAGTAATGTGGAAATCATCTGCCCCACAGGCAGGGGGAGGGTGTGTGATGGGGGTATACTGGGATTTTTGGTGATGGAGAATGGGCACTGGTGAAGGTATGGGTGTTTCATTGTATGACTGAGACTTAGACCCAAAAGCTTTGTAACTGCTCTCACGGTGATTCAATAAATAAAATTATAAAAAATGGGGGAAAAAAGTAAGGTGGAGTTCATGCACAATTCAATCAGCTAATCAGTGGCTGAATAAATAGCAGTACTCCTACAAAAAAAAATAGAAGAATGGTCCTACTGCCAGTCTGTCACAATTTTTACACAATAAGCTCTCATATAATACTGTTTTATATTGTTTTTATTAATAACTACATTATATATTCAAAATGCTTTGAGAGCCATTGAAAAAGTTGTGAAATGGTTACACAGTTTACGCCAGGAAAAATAAACAGTAGTGGTGGCCTCCGGGGTGGCAAGTCAAGTCGGTAATCTCTGGGAACTGGACCCTCTCCCCCTAGCACAGATGCTTGCATGGGCATGTAGGTCAGAGGGATTCCCAGCAGTTTTGGAGGTGTGCCAGAAGTAGATCTATAATACAGGACCGAAACCACAGGTACAGTAGAGGCTGGGGGTTGTGGCTTCTGGGGCAGGGGCCACTCATGCAGCCACACTTATTTTCCCCTTTCTCACCTCTTTGAACTCATATCTCCACCTCCATTACCTAACTATTTTGAGGACAGCCTGGGTGTCCCAAACACATTAGACCAATAGTCCACTAGTCTATTTCAATTTCACCAAAATAGCAGTGTACACAAGGATCTGAACAAGACTAATATAAAACAACACATCCCCTGCAACTGTACTACAGCCCTCACATAAGCCACAGAGAAGCATAAAGGAGGAAGTTAATATTCTTGAAGGGGAAAAAGGAGACCACCATCAAACCAGCTTATCCAGATTCCTTTTGCGCAGTGAGGGGGCACACTGATAGTGAACTGGAGGGATCCACCTCCATACTACCACAGCAACATGAAGTAACAGTGCAGATCCCCACCACAAGGAGTGGATGAAGGAAAGAGCTGAGATACCTCAACTGGGAATACCCACAAATACAATCTCTCCAATAAAGAATTCAGAGACGAAATGTTGAGGATGTTCAATGAGCTCAAAGAAACAATGGAACCAACATCCAATAAATAAATGGAGGATATGAAAGAAACCGTGGAATGGACAGTCAACAAAATACAGGAAGAAATGAGAATAGAAATAAATCAGCAGCAAACAGAAGTGTGACTGATAAAGAATTCGGTAGACAAAATTAAAAACTCAGTGGGTGCCCTCAACAGTAGAATGTCAAAAGCCAAAGACAGAATCAGTGAGTTTTAAGATGAGCTGCAGAAAGCATACAGGGAAAAAACATATAATGGAAAAAGACCTCAAAATAGCTCTAGGGTGAATCAGAGACCTAGGGGATAAATTCAAGAGGAACAACATAAGAATCATCAGAGTACCAGAAGGACAGGGAGCCAAGCCCACTGAAATAGCAACTGTTAAAGAAATCATTGCTAAGAAGTACAAGAGCTGGGAAATGCAGACATCCAGATACAAGAAGCCCAAAGAGTATCAGCTAAAAGAGACCCTAATAAAAAGACTCCAAGACATAATCAGAAGAAAATCACATACAAAGGAGCACCCCTTAGATTTATAGTCTACTTATCAGAGGAAACAGTGTAAGCCTGAAGACAATTGTGGATATAGTGAAAAAAAAAAACTCAATGAAATAAACGCCTCATCAAGAATACATTATCCAGCTAAACTCTTACGCAAACTCAAAGGAATGATACACTATTTCATGGATAAACAACAACTCATGAAATTCACAGACTCAAAACCAACCTTAAAAGAAGGACTAAAAGGGTTACTGTAAGACAAGACAAAACCCTACAAGCACAACAAACCTCTACAGAAAGATGGCACAAAACCTCATGATAATAATTTCTCTCATGTCAATGGTCTAAATGCACCAATTTAGATACGCAGAATGACAAAATGGATTAAAAACAGAACCCAACATTCTGCTGCCTACAAGAAACACATCTGAACAGTCAGAACAAACACAGACTCAATGTCAAAGGATGGAAAACAATCCTTCAAGAAAACAACTCCATCAAAAAAGCTGGGGTGGCCAAACTAGTATCCAACAACATAAATTTCAGGCTGAAAAATATTAGAAGGGACAGGGAAGACTGTTTTTTAATAATTAATGGATATGTACAGCAGGAAGAAATCACATTCCTAAGATTGATAAAACAATAAGAAAGAAATAGAGGGAACCCTAATAAACTGAATCAGGAGTGAAAAGGGGGACATTGCAACAGACACCAAAGAAATTCAAAGTATCATCAGAGGTTACTTTCAAAGTCTGTATCCATGAAACAAGAACATACATGAAAAGAATAGATTTCTGGATTCCTTTAGCCTCCCAAGGCTGAATCAAGACGATTTGGAATAGCTAAATAGACCTGTCACTGTGCAAGAAATTGAAACAGTAATCAAAAGTCTTTCCAAAAACAGAAGCCCATGCCCAAATGGTGAATTCGTCCAATTCGTCCAATTAAAGGGGACCTATTGCCAGATCTTTTCAACTTTAACTAGGACATTGAAGAAACAGAACCACTCCCAAACATTTTCTAAGAGGCACATATCACCCTACTACCAAAAGCAGACAGAGACACCACAAAGAAAGAAAATCACAGGACAATATTCTGATGAACATGAATGCAAAGATCCTCAACAAAATAGAATCCAACAAATAGAATCCAACAACTCATCAAAAGATCATAGCAGTCATCTGTTCTTTGGCACTCGAGGTTTTTCCAGATTCTGGATATTGCAAATAGTGCTGCAATAAACATACAAGTGCAGATGTCATTTCTACTGTATTGTTTTTCATCTTCGGGATTTATTCCCAGAAATAATACTGCTGGGTTATATGGGAGGTGAGTTTCTAGTATTTTGAGAAACATGTCTATTGTTCTCCAAAAAGGCTGAACCAATCAGCATTCCCTCCAGCAGTGAAGGAGCTTCTCCTTCTCCCAAATCCACATCAACACAGGTTGGATGTATCCTTTTGTTCTTTTGGATGTAAGCCACTCTCTGTGGTGTGAGGTAATACTTCATTGTTGTACACATACACAATGGAGTACTATGCATTTGTTATAAAAGATCAAATCATGAAATTTGCATATAAGTGGATCAACAAAGAGAGTATCATGCTAAGTGAAATGAGTCAGAGAGAGAGGGACAGACATAGAATGACAGACATAAGTCCTTCATGGAATATAAAGTAATAGAATGGGAGACTAACACCCAAGGATAATAGAGATAAGGGCCAGGAGTATCACTTTGAAGCCCACCTCACAAACTGGGGGAAAAGGCAGTTGGGATAGAGAAGGGACCACTAAAGAAATGATGTTGGAGGACTCGCTTGAGATGGGAGATGCGTGCTGAAAGTAGACTGTGAACCAAATATGATGGCCAATTACTACCTGTATCGAAACCAATAAACCCGAAAGGAGAGAGAGAGAGAGAGAGAGAGAGAGAGAGAGAGAGAGAGAGAGAGAGAGAAGGAATGTGCCTGCCACAGAGATGAGCAGTGGAGATGAGGGGGGTGGTGGGAGGGATATTGGGACATTGTTGGTCAAGAATGGGCACTAGTGGAGGGATGCATACTTGATCATTGTATGACTGAAACATAATCATGAAAGTTTGTAACTAATGGCTATTAACTATCTTATGGTGATTCGTTAAAAACAAATAAAAATGTCAAAAAGTAAAAGAGGAAGTTAAATCAGAAAAATAGATCATACACCATGAGTAAGTGGGATTCAAACCCAGGATGCAGAATGGTCTAACATTCGCAAGTCAATCAACATTACATTATTCATAAAAGAAAAGATAAAAAACCATATGATCATATCAATAGACTAAGAGAAAGCATTTGACAAAATTTAGTACCCATATATGATGAAAACTCTCAGCAAAATGTGAATTGAAGGAATTTCCTCAATATAGTCAAAGCCATCAACCACAAGCCCACAGCAAGTTTAATTCTAAATGGGGAAAAACTGAAAGCCTTCTCTCTAAGATCAGGAACAAGACATGGATGCCCATTCTCCTCATTTCTATTCAATATCATACTTAAATTATTTGCCACAGCAGTTAGGAAAGAAAAAGATATTAAGGGCATCCAGATATGAAAGCAAGAAATCAAGTGCTCATTATTTGCATTTAAGTATATATTATACTTAAATATTATATATTATATATTATATTGTTATGTTACATATAATATATAATACATTATATATTATATTATATATTATATGTATATATATGATATATACATTTAAGTATATATTATACTTAAAAAACCTTAAGTATAATATATACCTCTTAAGTATAATATAAACCTCTACCAAGAAGCTCCTAGAGCAATAGACTTGTATAGTAAAGTTGCAGGCTATAAAATTCAATACCCAGACGTCCATGGCTTTCCTATATGTAAAAAATGAGAGAGAAGAAATTGATGTGAAAAAAAAAAACCCTTTCACAACCATGCCTCAGAAAATCAAGTACTTTTGAATCAGCTTTACTAAGGACCTGTACAAAGAAAGCCACAAAACACCTCTTCAAGAAATAAAAGAGGACACGAGGAAATGGAAACACATCCCCTGCTCATGGATTGGGACAACTAACATGGTCAAATTCGCAATACTCCCCAAAGCATTTTACAGGCTCAATGAGATTCCTATAAGTACACCATGACATTTTTTTCAGAGAAATTGATCAAACACTCCTGAAATTCATATGGAACAACAAACCCTAATAATAGCTAAAGTAATAAAATGATGGGAGTCATCACCTTTCCCAAACTCAAACTGTACTACAGAGTGGTAATAATTAAGACAGCATAGTACTGGAACAAAGACAGATCTGTAGATCAATAGAATAGAACTGAATATCCTACACACCACACCCTCAAATATATGATCATCTAATCTTTGATAAGGGAGCAAGAAATATAAACTGGATCAAGGAAAGTCTCTTTAACAAATGGTGCTGACAAAACTGGAGAGTTATATGCAAAAAATGGTCTCAGATCTCCACCTATTGCCAAGCACAAAAGTCAGATTAAAATGGATTGAAGACCTCAACATCAGACAAGAGTCTATAAGGTACTTTGAAGAAAAGGTCTGCAAAACCCTCCACGACATTAAAACTAAAAGTTCTTCAAAGATGAAACACCACTGGCTAAGGAAGTGGAAGTAGAAATAAGCAAACTGGACTGTTTTAAACTAAGAATCTTCTGCACCTCTAAAGAAACAACTACCAAATTACAAAGACAGCCTACAGAATGGGAAAGGATGTTCACCCAATACCCTTCTAATAAGTGGTTAATATCAAGAATATACAAGGCACTGGTTGAACTCTAAATGAATAAAGCATCTAATCTCACAAGAAAATGGGGAGATGAAATGCACAGAACCTTTCTCAAAGAAGAAATTCTAATGTGCCAAATTCATGTGCCAAAATTGCTCATTATCACTAATCATCAGGAAGATGCAGATGAAAACAACAATGAGATATCATCTCACACCACAGGGACTGGCATGCATCCAAAAGAAAAGAAAACTGGTGTTGGTATAGATGTGGGGAGAAAGGGACTCTCCATTGTTTTTTGAAATGTGACTGGTCCAACACTTCTGGAAAACAACATGAACTTTTTTCAAAAAACTAGAAACTGAGCTCCTGTTTCACCCAGCAATACCATTTCTGGGAATATATTCCAAATGTTCAAAAAAGCACAGTAGAAACTACATCTGTACCTGTAGGTTCATTGTAGCACTGTTCACAGTAACCAGAATCTGGAACCAACACATGGTACACAATACTATGAATACTATGCACCTGTTAGGATTGATGAAGTCATGAAATTTGCTTATATATGTATGGTAAAAGAGATTATCATGTTAAGTGAAATGAGTCAGAAAAATCAGGGACAGACATAGAATGACTTATATACACAAATAATGTACTTATTTGTGGAATATGAAATATTATAATATAGACTAACATCCAAGGACACTAGAGACAAATGTCAAGAAGATTACTTCAGAGTTGGAACCTTCCTTTATGAGCTGGGTGAGAAGGCAGCTGGGATAGAGAAGGGATGACTAAGTCAATGATGGTTGGAGGGATGCCTTGGGATGGGAGATGTGTGCTGAAAATAGATAAATGACAAAACTTGATGGCCTCTAATTGTCTGCAATCTCTGTTGCAAATCAATAATACCCATAAGTTGAGAGGAAGAGTAAGAGGGAATTTATCTTCCATAAAGGTATGGGGAAGGTTGGGATTTGGGGGAAGGATACTGGAAGACAGTGGTGGTGGAAAATGTATACTGGTGGAGGGATAGATGTTCTATATTGTATGACTGAAACTCAAACATGAAACTTTTTGTAATTGTTGATCACGGTGATTCAATATTAATAATAAAAAAACATGCTGGTTATTCATGAAAGCAGTAGCTTGGACATCTTTTTTTTTTCATTATTTTTATTGTGTCCATAGTTGAATTTAATAACAAATTTGCATTATAGTTATGAACTTTTTTTCCCCTTTATTTTATTTTATTTTTTTTAAAGTTGTAGATTTACAATTTTTTGTGCTTTGGTTTCAATCATACAATGATCAGATACCCATCCCTCCACCAGTGCCCATCTTCCACCACCATGGATAATATCCCTCCCACCCCCATCCCCCCATCCCCCCTGTCTCTGTGGCAGGGCAATCCCCTGTGTTCTCTCTCTCCTTTTGGGTGTTGTGGTCTGCAAAAGAGGCATTGAGTGGCAAACATGTTCAGTCCATAGTCTACTTTGGACATGCATCTCCCCTCCTGGGAGGATCCTCCAAACATCCTTTATTTGGTGCTCCCTTCTCTATCTGAACTGCCCTTTCCTCTAGGATACCCGGCTGGCCTCTAAGTTATGGAGTAATCCTCCTGGTGCTGATCTCAGCTATTCTTGGGTATTAATCTCATACTTTGTTACTTTATATCCCCCAGATGAATGCAATCTTTCTATGTCTATCCCTCTCTTTCTGACTCATTTCGCTTTAGCTTGGACATCTTGACTGCTTCTTTACTTTCCAAGAAACTTCAAAAAGTAGGCTGAGGGAAGAATGAAACATGAAGGAAAACCCAAGTGATTAGCATTCTGGTGTTCTATTTTCAGAATCAAATTGATCAAACACCAATCTAGATGTTGGAGGAAGATATTTACATGAGATTAAATAACTCATATTATTTAAGTAAGTAAAGTAAAGGCCCTCCCGTTGATCATCAATTTGCTTGAGCGGGCCCAGTAATGTCTCCATTGGAGACTTTGTTGTTACTGTTTCTGACATGTCTAATACGTCACGGGGAGCTTGCCAGGCTTTGCCTGCGGGCGAGATACTCTCGGTAGCTTGCCGGGCTCTCCGAGAGGGGCGGAGGAATCGAACTCGGGTCGGCCATGTTGGCTGCGTGCAAGGCAAACGCCCTACCACTGTGCTATCGCTCCAGCCCCCGGCAAGCTACCGAGAGTATTCGATATGCCAGACACAGTAACAACAAAGTCTCCAATGGAGACGTTACTGGGCCCGCTCGAGCAAATCGATGATCAACGGGAGGGCCTTTACTTTACTTACTTTACTATTATTTAAATTTGTATCATAACATATATTTATGTGGCTAAATAACACATAGTCTCAGATTTGTAGCTTAGTTAGGTTTCTGCCTTGCTGACTTGAGACCTCAAGTGTAATCCCTGTGGCCCGTCTACATTTCAAGTGCAATCCTGGCTATAAAGCTATAGAGAAAACTGGCATCATAATGAAATGTATACAATCTCTGGTGCACAACAACAAAATCTGTCAAGCACATCAACAAAGTATGCAACCTTCAGAGTGCAATGCAAATGTGCAAGCTTCACAGTCAAGCATGAATCCTCCTGGCAAAATCCTCAGTCAAGTGTGCAACCCTCATTCATTATTGCAAAGACTGGAAAGACAACAGGAACAAAAGACAAAAATAAATCTAAAGAGTTTGAGTAAAGCTTCTTCAAGCTTCCTATATAGGTGCATAAACCTTCATAATGCTCTGAAGGAGCATCCTTGGCTCCAGACTTCTACAAATAAATTCTGCCTAAGTTGATGGGCTGTTGATATCCCTCAAACTACTGTATTCTCTCTTACCAGAATCTCCCAGCTTCTGCTGTGGGCCTGTTCTTGCCAACCCCACTATCAAATGAAAAGAAATCTCTTCCACTGTGTCTATCTATCAGTCTTGGTGTTTATTTTTTTCTTTTGGGGAGTCTTAGCAAGTGTATACATGCCATTGAAAAAAATTACCACACAGGGCATTCAGGGAATTTCTAGGAAATTTTAAACAACATCTTGGAACTGTCTGCCTGAGAATTTATCTGCATAGTACTGACATTTATCTTTTGCTCTGTACATTTTGAGTATGTTCCTTGGCTATTATGTGTCCTTAACAAACAAGGTCCTCTTGATGTCTGCTGGCATCAAACATGCCATCAGGATAAAGACTTGGGTGAAGGAGATGTCCTAGACCCCTACTGGAACATCTGTTACAGCTTTTCCCTTAGAGGTGGCAATGATGGCCCAGAGTCTTTCTAAATTTAGATTCCCCTAGAGAAGTAAACTTATTTGAATGAAAGTTTGCTATCTAAAGATTTTGGACAGAATCCCAGAATTATCTCAAATTGTTCAGGTTTGGGACTTCTGCCCACTGAACGTTGAGATTTTTTCTGATTGTATAATATTGCCTAGATTAGATATCTCTCGAATCCAAATACTGAATTTGGGGTGAAGTAGTTCCCTAAGGAGATGATAAATAGGCAAAAACACGCCTATTTTGTTTATTTTTTGTTTTCATTGCAGTGACTTTGTCTTGTAAATCTGTAAATATTTATGCTTTAGGGAAGCAATGCTGTTATATAAACCTACCACCAAATGCCAGTATACTTCTATCATGGTGCGTTTAACCCTCCCCACCCAGCTTATTCTATACCTACCCACTGTTTTGCCTGTTATTATTATCATGTTTTTTTCAAGCTATGGATTCAAATACATCTCTAGTCTAATCTTATTATCATGTTTTTTTCAAGCTATGGATTCAAATACATCTCTAGTCTAATCTTAGTCAGAGAGTCTAAAAGTTTGTTTTTCTTGGACATTGTCTGTTCTCTTTGCTTTCTTTGAGTGAGATAAGATATTATTTACCTTATGGTATTCACTTAGCATGACACCACTCTACTTCTATCTATGTTGCATGAAAGGCAGTTTGTGGGCATGACGTCCAGGATTCCATAGGGATGAGGGAATGGAAGGACCAGCCCATCCCCTATCCCTTGAGGCCTGGAGTTTGCCATCACTGAGCCTGCTACATGCATTTCTCACTGGGTTCTAGAAGCCGGGATCCTTAGAGGGCACGTGGAGAGATAACACCTGCTTTCGTCTGAGGCACCCCAATGAAATAGACTTGGCTTAATGTCTGGAGGCATCTCCTCAGTGAGCTGCTGGGTTCCGAGATTCTTTTGTGTATTCGACTTTTCTTACCCACTGAGATTCCCCCAGGTGCTGAAGTAGATGGATTTTTATAGTTTTGCAAATCTCTTACTCCAATAAACCTGCTGATTATCTTCTTTATTATTTAACTATAGCCAAGTCACTGTGCAACAAGAGAAGCTGTTCTCATATGAGAAATCTTCAATTTCTTATTAAAGGAAATATACTTGTTTTCTTTCTTTCTTTCTTTCTTTCTTTCTTTCTTTCTTTCTTTCTTTCTGCATGTTGGGTCACACCCAGCGGTGCACAGGGGTTATTCCTGGCTCATGCATTCAGGAATTACTCTAGCAGTGCTCAGGGGACCATATGGGATGCTGCGAATCCAACCTGGGCCGGCTGCGTGCAAGGAAAACCGCCCTATCTGCTGTGCTATCACTTCAGCCCCCCTTATATTTTTCATGTACATCATTTATTGCTTTCCTTGAATATCCTTTTCAGTTGCTATTTGTCCATGTGGACATTCTTCATTCTCTAAACAAGCAGCCTCTCCAGTTGAGGGAAGAATTATGGAGTTAGTATTCTCCTTATCTGCATAAAATATATGGGAACAATTTGATCACAACTTATTTTCTATCTCTAAGCCTCAGTCTATAGAAATTCCGTTACTACTTGTAAATTCATCTTGTTACTGCCAACAATTTATTACATCAAGTAAGTATTCAGTAAGCAAACCTTTGCACAGTAAATGCAGGGCCTTTAGAAGATTAAATGGAATGATATAATAAATGTATATGTCAAAGCACTTATGATCTCTTGTGAGAAATAGCAAAAAAATATCTATCCTACAAATGTTCAAAGGTCAAAGAATTGGAGATTTGATCCACAGAAAGGTGCTTGGGGTGGGAGAATGGGGTAGGATGGTGTGGATATCTGGGTCCCTTGGGATCAAAGTGGAGGTGAACGTGCTTTAGAAAGAATGCATGTATCAAAGTATCATTAATCATATCACAAATTAAAGTATCTCTAGAGATTTTCAAAAAATGACAGGGCAGAGAATAAACATGGTGACCAATTTTAACATAAAGGATTTCATAGAAAGACCTCTACAGAGGGACACTGGAAGTTTATGCCTTCATGCAGTGATGCAAAACTGAACACTTTGGGTGCGTAAGACTTGGAGAGGCAGGGGGCTCCCAGCCACGATCTTTATTATTGGCTCTCCTGAGTTGCCAACAGAAGCAATTACAATAGACATGTCACTGTGACCCACTGACACTATCCACTCAGAAAGTGCTCCTTTGAAAGTGACTCTTAAGAATTCTGATGTCAGTGAAGTTCTTCAAAATTCACTTGTGTGGTCTTCTTCCCCACCCAGGTCAGTTCGCCTGCCAGTATTCAAACCTGGGACTTGGCTCTCTCAGTGCCAAACCCCAGGCATCATCTAGGACCCTGGGACAAAAGCGGACCTGAGCCTCTTCCTGTTTATCCCCAACACTCCGCTCCTCTTCTTCCCCACCCAGGTCAGTTTGCCTGCTAGTATTCGAAAATGGGACTTGGCTTTCACCATGCAAAGCCCCAGGTGTCCTCTAGAAGAAGACCCTGGGACAAAAGCGGACCTGAGCCTCTTCCTCTTCATCCCCAACACTCAGCCTTTACTCCCACCATACACACTAGTTTCCCGTGGGGGCGCGGCCTCCTCAGAAGTGAGCGTGGCTTCCTCAGAAGTTGGCGTGGCCTGTTTTTAGGCGGGCAGCAGCTCATGCAGCCACAGGTAGTTTACTCATACCAAGAAATTTAGTGTAACATCACAGTTCACATACCTACATACCAACATGAAGAAACAACGCAAATCCCCACCACGTGGGGACAAAGATGAAGAGTCCAGAAGCCTCAGTAGGTGCTACTCACCAAAAGGACTTCTCTGACAAAGAATTCAGTTATGAAGTCATGAAGATGTTCAATGATCTCAATGAAACAGACAGAAATCCAGTAACATGACAGAAAAAATTTGAGTCTATGAAGTTCCTGAGTTGTTGTTTATCCAGAAAATAGTGTACTGTTCCTTCGAGTTTGAGTGAGAGTATAGCCAGATAGAATATTTTTGGTGAAGCATTCATTTCAGTGAGTTTTTTCGCTATATTCCACCATTGCCTTCGGGCTTGGAGGGTTTCCTCTGATAGGTCTGCTGTATAGACCTATACAGGGCTTTAGACCCAAAAAGAAAGATTACACATTCTTCTCCAGTGCACACAGAACATTTTCCAAAATAGAACATGTGCTAGGACACACAACATACCTCAATAGAATCAGGAAGATAGAAATAGTATCAACAATCTTTTCATATCACGATGCACTGAGAATAGAAGTGAATCACACACAGACATGGAGAACCAAATCAAACACCTGGAAATTAAACAACTCAATGTTAAACAACGAGTGGGTCAGGAAGGACATCAAAGACGAAATCAAAAGATACCTGGAAGCAAATGAGAATGAAGACACGGGCTACCAGAAACTATGGGATGCAGCAAAAGCCATATTAAGGGGAAAACTTATAGCTTTGCAAGCATTTCTCAGGAAGAAAGAAAGGGTCCACATAAACAACTTGACTTCACAGCTCAAGATCTTAGAAAAGGATCAACAAAAGGAGCCGAAATCAGGCAGAGGGAAAGAGATCATAAAACTTAGAGAAGAAATAAATGACATGGAAACCAAAAAAACAATCCAAAAGATCAATGAAACCAAGAGCTGGTTCTTCGAGAAAATAAATAAGATAGATAAACCACTAGCAAGACTCACGAAGAAAGAGAGAGAGAACCCTAATAAACCGAATCAGAAATGAGAAGGGGGATATCACAACAGAAACCAAAGAAATTCAAAAGATCATCAGAGACTACTTTGAAAGTCTGTATGCCACAAAACAAGAGAACCTAGAAGAAATTGATAAATTCCTGAATTCCTATAATCTCCAAAGGCTGAATCAAGAAGATCTAGACTACCTGAATAGACCTATTAACATCAAGGAAATTGAAACTGTAATCAAAATTCTTCCCAAAAAGATACAGATGGATTCACTAGCGAATTTTTCCAAACATTTAAAGAGGACCTATTGCCAGTTCTTCTCAAGCTTCTCCAGGAAATTGAAGAAACAGAAACTCTCCCAAACAGTTTCTATGAAGCCCATATCTCTCTAATACCAAAAGGAAACAAAGACACCACAAGAAAAGAAAACTACAGGCCGATATACCCGATGAACACAGGTGCGAAGATTCTCAACAAAATACTAGCAAATAGAATTCAACAACTCATCAAAAAGATTATACAACATGATCAAGTGGGATTCATCCCAGGGATGCAAGGATGGTTTAACATTTGGAAATCAATCAACAAAATCCATCATATCAACAAAAGAAAAGATAAAAACCATACGATCATATCAATAGATGCAGAGAAAGCATTTGACAAGATCCGGCACCCCTTTATGATGAAAACCCTTGCCAAAATGTGGATAGAGGGGACTTTGCTCAATATAGTTAAAGCCATCTACCACAAGCCTACAGCAAGCATCATCCTCAATGGGGAAAAACTGAGAACCTTCCCCAAGATCAGGGACAAGAAAAGGGTGCCCACTCTCTCCACTGCTGTTCAATATAGTACTGGAAGTACTTGCAATAGCGATTAGGTAAGAAAAAGATATTAAGGGAAAACAGGTAGGAAAGGACGAAATCAAGCTCTCACTATTCGCCGATGATATGATACTATACTTAGAGAACCCTAAAACCTCTACCAAGAAACTCCTAGAAACAATAGACTTGTACAGTAAAGTTGTAGGCTATAAAATCAATACCCAAAAGTCCATGGCTTTCCTATACGCAAACAGTGAGAGAGAAGAAAGTGACATGAAAAAAAAATCCCATTCACAATTGTGCCCAGGAAAATCAAGTACCTAGGAATCAGCTTAACTAAGGAAGTAAAGGGGCTTTACAAAGAAAACTACAAAACACTACTTCAGGAAATAAAAGAGGACATGAGGAAATGGAAAGATATCCCCTGATCATGGATCGGGAGAATAAACATTGTCAAAATGGCAATACTTCCCAAAGCACTGTACAAATTCAATGTGATCCTTATAATGATACCCATGACATTCTTCAAAGAAATGGAGCAAACTATCCTGAAATTCATATGGAAAAAATAAGCCCCCACGAATAGCTAAAGCAATTCTTGGGAAAAAGAAAATGGGAGGAATCAACCTCCCTAACTTCAAACTCTACTACAAAGCAGTAATAATTAAAACAGCATGGTACTGGAACAAAGGCAGAGCCGCAGACCAATAGAACAGGGCTGAATATACTGACATCTCCCCCCAAGCATATAATCATCTATTCTTTGATAAAAGTGCAAGAAATGTGAAGTGGAGCAAGGAAAGCCTCTTTAACAAAGTGTGCTGGTAAAACTGGACAGCTACATGCAAAAAAATGGGTTCAGATCTTTGCCTAACACCATGTACAAAAGTAAGATCAAAATAGATTAAAGACCTCAACATCAGACCAGAAACTATAAGGTACATTGAAGACAAAGTTGGCAAAACCCTCCATGAAATTGAAGCTAATGGTATGCTCAAAGATGTCACACCACTGGCCAAGCAAATGAAAACAGAGATAGACAAATGGGACTATCTTAAACTAAGAAGCTTTTGCACCTCAAAAGAAACACTGACCAAAATACAAAGAGAGTCTACCGAATGGGAAAGGATATTCGCCCAATACACATCTGACAAGGGGTTGATATCAAGGATATACAAAATACTGGTTGAACTGCACAAGAAGAAAACATCCAACCCCATCCAAAAATGGGGCAATGAAATGAACAGAAAATTTCTCAAAGAAGAAATCTGAATGGCTAAAAGGCACATGAGTAAATGCTCTACATCATTAATCATCATGGAGATGCAGATCAAAACAACAATGAGATATCATTTCACACCACAGAGACTGGCCCACATCCAACATTGCTTTTGTTAAAGCAACTGGTGTTGGCGCGGATGTGGCGAGAAAGGGACCCTCTTTCACTGCTGGTGAGAATGCCGACTGGTTCAGCCCTTTTGGAAAACAGTATGGACGATTCTCAAAAAATTAGAAATTGAGCTTCCATTTGACCCAGCAATACCACTCCTGGGAATATATCCCAGAGAGGCAAAAAGTATAGTCAAAGTGACATCTGCACTTGTTAGTTCATTGCAGCACTCTTTACAATAGCCAGAATCTGGAAAAAACCTGAGTGCCCGAGAACAGATGACTGGTTAAAGAAACTTTGGTACATCTACACAGTGGAGTACTATGTAGCTGTTAGAAAAGATGAAATCACAAAATTTATATACAAGTGGTACTACATTGAAAGTATCACAAATCACAAATCACAAATCATCCTGTTATTCGTCGATTGCCTCGAGCAGGCCCCAGTAACGTCTCCTTCATCCTAGCCCTGAGATTATATTCAAGGCTCTTTAGGAGAATGAGACCCATCATTGTTACTGGTATTTGGCATATTGGGTACGCCACGGGGAGTTTGCCAGACTCTGCCGTGTGGGCAGGCTACATACAGTAGCCTGCCAGTTTGTCCAAAGTAGGAATGAGATAATAAGATGTCATAATAAGATGTCTGGGACCTGGTTTTTATTGTCTCTGAGTCTTGGCCGCTGATGGGATTACACGGCGCCAGGGGGCCAGTTGGTGGGTGTGACCCCCGCCTACTGGAATTTGGAGGATCTGGGTGGAGGATGCTCGACCCCAATCCGAGTAGGCTTGGAGATCTTGACCCCGGAACGCGCGTGACTTTGTCCCTCTGCCAGTACCTTCATGTGTGCGGAGAGTGGTCTCAGCATGGTGGTGGCTGGTCCTAGAGGTCTTCAGCTGCCTGAGCCCTGGTCAGGGCGTGGAGGAAAGCTCAACCCGCTCCCCTCCAAGGGGCTTCGGCGAGGACAGCATGGAAAGTATCATGCTAAGCGAAATGAGTCAGAAAGAGAGGGACAGACATAGAAAGATTGCATTCATCTGGGGAACATAAAGTAACAAAATAGGAGACTAACACCCAAAAATAGCCAAGATAAGTATCAGGAGTTTACTCCATGGCTTGGAGGCCAGCTGCACACGCTAGGGGAAAAGGCAGCCAGAGAGAGTAGGGAGAACCAAATAAAGGGTATTGGGAGGATCCTCCCAGAATGGGAGATGCGTGCTGAGAGTAGACTATAGACTGAACATGATTGCCACTTAATGCCTCTTTTGCAAATCACAGCACCCAAAAGGAGAGAGAGAACAAAAGGGAATGCCCTGCCACAGAGGCAGTGTGGGTTTGGGGGGATGAGGGGTGGGAGGGATACTGAATCAGTGGTGGTCGAAAATGGGCACTGGTGGAGGGATGGGTGTTTGATCATTGTATAACTAAAACCCAAGCACAGAAATCTGTAAGTGTACAACTGTGCCTCATGGTGTTTCACTAATAAAAATTTAAAAATTTCACTTTTTGGAATCTCATATAGAGAAGAGAGCACCAAATAAAGGGTTTTGTGAAGACCCTCCCAGGGTGGGAGAGACATGCTAAAAGTAGTCTATAGACCAAACATGATTGCCACTCAATGCCTCTCTTGCAAAACACTGTACCCAAAAGAAGAGAGAGAGAGAACAAGGGGGAATGCCCTGCCACAGCAGCAGGGTGGGACGGGGGGGGATGGCGGGTGGGAGGGATGCTAGGACCCGTGGTGGGGGAGGATGGGCACTGGTGGAGGGATGGGTACTTGATCCTTGTATAACTGAAACCCAAGCACAAAAATTTATAAGTCTATAACTGTAACTCATGGTGTTTCACTAATAAAAAAATGATAAAAAAAATTCACTTTTTGTATGGGCTAATGAGAGGTTCTGATTTCCTCCCCACCGTGCATACATTCAGGGTGCCAGGCCCTTTGCTGTTACTGAATTCCACAGAATTTTCATTCATTGATGAAGGCAATCCTACATCCCAAGTCTTGTGGACAGATCAAATAAAATTGGGACCAAGTTATGAGACAGGACTCTTCATTTCCTTGGTGCATTTAACCCCTATACTAAAATGAACTAGATTACAAAATATGGAAACAACCGAATGGCTCAATCATGGATATCTGGATTAAAAAGTTTGGGTATATATACAACAATGGAGAATTATGAAGCTCAAAGAAAGAACAAAAGCATGCAATTTGCAGCAACATGGATGGAACTAGAAAATATCTTGTCAAGTCTGTCAAAAGGAAAGGGACAGATACCAAATCATCTCTAAATGTGGAACTTTAAAATACACAGCAAGGTAGCAGCAAAAGTTCAAAGGCAACAACGTCGAAGAAATGGTCCTCACAGTTTAATTGGGGATAATCAACCATTTTCCCTTGTGGGTAGTCTCTTCTTGCTTGCATGTTCTGGTATAAGAATTTGGTCTCGCTTCTCATTTTGGAGATGATGTATAAGGGAAAAAAATCATTTTCCATGGTAAAGTTTCAAAATCTTTCCTTCATTCTGTCAACTGCAGCTGTATTGCAGCTGTTTCAGGTTGTTTTACCATCACTTAATCACTTAATCACTTAATCCCCGTTATTCATCGATTTATTCGAGCGGGTGCCAGTAACGTCTCCATTCATCACGGTTGCGTGCTAGCGTAGCCCAATGGTATCTGTTCGTTTTAGGAACATGTAGAGCCTCAAACCGATCATTTAGGGTCTTGACGAAGAAGTCTGACCATCTTATAGGTGGGCGTCCACGTGATCTTTTGATGTCTCGTGGAATCCAATCAGTAATGGCTCTAGTCCAGCGGTTGTCTGTAAACCTCATTACATGTCCAGCCCATCTGATTTTTGATGTCTTGGCAAATGAGACAGCGTCTCTGATTCTTGAGCGTTGACGAAGATCAGAACTCCGGATTCTATCTCTCATTTGAGTGAATCGTGATATTCCAAGCATAGTTCTTTCGATTCCTCTTTGAGAGACCCGAATAGTGTTCTCATCCTGTTTTCGTAGGGTCCAGGTCTCTGAGGCATATGTTAATGCAGGAAGAATAGTGGAATCAAAGAGATGCGCTCGTAGTTGGAGGTTCTTTGTCCTTTTAGTTATTTCTTCAATGCTCTTGAAGGCATTCCAAGCCGCTCTCTTCCTCCTGCGTAACTCAGGTGCCAGGTCATTCATCATGTTGATTTCTCGACCTAAGTATATATAACTGTTGCATTCGGAGATGGTGGTTCCGTTGAGAGCGAATGGAGCGTCAGGAACAAGGCTGTTTCTCATAAACATTGTCTTCGTAAGATTCAGCTGTAGTCCAACCTTTCCACACTCACGGTCAAAGTCCGCAAGCATTTGTGCTGCTTGGCTGATGTTTGGTGTTATTAGAACGATGTCATCAGCAAAGCGGAGGTGGTGTAGTTGCCGACCATCTATCTTCACTCCCATGTTTTCCCATTCTAGTCGTCGCATGATGTTCTCGAGGGTGGCACTGAAGAGTTTTGGTGAAATGGTATCACCCTGCCGAACCCCTCTCTTGATATGGATGATTACTTCTTTGTAGAATGGTGAGATCTTGGTAGTGAATCCGCAATAGAGCTCACGAAGGATCCTGATGTATTGAGTTTGTACGCCCTGATTGGCTAGGGCTTCCATGACCGCTTCCGTCTCAACAGAATCAAAGGCCTTCTTTAAATCAATGGACGTTAGACAGAGCGGCATCTTGAACTCCCGAGATACCTCAATGAGCTTGGTTATTGTGTGGATATGGTCGATGGTACTGAATCCTTTTCGGAATCCAGCTTGTTCACATGGTTGTCCTTCATCTAGTGTTCTGCTAATCCTATTCAGGATGACTCGAGTGAATAGTTTGTAGATGACAGACAATAGGCAGATTGGGCGATAGTTGCCAATGTCGTGGATGTCTCCTTTCTTGTATAGTAGTACAGTCTTGCTGGTTTTCCATTGGGATGGAACCTTGCATTCAGACAGGTAGCGTGTGAAGAGTCGAGCTAATGTATTGATGAGTACTGATGGTAAGTTCTTCAGGTGTTCAGGTCTGATCTTGTCTGGGCCAGGTGCTTTTTGTTTCTTTACCGACGAGATGGCATGTTGGATTTCGGAAGGGAGAACATTGGGAACGACATATCCATCATGTGGTATGTGGTATGTGGGCAAGTGGATGTGGCTATTAAAGAGATCTGAGTAGAATTCATGAATAATCTTCTCCATTGCCCTTCTGGAAGATGTGATAGATCCATCATGATGTCGGAGGGCAGTCATCTTGGTTTTGTAGTTGGTGAAGGACAGGCGGGCATTACGAATGTTTTTCCCAGCTTCTGCTGCATCTACCAGTACTGCTGCTCTCCTGTTTTTGAGGTCATCCTTGATGGCTTTTCTGCACTGTTTTGCCAGTTCGGACGTTTGCTTGTGGTTGCCTGAGGCACGTGCCACGCCACGTTGGCGAATAAGTTCAAGAGTGTTCGAAGAAAGACGGTTTTTTGTGGTTATCTCTCTCTTGGCATTCCTTGCACAATCATGGAGGTGCTGAATCATTCGATCGTATTCCTCATCAATGTTGTCAATGACGGCATCTTCCCATGTTGCTGCAACAGAGCCAAAGAGTTCCCAGTTGGTGGTTGTTCTGGGAGTCTTCTTCTTAAACCTTGCATTCTTTTCTCCTCGTTCTGTGAGGTAGAATTTTGCACGAAGAAGACGGTGGTCTGATCCCGTTTGTAATTTTGGGACAACAGCAACATCGGTTAGGCAAAACCGCCGATTGAATATGATGTGGTCTATTTCATTGTGGAACCGTCCATCGGGAGACTCCCATGTCCAACGTTTAGATTCAGCCTTTTGGAATTGTGAGTTACCATGGAAGGTTTTGGTTGACATGTTTTACCATACCCAGTCAAATTAGCTACTCTTATTGCATCTGGAGTTTGAGTCCTAATTAGAAAATCTTTATTTTCTTTTAGATTATAAAAGAACTAACATATCTTCCCCCTTTACTGCTTATGTGGTTTCATATCTAAATATTAACGTCTCTGATCCATTTAGAGTTTGTGTTTGAAGATATGGACCTAATTTTTCCAAATGGCTAAAAAAGTTTTCCTAGCACCTTTTATTAAATGTTCAATCTTTTGCCTCTGAGCGTGTTTTAAAAACAATTTCATTAAAACAGCATGGCATTAGAATAGAAATAGACCCCCACACCACACACACACACACACACACACACACACACACACACACAGAACAATGGAACAAATATCTCACAGACTCTAAAATATATGCTTACTTAATCTTTGATAAAGGAGCATGAAATGTGAAATAGAATAGAAAAGCTCATTTAACAAATGGTGCTGGGAGAACTGGAATGCTACTTGCAAAAAAAAAAAAATGAATCCATACCTCTGTCTAAAACCAGGCATTAAAGTCAGATCAAAATGTATTAAAGAACATCAATATTAGACTTGAATCCATAACGTACATGGATGAAAATATAGAGAACCCTCCTTGACATTGGAGCTAAAGGCATCTTTAAGGAAGAAACAACACTGACCAAGCAATTGGAAACAAACATTTTCATATGGGACTATTTCATAGTGTATACTACAGCACCTCAAAAGAAATATTAACCAAAACACAGAGCCCACTTTTTAATGGAAAAAAATTATTTCCTCAATATCTATCAGATAAGAGATAAATATCAAGGATATACAGGAGACTGGTAAAATTATATATATAAAAGGTAAAAGGTAAAGGCCCTCCCGTTGATCGTCGATTTGCTCGAGCGGGCCCAGTATATATATATATATATATATATATATATATATATATAAACCCTCCAGCCCCCTAAGAAAAAAATGGGGAAAAAGAAATGAGCAGAAACTTCCTCAAAAAAGAAACACAAATAGCCAAAAGGCACATGAAAAAATGCTCTGCATCGTTAATAATCAGGAAGATGCAAATCAAAGTAATGAGATATCATCTTGCACCACAGAGATGGACACACATCAAAATGAACCTTACAACCAGTTCTGGCATGGTTGCAGGGTGAAGGTACTCTCATTAATTGTTGGTGGGAATGCCAAATGGTTCTGACTCTCTGGAAAACAATATGGACATTTCACAAAAAATTAGAAATTGAGCTTCCATATAACACTGCAATACCACTTACTTCTGGGAATATATCCTGGGAGTGCAAAAATTACAGTAAAAATTATATCTGAACTTATATGTTCATTGCAGCCTGATTCTAATAATGCAGGGCAAATTTTTACAGTTACATTTTTGTTCTGCATGAGTCTTGTTCTATAGTCACATGATCCAATGAATTGGAAAAGAGATGCAGACATTTTTTTTTTGAGATCTCTTATGTCTAGACTGATCTTGGATTAGAGAAATGAGAGGATATTTCTTTTCATTTTTTTATTTTATAAATTGAACTCTAATATCTAATATCAGAATATCTAATACTGTAGGTATTTTCCTCTCATAATCCTGAACGGTCACAGTGGAAGACACAGCAGGTAATGGATAATAGATAATAATGCTAATATAGAAATATATAATAATACTAAATGTTTATTGTATTATGGAATATTATAAAAGCTTCTTGTCTGTCCTGTCTGTCCTCCCATTGCTCATCGATTTGCTCGAGTGGGCACCAGTAACGTCTCCGTTGTGAGAATTGTTGTTACTGTTTTTGGCATATCAAATATGCCATGGGGAGCTTGCCAGGCTCTGCTGTGTGGGCAGAATACTCTGGGTAGCTTGTCGGGCCCTCCGAGAGGGGCAGAGAAATTGAACCCAGGTCGGCTGTGTGCAAAACAAACACCCTACCTGCTGTGCTATCGCTCCAGCACTATAAAAGCTTAAGAGCAGAAAAATGTTATAATGTGAGTGTTTATAGGATATGAATAGAGATACTCTGACTGGCGCCAGATAATCTCATTAATGGCCATGATTCAGAGACTCATTGTCCTTTTCTCAGAATGACTAGCCATAATCATGCAGCTAGACCCCACGCTAGGCTGTTACATTTGAGGCACGCTGGAGGGAGGTGGGTGAGGCCCCTCACTGTCCCTAGCCTTGGCAGCCAAAACCTCCAAAACTCAACCGCCGCTATGATCATGGCTGCCCTCCACCCGCTTGGCTGAGCCTCACCCACGAGTTAACCTATTCCTGGACCTCAGCTATAAGACATCTCATACTTCACACCATTTATATTCCAAGAGTAGTGCACCAAATTTGATGGGGTTTAAAGTAGAAGGAAACCTATCTTTGAGGGAAATATATATATATCAAGGATA
This sequence comes from Sorex fumeus, assembly GCF_029834395.1. Lineage (NCBI taxonomy): Eukaryota > Metazoa > Chordata > Mammalia > Eulipotyphla > Soricidae > Sorex > Sorex fumeus. The sequence goes on along the minus strand of NW_026606059.1, from coordinate 49,641,168 downwards.
TATATATATATGTTATATATATACATATATATATTTATTTATTAGTGAAACACCATGAGGTACCAAAAGTGGTAGACTTACAAATTTTTGTGCTTAGGTTTCGATTATACAATGATCAAATACCCATCCCTCCACCAGTGCCCATTTTCCACCACCATGGATCCCAGTATCCCTCCCACACCCATGCCCCCCATCCTACCCTGCCTCTGTGGCAGGGCATTCCCTGTTTTCGCTCTCTTTTGGGTGTTGTGGTCTGCAAAAGAGGCATTGAGTGGCAATCATGTTTGGTTCATAGTCTACTTTCATCATGCATCTCCCATCCTGGGAGGATCCTCCCAACACCCTTTATTTGGTGCTCCTTTCTCTATCTGGGCTGCCCTTTCCCCTAGAATGCCTGGCTGGCCTCTAAGCCATGGAATAATCCTCCTGGTACTGATCGCGGCTATTCTTGGGTATTAATCCCCTATTTTGTTACTTTATGTCCCCCAGATGAATGCAATCTTTTTATGTCTATCCATCTCTTTCTGACTCATTTCTCTTTAGCATGATACTTTCCATGTGGTACCACTTGTATGTAAATTTCATGACTTCATCTTTTCTAACAGCTACCTAGTACTCCATTGTGTAGATGTACCAAAGTTTCTTTAACCAGTCATCTGTTCTTGGGCACTCAGGTTTTTTCCAGATTCTGGCTATTGTAAAGAGTGCTGCAATGAACAAACAAGTGCAGATGTCACTTCGACTATACATTTTTGTCTGTCTGGGATATATTCCCAGGAGTGGTATTGCTGGGTCAAGTGGGAGCTCAATTTCTATTTTTTTTGAGAATAGTCCATACTGTTTTTCAAAAGGGCTAAACCAGTCGACATTCCCACCAACAGTGAAGGAGTGTCCCTTTCTCGCCACATCCGTGCCAGCATAGGTTGCTTTTGTTCTTTTGGATGTGGGCCAGTCTCTGAGGTGTGAGATGGTATCTCATTGTGGCTTTGATCTGCATCTCCCTGATGATTAATGATGTAGAGCATTTTCTCATGTGCTTTTTTTGCCATTCAGATTTCTTCTTTGAGAAAGTTTCTGTTCATTTCATTGCCCCATTTTTTGATGGGGTAGGATGTTTTCTTCTTGTGGAGTTCAACCAGTACTTTATATATCCCTGATATCAACCCCTTGTCAGATGTGTATTCAGCGAATATCCTTTCCTATTCTGTAGACTGTGTTTGTATTTTGTTACTTTTGAGGTGCAGTACAGACATATGTGTATATATATGTGTGTGTGTGTGTGTGTGTGTGTGTGTGTAAATATACATGTGTATATATACTTGTGTGTGCATATATGCATATATATAAAGGCTCAATCTTTAACAACATGTTAATAATCTTTTATATAAGGGTTTAATGACCCCTGGGTGAAATACAACAATCTTCACACACTCTCCTCTAAGGAAAGTTTTTCGGAGCATTTTCAGAGATTTACTTACAACAAACAATACAAGGTAAATTATTTCAGTTCTGCTTTAGAATAGGGGTTTGAGCTCAGGAAAAATAATTTCCAAAATATGGTGGAGAGAAGGTGTAATGGTGGTGGGATTTGTTTTCGAATATTGTGAATTACTTTATTAAAGTAAATTAAGTTAAAAAAAAGAATAGTGATTGGTGTAAAGCTTTCTAGAAACCATTTTAGCCATCCAGTTGTATATTTGTGGCTGGATATTAGCCATCTCATGGAAAGCATAAGGTAGTAAAGACAAATATTGTTTTAAGTATCCTATTGAACTCGTATTCAGTTTTGGAACCAAGTGGAGTTCAAGATGTAACTCCCCCTTCTTTCCTCTCCCCCTACCCCTGGCCCGAAGCCAACTGGAGAAACTAGACAATATGAGAAACTGGACGACATAAGGACCTAGGAGGTGAAAATGCTCAGGTCTGGCAGTGGCAGGAATCACTCTGCAGTTCTTAGGGGTCTTTAAGATTCTGCCCAATGATGCTCACCTGCTAGGTATAGGTGTACCTATTCTACTGTACTGTCTCCTGATTGACAGTTTAAATTTTATTAAAGACCATAAGTAGCATAGGCTTAAAACAGAGGAATTATTTTTTAAAGAGAAATCAAAGGTAAACCCAGAATGACTAGACCTAGTTGAGGTAAATTAGCAAATGTTTTAGGTATTTTAAATATTATAAACAAAGAGATACAAAAAAGCCTTTTGATTGCATCTGAGGTCCAGAAAAGGAAGGAGGTTTTAAAGGCTAAAAGATGCAAAGATCAGGTGAGATAATTCTCTTATTAGCTTGCTATGCTAATTAGCTGAAAACTTGTAAGATGTAAATTAGTGACCAGAGAATTTAGGTCAACTGTCCTGAATGGCACAGAAAAGGATGTTTACTAAATAGCTACTGACCAGATTAAATCTACCCCCTGGCTATTGTAAGATGAAGATTTCCAAGTTGTCAGTCTGCCATTGTTTGATCCTGGAAGTCACCTCAGGGGGCCTTTATGGCCTGGCCCTGTATGTAGGGGTTGGGTGGGGGATGGTTTGCCTGTTGAAGGTGAGCCCACCCTCCTCCACAGGTAAGATCTCACCTGATTATCAATACCCTCTTCTCCATTACCTCTGATTCCATTTGCTTTTCATTTCTTTTTTTTTTTCAATTTTTTCCTTTTCTTTTTTTTTTAAATAATTTATTTATTTATTGAATCACTATGGGAAAAGTTACAAAGCTTTCAGGTTTAGGTCTCAGTCATGCAAATATCAAACACATTTCCCTTTACCAATACTTATTTTTTACCATGAAGAACCCCAATAAAACCCCACCTCCCACCCCTCCAAATGCCTGTGAGGCAGATGAATTCTAGTTAACACTCTATCTACTCTGACTAGATTCATTGTTTCGATAAAAGATGCACCATTATTATTTAGAGTTTACCACCCGCCCCCCCCCCCCCCCCCCAGTCAAAATCAGACATGCTGAAAAAGTGTTGTGAAATGGTTTGCTTTCTACAGCTGGGTTCAAGAATTAAATGTTGTCGCATGGCCGCGATTGCGGCCGCGCGGTTTTGGATTTCTGCTATTTTACTTATTAACCCTGGAAGTATTTCTACTGAAAGTCAGATAATTAAGAGATTGGTTTCTGTTCTCTGGAGTCGCGGCCATGCCAGAGAACTGCTCGTGGGAGGCAACTGGTGACCTCGGTAGGGCGTGAGGAACAGGCCAGAACGCCCCCCTTCCCATGAGGTTTTAGTCGCCCCCACACCCTTGGCTTTTCATTTCTTGTCCAGAACATTGAACTAGCTTCTAGAACTTGAGGAAATAAAAATAATTTTCTGATACTTAATCAAAAACAAAAATAAAACTCAAATGTTTTCTCTGGTTAGAAAATTGTTTTAGCCGGTGTGTTTCTTTATTTCTTTATTTAGAGACAAGGATTTACAAAAGCAGTTAAGATGATTGTTTCAGCAATACAAAATCCTGGTGTAGTATTGCCACAAAATTGCCACATCTTTGGGCCTCTGCCCCAATCTTCTTTTCTGTTACCTCCTTCTGCTAGCAGCCACTAGAGTTAAACTGGAGGGTTTGATGCGATCCTCAGAGGATCTGCACCTGTTAGATAATTTATCTTACCCCATTTTTGCAAAGAAGGAAGCAGAGTGGAGGGTTAACAGTGCGTGATGAAGTGAATTAAGTGCTTCTGATTTCAGATTCTGTTAACCATTTATAGTTGACTTCTCAATTTTCTTTAAAAAAAAGCTTTATCTATGGGCAAGGAGGAAGAATGTTGGCATACATATCTGGCTTGAATTCTGAGGGTGTAGTTGCTTTCTTTCATCAATTCCTGAGTAGGTTGAAACTAATTAGATATTTGCTTCTTGCTCCATTCCTTAGCTCCCTCCCTTCACTTCCCTCTCTTCTGTTTCTTTTTCAAAAGGTAGAAAAAAAGAAGAAACAGTAACATCAACCAAAAGGTACTTCAGAGGAAGAAAATGTATGTGACAGAGGTAAAAAAAATAAAATATACCCCCAAATGGATGATTGCTGTAAATTATCTCTGGTGGCGATAACACAGAAAGAACAAACAACAATAGACAAAAATAGCTACTGATTTTGGGTAGGTTATTCTGTGCCTTCTGCTGTATGAAAGTATGGAAGAAGTGAGGTCATGTAGCAAGATTTGGTACAATGTGATAATATAATTTGGCCTTCAGAGATCTGATTTGGGAGAGGAATAGGACCATATACCTTATATTTCTTTACTCCATCAGACATGTTCTCATGAACCGCTCTGCTTAACTAACAGGCCTTCTCTACTCATGTCTATCAATTCAGCATAGTTGGTTCTTGCTTTACCTCTCAGCTGCCAGGAGGAACACAGATATCCCAGAGGTCAATATAAGGAAACACGGTCTTTCCCCTGGCAAAACCTGGCAAGCATGTGGTGACATATTCAATATGCCGAAAACAGTAACAACCAGTCTCACAGTGGAGACGTCACTGGTTGAGCAAATCTATGAACAATAGGAGGATAGTGCTACAGTGCTATGATCTTTCCTAAGCCTGCAGAGGCAATTGCAACTATGTATTTTTGGGGGGAGTGTGTGGTTGTCCAAATGGCAGAGAATGATGTAAATTGACTAATGGAAACATCGGCAGTGGATTGTTGGATAAAGTGAACAAACATATTTGGACGAGGTTATATCAGATTTGAGGGTCTCAATACTTGTGCTATAAGGAGGTGCCATATATGACTGTGGTTGTTTCTCCAGACTCTAATGGCAGGCATCCTGATGGATGTTTCAACATTTGGTTTCTCTTAAGCTACTTCTGCCTTTTTTTTAAGCTGCTTGATCACTAGGGGCACACAAAATATGGGCTTTGAATTGTAGCCAGAACTGTCTGGTTGCAGGGAACACAACCAAGTGAGTACCAGTTAGCTTAAAGGTTTATTCACACCTGGAGTATCTGACAATAGAGTGAGATCTTGACTTTCTAACATGAATGAATGCACCACCAAGTTCATAAGGTTCTCCTCTCGTCAATCTCCACCACCTCCATGCCCAGTGACCTTTTTGTCTTTGCCTGCCAACATGGATATACAACCTTTTCTCTTCTGCATTATTCCTCACATTTTCTTATCGGAGTACATTAGTGATAGAACCAATGATATCATTTATTTATATTATTAGATGACAGACTTCTTCCTTACAGTTTGGTTTCCGTTAAGAACTGATGTAATTTGAGGGTGTTTTAAGTTATTCTCGCAGAATTATGTTACAATCAGAAGAATCATCATCATGGAATGATCTAGAACTATCCAGCTCTTGTCACTGGAAAACTTCCTGGTTATAATGATTATTGTCTGTGAGCCTCAAAATATATTGTTGGAAAAAAGAGAATCATTACTTGCCTCTTTGTTTTGAAATGCAGAGTGAGTAAAATATTATTTTAATAGGACTGAGGCAACACCTGGGAGAAAAGCAATTTAAAATCATTAGCCATTATTAGCATTATAGAGGGTCTGGAGCGATAGCACAGCACTAGGACTTTTGCCTTGCTCCCAGCCAGCAAGACTTAGCAGGGTTCAATTCCTCCGCCCCTCTTGGAGAGCCCAGAATGCTACTGAGAGTATCTCGCCCACGTGGCAAAGCTTGGCAAGCTACCCATGAGGTACTCAATATGCCAAACACAGTAACAACAAGTCTCTCTTTGAGGTCTTCCTTGATCGCATCTCTGCACTGCTTTGCGAGCTCGGACGTTAGCTTGCGGTTGCCTGAGGCATGCGCCAAACCACGCTGGCGAATTAGCTCAAGAGTTTTCGAAGACAGGCATTTTTTTGTGGCCGACCATCTATCTTCACTCCCATTCTTTCCCATTCCAGTCGTCTCATGATGTTCTCGAGGGTGGCACTGAAGAGTTTCGGTGAAATGGTATCACCCTGCCGCACCCCTCTCTTGACATCAACGATCACTTCTTTGTAGAATGGTGAGATCCTGGTAGTGAATCCGCAATACAGCTCACGGAGGATCCTGATGTATTGGGCTTGAATGCCCTGATTGGCTAGGGCTTCAATGACCGCTTCTGTCTCAACAGAATCAAAGGCCTTCTTTAAATCAATGAACGTTAAGCAGAGCGGCATCTTGAACTCCCGAGAAACCTCAATGAGCTTGGTTATCGTGTGGATATGGTCGATGGTGCTGAATCCTTTGCGGAACCCTGCTTGCTCGCATGGTTGTCCTTCATCTAATGTTCTGCCAATCCTATTCAGGATGACTCGAGTGAACAACTTGTAGATGACAGATAATAGGCAGATCAGGCGATAGTTGCCAATGTCATGGATGTCTCCCTTCTTGAACAGTAGTACGGTCCTGCTGGTTTTCCTGCTGGTGAAAGGATATTCGTTTAAAGTCATTAACATGCTTGGAAGATCGAGAAGACACACTGTTTGAAAATCACCTAGTGATTTCCTTCTATAGTTTTAAAACACTGAAGATGCCTTCTCCTCTGCAGAAAAATGTATTTTGATTCAGGAATAATTTTTATTTTCTTCTGTAAGATCAGATTACAGATAAATCTGGTGTTCTAAGTTTGAATTTGTATATGGGAGGCTTTCATTGCATGCAATGGATTTGGAGGCGGCGATTGTGGGACTGGTGTGAAAATAAGCTGTTCTCTGGATCACTATGATGGCGCAGAGTGAAGGGCAATTGCTTTATATTCAGCTGATCTGCAGAACCCCATATATTTTCCTGAGCCTTACATGGGAGGGTTGGGGAGAAATCCGGAGCACACTCTAGTGTGGCTCCCTAAACAACAACATCAAATGGTTGTTTTTTCATCATTTTCATCATTTATAAATTTTGTTTTCAAAGAGTTTTTCACCATAGTTGATTATGTTAAATATTTCAACACCTATCCCACCACATAACACCTTCTCACCATCATTATTTTGTATTTTTCCACCACTACCTATACTGACCCAAAGGCAGACAGTAAGTAATTTTGTATTGCTTATTGTGAATATTGGCTAAAAATTATCCAGAAAGGATCATTCCAATTCTAGGAAAGTGGGTGAAAATCATTGAATCTCCTCTTTGATCAATTAAGACCCTTTATTAGAGAACATTAACATGTTGTTAGAGATTGTCTTTTGTGCTAATACACACACACACATATATACATATATTTTTTTTTCAAGATTGGGGTAATTCCCAATTTGAGAAGCCTGAAAATTTCAGTCACAAGTACCGCCTACCTGTTTTTTTCAGTGGATTCAATTTCATGTGGGGGGGACTCGAAGCAAGAATGTTAAGGTCAGATGTGAGCGTGTAGGCAATTAGGTCCTGGAGGGTTGCAGCTTCAAGAGTTCTTTTGAGGCAGGTGGAGGGACATACCTGCCTCTCTCCGATGTGCTAGCATGAGATTGGGCTGGTGTAGCTAGAGATAAGAGTTCTGCAGCCTGTTGTTCTCTTCGGAGATAATTTGTGAGTTAGTTTTCTGATACAAGACTTCATGCTTCTTTTGTCAGAATCTTTCTCTCTCGCCCTCCCACCTATGCACCATTTAGTCTGTCTAAATATATTATGCATAACGAGTTGTTTATTATATGTGAACATGTATAAATTTAGTATCGCTATTGAGATTGAATTCTCCATAACTCATTACTGTCTCTAATTTCACCAACTGTGTTGTCCCTTAAAAGCATATGGGGCACTTCCTAAGTGTTTCAGTATACTGCTAATGGAAAGCCCAATGTGCAAACTGTTGTCAAGTTCAAAGAATAAGTTGTTTGTGCGGCCATACAGAAACACAATATCATTTTGGTCTTTATGAGACAGATTTGAGAAGGAAAGCAACTAAACCACAAGACATTGTATAGTTTTCTATTTTATTGGTGCTAGTACGAATAATTATTTTACTTTTTCTCTGTACGTTTTCTCTGCTTTCCAAGTTTCCAGCATTTAACACTTATAATCACAGAGCCTGCTGAATGCTAAGGCCATAAGTTGTACTTAGCAGAAAATGAAGTTAGGGACATGGATAGTAAAGATAGCCTTTACAGCCTGGGACTACATGGCTGATGTTTTAATAAAATATTTATTATATCCATATATCCTTGATGCAATCTTGAAGAGGTAAGGTCTCAGAAGATGCAGTCTTGAAGAGGTAATGTCTCATTTAACCCATGCGGATGAGTCAGGCTCTTGAACCCAGGCTTGCTTTTGTAGAAAGTGAAATGAAAGTCGAACTCTCTCTCTCTCTCTCTCTCTCTCTCTCTCTCTCTCTCTCTCTCCTACATTATAGTGTCTACTGTGTGGCAGGTATGCAATCATTGATCAATAGACTGTTGAAGTATCATATGCTTGAATTAATGTTTTTACAATGTGATCCTTCAAGTTACAATTCATGTTGCTGAAAACAAGAAATGAAGGTCTTGGCAGGTGGTCTTCCTCTCTAACCATTTTGCAGTTTCTTGTAATGTCATTTTTGTATTCCTCAAGATCTCAAAAGGCGGAAGTTTATGTGACCTTTTTTTATCTTTAACCTTGATGTTCAGTGAATTTCTCTTACCGGGCCTCTGGAGAAGCACATTCCCTACCCATATTTTTTTTTTGGATTTTTTAATGAATTACTGTGAGATACAAAAATATGGAATGCTTCATGAATTTGTGTGTCATCCTTGTGGAGGGGTCGTGCTAAGCTTCTCTAAATTGTTCCAATTTTAGTATAGGTGCTGCCGAAGTGAGCACCCTACTTACCACTTCTACAGGCAAATGATAATACTACCATCACTGAGAGGTGATTCAGTGCCATGTTTAGTGTTAAACCAATCCTCAAATTGACTTTTTTCTTAGCTTTATTTTTACTTTGGCATTAAAATGCCAAATGATTTTGTAATATTATTAACCATTCTTTTAGCATTTATTTTCGATGTAATTCTGCCTTCACTGTTGGTTTTATATTTTTTCCCCTTTATTAGTGAATCACCATGATATACAGTTATAGGCTTACAAACTTTTGTGCTTGCATTTCAGTCATACAATGATCGAGTACCCATCCCTCCACCAGTGCCCATTTTCCACCACCAATGGCCCCAGCATCCCTCCCTCCACCCCCACCCAACCCCCACCCCACCCCTCCACCCTGCCCTGCCTCTGTGGTGGTAGGGCATTCCCCTCGTATTGATTTAGACTCATGGAGATTTCGAGATACTGATATGCTTGTTCCTTTGATACTTTGATATCTCTCTTTTTAAAAAAAATTAGTCCCTGTGATTTTTATTCATTACTGAGTTTAATAAATAAAGTGTTACAACACCAAACTACTTACCAGAGTCAACTTCTCTCCATCAGTGTACCCAGTTTTTCCTCAAGTCCCCGAATGTCTCATTGATTGGGACTTTTTTTTTACATTTTAAAATATTTAATGTGAATTATTCATTGTAGTGATTTTTAATACTTTAAGGAAAATTTTAACTTTTTTTCTTTTTTTTATTAATATTTTTTTTTCTTTTTTTATTAGTGAAACACCATGAGGTACAGCTATAGGCTTACAAATTTTGTGCGATTGTGTGATTGGGACTTTTAAAAGTTTTTTGTAGCTTGGATCTCATGTTTTCAGTTTAGTTGGTTATGTGATTTAGGTAGAGATACGCCATATCTGTATTCTGCCAATATATCCAAGGACCTTGCCACCTGCCCCTACATTCATTCTGACTCTTTTTACACCTTTATCAATTTCTTTTCTTTCCCTCTTCTCAGATCTAGGGATAAAAGTAATTTAGTTACACCCCGTTTTTACCTTACATACCATGTTTTGTTTATACATATGCTACAGATTGGAGTTCATCTGGTATTTGTCATTCTTCTGATTTTGCATCCCCATGCTCTATCAAAATTGAAACAATTGCATGATATAATCTTACCTTGAATGTTTGTAGCATTCCTATTTTCTTATATACCACATCTTCATTATGCATTCATCCATTGTGAGCACCTAGTTTAATTTCAAGTCCTAGCTCATATCCTGAATGGTGCAACATCTTTGGATTAAATAAAATTAAATAAAAAATTTAATTTTTGGTGGTATGGAAACTATTCTTACTCTTCTGAAACATTTTCATACCGTTTTCTAAATGAGTTGTCCTTATAGTCCTGGCTATAGTCTCTGGATACTCAATTCTAAGCTTCTCAAGGGAAATCCATACTGTATGTCAAATGTACTCAAATGTACACAATATGACAACAGTCTTGAACAAGGTGCTGTAGTCACAGTCCTGGGCGTAAGCCACAGTTCGGCCTTGCATATGGCTATTCCCTGGCACCCCATGAGCCTCCCTTGGCAGAAAAAGAGTTGGAAATTTCTTCAACGAACCTGCTTTGAAGGTTTTAAAATTGAGATTAGGTGCAAAAATTTTCTCTTTTTTGGGGGGGGGGTCACACTTGGCGATGCTCAGGGCATAGTCCTGACTCTGCACTCATGAATCACTCCTGGCAGTGCTTGGGGGACCATATGGGATGCTGGGAATTGAACCCGGGTTGGCCGTGTGCAAGGCAAATGCCCTATCCACTGTGCTATCACTCCAGCCCTGAAATAAGAATAATCATCTTAATCTTTTTTTTTTTTGTCATACGCGAAGATGCACAGGGGTTACTCCTAGCTCTGCACTCAGGAATTATCCCTGGCTGTGCTCAGGGGACCATATGGGACACTGGGAATCTAACTTGGGTCAGCCTCGTGCAAGGCAAATGCCCTACCCGCTGTGCTATAGCTCCAGTCCCCAGGTGGCAAAAATTCTTATACAGGAGAATAATTAGAGGCAGTCACAGTCCTTATCAGGGACCAAGAATTCTATGTGGGTGCCTCATGGGGCAGGAGAGCTATAGGCTGCACCAATTTCTCTTAAGTGAGTTCTATAATTCAGTGCTTCTTTATCTTTTTCCAACCTTATGGATATATAGAGTTCTGAGGTAAACTGACTAGAAGAAAGTAATTGTAGGGTTTCAGCAGCTCCTGATGAGAACCATATTTTTATATAATTTTTAACTTTGTGACATAGTTCACAATATTTCATTACATTTAATATTCAAACAAACACCAATCTCATCACCATTACATCTTCCCACCACCATATTTTGGGTGTGTCCATCCCAAACCCCAATCCCTGCCCCAAAGCAGAAGCAAAATAATATATTTGTGTTGTTTGTTGTGACAAACTGCTGGAAACGCTACAAAAAAACTATCCTTAGAGGATAGATGGTGAGGATTGTTGTATTCCACCCAGGGGCCATTAAGTCCTTTTATTTATTTATTTTTTATTTTTATTTATTTATTTTTTGGTCTAATACAGCATCATTTAATCAAGACTATTTGATAACAATATGCCATTAAAGTACAGTTTAAGTGAAGGGTCAACACATTGAAAAATATTGAACTGTTAAAGTAAAAGTAATGCATGAAGTACATTTAAATTAGCTTTTATAAGCAGTGAGTTTTTGTAAGAGTAAAACTTTCAGAAAAAAACAACAAAATTGCAAAATAATTTTAATTTGAATATTCAAATTATGTTGAAAAATTTTTTTGAAATATTCAATCCATATATTTAATCAGATTTGCTTTAACATTTCTTTTTTTTTATAAGAGATTATGTTGTCACATGTTGCTTGAAGTTGAGGCTTGTGTGCGTTTATACATATGTCCACAATAAAAATATTTCCCTCTGTAATTGTTACCTCCTACTTTGAACTCCATCAAATGTGGTACAATACTCTTGGAGTATGGGAAGGATGTGTGGTATGAAGTGTCGCATGGCCTCAAATGCAAGGCCACAAGCAGTATGAACCTCAGCCCAAGCATGTGGTGGTGATTGAGTTCTGGGAGTTTTTGGTTATCAGGACTGGGTCCCTTGGGGCGGGTAGGGCTCTCAGAGAAACAATTCTTTATTTTTCTTATTAATTTTATTGAATCACCATGAGATAGTTATAAGCTTTCATTTTTGGGTTACAATCACACAATGATCAAACACCCATCCCTCCACCAGTGCACATTTCCCACCACCAATATCCCTGGTATAACCCCCCTTTCCCACCCCCTCTTTGCCTCCATGGCAGATATGATTCCCTATAATCTCTCTCTACTTTTGGGCATTATGGTTTGCAATACAGACCCTGAGAGGTTATCATGTTTGCTCCTTTATCTACTTTCTGCACACATCTCCCATCCCAACCGGTTCCTCCAGCCATCTTTTTCTTAGTGATCCCTTCTCTATTCCAGCTGCCTTCTCCCATTTGCTCATGAGGCAGGCTTCCAGCTATGGAGCAATCTACCTGTCCCATGTATCTACTGTCCTTAGGAGTCAGCCTCATGTTATGTTGGAGAAACAATTCTTGACCCTCCTATATCACATTCATCAGGAGACCCTTATTAATGGTACTTTTTGTCCTTATGACTTTAGTGTCCTTATTAATTAGTGTTTTCAATATTGTTATTTAAAGATTGTCTTTAGCTCAAAATGTAGAGACAATTAAATCAGGCATCCAAGCTTTCTCCCATATGTATAAGTAAAAAAGGCTAGTATATTCTTTGACTTGGAGGTAATTGGAAGGCAATAGAAAATATAATTTTAATTACCAGAGTTAATTCTCCCTGATAATACAGAGAAACATATTAAAAATATATTGCAGGAAGTTTGGGGCCACAGCAGCTTAAAATCAGTAATTTATGTTAGCTTGCTAGGCAGATTGAAATACAACACTACAGTTCCCTGAAAAAAGAAAGAAGTCAAATCATTATTAGCAACTGAAATTCTGTTAATATCTGTAATTTTGTATATATCTAAAATAGATTTTGGGATAAGCCATATGCAGTTGAAATATTGGTGTTATAGGATAGAAATGTGTTAGTGTTTTAATAAATTCTGTAAATAAATTATTTTACTTCATATTTTCTCCCCTCCTCTCTCTCTTCACTTTCCTATCCTAGTTCTCACATACATATTTGAAAGACATAAATATACAAACTGCATACTATTTCACTGCCTACTGTGTGGACATACTGAAGACTAGCTCTAACATATCTACAGAAACCGCATATATAGTTTTAAAGAACTTTTTCTTATTGCCTATATCAAACTTTTCAGATTACAAGTAGGAAAGCCTTAAAAGCCTTAGAAGGGACTTGATTAGCCCACTCTCTGATCTTGGAGGCTAACTCCGTGTCTCAGGTTCATTATCTCTGGTTGCTGCTTTCTTCCTGTGCTCAAAAGGATGGATATAAACCACTAACACATTGTGGAAAGTGAAATGATAGGACTCAAATATCAACCTCATTGACCTTGTAGATATTGAGTGACTAATTTCTCTGAGTTCACTTTCTACCAGTTCAGCTAACTTCTCTGAGTTCACTTTCTACTGGATGTAACATATGTTTTCTAGTATTGTTGCAAATGTGAAATTTATCATATAAAATCAATGTTATATTAATATATATTTAATCTGTTTTATTAAATATATATAGAGAATAAATTTTTAAAAATTGGAGGAATTAACGATTTGCTCGAGCGGGCCCAGTAACGTCTCCATTGGAGACTTTGTTGTTACTGTGTCTGGCATATCGAATACTCTCGGTAGCTTGCCAGGCTCTCCGAGAGGGGCGGAGAGGAATTAAATATAGTACTAGTCAACTGTACAAAATATGACGATAAAAGGTGTTTTGTAATAATGCAAATGTTGGCTAGAGATATGGTGTAGAGGTTAAGTGGCTTGCCTTACACACAGTTCTGGCCTGTTATCACATATAATCCTCAATCTAGTGCCACAAGTCAGCCCTGAGCATTGAGCAGGAGTAGTTCCTGAACACCACTAGGTGTTAGATCACCTTCCAAAATCAAGTTATTGGAGGGCTAGAGGAAAGATAGTTTTATGCTGTCAACTTGGCTTCCATCCATCCATCCATCCATCCTTAGCTCCACATCAAATTTTCTGAGCTCTTCAAGGGCAATCCCTAGGCACAGAACAAGTAGTTCTGGGATGCCCTCAACCCATGCAGATGCAGATGCTCTTAGTCTTGAATTTGGTGCCAAAGAGCAGTTTTGAATATTTCCATAGACTATAGCTTGGTCTTATCAGTTAATAGCTGACGTGTTGAAATATTACACTTTCAAGTAGATTTCGAGTTCTTCAAGGGAAGAACGTCCTTCTTATCTAGCTTCCAAACTTAGTATTTCTCTTCTAAATTTAGAAATGATAGTCCTCCTAGAATTACAATCAATAATAATAAGAGTGTCGATTATCTTAATAGCACTTTTTTTTTGTATCATCTGACTGATTACAGTGTTTTGATTCTCATCAGTCTTGTACCTTAAGCTGCAAAGAAATGCTTAGGAAATATAACCTGGCAGCTGGGGATTTGCTAAGTGTTATGGACTCAGCCAACTATTCCAATAAAAGGTTTAATTTTTGGTTTTTTGTTGATCTTCTAAAAATTATACAAGTATTTTGTTTAATTTACAGTGAGAGAAAAAGAAAATTTAAATTAAATGTTCCTTCTGTCATAAATTTTCTTAAAATAAAAATCTAACAGCACATACAGCATTTGTGACTAAAATAAAGGAGTGTATGCAAATTTCTACTCCTTTATTTTATTCACAAATATTATATGTGCTGTTGGATTTTTATTTTAAGAAAATTTATGACAGAAGTTTATTATATATAGTGATTTTCCAGTGTATATGTAGTTTCACTACACATATTAATGTACTTTCATTATTACATTTGCACAATTATCTACTTAGGATAGATAATTTATTAGAAGTAACATTTCTAAGTCATAAGGTGAGTTGGGGTATATGTGCATCTTATTCGCCATAGAATAATTGGAGTTCATCTTTAAGACAAACATTTTACAAATATACACTTACTCCCATTGTCTATCAGCCTTTTTGAATTCCTATACCGAGAGCCAAATAGCCTAATATATTGTTTTAGTTTTCCTTTTCCCTTCCTTCCTGAATAATTCATTCCAAATTCCATTTGACACAACAAATGGGGAAAGTGACCTATGGGAATCAGGACTCAAGAGTAAAGGCAGACAAGTTGATGTCAGATATAGAGACGGGAAAAAGGGATGTATTTTATGGTAATGGGACTCAATCTTCTTGATGTTCCATAAAGAGGTAAATATATAGAAACAAATTTTGTGAATTTGTGGCATTGAATGTAATTATGAGAGAGCCTAGAAATAGTAGCTTCAATATAACAAAGAGTACCAATACAAAGAGTACCTAGTACCTTAAAACTAGCAAACCTAGCTGATTGCAAAATAACTTTCTTAATGGAATGGAAACAAGGTTGGGGAACTCTCTAAAGGCTAGGACTCCTGCTTTGAATAAGGTCACTGTGGCGTTGATTACTGCTGCAAATCGTCCCTCATATCTTGTGGTCAAACACTACCTTTTGTGTCATAGATAAAGAGAAAATTAGTAACTCAATATACAGAGAACCAAGGTTTCTTACAGAAATGGCTAATCCTAGCATTGAATCAGTCAGAAGAAGTATGAGACTTTAATAATATTATAAAGGAAAATGTTCAAAGTTCTCAAAAAAGAAAGGAAATGGTATTAGTATCTACAATGTTGCTATTCTATTGTGTTTCAAGAAAAAAAGAAAACAGGACCCAATGTTCAGGTTCTTCCACTGGTCAAATTAGAACAATTTTACTAAATAAACATACACGTGTACATGAGGATAACCATGTATCAGAAATAATTCAAATATTTAACCCAAAACCAAAGCTATCTCAAAAAATACATATATAGCATAGTAGACAGATTTTCCTCCTAATAGAATCCAGATTAAAAAAAACAGAAAATCTTGAGAAATTATAGTTTCTACTTAGCAGCTATTAGAGTAAGTTGCACCTTGTACTACCAGGAAAAGGACACTTAAGAAGACCATTTTTGTGAATTTCCTGAGAAGTAAGGCTAAAATCAAAATCTAATTGTTGGAAACATGAGAATAATTCAAAATGAAAGATATTATATGAAATTAAAAGTGTTCTGAACTATTTACCAAAAGGTGGAGGCTCTTAGGTCCTTTGAAATGCTGAAGGTAACAATAACTTTGTTCATTAATAATCTAAATCATAACACCTCTATTCAAGTTATCTATATTACAATAAAAAATTACAAAAACACAGAAGTAACAACTATCCATACAATAAATTTTAATTTTTTTTAAAAAATATCGTCTATGAAGAATCAATGAATCGTCAAAAATAAAGTTCGTCCGAAGTGAGTTTTTCACTGTCAATAATCATATACTATGTATCTTGGACTTGTTTTCAGCTCTATTACTACTAATAATAATTACAGCTATTGAATCATTGCTGCTGATAACGGAGTAAAAGAATGTCACATATTTAAGGGATTAAATAAGTGGTGGGATTCAACAATGTCAAAGCAAAACGACATGAGTTGGAACTCCTGAACGTGGGGATTCATTACTGAACTGCTGCATCCTTACTGGGTCATTTCACACACTGTGTGTGTTATTTGGCAATGCTTTGTTTATTGTTTTGTAGTGAACCAGCTGTGCGTAGGCATTATTCCTCCCCCTGAACTCAAGATTATTCCTGGTAATATTAGGGGAACTAGATAAGACGTCAGCTCAGGTGTGCAAGGCAATCTCCCTACTTACACTCCCTACTATCACTCCAGCCAGATCCACCATTATATTGATTTTGATACTTTCTATATATCCAAGGATATATCAAGTATTTTATGTTTTTTGTTGTGGTGGTGGTGGTGCTTTTTTGTTTGTTTGTTTGTTTTCTTTTTGCTTTTTGGGCCATACCCAGTGATGGTCAAGGGTTCCTCCTGGCTCTGCACTCAAGAATGACTTCTGGCGGTGCTTGGGGAACCATATTGGATGCTGGGAATCAAACTGGGTTGGCTGCGTGCAAGGCAAATGCCCTGCCTGCTATGCTATTGCTCCAGCCCCATACCAAGTTTTTTAAAGGAAAAAAATTATTACTCTTTTGAAAAAAATATCTTTTTCTATGTAGTAAGACGTGAATTTGTCTTTCATACTATCGTATTCCAATCAATTTATTTTTGTGCTGTTTCTTGGAGAATTATTTCAACATTTCCTTCTATTCATTTGCATATATTCTGCCTGAGAAGGTCTTACAAGATATGCATAAATATGCATGTTGAGCTTGATCTGTTTAATTATCTCAGGAAATCTTGTGCCCCTCTTAAACTCTTAAGTCGCTCACATGAACCAAAAAATACTCCCACCCCAACCCCATTTAATCATTTTTAATGTTACCTAGAGAAATCTTATTGTAACAAAGGATTATCTGAGATAGCTTAGAAATATTTGTATTATTTTATTTTATTTTGGTTAGGGGACAATCTCAGAATATCTAGAAGTTACTCCCAGTAGTATTTGTGGACATAAGCAGGGCTGAGGACCAACGTTTGGGGTATCATTTGCAAAGAATTCACGCCAGTGGGGGTATGGTGCCGCCAGCAGGTCAATTTGTACCTCTGAGGCAAGTTCATCAGCAGCCTGATAGAACTGTCAGACTTTCAGATACTCCAAAATTGCTGCTGTGCCTTTGGCCAGACCCCAAAAACTTGGGGCAAACTTTACCAAGAAAGTAAACAGCCAAAAGTTAGGTATGTGGGAGACGTACCCACAAACCACCTCTGGCTCAGCTATATAATTGGAGGCATGGCCTCTCTGGTTCCTGATCAAACTGCTTAGCGGCCATGATCCCAGAGACTCAGAAACGAATCTCAGAACCCAAAGGCTTTTGGCAGTAATGCGTCCTGTTCCTGCGTTAGGTTATTGGCGCTGGGCCACTCCAGGTGGGAATAAGTTTCATGCCTTGACCTGTTCCCCCTGGCGGCCCGGTGACCACCATCCTCCAGAGGCCACTGGAGAGTCAGGTTTGGGCCTGCAGTGACGAGACACATGGGGCCTCACCAGATGGGGGTTGAAACGGCCCTTTCCTCCCCATCCCAACGAGACCCTGAGTCGCTGCCTACAAATGGTTTCTCTGGCTCCTGATCAAGCTGATTAACGGCCATGATAACAGAGACTCAGAAACAAATCTCAAAACCCAGCGACTTCTGGCAGAAATGCATCTGAACCGCATACAAGGTGGCCGCGGTCTCAGAGCTTATTGGAAAGCCAGGTATGAGCCGGCGGTGATGGGGCAACTACAGTCTAATGGTAAGGGGGGTGGTACCGGCTCATCCTTCACGCCCTACCGAGGACACGAGTTGCCCCCCACTAGCGGCTCTCCAGCACAGCCATGGCTCCAGAGGCAAAAGGACTTAATTCAGAGCCCGGCAGCTTGCGGCAGAAAAATGAATGGACCATATGTTAAACTATGGCGCCATGCCTCCCCGGGAGGGAAAGAGTGTTGCTCCCTTCCACATTTTTCCCCCCCGGGCAGCAAGGTGGCCGCCTCCTCAGAGCTTATTGGAAAGCCAGGTATGAACCAGAGTTGATGGGGCAACTGCAGTCTCGTGGGAAGGGGGATGGTACCGGCTCGTCCTTCACACCTTACGAGGTCACGAGTTGCCCCCCACAAGCTGCTCTCCAGCACGGCTATGGCTCCAGAGGCAAAAGGATTTAATCCAGAGCCCGGCGGCTTGTGGCAGAAAAGTGAATGGACCAGGCGTTAAACTACAGTGCCATGCCTCCCCCGGAGGGAAAGGATGTTGCTCTCTTCTGCATTTTCTGCCCCCCGCAGCAAGGTGACTGCTGCCTCAGAACTTATTGGAAAGCCAGGTATGAACCTGCGTTGACGGGGCAACTGCATTCTCATGGGAAGGGGGGCAGTACTGGCTCATCCTTCACGCCCTACCGAGGTCACGAGTTGCCCCCCATGAGTGGCTTTCTGGCATAGCCATAACACCAGAAGCACAGACACCAATCTCGTAATTATCTGGCTCTTCGCAGAAATCCAAAATCATTATATGATTCTCATAACCAGCTATAGAAAACAAAATATTTCACAATGCCTTTTCAGTAATTCTGATTGTTGGGGGGGAAATTTTAAACAATAATGGTGCATCTTTTGTCAAAATAATGAATGTAATCAATGTAGAGAAGAGTTACGTGGAAATCATCTGCCTCACAGGCATTGGGAGGGGGTGGAAGGGGGTATATAGGGGTTCTTGGTGGTGAAAAATGAGTACGGGTGAAGGGAAAGGTATTTGATCATTGTATGACTGAGACTTAAACCTGAAAGCTTTGTAACTTTTCCAACAGTGATTCAATAAATAAATTTAAGAAGAAAAAATAAATAAAATTATGGAAAAAAAAGTAAGGTGGAGTTCATGCCCAATTCAATCAGCTAATCAGTGACTGAATAAATAGCAGCACTCCTACATTAAAAAAAAAAGAATTCATGCCAGTCTGTCTCACTATCTCTTTGGCAACATGGACACATTCACATGATTATGGAGAAAGTCTGCCCAATAATTACTCGGCTATTTTATCTTAATAGGCCTACAATGAAAATACATTATCATTTTCACTGTTTCATGGAGAAATTATTTACAATGAAGTTAGAAATTACTTTGACCTTGAAAAGAGAGTTGAATGGTCATCAAATGAACCCAATAAAATCAGCATGCTGAAATGAGTTAGAGAGAGAGGGACAGACATAGAATTACCACACTCATTTATGGATTATAAAGTAACATAAGAGGAGACTAACACCTAAGGATAGTAGAGATAAGGGCAGGAGGATCGCTCCACGACTTGGAAGCCCGCCTCACATGCTAGGGGAAAAGGAGCTGGGATTGAGAATGGACCACTAAGTAAATGATGCTTGGAGGGCTTGCTTGGGATGGGAGATATATTCTGAAAGTTGACTATGGAGCAAATATGATGGCCACTCAGTACCTGTATAGCAAACCTAACACCCAAAAGGAGAGGGAGTAAGAGGGAATGTGCATACCACAGAGGCTGAGGGTGGTGTTGGGGTGGGGTGGTGGGAGGGATACTAGGACATTGGTGTGGAGAATGGGCACTGGGGGAGGAATGGGCACTTGGTCATTGTATGACTGAAATGTAATCAGGAAAGTTTGTAAGTCTGCAACCGTTTCTCATGATGATTCATATATAAATAAAGTAAGTAAGTAAGTAAGTAACAATCTCCAGGTGATAAAGATCACACACAAATTCTTCACTTTACATACTTGGAAGGGCTGGAGTGATAGCACAGCGGTAGGGCGTTTGCCTTGCACACAGTCAACATGGCCGACTCGAGTTCGATTCCTCCGCCCCTCTCGGAGAGCCCAGAAAGCTACCAAGAGTATGTCACCCACACAGCAGAGCCTGGCAAGCTACCCGTGATGTACTCGATATGCCAAACACAGTAACAAGTCTCATGATGGAGACATTACTGGGCCCGCTCGAGCAAATCAATGAACAACGGGAGGACCGTGACCATGACATACTTGGAAATGAATCTCAATAGCTTTCAGCAATGTGCTTTCTTCTCACTTTGCACGTAAACCAAGAAGCTCAGTCTGCTGAGACCCTATCAAGTGGGTTTCATGCATTTTAACCCACTTGATAGGTCCTTTTATGGATTTATCAAAATGAGTATTAATACAATAGTTTAAATACCCAAGCATGTTAATCTGAAACAAAATAGTTAAGTACTAGTAAAAAATTGAGTTGACTTGGTTGTTTAAATTACCTCTTTGCATACACATTCAATTTTTTTTAACACTTTCAGGTATTCTCAGGATGCATAACATTATAACTCTGTATACTATTAATTGCTTTACCAACGCTGTGGCTGGATTTGTTCACACTTCCTGATGAGGAAGAAGAGCAGGTTTAGAAATCAATTGGAAGGATAAAAATGTGTTGAGAATAAAATTCACTCTCCAGTATAGTTTAACAGACATGAAAACTCATTTCATCAAAAACATAATTTCCCACAGACAAATATAGGAGGGTGGGTAAGATATGTTTCTTCCTCTCTGGCTTCACATGAAGAAGGAAAAATATGAGTCTCATAATTTTAAACTGAGGCAGTGATTTTGTCTGTTTTGTTCTCTGATATATTTCGAAAGTCTAGGCCACTACAAGGCATACAAAAAGCTTAATAATTGCCTATTGAAAATTAATGCCACCCTATATTTCAGTTTTAACATGCAAAGTAGTTTTATATCTTTCTCAATCAGGTTTTGCTTCAATATAATTTCTAGAAGACTAATATATTACTTTAGCTATTATGTAAGGATCCTAGAAGATATTAGTTGTAGACTATGAATTATGAAATATAATAATGAAATTCCATTGTCAGCTAGATTGGAGGTGTGTACTATTTCTGAGATTTTTAATACTTATCATCCTTGATCTCCCTGAATTGCTTCCACCAGCTGCTGAGAATGCAGCTAGTATTTGCAGTACAGTGACAGGTACTGTAGAAATTTGGTCTCCAGTGGTCTCAGTGGTGAGAATTTTTTCTTTCTTTCTTTCTTTCTTTCTTTCTTTCTTTCTTTCTTTCTTTCTTTCTTTCTTTCTCTCTCTATCTCTCTTTTTCTCTCTCTCTTTCTTTCTTTCTCTTTCACATAATGATGCTTTAAAAATTCTATGTAGTTATATATTTGGAGTCTTTTTAAAATATGGACCCCAGCTAATACAATATTCACATGATTGGACGTGAGATTGCTTTCGGTCTATTTACTATCTGATAAAGATCTTAACTTTTTAGCGTAATTATTTTTTTGCTTTTTGGGTCACACCCGGCGAAACACAGGGGTTACTCCTGGCTCATGTACTCAGGAATTACTCCTGGCAGTGCTGAGGGACCATATGGGATGCTGGGAATCGAACCCGGGTTGACTGCGTGCAATGCAAACACCCTACCCGCTGTCCTATCACTCCAGCCCTGTAATCTTTATGAATGTTCTGTGCTTCCATAGTGTTTGTAATTTTGACATGTGAGGTTAAAAATGAAGAACCTGGAGATTTTATCAGACATTGATTGTCTCTTTAATAAGAGCTTAATACAGCTTGATAGCAATAGTGATCACTGTAAATAATGGGAGCTCTTATAAGATAAACAGATAATTAGATAATGAATTAGATAAATTTTCCAGTCTTCTCAGCCAATTCTGGTATCAGTTTGTCTAGTCCCAGCCTGCTACAGTCAGCCTACATTGTGCCCTCTGAGGGTCTCGATTACTCAGGAATTTTTTTCCTGGAGAACAGCTTCTACTCACAGGTGAAGAAAGCAGGAGGAGTGAGTATTTTACTTCCTTTGCCCTTTGATTGGAACTGCTCAAACATCATCTTCAAAGTGCTCTAACTTTTAAAGAAAGCATATAACCTGCTGTTTTCTTTGAGAACTTGCATGTTTTTATCATTTGGATAGTTAATTCTTCTTCACATTATTTTCCATATTCTGACCATCCTATTTCTCACCTATTAAAAAATTAGGTAATTCCCTAATAAATCACTTCTATATGAAACTTACAGCCAAATATACTACAACATTATTAAACATATGGTACTCAAAAATAGTTTTTTTCCTAGTACTGTCCTTACATAATTGTCAGTAGAACCTAGTAAGACTAGTACAGCTGAACTGACAAACCACTAGATAGCACTAAAACTACTGGTTCAGAATGCATTTTCCTTGCAGCATCATCAGCTTTGTCCCTGACTATGGTGTCTGAAAAAGAATTGAGATGCTCCGTTATCTCCACTGTATCTTCTGAGTATCTTCTTTCAATACAATATGAAGTCTAATTAAGGCATTTATATGTGTCTTTAAGTTTTCCTATCAAGACTAGAAAGTTAGAACTTTTATCTAAGTCTCTCACATAGTGTGTTCTGTTCTGAATCAAAATGCTCAATTGATTTAATACCAAAAATTCACCTTGCCTTAATAAGGGAAATACAAGATTCTAATGTCGGGATTGTCTAGCCCGGGATATAACAAACTATGTGCCTGACAAGTCGTCATGAAAACTGTGGATTTTTAAAAATCAAAGTATTGCAAGTGTGATTTGGTATTTGAAAAACATAAACCTTTGCTCCATAAGGCCTTATGCAAAACTTTGATTGTTATTTCTTAATTAGATTTTCCTCAAGGTAGCAGTTAGGTCAGTAGAACTTTTTTGTTGTCTGTATAGTGACACTTTGGGGCTATTAGAATGTAAAGTAATGGAGATGAGTTCTGAACTCTTTCAGCCACTTAGAGCAGGATTTTAAAAAGTAGGTTTCTTTCACAGAACATTGCAGTAGGGTAAAAGGCTCCCACAGAAATACAAATAACTGTGGGTGGCAATAAATATTTGTAAACAATATGCTATGTTAATATATTTTAAGAATGAAGTTTATATGACTATTGAATATTTACTTAATGGACAATCTCATGTTTGGGATTGCAACTCATCATTTAAATCTTCATAGCTGTGCATAAGCATTGGCTTATGAGCTGCAAAAATCTTCCCTCATTTTTGACTTGAAATTTCTTTCTTTTTTAGATTTTATTTATTGAATCACCGTGAGAACAGACACAAAGCCTTTCAGTTTAAGTCTCTGTTGGTCATACAATGATCAAACATCCGACCCTTCACCAGTGCACATTTTCCACCACCAGGAACCTCAGTATATCCCCACTCCCAACCCCCTCCCCGCCTGTGTGGCAGATTTCCACTTTACTCTCTCTCTCTCTCTCTCTCTCTCTCTCTCTCTCTCTCTCCATAGATCACATTCAATATTACAACAAAATACCCAACATTATTATTTGGAATTTTCCCCAACATTCAGACCTGCGAAAAAGACATCATTAGATAATTTGTTTTCTATTGCTGATTATGAAGAGCATATGATGTCGTGTGGCTGCAATAGAGGCCACGTGATTTGGATTTCTGATATTTTAGTAATAAGCCTAGACGGATTACTGACAAAAGCTCTTGGGTTCTGAGATTGGTTTGTATGCCTCTGGGATCATGGTCATTCAGGAGCCAGAGGAGGCATTTGTGGGTGGTAACCTGGGGCCTTGTCAGGGCAGGGAGCAGGGCCAATTCTACCCCCCATCCCATGAGGGCCCCCTGTGCCTCGTCAATGCAGTATCATACCTGCTTGTCCATTAGGCTCTAAAAGATGGAGGCCACCATGATGCCGCCACAAGGGGGGAATGGCAGAGGAACAAACACACTTCCCCTCTCAGGATGGCATAGCACCGTAGTTAAATACACAGTCCAGATGCATCTCGGTTTGCCATTATATTTTGCTCAGATTTTCCCACCACCATTCAAGCCTGCCTTCCAGGAAAAGACGCTAGATCATTTACTTTCCACTGCTCACTTTGCATATCAGAAAATGTCACACGGCTGTATAAGTGGCCGCGTGGTTCAGAAGAATAGTCCTGGTGCCTGCATACTGGAGACATGCTTGTAGAAGCTCATGGTCACTGGGATTCTGTCTGGAGAAGGCAGGGAGACAGTGCCTATCCCATCCGGGACCTTCCGATATCGGCTCAGTATGGGGCCCAGAGAATTCTCCGGGAGTTGTGGAGCCCACTAGCCAGATGCTTTTCTTTGCTGCTGTGTGCTCAACTTGAAATTTCTTGAGTATTTTCCATGACCACATTGTGCTTGTTTCTTATGTCCTTCCTAAATGTAAATATCTACTAAATATATATATAAACCTCCTATTTTATCAATTATTCTGGATGTTTATTGCTGCATGAGGACAATGCTTAGTTGTGTAAAATAGTAACAATCATTAAATCTGACTAAGGCATCTGAAATTTGTGTAGTGCTCCATGGAGGGCTTATCTTATTTTCATGGCATCTCTGCTAAAGATCAACTGCAAGATAACACAGATGTGCGTGGAATTTGAGAGGTTTGGTTGCTAACCATGGTTACCACTTAGACTTTAGGGACAGCATGTTGAGCAAGCAGAGACAATGATGACTGCTCCTCAGCTCAGGTGTGCAAATGAGCACGTAGGTGAAAAACAATATCGGTGGCTTTAGAAATGCCCCAGACATTGAACTGACCCAGGAAAGGCAACAACACTGGACTTGCCTACTCTCACAGAGGTGTGGGTTCTGGGGCAACAGTAACTCACATGAAAGCCAATTAATTTCTCCATTCATATTACAATGTACTCATCTCAGCCATCATTACCTAAATCTTATGAGGTCAGTCTGGCTTCCCTCCCCCCCACATTAAGCCAGTAGTCTAACTAGCCTATACCAATCAAACTATTCACGAAAGTTACCGAAGTAACATGAACAGGAAAATTTTTACAAACCTTATCTAGAAGAACACACCCCCTGATATCTTACACCCCGCATAAGACAAACAGGAGCAAAATTGATGAACATAATATTCTTGAAAGGGAAAGAGGAGACCACCATTGACTGAGCTTGTACAAAATTTTCCATGCCGTGAGAGGAGGACACTGAGAGTGAATTGGAGGGATACTCCTCCAACATACTCCTACTATAGCAACATAGGGAAATAGCACTTGTTTCCACCAAGAGTTGTGGATGAAGAAAACAGCCTTGAAATCTCAACAGAGAATGCCCAAATACAAAATATCTCTGATCAATTCAGAGATGAAACGGTAGGGGTGTTCAACGTGGTCAAAGATACAGTGAAATAGGAAGCCAATAAGATGCTTTCAGAAATAAAAAAATAAGATGTGTCAGAAATAAAAAAAATTGGATTATGAAATAAGAAATTCAGTGGCTGCCCTCAGCAGTTGAATGACAATAGCCAAAGACAGAGTCTGTGCCTTCAAGATGAATTACAGAAATCATACTGGTTAAAACAGAAGATGGAAAAAGACCTTAAAATAGCTTCTTCAGGGACTTTGATATTAATTAAAGAAAAAAAAATGGAATCTTTGGAGTACCAGAAGGAGAGGAGGATACATGAATGATGTAGTAACAGTTAAAAAATATCATTGCTGATAAGTTCATAGAGTGGAAGAATGCAGGCATTCATATATATCCAAGAATCCCAAAGGGTACCAGTTAAAAGAAACACTAATAAACAGATTCCAAGATGAATACAGAAGGTAGAGATATAATACTGCAAGCAGCAAGGTTAAAAAAGGAAATCATATAAAAAGGAGCATCCATTTACATTATATGATACCATCCAGGGCTGAAGACCTTGGTGGGCTATAGTGAAAAAACTCAATGAAATGAATTCCTCACCAAGATACTATATTCAGCTAGGTGTCAGGCTCGAGGGAAGCAATACACTACTTCATGTATAAAAAATATAATGAACTTCGTAGACTCAAAACCAAGATTAATAGAGAGACTGAAGGTCTACTAATAAGGGAGATATCCTTCGCCCCAGGCATCAGTACCAGTACCAGTTAGGGATTTGCCCAAAGCACATTTGTTAAACTGAATTGAAAGAAACACAAAGAATCAAGACCCTAATTTCAACCAGAGAGGAGCAAGATGCCCAGTAGATGCCCATTTCAACCCTTTTGGCACTGCTCCCCAGAAATTGATTTCCTTGACCGAGAGATGAAATTTAGCTCTTTTAAAACATTGAAGGTAAACATATCCAGGACAGAGGTTGCTCAGAGGAAAACTCTTTCTAATTCTGCCTTTGTGCAGTTGCCTTGCTGAAAGCATAAGTCTACAAAACATTCTCAGA
Source organism: Sorex fumeus (assembly GCF_029834395.1). Lineage (NCBI taxonomy): Eukaryota > Metazoa > Chordata > Mammalia > Eulipotyphla > Soricidae > Sorex > Sorex fumeus. The sequence continues at coordinate 49,614,494 of NW_026606059.1, read as the reverse complement.
AAGGTTCATGCCCAGATTTGATTTCATCCTGTTCGACTACTAGAGTGTGACTGTTCTGACTGGGAGAGCAGCAAAGCCTGCCTGGGCCAACCATTCGGGAAGGACATGGAGGGCATGTGGGGCAGTGGAGAACAAGAATCATTAAGCTGTCATTGCTTGTCTGGCTTCAACATTTGGTTTTGATACATCATTGGTTCATAGCTACGGGATGGCAGCTTGGAGAAAACTGACCTTGGGCACCCTACCAAGGTATATATTGCTTAAACCAAGGAGGGAGCCCAAGGAAAGTGAGACATCATTAAAGGAACTTACTGCAATCACACCACTGGCTCAAATCATCTACCCTCTACCTGACTGTGAGTGGACGTACAATTAGAAAAGCCTAGTGCAAAGTTGGAGGAAGTATTCATAACATTGCCGCAGAGACATTCTGAAGGTGCCTCGGGTGTGTTCAGCACAGGACTAAGAATGAGCATGCTTCCCAGTACACATGTTAAAAAATTGCTTCAAATATTTTTGTGCCCCAGGCTCAGGGGGAAAGAGTGATTACTCAATTCTTCCCCAGCTTTCAGTCCACCTGACCTGGAACTCCTCACTTTTTGCTTACCTACTGACAATCTTACCGTAAGACATTCAGAGTGGGAGAAATGCAAACCAGGCCATAGGTCTGGCTATGACAGTAGGGTTCTCTTTGTCACATCTACTTTTCCTTAGGGTTTGAACAGGCATGAAAGTAGCAGAACAGACAGTAGCAGAATGATTTCTTCCCTTTTTCTATTTCCTGGAACACGTTTTCTATTTCCTATTTCCCCAACTTTTTCAGTTTCCCACTCCTTTTTCAGTTGTGAGCCTCATCTCAGCCTAAAAAGTGGACATTCTCACCTTAGCTTTATATCAAAGTAGGTGGAGATTCATGCAGGGAAATCATGGCAAATTCCTTGTTCAATGTGAGAACAAAACTGGCAGTCTGCACTATGCATGAGCAAAGTTACCTGTGGGTGGTATAACGACATATGGAAGGCTGTGGGTTTGGCGCAGATCTCCAAACTCCTGACTTTGCCTTTTTTCACAACTTATTTTTTCTTCCAGCTAAATTGCTGCAATATGTGCTCCTTGGCTTCGGCAAAAATGACCACCCAAGCACTCAGACTTGTATACAACACAAAATGAAGACCCTGACTTCAGACCATCTCAGGACCCTTTGCAGCCAAACATACACTGTGATATCTCTGGGGCGAATTCGCTCTCAGGTGCTTCAAACAAGTCAAATCAAGAGCACAGTGACAAATACAGGGAGAGACTGTAGGGTCTTCAGACTTTGTCTCCTACAGGTTGAGGACACTGCATTTCCATACAGACTAGAATATGTGCATTCCCAGGACAACCAGGCCAACTTCTGTGTAATTCATGCTATTCTTCAGGACTGGGTGTGAAAAATGGATTATTGTGAGTCAGAAAATGATGCAGTTGATTTTGATTGCTTGTGCTATTTATAGTTTCATCCTACAAATCTTTTATGAAGTTCTATATCTAACGAGCCCTTCCTGAAAGATGTTACATTCATTTTAGATTTGCGCTGTGTCCCATTTCCTTGCTTAAGCTAAGTGAATTAAAATATGGAAGACCTGTGCAGTGTAGCTTGCTGATTCTTTGCAAATGATCTCGGGGATGCTACTAACTCTTTGAAAACTCTTCAATCAAACAAGCTATTTAATATGACACTATGCCAGGTTGTGATTGGACATACAAAATGTGGATTTTGAATGTCAAAAGGGAAATATACTTTCTTTTTCTTTTCTTTTCTTTTTTTAATAATGTAGGAATACTGCTACTTTTTCAGCCATTAATGAAGCTGATTGAATTTGGTATGAAATCCACATTTTTTTAAATTGTATCACTGTGAGATAGAGTTATAAAGCTTTCATGTTTGAGATTCAGCCATACAATGATGGAACACCCATCCCTCCACCAATGCACATTTTCCACCACCCACATCCCAGTCCTCCCCCTGTATCTATGGCAGACAATTTCCCCAATACTCTCTACGTTTGGAAATTATATTTTGTTCAAAATTTTCAACCACCATTCAAGCCTACCTTCCAGGGGCAGAGGCTAGATAATTTATTTTTCATTGCTCATTTTGAGTGTCATGAGAACTCACACAATCAAGATTATAAGTGGAAATGATTGGACTCCAGAGACATCTCTGGATGGCACTAATCCATTTCGGGATTCAACTGGGAGTATCTGGGCCAGGGCTGTTGGTGTGCTAAGATGGTGCCCGGAAGCAAATTGTTAGTGTGACAGCCAGTGGGAGGAAAATTGGGTAGGGAGAGCCCAGTGCCTCTGCTACTCTGGCCTGGAGATTCAGTCCAGGAACCCACATACCTGGGTCTTGCTTATGGAAGCTCTTGGTGACTGGGATTCCATCTAGAATAGGTGGGAAGTACTATTTTTAATTTGTCATTTTAAATTTTTATCCTACATGCAGCCAACATGGCCGACCCGAGTTCGATTCCTCTGCCCTTCTCGGAGAGCCTGGCAAGCTACCGAGAGTATTCGATATGCCAGACACAGTAACAACAAAGTCTCCAATGGAGACGTTACTGGGCCCGCTCGAGCAAATTAATTTGTTTATTTTATAAATGATAGTTTCTCATGCACAATATTTGGGATATCTTTTCTAATTATCAGTAAAATGGAAATCCAAATACCTATATTTGGATTTATAGTGACCTATATTTATTGGATTTATAGTGACCTATATTCTTTTAGGATTGTTGAGTCTTCTGATCTCTTGAAAAATAAAAATATCATTTATTTAACATTATATTTGAGTCTTACCAGAAAACTATATTCTAAAAGTGGGCCTTCTGCTTCCCTAAGGGAAGTTTAACTAACTTCCATGAACAGATCGAACAGATCACATGTCATGCAAATGGTGATAAAATTAGGACCGTGTATCTGGCATGGATATTTCCAGGCAAATAAAAGTGGTGGGAGAATTAGTCTGAGGAAGTAAAATGTGAGTGCAGTGAAAGAAGCATCAGAGTGATTGTGTTCAGGGAGAAGCTGGTTGTTGGTCTTGAGTGTTCATAGGCTATAGCAGAATTGTGGATGGATGAGCAAGCCATCCATCCACAATTCTGCTATAGCCTATGAACTTCATAGTGACTCTGCTCACTTCTGCCTACAGGAGAGTGGCTATAGTAGCTAGATATATATTTGTTTGAGAGCCCATTCCGATAAGTTGTGATGCTGTGCTGTCAGAAAGCTGCCTAATTGGGAGGTCAGTAATGCCTTGAATGCACAGAACAGGGCCTACAAAGCAACAAATTAGTTTGCCCAGAAATTCCAACCTTGAAATTCACCTGTGATCTAAAGCCAGCTACTAAGCCAGGTGTGTCACAAGGCAACCAAAGTAGCAGCAAAGAAATGGCAAATGTTGGAAATCCAGATAGTTGGCAATTTTTGAGGATCCAGCACTCACACCAAACAAAAAAAATTGTAAATACTCCCAAGATCCCAATTGTATTTGGCTTCAACTCTCTTTATTTGAAATAGCGGACCTATTTTTATTTTTTAAAGAAACTTACTGAGGTTCAGAAAGTGCTATTCCATTCTCTGCTGCCAGGATATTAGTTTTGTATATCCCAGTGGAGAGGATAGCATCGGTCTTGCAGACACAGCCCTATGGTGCATCTTTCCCAGGTCTTCCATGTTTCTAGCTTTCTCCCCAATGCAACTGTCTCTTGATCCATTTATTTCTGTTGTCAGAGGAGAGATATGCTATCTTTCCAGAGTGCGGATATAGCTTTCTGCGCTTGGCTGCAGACCCCTCCGGAAAGCAAAAACCAAGGTCGGAGACACTGATCTGTTCTCCATAATATAAGGAGGACACGTCTCAGCCCGACAGATAATTTTCTAGGGACAGAAAAATGCGTTTTGTGGCATGTAGAGAAGCCAGACATTGGAAGTTATGGTAACTATCTTTTCTCCCTACTTTTAGTATAATATATTGTTACTGCTTTAGACACACCAGTTAATGTTGTGTGGGCACAAGCCATGCCTAACACGGACTCATGGACTCATTGTTATCGCATGGATTAGGGCTCCATGTCCTTTCACTTCTCATTACCAATGTTGCTTGTATAAGTTTCTTCCCTGGCACATTGCCCGTATTTGTTAGCTCTAACTAGTCTTTCCAAACCAGCTCCATTACCCTTGGCTATAAAATTCATACACATAGAGTCCGGAGGGATAGTAGAGCAGGTAGAGCAATTTGCCTTGCACATGGCCAACCCAGGTTCAATCCCTGGTATTCCATATGATTCCCAGAATGCTATCATAAGTAATTCCTGAGTATCCCCTGAGTAACAGGAGTAATCCCCGAACATCTTTGACTACAGCCTTTAGTAACAAGACACCACCTAAAGGGAGGTCATACTCAGTGCTTATTGGCATTTATCACATGTATTACATCTTTCTTACACTTGTATGTTCACCTTCGTGCTTCTTTTATAGTGTGAATGCTTTGAGTGTGAGATCTCCTTCCTACTTATTTGTATCTTCAGATTCTCAAGAAAGTATTCTATGAATGAGTATAAATACGTGTGGACATGCAATATGGATTCTAAATGAACTTCAAGTTGATCCTAGATGGGTTTTCTGATATTTGATTGACTGCTTTCTCAAAGGGCAGTTTGATGCAATGGACATAGTCACTTGAGTTAAACGAGTGTGAAACAAAACACTGAAATAATGGTACTGCTTTTCAAATACCAGTGTTCTTTTTGCATTTCACTTTATTTTTTAGGAGATTTTGGTTGAATAGACCATGACAAATGCTCATGGTCTATACCTGGCCGAGTGCTCAGCTGTGATCTCTGACTGTACCCAGGGCACCCCTTGTGATGAGGTAGATCAAACCAGAATTGGCTGCCTGCCTTGCCCCTTTTGTATGATATTTTTGGCTTTTTAATGTCACAGTGGTTCTTAAACATCTAGGGACATGTACTTTACTTGATGTCTTTTGGTTTTATTTTTATATTGTTATAATGGCTTAGTTTACAGAGTTACAACTGTGCTGAAGTATATAGTACTGATGTACAAAGTTGGTGCACAAACAGCAATGAACTCTGTTCCTACACATCTTGTTTGACCCTCTTTCTACCTACACCTATCTCCCCACTGTTACAGTTTCTGTGCATATTGTTATTTATAGTGGAAGTGCTTTCAGTACCAGTTGACTAAGCTTCAAATAGTGGGAGGAAGTAAATGAGGACTGTGAAGAAATAGATGTTCATTAAGCATGGCGATATATAAACGTATATTCCAGTACTTGAAGGCGTACCAGGACAAAATTGTCCTATACATTGAAAGTCATCAAGGAGATTTACATAACTTTCTATATAAACATATGACTTTCTAAGAAACTGCTCAGTTGTCTCAATATATTTACTGAGAAAAAGGAATATTCAAACTTCTCCTGTGTTATACTTGCCTCTTTCAATAAGTGTTTTGCTGAAGATAGAGTAGACTTAGTTTGGGTTGCTATAACATAATACTCCAGAGCAGCTTACCTGGCTAATGTCTGTCACAGTTCTGGAGCCTGGGACATCTAAGATAAACATATGATATGGCATGAAAGTTGTTTTGAGGGTGTTTTTTTTTCAGTTCACAGAAGCTTCTTTTCTCATATGTCCTATTAAAAAAGGGAAGAGAGATGTCTTGGGCCTCTCATGATTTATCAAATTCCTGAGGGGAAATCACCACACCACTTGCCCAAGTTCGATGCATTTCAAAATCTCTAGGAAATATATATTGCCACTTAGAATAGCTATTATTAAGTTCATAGGTACTATTATATTTTACAGTGGTATAATTCCATGTTGCAGTGGTAAAAGTCAGCACAAATTTTCAATTTGTAGCCACAAGTGTGTGGAGGGCTGAAGGTAGGTAAGACAGAGAATAGGCTACTATGACAATAATAACTGGGAATGATCACGATGGACAAGATATGAGGGTTTAAAGTAGGTAAATGATTAAAAGCAATTCAATTGGATGGAAGAAGAATGAGTGGACATGACATAGATATGACAGGGATATGATATATATCATAGAAGTGAAGAATATGGATACTGAAACACCTGACTTTGTTCAATTGTAAAAGGACTTTATCAAATTGAAACTCACATATTAACCAGTTGACTGATATATATTTTCAATGCCCTTTGGGTTAAAAGCAATAGAAGACCCAGTTTTTGGTGTTTCTTCGAATTCGCTCACAATTCTTATTTGTCTTTCCTTTTATTCCTGGGAATTACTTATGTGCAGTTTACAATTTTCTTTTATTCACTTTGGAGTTTGTCAGAGACTTGCTTTGGTCAGTGAAATGGGACTGGAAATTAGAATTTTTAAGTTGCAATTTATAAGCTGATATCTTAAAAATAATAGCTGATATATTATTTTTTTGCTTTTTTTGGGGTCACATCCGGCAATGCACAGGGATTACTCCTGGCTCATACACTCAGGAATTACTCCAGATGGTGCTCCAGGGACCATATGGGATGCTGGGAATCGAAGCCGGGTCAGCTGCATACAAGGCAAATGCCCTACTCGCTGTGCTGTCGCTCCAGCCCCAGTAGCTGATATCTTGATGCCAGCTCTGTAACCTTTGTGGAACTTTCTATGACCCTTGGGAAAAGAATATGTAACAGATGGTTCATCTGAAGCAAGATTATGATAAAACTTTCTGCTGTGGTAAATTAAATGAAATTAGGAATAGTTTCTGAGTACCACAATGATAATGACAATAAAAATCTTATTAAACAATAATAATAGATAACTTGAAACAATTTTTTTTGTTAAACAAGTCTATTTTAAATCGCATACTCAATTTTTTTGGTTTTCTCCACTCATTAACCAATCCATGTATCCATGTCTTCACATAACTTCTATCCATCCATCCATCCATCCATTCATCCATCCATCCATCCATCCATCCATCCATCCATCCATCCATACTTACATTCATACATACATAAATTTTCTTTCTTTCCACTTATCCAATAATCACATATGCAGCAATCTTAATGTTTTTGTTCACTGTATCTATGCTGTTTCACTGTATCACTGTCACCCTGTTGTTCATCAATTGTCTCAAGCAGGCCCCAGAAACGTCTCCTTCATCCTAGCCCTGAGATTTTAAAAGGTGCCACATTTGAGGCTCGTTCAGGGTCAGGAGAATGAGACCCATCATTGTTACTGGTTTTTGGCATATTGAATATGCCACGGGGAGTTTGCCAGAGTCTGCCATGTTGGCAGGATACTTCTGGTAGCCTGCCAGGTTCTCCAGAGTAGAAACTAGATAATAAGATGTCTGCTTGCTTCCAGGAGAAAGGTTTTATAGTCTCTGGGTCTTGCCCATTGATGGGATTACATAGCGCAGGGGGCAGTTGGTGGGTGTAACGCCTACATACTGGAAGATGGGGGATCTGGGTGGAGGAGGCCCCAGTCCCAATCTGAGCAGGCTTGGAGATCTACGCCCCGGGTCCCGCACACCTGGGTTCCTCTGCCTGCTTCTTCATGCGTGAGACTTGTCCGAACGTGTGGAGAGTGGTCTTAAGCATGGCTGTGGCTAGAACCGGAGATCTTCAGTTGCCGGGGCTCTGCTCAGAGTGAGGAGGGAAACTCAACCCACTGTCCTCCAAGGAGCCCCAGTGAGGACAGCCAGGTGTGGAGGCAGGAGACTCTGTGCTGTTCTTTTCCGGGAGCAGGGTTTTATAGTCTCTGGGTCTTGGCCGTTGATGGGATTACACGGCACCGGGGGCAGTTGGTGGGTGTAATGCCTACGTACTGGAAGATGTATGTTGTATAATACAGTTAATATATTAGACCTATATTCTCTTACTCCCCACCCCTAACTCCCTAATAAACACTGCTCCTGGAATGGCTTGCTAGAAATTCTCAGTGGCATTCAGTTGAGTTACTGGATGCGGAAGAAGGGGGAGGAGAACCTTCTTTGATCTGGTATTAGGATGCTTTGGGTAGCAGGAACAAAATTTGACACTAACTAGATGATGCAATAGGGAACTTATCTCACATATCAAGAATTTCAGGGGGTAGTTGGATCCAGAGCTATATGAATTACCCATTCAATATCAGCCTTCAGGAGCTTTTGATCTCACTTTCTCTTTCTCTCCTTTGTCATTATCCGTTGGCTTCTTTCTGCTGAGAAAATGGTGGCATCAGTACTGAGCAGCACATCTGGACATAACAAAATGTAGTAAAGGAATAGATTCTTTTTTGTTTATTTTTTCCTAGAAGCAAAGTCATTTTCCTGAGAAACATTCAATCCACCACTCTTTTCTGTACACTTCTCTTAATGCTTCAATTGCACTTAGGATGACCATTTCTAAACCAGTCACAAACAGAGAGACGTTGGATGTCTAAATTAATAAGACTAGTCCTTGGAGGTGGTTTTGACATCAGCTCTCTCTCTTTTCTGATATGAGAGAGATCAAAAAAATCTTATTTAGTAAGAAAAAAAAAGAGTTTAAATACAGGTGGACAATCATGATAAACATTAAGAGTAGAAAAAACAGGGGGTATGGTGCTACCAGCAGGTCAATCTGTACTTGTGAGGCAAGTGCATCAGCAGCCTGATAGAACTGTCAGACTTTCAGATACCCCTAAATTATTTCTGTGCCTTTGGCTAGACCCCAAAAACTTGGGGCAAAGTTTGCCAAGAAAGTAAACAGCCAAAAGTTAGGTGTGTGGGAGACACACACACAAACCACCTCTGGCCTAGCTATATAATTGGAGGCATGGCCTCTCTGGTTCCTGATCAAACTGCTTAATGGCCATGATCCCAGAGACTCAGAAATGAATCTCGGAACCCAAAGGCTTTTGGCAGAAATGTGTCCTGTTCCTGCAGTAGGTTACTGGCGCTGGGCCACTCCAGGTGGGAATAGATTTCATGCCTTGGCCTGTTCCCCCTGGCGGTCCAGTGACTTTTGTCCTCCAGAGGCCACTGGAGAGTCAGGTTTGGGCCTGCAGTGATGAGACACATGGGGCCTCACCAGATGGGGGTGGAACCGGCCCTTTCCTCCCCATTCCAACAAGACTCCGAGTTGCTGCCTACAAACGGCCTCTCTGGCTCCTGATCAAGCTGCTTAACGGCCATGATCCCAGACACTCAGAAACAAATCTCAAAACACAGCGGATTTTGGCAGAAATACATACGGACCGCATACAAGGTGGCCGCCGCCTCAGGGCTTATTGGAAAGCCAGGTATGGCTGGCGGTGACGGGGCAACTGCAGTCTCATGGGAAGGGGGGCGGTACCGGCTTGTCCTTCATGCCCTACCGAGGTCATGAGTTGCCCCCCATGAGTGGCTCTCTGGCATGGCCATGGCTCCAGAGGCAAAAGAACTTAATCCAGAGCCCAGCAACTTGCAGCAGAAAAGTGAATGGACCATGCGTTAATCCATGGTAACATGCCTGCCCGGGAGGGAAGGGGTGTCACTCCCTTCTGCCTTTTTTCCCATGGACAGCAAGATGGTGGCCTCCTCGAAGGTTTTTGGAACTCCAGGTATGAGCCGGTGGTGATGGGGCAATTGAAACCTCATGGGAAGGGGGGCGGTACCGGCTCATCCTTCATGCCTTACTGAGATCATGAGATGCTCTCCACGAGTGGCTCTCTGGCACGGCCATGACTCCAGAGGCAAAAGGAATTAGTCCGGAGCCTGGCAGCTTGTGGCAGAAAAGCGAATGGACCATGTGTTAAACTATGGTGCCATGCCTCCTCAGGAGGAAAAGGGTGTTGCTCCCTTCTGCCTTTCCCCCCACCCCCCCAGCAGCAAGGTGGCCGCTGCCTCAGAGCTTATTGGAAAGCCAGGTATGAGCTGGCAGTGACGGGGCAACTGCAGTGTCATGGGAAGGGGGGGGTACCGTCTCGTCCTTCACGCCTTACCAAGGTCACGAGTTGCCCCTCACAAGCGGCTCCCTGGCACGGCCATGGCTCCAGAGGCAAAAGGACTTAGTCCAGAGCCCAGCAGCTTGTGGCAGAAAAGCGAATGGACCGTGTGTTAAACTATGGTGCCATGCCTCCCCAGGAGGGAAAGGGTGTTGCTCCCTTCCGCCTTCCCTGCCCCAACCCCCCGGCAGCAAGGTGGCTGCTGCCTCAGAGCTTATTGGAAAGCCAGGTATAAGCCGGCGGTGAAGGGGCAACTACAGTGTCATGGGAAGGGGGGGTATCATCTCGTCCTTCATGCTCTACTGAGGTCACGAGTTGCCCCCCACGAGCGGTTCTCTGGCACAGCCATGGCTCCAGAGGCAAAAGGACTTAGTCCAGAGCCCAGCAGCTTGTGGCAGAAAAGTGAATGAACCATGTGTTAAACTACAGCACCATGCCTCCCCGGGAGGGAAAGGGTGTTGCTCCCGTTTGCCTTTTTTTTCCCTCCAGCAGCAAGGTGGCTGCTGCCTCAGAGCTTATTGGAAAGCCAGGTATGAGCTGGCGGTGATGGGGCAACTGCAATCTCATGGGAAGGGGGGCGGTACTGACTCGTCCTTCACGCCCTCCCGTGGTCACAAGTTGCCCCCCACAAGAGGCTCTCCGGCACAGCCATAACACCAGATGCACAGAAACCAATCTCGTAACGATCTGGCTCTTTGCAGAAATCTGAAATCATTATATGATTCTCATAACCAACTATAGAAAACAAAGTATTTTACAATGCCTTTTCAGCAATTCTGATTGTTGGGGGGGGAAATCTAAACAATAATGATGCATCTTTTGTCAAAATAATGAATGTAATCAATATAGAGAAGAGTTAAGTAGAAACCATCTGCCTCACAGGCATTGGGAGGGGTGAGAGGGGGGTATATTGGGGTTCTTGGTGGTGAAAAAGGAGTACCAGTGAAGGGAAAGGTGTTTGATCATTGTATGACTGAGACTTAAACCTGAAAACTTTGTAACTTTTCCCACAGTTATTCAATAGATAAATATAAGAAGAAAAAAATTATGAAAAAAAAGTAAGGTGGAGTTCATGCCCAATTCAATCAGCTAATCAGTGGTTGAATAAATAGCAGTACTCCTATATTAAAAAAAAGAGTAGGAAAAACAAAGGATAACTTTGAGTAATCTGTCCTCAATTGATCTGTATAAGTGATAAATGTTATTTTTCTGTTTTATATTTTGCTAAAAATATCCATCTTTCTTGAATGACATTTCAAAAGACTGAAGTAAGTTGGAAATCTTGTATTGACCCCTGGCCATTACCTTGTCTCCTGAGTGCAGTTGATAGCCATCTTCATGCACAAAGTCAAGGTTGGACCCTTAATACTGGTCATAACCTCCAAACACAATAAAAAACATCAATCTTCATTCTAGTCTTATGTTACATGAAAGAAGATTCACAGTGGTCAAGCTCTAGGAAAAGAGTTGGGAGCAAATTGACTACTTAATTAATGCTACTTAAGATACAAGTGTTTCCCACTTTTTGGAGGGAAAGCCACACCTGGTGGTGCTCAAGGATTACTCTTGGTGGTGCTCAGTGAACCATACAGGGTACTGAGGATTTAATCTAGATCAAGAGTATAAAAGGCAAATACTATCTCTCCTGTCTCGTTCTTCCCACATTTTGGTAGTCTTTTCTTCTATCTGGAATATAATAAATATCTTAAGGCAGAGTCACACACAAAGGATCTTCCAAGAATATTGATGGCTGTCAGTCTTATGATTATAGGAACACAACAATCATTGTGACATCATTTGAAAAAATGTATCACATGGTTGTGGCTTGTTCACTGATAGCCAGCAACATTTTTTTTCCTGATAGCATTCAACTGGCACACTTCATCCTTAGTGACGCATCACCACATCACGTGGCAGGAGGGGAGAAACCTGGCACTTGATTCAGCAAAATTACTTGGGCTGCCAAGTAGTCTTTGGAAAATATCTTGCCCCCCTCTCTGGGAGCATATTTTGCATGCCTCTTTGTCATATTGTAAATTTATTTGACAAAACCATCTGGGAACTTGCTGACAATTGTTCCCTTTATGCTGCAGCTTGGATTCTCTTGTCTCTGGGATTGTCACCAGACTTGGGGGCCCTGGCCCAAAGCAAGCAGAGGACACAGCTCTACACTGCTGAAGGGGTCAGAGGCCAAGAGTCACATGACTAGTCTGCACCCTGGAACTCTGCCTTTGTGTCCCAGGCTGGGTGGTCAAACAAAAACAAAAGGAGGCTGGAGAGCAGAATGGTGAGTAGGGCACGTGCATTTCATATAATTGAAGCTGGTTGGATAACCAGCACCACATATTGTCCCCTGAGACCTGTCAGGTGTGATCCCAAGAACCATTGCATGTGTACTCATAATCTAAACTAAGAAAAAACAAAGTAGTAGTTGGGTGCTGCCATTAAACTATTATATTTCTTCCTATTTTTTTCTGTAAAGCAACTGCCCTGTCCACCCCCCAACTCCCACCAACAGCCAAACTTGAGGCATAAGTAACCGCCCTCCACTATCTCAAAATTTCTGGTCAATAACCTGGTTGTTGCTGCTGGGATTTGCAGTTAAGGTTTTTCCCGAGAGTGGATAAGATTTCAGAATCATATGGCATTGCCTCAATTTCTTCCCTTAGGGATTCCTTCACAAGGAGAGAAAGAGGGTGAAAACAGGATGACAGAACCTGTCTTATTTATTATTAAAATTTGTTTTATTGTTGTAAATTATGGAGAATAAAATATGGAGAAAATATGCAGAAGTTTTATATGCAGAATTACTGGGTATACCCCAAATTAAAAACAAACAAACAAAATCAAACAAAAAGTCTTTTACATTTTATTAGACACCATAATTTTCAAAGTTATTCATAGTACTGGCTTTGACATACAATGTTCCATCTCTGATCCTGCCACAAGTGTCAATTTCCCTCCACCTGTAATCCTGTAAGTAATTTTTTTACTCTTAAACAGTGGGACATGATTATTGTTTTCTATGTGCTTTTAAATAGATAAGTTTCAAACTAGCAGCAGAGAACTGGCAGGTAGAAGATAAATTTAAACTTTCTCTTAGGTGGAAGTCAAATATGGTAAATACTTTTTAAAATTACCTCCTGAAAAGGAATCGACAAATCAGTTTGGTCATAAACCAAGGTAAGATGGTGGGGATTTTTGCTGGGAATGGTAAATGCAGCCTTGGCTTTGGTGTATTTGTTTCTTCATGTTGACAGGAGCAGAACAATTTTAGAGCAAGGTTGAAAAACACAATGTTATTTAATGACGTTTTATTATTGTCTCACATATAGTCAACTGTTTCACTTAAATACTAGTTACCAAGAAACATGGCTGATGTTAATGAAGACTTGCTGTAATGTCGCAATAATAATACTCTAAAAGCCTTGGCACTGTGAAAGGAATGATTCGGAATTCCTTCTTTTCAGAGATGCTTTAAAGATGTTGGAGTTTTTGTATACTAACCTGTTTTCCCTTTTCTTCTGAAATCATATCTCACAGATCCCATATTAGCATGAGCAATGACACGTGGTTCTGGGATTTGAAAGCTCTTGGTCCGGGATTCTGAGAGTGACGGGCAGAGCTTCAAGTCTTTTAATATGCCTAAGATCCTGACTGGAAAAACACCGTTGCCAGAATGAGGGTAGATGAAAACACTCTACTAATCCACTTCTTTTCTGATTTACAACTAGCCTAAACCCTTAAAATGTATTATTGAGAACTGCAGATACAATGCAGTCTAGAGGTAAATGAAACTGTAAATTCTGTTTGCTGGAAGGAAGGAGAGGAGGAGCTGCATTAGTGCTGATACCACAGTGCAGCACTAAGAAGCACTCAGGGGATGATGGGGATCTATGTTTTTCTGTCATCTCAGAGCAGCACTTAGGGAATGCTGGTATCTATCTCTTTGCAGCTCAGTTTCCTTTCAGATAACCTTTTGAAAAATTTTTAGAAAACCCAGCACTTACCAGGGTGCCCAAAGTGTCAGTAATACAGAAGATTATATATATGTATGTGTTGAGACTGCTTAAATCTCTGAATCATCATGTTTCAGCTGGGTAAGATTAATTCTATTTAGTAGATGCTACATTCTACCACCTGCAAAAACTGTCCGGAACAGTGGCAGACAGAATTACAGACAAAACATATGGCTGCGGGACTGGAGTGATAACACAGTGGATAGGGTGTTTGCCTTGGTTGACCAGGATCCGATTCCCAGCATCCCATATGGTCCCCTGAGTACAGCCAAGAGTGATTCTTGAGTGCATGAGCCAGGAGTAACCACTGTGCATCGCCAGGTGTGACCTCAAAACAAAACAAAACAAACAAAAATATGGCTTCTGTCTTTTGGTAGCCAATAACTTGCGAAGTTACAGACAGATTCAGCTCTGAAACCAGATATAAAATATTAAAAATGAAATCTTGAGAAAGGAATTTGAAAACGCTTATTAAAATGATAGATTATTTTTACTCCTTGATACAAGGTTTTCGCTTCTGAAAAAGAATAAACCAAAATTTCTAATTAAAAGGCCTAATTCAAAAAATCTTTTCCTTTCTCTACAATGGTGTGAAATATTTTTGTTACTAACAACAAATTAGTTATGATATAGCCATAATCTGAAGATTGTAATGCCATAAAATTTGTTTATGAAGGGCTGATCCAAACCAAGTAATTATGACACCTACCAAATAAAATAGAAAACACAAATGTACAATTCACAATAGTATTAAACCTAAATATTGAAAAAATATTTTAATAGAATACCCTAGATATTTTAGTAGTGTTCGGAAAGATAGGGGAAAAGAAGAAAATATATTACTTTTTTTTAAAACAACATATGAAGCACATAAATTGTACATTCCTTAAATTGCTTAGAAAAAATTAATTTCAGGGTCAGAAGGGTAGAACAGAGATTTTGGCACTTGCTAGTTGCCTGATCACTGGAAGCAGTAATTCCTGTGCATAGAGTTAGTAATAAGCCCTGAGTACAGACAATATGTACAGAGTCTCCTGCCCACGCACCTGGCTGCCCTCACTGGGCCCCCATGGAGGAGGGCAGGTTGAGTTTCCGTCTCCACCCCGAGCAGAGCCCTGACAGCTGAAGACCTCCGGGACCCAGCCAAAGCCATACTGAGACCACTCTCCACACGCTTGGACGAGAAACCAGCAGAGGAGCCCAGGTGTGTGGGACCTGGGGCTGAGGTCACCAAGCCTGCTCGGTTCGGGACTGACTGGGCCTCCTGAACTCAGCTCCCCCACCTTCCAGTAGCTAGACAGTTACACCCACCAACTGCCGTGCAACCCCATCAACGGCCATCCAGATACTATAAAACCAAGCTCCTGGAAGTGCGTGGCTGCATTTGCAGCCGCGTGACCTCTTATTCTCTAGTTCTCACCCTCAGAGAACCCGGCAGGCTATTCAGAGTATCATACCCACCTATATGCCTGACTAGGAACACCTGTAAAGATTAGAGTCTGCCCCAAAAGCTTCCATCCATCTTGAAAGTCCGGCAAGCTACTGAGAGTATCCTGCCTGCACGGCAGAGCCTGACAAGCTACCTGTGGCATACTCAATATGTCAAAAAGAGTAACAATGAATGGTCCTCATTCCCCTGACACTAAAGGAGCCCCCAATGTGTCATCGGGCTACACTTGCACGTGACAGGGACGAATGGAGACGTTACTCTGCACACTTGACTGAATTGATAGTGACAGACTATATAAAATGTGGCTCAAAATAACAAAAACAAAAGTACTTCAAAAGTTATAATACCTGTTGAAAATAGTAAAGTAAAAGTAAAGGCCCTCCCATTGATCATCGATTTGCTTGAGCGGGCCCAGTAACATCTCCATTGGAGACTTTGTTGTTACTGTGTTTGGCATATTGAATAATTCACGGGTGGCTTGCCAGGCTCTGCCATGCGGGCGAGATACTCTCGGTAGCTTGCTGGGCTCTCCGAGAGGGGCGGAGGAATCGAACTCGGGTCGGCCATGTTGGCTGCGTGCAAGGCAAATGCCCTACCGCTGTGCTATCACTCCAGCCCCGATACTTTTAATACCGTTTGTAGTTCTTACTAAAAGTCATTATTGATAGTACTGTTTTTTAAAAAAAGAAAACAATTCTTGGACCAAGAAGAGAGTACATGGGTTAAATTGTCTCAACCCTAGTTTGATGCCCAGCACTACAAGGTCTGAAGCATCACTTGGTCTGGCTTTGGACTTCCCCAAGTACCCAACCAATTCCCTACTGGGTTTAGAAACATTTGGGCCCTTTTATTAAACTCTGGCACAGTTCAGTTGGCTGGGAATCTTTGCAAGAGACCTCCCTTTCCTTCCTTCTCAGAGGAAAAACGCCAAGCTTTCAGGAATTGAATATTCTTCAGAATTATATAGTGGATAGCCAGAGTACATAGCATTTGAACAGAAGGCTATTAGATTCCAAGAGGATTAACTCCAGAGCAATTCAAGATGCTAAGGATTTATTTTCCTGGTCCTCACATTTAGAAGCTTTCTAATTCTTCAATAAATGTTATATCTTTAAAATTTAGTAAAATTATGGCCAGAGAAATATAATGAACAAGGTCTTGCTTTGCATGAGGACATTAAATTCAATCCCTGACCTCACATATGGAAAGTAAGGACCATGACAAGTGATTCCAGAGGACAGATCCAGGAAAATGCACTGAGCACAGCTACAGTGGCCCCAATACTGAAGAAAAAAAAGTTTTGTATATTAACCTTGGAGAAATGAGATTGGTCCCTTGGACTTTCTGCATCTGTGGGGAATTGCAGAAATACTAGAAAAGTGTACTTTCAAATTGTCCTAAAAATTTTCTTTTTGTAAGGATGCCCTAAAATTTTTTTCCAAGGGGAAAATCCTGTATTTCACAATTAGAAAGAGAATCCTGATATTTACAAACCCAACCACATATTTTTTGTCCCAAATTCCTGCCACAGTAATCCTTCAAAGCTACATTCAGACTGTCCTTGACAATTCTGATAGGGAGAGATTTTTCTCTATTGAAAGAGGCAGCCTAGTCCATGATTTGACTGATGTTCTCAGAAAGCAGAGGCATTCTTCTTTCAATTATGTTGAACTCTAAATCCTAATTCTTTTCATCAACAAATATATTTCTTCTTTATCTGGACAGCTCTTGTAAATATATAGATTCATTGCAGTTGAGTCTTCTGGTTGTCTATTCAATATCTATCCACACCATCTCTCTGTGAAACAGAATCCAAATTTTATTCATGAGTGCCAAGCTATTAATCAAATACTATGTTATGTTCTTGGCGATAAACTGAACAATCTAACAAAAATATCACCAAAGAGATATATGCAAATTTTCTTGGAAAGAACATTGCATCACGAAAATTCCTGGACTGGAGAGATAGCACAGGGGTTAAAAGCCTTGCATGTAGCTGACGTTAGGTTTGAGCCCTCTCACTGCCAGGATGACCCTCAAGCTCAGAGCTGAGAATAGCATCCTAGCACTGCTGGATGTGACTCCTTCACCTCCCACCTCCCCCAGAAAGGGAAAAGGAAAAACTTCCTTAAAAGATCAGATAGGGTCTGGGGATAGTGTGGATTTAAAGATTTGTCTTGTACAGACACCCCACATTCAATGCCCAAATTCATGGTTCTCTGAGCACTATCAGAAGTGATTCCTGAGCACAGCCAGGAGTAAGCCCTGAGCAGAGTTGGGTGTGGAACAAAGTCTTTCACCACCAAACATCATATAGCTGACATTTCCCTTTATCTCTTCTTCTGTTTTTTCTTATTCATTGGGAAGAATAGATTTATGATACCAAGACTCTCTCAGCCCTTTGGGAGGTTGAGCAACCTTGAGGAAGAAAGCCCATGATCTGCTGGGAAAAGAAATACATAAGGAACCTGAGCCCGCAATGCTTACCACGCTGTCATGCTCAGCTTCTTCCACTGAGATTTAAAAAGCAAAACAAAGTGTTTAAAAAATATTGCTGCCAATATTTATCCTTTTTTTTCTTTTTTTGCCTTCTTTTGAGATATTCAGAGTTTATTTCTGCTTTGAACTCAGGAATTAATCCTGGCAGTGTTTGGGTGACCATACGGGATGCCATAGATCCAACCTGGGTCAGCTGCATGCAAGGCAATTGCGCTAACTGCTCCAACCCCAGTCATACTTATGAATGGACAAATTAAATTTCTATATTGCCCTTAAGTTTTACACATAAGGCGGCACATATGTACTTCTCTGAGGAGTCTTCCTTGATTGAGTTCAGGTTTGCTCGCCCATTGGCATTCTGTATGGAATTGTTCCAGTCTTCCCCTGATATCCCAAAAAGATGCTCCAAATTGAACACATAATGAGGTGAAGTACAGGCATCAACTTATCCAGGTTGCCCCTTTCTGACCTTATCTATCTCACAGCAGTTACAATCATACAAACATAGCTGAGATTGATTGATAGTTTTGTATATACCAGTCAAGCCTTGTGTACATTATCTCACTCAACTTAAAATAGTTGCTTCTCACTAGTCTGTGACACCTAAGTTAAAATTAACCATGTCACGTTCATTGCTGCATAAGGCAGGTGTCTGTTTGATCCATTTTGAGCTGAACTGAACTTCTTGGAACTGGACAGCCTTATGAGCAAATCCAGTTCTACCACTCATCGGTCCAAACTTTTGAGACATTCAAGTTCTTTGTGTCTCAATGTTGTTGAGATTTTAACAATCTAACTTAGAGAATTGTGATTTTACTGTAAGATAGCAAACATTTGGAGCAGAGCTTTGAGTATAAAGCAGAGTGAGGTTCTTCATACCCAAAATAGTATGTGCTTACAACACTGTGCCTTAGAGTTGAAAAGAGCTGAGGGAAGACCACGGACATTTGGGGGAAATCTTGAGAGGAGCCGTGTTAGTAGATACTAATGCACTTCGGTTTCTCATTGAAGCTCAAAATTGTGAGACAACCTGAAGGGTCAGGAGAGAGGCCAGAGGACAGGAAAAGGTCAACAGCCATCCTGGACTGTCTCAGAAAAGCAATGTTTTCTCTATCCCATCACACATATGGACCCATATTTATGGAGTTATGGGGCTGGAGCAATAGCACAGCGGTAGGGCGTTCGCCTTACAAGCAGCCAACATGGCCGACCTGAGTTCGATTCCTCCGCCCCTCTCGGAGAGCCCGGCAAGCTACCGAGAGTATTCGATATGCCAAACACAGTAACAACAAAGTCTCCAATGGAGACGTTAGTGGGCCTGCTCGAGCAAATCGACGATCAACGGGAGGGCCTTTACCTTTACCTTTACCTTTATGGTGTTAATATATAAGAGCCCGACTTTCACAGGGGTAACAAGTTCTGGATAGAGAGCTAGTTTGTATCCTGTAACCCAACAGCCTGTCCCATGCCTTCCCTTCCAAGCTGTAATCAATTCAGTAGTTGATTGTGATTTGGCTTCTCAGTTCTGTATAGTGTTCAGTAATTATGGGCTGACTGCTCGGCTGTCTTATCCAAACCATTTCAGTGGGATGAATGGTGTATATTAAACTCAACAACATTATTCAATGTGAAGCACTAATATAATTGTGACAAAATCCTGCCCTTCAGATTTTGGAGAAAGATTGGGGATGGAATAATATCTATGAAAATTTACTGTGTGCCAGGCAGTTTGCTAAATATTTCTACTGACTTTTCCCCCATTTATATGCCAATAGCATAAGCACAGATAAGGAAAACAAATGAAGAGGTTATAAAGTCTGAGCACATCCAAGTAAACTGATTCATTGCCCTTACTCAAATAATGGCCTGTGGATAATGTTTCTTTTGGGCTGTACACTTTATTCCTGATGCGATCTGATAAACATTCAGCTTGTTCTCCTTAACTTAGATTTGAGAACCATATTCACCTGAGCATGCTCAAGAATGAGTACAAACAGGAAGTCCCAGAGACTATGGACCTATTTCAAAAGTTTGGTAAAAATCTACATAAAGATGACAGTGCACAAAGCCAATTTGTCTGTCTGTACCAAGAGGTTTAAAAATCTACTTTTAGCTTTCACAGGAGGCTATGATTCTTACCATGACAAAGATAGTAAATTGAAACTCAGGGAGGTTGAGTCTTAATCCTTTAAAGGCTCTTTTAGCTTCAATATCGACCAAATCCTAATACCAGAGCTCTCTTCCCATCACCGTTCTTTCTCCTTTACTTACTTTGTTTTGAATTGGCAGAAGTTTATGTCCCTGTGGATCTTATTCTCATTTTGGATGACAAGCTGAAACTTATGGCAAAGGGTTTTTTTTTTTCTCTTTACTCTGGTAGAGGTTCTGATAGAGGTTGGAGAATTTTTCACTTTAATGCCTCAAATATCTCCCTACTCTATCTTGATTTTCTCTAAACCCTGAACATGCTACTTATTCACTATATGGCCATGGGATTGTCATTTCATTTTTGTTACATTCCATGTCTTCAATTGAATGGGTGGAGATGGAGAGGGACTGCAAATACGCCTGATAGGGTTAGTTTGGGTACAGGTTATTTTTTTTCAAAGATGGCAGCATCAATGCTTATCTCATCCCTGATGTTTTTCTTGAGATAGGACTGAGAGAGGGTGTGTGTGTGTGTGTGTGTGTGTGTGTGTGTGTGTGTGTGTGTGTGTGCGCAGTGTGTGTGTGTGAATGTCTGTATGTATGTAGAGAGAGACGTGAGAGAAAGGGGAAGAAAGGGGAGAGAGAGAGAGAGAGAGAGAGAGAGAGAGAGAGAGAGAGAGAGAGAGAATTTGTCTTCTCTTCCTTTGGACTGTGTCATTCCTTTGGGACTGCCTCAGACAACATATAGGGCAGAGGTGATGACTCAGGTATTCCAAGGATAGGTCAGGAAAGACATAAAGCTTCCTCCTGACACTCTCAGGAGACCTCAAGTAATCCCTGGGAAGTCCTGTTATCTCTGAAAGACAACATGTTGAGAGTGGGATGGGAGCCCAAGATCTTCTATTTTCAGTTCATATAAATCTTCAAGCCTGGGAGACAATTCAGCAAAAGAGCTTTTTAGTGATTGCAGTGGCCAGTCTTTGAGAGGGGCCATCAGTCTTTAACTGATGCTAAGCATGGCAGAAAATAATTTTTTTCTACTGAGCCCTCCCCTGTCCTACAAATTCTCTGGTAAATTATTTCTTTAAGATTCCTGCATGTTTGGGGGATTGGTTATGACCCATGACACCTCGCAGTCTGGAGGGTTAACTGATACGAAGCATGAAACTTGCAGGGCTTGGCACAGTGCTTGGGATGCCCATGCTCATGTGGTTAATCAGGATGGACTGACTGCCTCAGTTGGACTCACTGCCTCAGGACCAAGAGACTGGAGCTACTGGTTTTCAGAAATCAACATCTGTAATTTTTGGAATTACTCAACTCCTCAGGAGTTACGGTTTAACCAATTCAAGGGGTACAAGCCCACAGGAATGTAAAACTCAGTTCAAACCCACAATAAACACTGCTTTTCACGAGACAATAAAAAAGGTTGAGCATATGCTTTACTTCCTTTGGGCTTCCAAAAACAATAGGAAAGTTTTACAAATAGAGCCATGTGTATGCAATCCTGTCTGGAATCCAATCCCTAACTTCGTTTAGCCTAAGGAAAATTCTTTTGTTTCGTTGAACCTGGAGGCAAAGAAAATTGCTGGGTTAGAGAAATGGTTGTGTTCACAGGGTTGGAAAACTAATATCAGGCAGGCTCATTGAGTGAACTAGGGTTTATTTATTTCCCCTCCCAATAATTTGCGTGTCTCTTTCTGGACCTGATTGTTTAAGATAGAAACGTATTTTCAGATCTGTGTAGCAGTAAATCTGATCTCAGATTGTAAGTGGCACGAAGTGACAAGAAAATACTGCTTTTTTTTTTGGATTTGTACTGATTTTATTGATATTTTCAATTGAAGGTTTTATTAAATCTTTTTTTTTCTTTTTTTATTAGTGAAACACCATGAGGTACAGTTATAGGCTTACAAATTTTGTGCTTGGGTTTCAGTTATACAATGATCAAGTGCCCATCCCTCCACCAGTGCCCGTCATCCATCACCACGGGTCCCAGCATCCCCCCTACTCCCTATCCCCCCCCCCCCCCGTCCCATCCTGCCGCTGTGGCAGGGTATTCCCCCTTGTTCTCTCTCTCTTCTTTTGGGTACTGCGTTTTGCAAGAGAGGCTTTGAGTGGCAATCATGTTTGGTCTATAGACTACTTTTAGCATGCTTCTCCCATCCTGGGAGGGTCCTCACAACACCCTTCATTTGGTGCTCTCTTCTCTATCTGAGCTTCTTTTCACCTAGAACGTGTGGCTGGCCTTCCATTCATGGAGCAAAATTCCTGGTACTAATCTCAGCCATTCCTGGGTGTTAATCTCCCTTTTTGTTGCTTTATGTTCCCCAGATGAATGCAGTCTTTCTGTGTCTATCCCGCTCTTTCTGACTCATTTCGCTTAACATGATACTTTCCATGTAGTACCACTTGTATGTAAATTTCATAACTTCATCTTTTCTAACAGCTACATAGTGCTCCATCGTGTAAATGTACCAAAGTTTCTTTTAATTGAAGAAGCTAAATTTTGCTTGTATTCAGATTGTCAGCAATTATCAGGACAGGAGGAAATTTTTTAGGATTTTATACTTTGTTTCTATAGGTGAGGGGTTAGAGGGAATGGGAATGAATGAGATTGGCGGAGTTGGTATACTTAGAAACCTCACTCTCGAAGACGCTTGGCAGACATCCCACCACCTATGAAGGAATAGATTTCTGATGCTTTAAGCCAGCATCAGTTTGCAGTAATCTGTTACAGAGACACAAGAAACCACTATAACCACCCTCACTTCTCCTGTTGCTCCATCATCTCACTTAGATTGGAGAGCAGTACGTGTATGTGGATTTAAGAGCATGGATGTGTGCCGTTGTTCTCTGCTATACTGAATGCTATACATTCTCACCTGTCCTTTTATTCAAGGACTAATAGCTGTTTACTAATCATCTCCCCATTATATTGGTAAGATATATATATATGTAATATATATAATATATAAATGAAGTAAACAGAAAATTGAGCTTTCAAAAAACAAAGCTGCAAGTGACATTTTAATATACGTAATTATATAATTATTATTTTGTAGGGTTGGGAGCATACCCACCAGTGCTGAGTAATCACTCCCAGTAGGGTTCAGGGGACCATATGATGTACCAGGGATCAAATCTGGATCACCAATGTGCAAACCATGCTCACCAGCCCACTGAGCTCTCAGTCCAGTTTCAATATGTTTTATTTTATACATGTAAGTGTCATGAAAAATTGCAAAATCACCATAAGTGTAAAGAGATTCATGGAGAGGTTTAGCTTTGACGAAGTGCTGTGAAAATTCAGACACTTGTGACATATTGTACACACAGGCAGTTTGACACTTGAGAAGTGTTTTGTGAGGAAGTTTTAAGAAGAAAGTCTCTTTCAAGGCTCAGGACTGCCTTACTACCACCAGTAATAAGTCATACTCTAGAAAGACTAGAGCATATTTTATGAAAGCAAAATGCACCCCTGAATCCCATGATAGAAACAGCTCCTCAGAACAAAGTGGAAGGACAATGGGATGTGATCATCTGATCCTGGTTACAGTTTGTTTGATTCTTGACCTCATTTTATCTGCTCTTCGCTCCTGTGACTAAGCAGTGAAAAAGAATCACCTCTATTTTAAGACAGGAAACTGAAGCTGAGAAATGTTCACTTGCTTGACTTAGGACACAGGACCGGTTCCTGGAGCTCTTAGCGCAGACACATTCTCATCTTCTCTATCCCCAGGCTTTGTTGAACAGACTAGAATTCCCTTCAAATAAACTATCCTTGGCCTTCCTACCTCTGAAGCCTGCTGTCCCACAGCTTGGCAAGTCTGCTTCTAGAGGTCCCACCAGAGAAGTCCCTGGAAACCACTTCTGGGGGAGCAGCAACGAGAACTGTCAGAACACTGACAGATGAATGGGCATGTCACCAATAGGGTATCACAAAAAGAGGCTGTTTGAGCCACAGCGGTAGGGCGTTCGCCTTACAAGCAGCCAACATGGCCGACCCGAGTTCGATTCCTCCGCCCCTCTCAGAGAGCCCGGCAAGCTACCGAGAGTATTCGATATGCCAGACACAGTAACAACAAAATCTCCAATGGAGACGTTACTGGGCCCGCTCGAGCAAATCGACGATCAACGGGAGGGCCTTTACCTTTACCTTTACCTTGAGCCACTAAGAAGATGCTTCATACAACCTCATGCAATGCTGAGTGGGTGTTGAAAGCCTGAAGCTGGCATCTACTGCTCAAACATGAAGTGCCTAGGGGCCCAGAGATAGTAGAGCCAGTAGTATATTTACTTTGCCCACCAACAACACAGGTTTGAGTCCCAGCAACCCATATAGTCCCACAGGAATACCAAGAGTTACTCCAGAGTGCAAAGCCAGTAGAAACTCCTAAATGTGGCCAGGTGTGGGTCAAAAGCAAACACAAAACAATACCAAAAACAAAAACCTAACCTTGCCTAGAAAACAGATATGAAACTAGGGTAAAGACTGCAGTGTGATAAAAATAGTTTTCAACGAACAAATCTGCTTCCCTCCCTCCGACCCTCCCTCCCTCCCTCCCTCCCTTCCTTTCTTCCTTCCTCCCTCCCTACCTCACTTTTCTCTCTAACCCAGGGTTTACCCATGCAAGCATGCAATATCTGAGCAATTTCCTCAGCCTCCAGAATCTGTCCATTAAAATTAGAAAGAAATGGAAATATCTGCTGTGTTTCATTTTGTCCTTGACCATTGAATGTTTGACCATTGAATGTCTTCACTCCCTCCATCCCCCCCACCCCCACCCCCCACCCCTGCTCCAGCCCGCCATGCTGGTTTTCTTGAAGGAAGAAATTTACACCACAATCCACTGGGCCAGAAAGGAAACAAAAAACATTTATGGTCTTATTCTGTGTTTCTCACAACCCAGGGATGCTTGCAACTAGGGGAACAGAGGTAAAGAGAAGACAAAGGCGCGCGCGCTTGTGTGTGTGTGTGTGTGTGTGTGTGTGTGTGTGTGTGTGTGTTTTGTGTGTGGTTTCCTCAGAGACATTTTTCATATAGATATTCTGCTCCTACACCCTCTCAGTTTGAGATTTGGGACTGTGTGCCATTCCCCAGGCTATTCTCCTCTTGGATTCTTCTGTCCTCTCAAGGTGCTAATTAATTATCTCATGTTCTTTCCTGATTCACAAACTTCCTTATCTCCTTCTTTGCTATGCCCTTGCAATTCCTCAGAGCTAAGTGAGACCAAAGCTTGACCTTTTCATTCATCATTTGTAATATGATGAAGGTTTAGGCCTTAACTAAAATAAATTAAGCTAAAAATTAATCTAAACATTAATTTTGTTAGTTTTTTAAAAATCTCTCCTTCCATTTTGGGTCTAAGATTAAAAACTGAAGGTCCCCAAATTGCAGTCTTTGTTCTGTCTGCCTTCTTTGGGGCCCTCTGCTTAATGAGCTGAATGTTCCACTCACTGTCTTAAATGCAAAAAGGCATTACTGTCTACAAGGAATACTGGGTTCATTCAACATAAGAAACCTTGCTAATATTTTAGAATTTTCACACTTCTTCTCAATTATATGCTCTATGGAAAACATGTGGTCTGAAGACAATCAACCTGGTAATAATCCTAAACACATCTCTATGATGATTAGTTTGTTGGCACATAGATATGAATTTTAACCTTTTCTTTATAAATGGAAGTAATTCCAATTTGATATTTTTAGGATTATAAGAGACAACATCAGTTAAACTCTTGGAATAGGGCCAGCTAACTATCATGATTATCTTCAGTGTCAAAGGGTTCCATTGCTGTTGCATTTCTCCAATGGTACAGTTCAGGAGCTGATAAGACAACAGCTCATCTGGATATGGTTTATGACATTGAAAGGAGATGAAACACAAAGGTTGTGAGTTCCTGGATGACACTGTATCCAGTAGAAAGCCAGTAGAAACTCCTAAACGTGGCCAGGTGTGGGTCAAAAGCAAACATGAACCAATACCAAAAACAAAAACCTTACCTTGCCTAGAAAACAGATATGAAACTAGGGTAAAGACTGCAATGTGATAAAAATAGTTTTCAACGAACAAATTTGCTTCCCTCCCTCCGTCCCTCCCTCCCTTTCTTCCTCCCTCCCTCCCTCCCTCCCTCTCTCCCTCCCTTCCTTTCTTCCTTCCTCCCTCCCTACCTCACTTTTCTCTCTAACCCAGGGTTTACCCATGCAAGCATGCAATATCTGAGCAATTTCACTGAGTCCACTTCATGTGGACTCGTGGAATGTACTTTCTTCCCTAATAACAACTAGCACTCAGGGATCAGAGGAACCTGAGTCAATTTTTTTCTCTCAATTTTATTTTCATAAAGATTTTTCACAGTAATTGATTGTATTCAATATTTCAACACCAATCCCACCACGATTATACCTTCCCTCCACCATTATTTTGTATTTTCTCACCACCAGCAAAGTCTGCCCCACAGGCAGATGCTAAATAATTTGTTTTGTATTGCTTGTTATGAATAGTACAGTATGTTGCACAGCTGCGATATCAGAGACTGCCAGGACACCGGATGGGTGGGCAGATGGGGATGTACGACCTATACACACCTCCCTATAGCCTGGAGGTGTACACAGGTGTTCCTGTGTACTTAGGTGTTTCTTCTGGAGGTATATGGCCACCGGGGTTCATTTGTGGTAAGCAGAGAGAGAAAACTTGCGCCGTTGAGGCAACCCAGCTAGGCACGGGGTTCAGAGTCATCTCTGTGGTGAGCTTCTGTCTTTTGAGATTCACTTGTGAGTCTCTGGATCATGGCTGTTAATGTGCTTAAATCATTCCCAAAGGCAGTTCCTAGGAACCTGAGTTTGCTCTGGGTTGGACTGGGGTTGGGTCATCTATGCCCATGTGTTTGACATTAATCTCCAGTCTCTCTGGACTGAGTTGAGACTATGTAGTCCAAAACCCACTACTCATAAGACTTGAAGTTTTTTTGAGGAATCTCCATACTGCTTTCCAAAAAGGTGTCATTTCCATTCTCTGCAAATTAGAGTTTCTTTTTGCCACATCCGTGCCAGCACCAGTTATCCTTGTTCATTTGTATGTGTGCCAGTCTCTGTTGCATGAGATGATAGCTCATCATTGTTTTGATTTGCATCTCCCTGATGCTTAGTGATGTAGAGCATTTTTTATGTGCCTTTTAACCATTTGAATTTCTTTTTTTAAAATTTATTATTATTCTTTTTTATTGTAGTTAGTCGGCCTCTCCTTTCTCATCCTTCTCAGGAAGGATGACCGCGTGGCCGCCCACCTTCCAGATGGTCAGACTTCTTCGTCAAGATCATGAACGATTGGTTTGAGGCCCTTCATGTTCCCGGAGCGAACAGATGCCATTGGGCTACACTAGCACGCGACAGGGACAAATGGAGACGTTACTGGCGCCCGCTCGAGCAAATCGACGACTAACGGGAAGTTAAGTGATTAAGTGATTTTTTATTGAAAAAAAACTTGAGAGATACAGTTACAAAGCTTTCATGTTTGAGTTTCAATCATACTATGATTAAACACTCATCTCTCCACCAATGCACATTTTCCACCACCAGTGTCCCCATGCCACCCCTTCCCCTGCCTCTGTGGCAGACAATTTCCCCTATACTCTCTCTCTACTTTTGGGCATTATGCTAACCATTTGAATTTCTTCTCTGTTGCTTTTTATTTCACAATAGCCTTTGTTGCCAGAATCTTCTATACTGCCACCGTGTGGTGAAGCGAAGTGATAATCTTTATTTATTTATTTATTTATTTGGAAAAAGTGCTTATTTATCAAGGAAATTCTTCAGGTTGCAAAGAATGGACATGCGACAGTTCGGAGGGGGGGGGTGTGATGCAAGCCAGGAAGATAACTCTCTCTAGGAATGGAACTGCTGTACCCTGATCTTGAACTTCCCAGCCTCTAAATCTGCGAGAGAGAAATTTCTGTTCTTCAGGCCATCCAGTCTTTTGTTTTTTACTTTATGATAGTTGGGAAAAACTCAGGCAGTGTTGAATTTCATTCTAATTTATCTTGACACCCACGAATATTCAGTACATTTAGATCATTTAAATTTCAGTTTATGAAAACGTTGCATTTATTTTAATTTGTACTTATTGAATAGTGTTTAACAAATATGTAGTTTTGAATGTAAATACATTTGCAAATATCTGGTGATCGAATGTTTTATGGAAACATAAGATCCCGGCAAGTTACTGAGAGTATCTCGCTCGCACGGCAAAGCCTGGCAAGCTACCCACGATGTATTCGATATGCCAAATAACAGTGACAACAAGTCTCACAATTTGTTGTGAGATGTTACTGGTGCCTGCTCGAGCAAAATTGATGAACAATGGGAGGACAGTCAGACAGTCAGAGAGTCAGACTGACATTGGTTAAAATAATAACCCCAAATGAAGATACAGCATGTCTGTAGGGACTCATGAGAGACGCTCGGGAAAGGCATGGAACAATGACTTGCATTTTCCCATACCACAAAGAATTTGAGTTAATTTTATACAAAAATCAAGCAACCAAGGATTCTGAATACTCTTACTATCTTAAATTGCAGATACTCTATAGACAAGATAGATTCTCTCTAAATATTTCAGTCCAAATTCGCATGTTCAGATTTGAAAAATAAGGAATGTTTCTCACAATATTGTGTTCAGGTGCCCCCCTCCAACCCCAACTCTTTTATCTTTATCTTTATTTTTTTAATGAATCACCATGAGGTACAGTTACAGACTTACAAACTTTCGTGCTTACATTTCAGTCATACAATGATCGAGTACCCGTCCCTCCACCAGTGCCCATTCACCACCACCAAAGTTCACAGTACCGCCCCATTCCCCCATTCCTCCCCCTCCCCGCCGCTGTGGCAGGTGCATTCCCTTTTACTCTCTCCTGAGTGTTGTGGTCTGCAATACAAGCATTAAGTGGCCATCACGTTCAGTCTATAGTCTACCTTCAGCCCAACTCTTTTTTTGTCTGAGAAATTTTTTAGCTTGCATAAATTTTATACATTGTTTTTAAAAATAATAAAATAATATTGTAGCTTCTCTCAAGTGAAATAATGGTCAAATCAGGGTAAGGAGTGCTTTAGTAGTGTCCACTGAAAGGAATCTAGCACCCTGTTGAAGATGAGGCTGACAGGATCAGGTTTGTAGGATACAGGATGAGACTCTGGAAATTTTTTTTTTTATTGAATCATCGTGATATACAGTACAAAACTTTAATGTTTGAGTTTCAGCCATACAATGATCGAACACCCATCCCTCCACCAGTGCACATTTTCCACCACCAATATCCCCAGTATCCCCCTCCCTTTCCAACCCTCCCCCTGTGTCTATGGTGGACAATTTCCTCCATACTCTCTCTCTCTACTTTTGGGCATTATGGTTTGGAATATAGGTACTGAGAGGCTATATCACGTTTAGTCCTACGTTCAGCACACATCTACCATTCTGAATGGTTCCTTCAACCATTATTGACTTAGTGATCTCTTCTCTATTCCAGCTGCCTTCTCGCCCAGATCATGAGTTAGGCTACCAACCATGGACCAATATTTCTGGCCCTGTCTCTACTGTCCTTGGGTGTTAGTTTAATGTTATATTATTTCATATTCCACAAATGAGTGCAGTCCTTCTATGTCTGTTCTTCTCTTTCTGACTCATTTCACTTAGCATGATACTCTTCATGACCATCCACTTATAAGCAAATTTCATAACTTCATCTTTCCTAACAGCTGCATAGTATTCCATTGTATAGATGTACAAAAGTTACTTTAACCAATCGTTTGTTCTCGGGCACTCGAGTTGTTTCCAGATTCTGGTGACACTGGAGAACCAATTCTGACGGAAGTAGAAACAATGCAGAAGGGACTGGTGGACATTTTCTATTAACACCGCTTGAGATGGTGGAGGGGATGGTTGGTCTAGGAACCCATATGGCAATTGTGGCTAGAATTTCCTATCAGATGGCCATTATAGTCTTGTGTCTGAGTAAAGGGAGATTGTAGCCATGCTTAAATTTGGGAAATTTGTTATATGTCTAAATCTCACATACCTCTGACCCCAAGGATGGGCTACTTTGTTGTTCAGTACAGAGAGGTGGGAAAGTTGAACATTCATTTCCTTTGCATCCTTGTACAATGACTCAGGCAGGATGCACAGGTAGTTATTGTTTCCACTGAACTAAGAGTTCCACGGAAGTAAGAATGCAGAATCTGAAAGCCTCTATTTCATGTCTACAGTTTTAACCACTGTTTCTTTTATAGAATATCGATAAGCAGACATTATACTGTCAAGTGGAGTACTTTTTTGTTTTTATTTTTTTGCTTTTGGGCCACACCCAACAGTGTTCAGGCTTTCTCCGAGGTCACTCCTACCTGTCTAATGGGACCATTTGTGGTGCTGCAAATTGGAATCGGGGCTTGCCACATGCAAGTTAAATGTCATACCTGCTGCACCATTTCACCCATCCTTGTAAGGAGTATACTTGATCACAATGTCAGGAATATGGCAGGTAAGACACCTGTGTAAGCTGCTCACAGAGTCAGTGACACATCTAGTGTGCTGTGGTATACTGGGGTGGTACTATCTCACAGTGATAAGTGAAAGAGAAGAAGATTGCTAGTGGTAGTGGGGTTCCTGGAAGAAGGAACTGGAATCACTGTTATCAGGAAAAGTACATCGGCTTGACAGGCTAGTTCATGTGGAATCTCTGCAGGCAGAGGGCTTTGATGGTGGCAGTTCCTGATGCTTCTTACCCATAGCTACTGATCCAGTGGATCCAGTGGAGGTCCCAGTGCCAAACCAAGGAAGGGAATCTTGATTAATCTAATTAATCTATTTTATTTCATTCCCTTTTGTAAAGGATTTGTTAAATAACCAATCGCTTTGAAGCTCTGTGACCCAAACTGGCCAAAGAGTTCTGAGAAAGGAAGATGAACTGGAGAACAAGCTACTGGAAAGAGCCGCTTTCTGCTAAAGTCAGGAGGGTAAAGAAACTCCCTGCTGAGTCTATCTCACGTGGGAACATGGCCTCCTAGAAAGGAGAAGAGAATATGGGCATGCTTTACAGAAGCACACAGAGCTTTTACTGGTTTCATCCTGGGGTTACTGTTTGATGACTATGCTCCCAGCGTTTCAAATCTGCAGTGTCTAGAAAAACTGTTTAATTAGGTGTCTGTGTTTGGGTAATAGAGCTGTTCATGTAACATTCTAGCTATCTCTGGAGAAGTCAGGGATTTTACTATTACAAGCAGTAATATTTGTACCTAAAATATTGCTTATATTGAAAATAACTTTGGGGGTGTGGTATTTCTTGGAATGTCAGTCGTGTCTATCTAGTTGGTTTATGCTGGCATAAACTTCTTAGGATAAAGCCTTCTGCCATATGACTTTTTTGACTTTGTATTCATGTAAATAATGCAGTTTTGCCCAGTGTTTGCCCGGAATTTTTCTATCTTTCATTTATTCTGCAACACATTAAAGTTATTTTACTTTGGGAGCATTTTCTTAAGTCGTTGGTAGGCATAAGCAAATCTACTATGGTGGTAATTGCCTACTTCCCCTTCAGATAAGGACTATGGATGTGATGTTGGGGGCAAGGAGAGACAGTTTTATTGAGTGATATTTATGGACTACTAATTCAGAAGGCTTGGGTGAGAATTGCAGCTCCTTCACTTTCCAATGTGTCTTTGTAAATGCCTTTCTCAATCATCTCTGTTAGAAAATGAGATAGCAAAGAGACTCACAGGATTGCTGTTGGGATCAGGTGGCATTAGGACACTTTTGGGAACATCACTGTCACTGTCACTGTCCTCCCATTGTTCATTGATTTGCTCGAGCGGGCCCAGTAACGTCTCCATTGTGACACTTGTTACTGTGTTACTGTGTTTGGCATATCTAATACATCACGGGTAGCTTGCCAGGCTTTGCCGTGCAGGCGAGATACTCTCAATAGCTTGCAGGGCTCTCCAACAGGGGCAGAAGAATGAAATTCGGATCAGCCATGTTGGCTGCATCCAAGGCAAACGCCCTACCCGCTGTGCTATTGCTCCAGCCCATTGGGAACATACTAATGTTTAATAAAATTCTTTATTTATTGATACTCTACTTACTGTGGGAATAAGCCTGATTGCTCACCTCATAAAATCTGTAAACTGGAAGCTGACTAGTTTAGGATTGGGCACATTACTCAATAAGGTTACTTTTCTTTGAATCACTACTATGCAGACTCTAGTTTCCAACTTAAAATAGGAATCACCTAGCTTTAGAAACTACTGTCAGGCACATTGCACCTCACTGGGAGAACTATCTCTGTAGGTAAACTTGATGGTAAAGAAAGACATTATATGGGGCTGGAGCTATAGTACAGCAGGTAGGGCATTTGCCTTGCACGCAGCTGACCTCGTTTCTATCCACAGCATCCCATATGGTCTCCCGGGCACTGCCAGGAGTAATTCCTGAGTACAGAGCCAGGAGTAACCTCTGGGAAGGAAGGAACTCAATTTCATTATTGGTGTCAATGCTGACTGGTCGAGCCTTTTTCGATAACAATTTGGACTTAATCACTTAATCACTTAACTTCCCGTTAGTCGGCAATTTGCTCGAGCGGGCGCCAGTAATGTCTCCATTTGTCCCTGTCGCGTGCTAGTGTAGCCCAATGGCATCTGTTTGCTCTAGGAACATGAAGAGCCTCAAACTGATCGTTCATGATCTTGATGAAGAAGTCTGACCATCTGGTAGGTGGGAAACCACGCGGTCTTTTGACATCCCGTGGAATCCAGTCAATAACAGCTCTAGTCGAGCGGTCGTCTTTAAATCTCATTATACGACCAGCCCATCTGATTTTTGACACCTTGGCAAACGAGACAGCGTCCCTGATTCTTGATCGTCGACGGATGTCAGAACTCCAGATTCTTTCTCTCATTTGAGTGAAACATGATATTCCAAGCATATCTCTTTCAATTCCTCTTTGGGAGACCCGAATAGCGTTCTCATCCTGTTTGCGTAGGGCCCAGGTCTCTGAGGCATATGTTAATGCAGGAAGAACAGTGGAATCAAAGAGATGTGCCCAGAGCCAGAGGTTCTTTATCCTCTTAGCTATTCCTTCAGCGCTCTTGAAGGCGTTCCAAGCCACTCTCTTCCTCCTGCGCAGCTCGGGTGCCAGGTCATTTGTCATGTTGACTTCTCGACCTAGGTACACATAGCTGTTGCATTAGGAGATGGTTGTTCCGTTGAGAGCGAATGGGGCATCAGGAATGAGGCTGTTTCTCATAAACATTGTCTTTGTAAGATTCAGCTGTAGTCCTACCTTTCCACACTCACGGTCAAAGTCAGCCAGCATTTGTGCCGCTTGGCTGATGTTTGGTGTTATTAAAGCAATGTCATCAGCAAAGCGGAGGTGGTGTAGTTGCCAACCATCTATCTTCACTCCCATTCCTTCCCATTCCAGTCGTCGCATGATGTTCTCGAGGGTGGCACTGAAGAGTTTCGGTGAAATGGTATCACCCTGCCGAACCCCTCTCTTGACATCGATGATTACTTCTTTGTAGAATGGTGAGATCCTGGTAGTGAATCCGCAATACAGCTCATGGAGGATCTTGATGTATTGGGCTTGAATGCCCTGATTGGCTAGGGCTTCAATGACCACTTCCGTCTCAACAGAATCAAAGGTCTTCTTTAAATCAATGAACGTTAGACAGAGCGGCATCTTGAACTCCCGAGAAACCTCAATGAGCTTGGTTATCGTGTGGATATGGTCGATGGTGCTGAATCCTCTGCAGAACCCGGCTTCCTCGCATGGTTGTCCTTCATCTAGTGTTCTGCCAATCCTATTTAGGATGACTC
The DNA here is from genome assembly GCF_029834395.1 of Sorex fumeus. Classification (NCBI taxonomy): domain Eukaryota; kingdom Metazoa; phylum Chordata; class Mammalia; order Eulipotyphla; family Soricidae; genus Sorex; species Sorex fumeus. The sequence continues at coordinate 49,580,532 of NW_026606059.1, read as the reverse complement.
GAGTGAACAACTTGTAGATGACAGACAATAGGCAGATCGGGCGATAGTTGCCAATGTCATGGATGTCTCCCTTCTTGAACAGTAGTACGGTCCTGCTTGTTTTCCACTGGGACGGAACCTTGCATTCAGACAGGTAGCGTGTGAAGAGCTGAGCCAGTGTATTGATGAGTACTGACGGCAGGTTCTTCAGGTGTTCAGGTCTGACCTTGTCTGGGCCGGGTGCTGTTCATTTCTTTACTGAAAAAATGGCGTGTCGGATTTCGGAAGGGAGAACGTTGGGAACGACATATCCATCCTGTGGAATTTGGTATGTCGGCAAGTGGACATGGCTATCAAAGAGATTTGAGTAGAAGTCATGGATAATCTTCTCCATTGCCATTCTGGAGGATGCGATAGATCCATCAGGACATCGGAGGGCAGTCATCTTGGTCTTGTAGTTGGTGAAGGACTGGCAGGCGTTACGAATACCTTTCCCGGCTTCTGCCCCATCTACCAGCACTTCTGCTCTTCTGTCTTTGAGGTCTTCCTTGATCGCATCTCTGCACTGCTTTGCGAGCTCAGACGTTAGCTTGCAGTTGCCTGAGGCATGCGCCAAACCACGCTGGCGAATAAGCTCAAGAGTTTTCGAAGACAGGCATTTTTTTTGTGGCTATCTCTCTCGGCGTTCCTTGCACAATCATGGAGGTGCTGAACCAGTCGATCGTATTCCTCGTCAATGTTGTTAACAATGGCATCTTCCCATGTTGCTGCAATAGTGCCAAAGAGCTCCCAGTTGGTGGTCATTCTGGGAGTTCTCTTTTTAAACTTTGCAGCCCTTTCTCCCCGCTCTGTGAAGTAGAATTTTGCATGAAGGAGACGGTGGTCCGATACCGTTTGGAATTTTGGGACAACAGCGACATGGGTTAGGCAAAACTGTCGATTGAATATGATGTGGTCTATTTCGTTGTGGAATCGTCCACCGGGAGATTCCCATGTCCAACGTTTAGATTCTGCCTTCTGGAATTGTGAGTTACCATGGATGGTCTTGGTCGACATGATGAACTCAGACAATTTGAACATTTCTCAAAAAAACTAGATATTGATCTCTCATTTGACCCAGAAATAACAGCTCTGGGAATATACCCATGGGGCTAAAAACACACAGCAGAAACACCATCTGAACTCTATGAGTTCATTGCAGCACTACTCACCATAGCCAGAATCTGAAAACAACCTGAGTGCCCAAGAACAGAGGAATGAATAAAGAAACTATGGCACATGTACACAATGGAAAACTATGTAGCTGTTCACTTGATCACTTGATCATTTGTTGTCCCGTTGTTCATTGATTTGCTCAAGTGGGCGCCAGTAACGTCTCCATTCATCGCTCCCTGAGACAGTCAGCAACTACACCACCTTTGCTTTGCTGATGACGTTGTTCTAATAACACCAAACATTAGCCAAGCGGCACGAATGCTGGCCGACTTCGACTGAGTGTGGAAAGGTCGGGCTACAGCTGAGTCTCATGAAGACAATGTTTATGAGAAACAGTTTTGCTCCTAATGTTCCATTCGCTCTCAACAGAACGACCATCTTCAAATGTAACAGTTATGTGTACCTAGGTCGAGAAGTCAACATGAGGAATGGCCTGGCACCTGAGTTGTGCAGGAGGAAGAGAGTGGCTTGGAACACCTTCAAGAGTGCTGAAGAAATAGCTAAGAGGATGTAGAACCTCCGGCTCTGGGCACATCTCTTCGATTCCACGATTCTTCCTGCATTAACATACGCCTCAGAGACCTGGGCCCTACGAAAATAGGACGAGAACTCTATTCGGGTCTCCCAAAGAGGAATTGAAAGAGCTATGCTTGAAGTATCGTGCTTCACTCAAGTGAGAGAAAGAATCCGGAGTTCCGACCTCTGTCGATGGTCAAGAATCCGGGATGCTGTCTACACTAGCACGTGACAGGGATGAATGGAGACGTTACTGGTGCCCGCTCAAGCAAATCGATGAGTAAGGAGATGTCAAGTGATCAAGTGAAAAAAACATAACATGAGACTGACACCCAAGGACAGTTGATACAAGGGCCAGGAGGATTTCTCCATAGCTGGAAACCTGCCTCATGAGTGGATGGGAGAAGGTAGCTGGAATAGAGAAGGGATCCTAAGAAATTGATGGCTGGAGAAATTGGTCAGGGTGGGAGATGTGTGCTGAAAGTAGATATGGACCAAACGTGGTCACCTCTCAGTGTCTGTATTGCAAACTATGATGCCCAAAAGTAGAGAAAGAGTATGGGGAATATAGTCTACCATGGAGGCAGGGGGAGGGTGAGGAAGGGGGGTATACTGGGGAGATTGGTGATGGGAATGTGCACTGGTGGAAGGATGGGTGTTTGATCATTGTGTGACTGTAACCCAAACATGAAAGCTTGTAACTATCTCACGGTGATTCAATAAAATTAAAACAAACAAACAGACAAAAAACTTTCAGTATCAATATTGCAAACCACAATGCCTGGAAGGAGACACACACACACACACACACACACACACACACAGAGCAGGGGGTGACTGCTTGCCAAAGATGCAGGAAGGGCAGGGGGTGGGGGTGGGGGGGTGATGAGACCTAGGGACACTGGTGCTCGGAATTGTACACTGATGTAGGCATGGATGTTGGAATACTATATGGCTGAAATCCAGTCATGAACAGCTTTGTAAAGGTCTATTTCACAGTGATTAAAAATGTTGAAAAAAAAGCAAAAGAAATTCTTAAGACAACTTAAAAATAGCTTGTACTTAACAATTTACCTGAAAGAATCGAGGGATCTCTTTATAGATAGAGATAGGTGGGTAATACCTGGAGTAATGTCTGAGATGATTAGAGGGTACATTATATAATTTTCTTTTTATGTAATTATTCTGAGTCATTTTTATCATATGTAAAACATATCAATTAAATTTATAATTTTTTTTTACTTAAAAGGTCATAACAGTTCTTATATGTGAGATAATAAAAGTGCTGCCTTCTAATTGATAAAAGCTTCATAAGCTTCTACAACACAGGACAGAAAGTTAGAAATGGATGATGTATGGTGGGCAGAATTTTACTTGCAAATTAATTATACCTAATCATTACAATACTAACTTTGTAACATCGATGGAGAATTTGGAATTCTATCAAGCTCTCCGACTTGGTCTCTTTCCCTATGTTTCCATTTCCCTCTCCCTCTCCTCCCCTTTCTTCCTTTTTCTCACATTTACCCAAGCATGCCTGGCAAGCTACCCATGACATATTGGATATGCCAAACACAGTAACAAGTCTCACGACAGAGACGTTACTGGGCCCGCTCGAGCAAATCGATGAACAACGGGAGGACAGTGCTACAGTGCTACCCAAGCATGCTGCATATCTATCAGTGACTGCTCTACTTCAGGATTAATGTTCTCTCCATTTACGTTTTGACATGGTTATCTCGTAAGGATGACTGAACTCTCCGTTCCGTTACTAACCAACTCCCATCCTAGCAATGCGGTCTTATGGTTTCATTCTATGCTGGTGTTAGAGCAGATAGATGGAGTCTCAAAAGAGCAATTTCGGGCTATTATCTCTGCCAAATCACTGATCTAATATTTGTTGCTGTATTCCATTGGGAAATATCTTGAACATCAAGCAAACACAAAAAAGCCTTTAATACTCTATTTGAAATTTGAAAGGAAGAAGTCATTGCTCATGTTTCTGATACGCTGTTCATGTGTCTCATTTCCTCTTTTCTGGGTCACAATTGCTATCAATTCCCCTCTAAGATGGGACTTTCAGCATATCATATCCTAAAAATTCTGTGTCTTGCCTAGAAAAAAAGTCAGTGTTCAAGAGAGATAAATCTGATTTTTGAGATGTTAATTGGCACTTAAGGAATATGAAAGAATCAGGATAAAGTGTGACTTTCAAAATATTATTTTAATTTTCTCTTTGTGGAGTCAAAAATTGAGTACCAAACTTGCTATTCTTCTCTTTATGTTTCTGCCGTCAGAGTTCTCATGACACTTATCCCTCTATTTTCTTGTGCACCACAGATGGATGCCTATAAGAGAAGGTGTATACCATGGAAATGCAAAGCCAAAGGCACATTAACATAAAAAAATCCCAAATTGCTTCTTCCATTAAACTCTCAAGGAAAAAAGATCATAGTTCATTTCCCACTAAATTTCCTCATACTACCTAAACAGATAATTGGAACACATATTTGGTTATCACCTTGTTCTGTTGGTTGAAAGTTTTAGAGTTTTGTGTTTGTTTGTTTTGGAGACACACCTGACTGTGCTCAAGGCTCACTCCTGACTCTGTGCCCAAGAATCAAATCTTGGTGGAGATTGGGAGACCATGTTTGGTGACAGAGATTGAACCTGGATTGGCTCTGTGCAAGTTAAGCGTCCTACCCTCTGTACTATCTCTCCACCTTGGGAGTTTAAATTTATACATGGAAAATTCCATATTTGGAGAATTTTCTAGTCCTCAGAAAACTGGTACAGTAACTCTTCCTATGTATATAATCTATATTTATTGTTAGAAACAAGGTGGTGATTTCTTTGGTATGAAATGATTATCCCTCATACTCATTAGTCTCTGGAGCAAATGGTAATGATTATGAATTTCAGCATGTTTGAAGTGTAACTTGTGAATTTCTTAATAGTGTTGCTCTCAACCAACACATAATAGACTCATCTCACTTCAATGAGTACATGAAAATAAGAGCCCAGATTCCTACATTAGGTAAACTGTTTTTTTCTGGGCCTTTCATCTTTGGTCATTGTTATGGTCTGTGATCTAAGGAATGAGTGCGACACAAATACACAAGTTCAGCAGGCCTTTATTTCATGCCAAGAGTCCAGATACTAATCAATCAGGGCTGTGTCCCCAGAGAGCACACTTTTACATCTCCAAGCCCTTTTTGTACCCCTAATGACAACTATCAACTGACCAATTCCCTGACTAGTCCCTCGGGGCAGTTAGGGACTTTCCATTCAGGGTAGTTCGGGATTGGCTGTCTTTTCCTGGGTCACTTTTTTCAGTTACTTCCTTCTCTCCCTCTAGTGGTCCCCCAACTGCTGAGGTGGGCAGTCATTCTATCTAGGTGGGTCCTAACAGACATAACAAACGACCAGATTTCAAAGGATTATAGCAATGGTAAGTTACATTATAAAAGAAAGAAATATTAATTCCTTAAAAATATATTAAGGTCTTTATTAATGAATTAAATCTGCAAGTCAGTGGACCTTATAAGAAATATAGGGAATGAGGAATGAGGGAGATTCATAGATAATTTTCAATAGATGAACATACTTGCAAAATGTTAGAGGGTCAGGGAATTCAAGAGAAAAACAATTTCATCCCATTTTTGCCACTAACAAAGTTATAATCTTTTATTTTTCTTAGAATAACCAATGAGATTTTGTAACTTTTGTGAATATAAGCAGCCATTTATCAAAACAATGAGTGCTCTCTGCCTTCATTGTCCTATATTTTTTATAACCCCTTTGTTTTAGGAACCTCAAAAGAATGAATGGAATGCAGAATATGAGCATTGCTGAATTTTGAGTTATTATTTGCTGAATTTTGAGTTATTATTTCCAGACAAGTTCATCTTTAAACACAAAGATTTTTTGACCATTTAAACTCTTTATCTCTTTCTTAAATTAATATTTTCTTTGTTGTACATGGCAGTGATCAGGTGGGTGTGGCAGAAGGCTTGGGAATTTCATGAAATCAAAAAACTTAGAAATGTTTGTAGAGACAAGATATGATATAAAAATAGTGATTCTTCCACAAGATTGAGACTCAGAAATCCAAGTGACAGCAAAGCTGGAAATCCCCAGAGGAACACTCACATACAAGAAAAAAAGGCAATAGAACGGGAGAGTTGGTATAGTGTGTAGGATGCTTGCTATGCATGTGGCTGACTTAGGTTCAATACACAGTACTCCATTTGTTTTTCTGAGTTCTTTCTGGAGTGATCTCTGAGCTCAGAGCTAGGAATAAGCCAGGTATGACCCAAAAACAATAGAGAGAGAGAGAGAGAGAGAGAGAGAGAGAGAGAGAGAGAGAGAGAGAGAGAGTGCGGGCATAACTCAGAGAACACAAAGGCATCTATCTTGAGGGTTCAAAGTAATTTTCCTTGACAGTGCCCTATAGCAATGTACTGATCAGTGTGCAGAAAACCCAAACTAAAAGAGATGGAATAAAATGCCATAATCAGTTTGCATGAGACAACTTGTGACACTCCATTCTTGAGTTGCCTATGTCTCCTGGTGTGTCAATTTCTGTTTTGACTTGATAGGGTTCTTTATTCTATCTGGAGAATTCTGAATTATATCATGAACACGTCTCATATTTCTACTTTTTAAAATTCATTTTCATAAAGTTGCTCACAATAATGGATTATACTACAACAGAAATCCCACCACCATTACACCTTCCAACCACCATTATTTCAATTTTTTTTTTTTTTGCTTTTTTGGGTCACACCCAGCAATGCACAGAGGTTACTCCTGGTTCTGCACTCAGGAATCACTCCTGGTGGTGTTCAGGGAACCATATGGGATGCTGGGAATTGAACTCAGGTCGGCTGTGTGCAAGGCAAAAGCCCTACCTACTGTGTTATGGCTTCAGTCCTGATTATTTCAAATTTTTCTACCACCACTTAAGCCTGCCCAACAAGCAGATGCTAGATAATTTATTTTCTGTTGCTTGTATGAGTAGCATGAGATGTTACTCAGCCAGAGAAGTGGCCATGTGTTTCAATAATTCTAAAAATTTAAATAATGAGTGTGTGGAGAAATCTCTGCTGCAAGCTGCTCAGTTCTGAGATTCATGTGGGTCTCTGGGTTATCGCTATTAATGTGTTTAAACAGCACCTGGAGGCACTTTGTGGGTGTAACAGCCAGGAACACGTAGGGGCAGGGAGACGGGAAGGAGTGGCCCATCCCCTATATCTTGGTGTCTCATTTTTCTTTAATGTAGAGCTCTTTTTCCATCACTTTTTTTCCTTGAAATTTCTTTTCTGTAAGAAAGGCAAATAATCTGAAATCTGAATGGAAGGAGGACAAAGTGATTATTCTTGAAAAATTCATTACTACCTGGACCAGAGACCAGGAATCCCAGAATATCTGGGTGGCAGGAATTAACTTTTATCCTTTGTCCATCAAGTGAGTCTCAGATGGGTTGACAGCTGCTCTATTAAGACTGGCAGGACCTTGTGTCCATAAGGGCAGGAAAGAGCTTTTTCAGACTTTATCAGACTTCATTTTCCTTTTCTCTTTTTTTTTTTTTAGACTTCATTTTCTTAAGCACTCATCAGACAATATGATTTTTCCATTTAAAACAGCATAAACCACTGCATTATGTAGAATTAACTAGGTTATTTTTAGGGCATGCAGAGAGATAGCACAGTGGGTAGGGCATTTGCCTTGCATGTGGCTGACCCGGGTTTGGTTCCTCTGACCCTCTTGGAGAGCCCAGCAAGCTACCAAGTGTATCCCACCCTCACAGCAAAATCTGGCAAACTACCCATGGCATATTAGGTATGCTAAAAAAACAGTTAACAAGTCTCACAATGGAGACGTTAATGGTGCCTGCTCAAGAAAATTGATGAACAATGGGAGGACAGTGCTACAGTGTTATTTTTTTTTCATTTTTTATAATTTTATTTATTGAATCAACATGAGAGCAGTTACAAAGCTTTTGGGTTTAAGTCTCGGTCATACAATGAAACATCCATACCCTCACTAGTGCCCTTTCTCCACCACCAAAGTCCCCAGTATACCCCCATCTATACCCTCCCCCTACCTGTGGGGCAGATGATTTCCAAATTACTCTCTCTCTACTTTGATTACATTCAACATTTCAACACCACACCCACCATTATTATTTGGGATTTTATCCCAACACTCAGATCTGCCGAAAAGGCAACAGTAGACAATTTGTTTTCTATTGCTTTTATGAATAAATATGATGTCATGTGGCTGCGTAGTGGCCACGTGATTTTGAAATTCCGAAATTTTAACACTTAAATCTGGAGGTATTTCTTGCCAAAACCTGCTGGGTTCCAAGATTTGTTCCTGAGTCTCTGGGATCATGGCCATTAAGCAGCTTGATCAGGAGCCAGAGAGGCCATTTGTGAGCGGCAACTTGCGGTCTCGTTGGGGTGGGGAGGAAAGGGCCAGCTCCACATCCATCTCGTGAGACCTCACGTGTCTCATCACTGCAAGCCAAAACCTGAATGTCCAATGGCCTCTGGAAGATGACAGTCACCAAGCCACCTAGGGGGAGCAGGCAGATGGAAAGCACATTCCCCCCTGGTGTGGCCCGACGACAGTAATCTACTGTGTAGTCTGGATGCATTTCTGCTGGGCTTCAAGTTTTGTTTCTGAGTCTCTGGGATCATAGCCATTAAGTAGCTTGATCAGGAGCCAGAGAGGCCGTTTTTGGGCGGTGTCTCGAGGTCTTGTTGGGATGGTGAGGAAAGGGCCGGTTCCACCCCCATCCTGTGAGGCCCTACGTGTCTCATCACTGCGGGCCCAAACCTGACTGTCCAGTAGCCTCTGGAGGATAATGGCCACTGGGCCGCCAGGGGGAACAGGCCAAGGCACAAAACCTATTCCCACCTGAAGTGGTCCAGCGCCAGTAGCCTACTGCAGGGATCGAACACATTTCTGCCAAAAGCCATTGGGTTTCGAGATTTGTTTCAGAGTCTCTGGGATCATGGCCATTAAGCAATTCGATCAGGAACCAGAGAGGCCATACCTCCAATTATATAGCTGAGCCAGAGGAGCTTTCTGGGTATGTCTCCCACATACCTAACTTTTGGTCGTTTACTTTCTTGATAAAGTTTGCCCCAAGTTTTTGGGGTCTGGCCAAAGGCACAGCAGCAATTTTGGGATATCTTGATGTCCGAAGGAGCCATGAGGCTGCTGATGCACTCATTGGAGGCACCATACCCCCCAGGCTACAGTGCTATTTTTAGGGCACTGTTCTGTGAGCAATGTCATCTAGCTCTAAAACTCTTTCATTTTCGCTGAAAGAACATTATAGTGTGTAATCTCCTCTAGCTCAGGTGTCTCTATGTGTGATGACGTGTTAGTGGATGTTCATGGGCTCTCTGGGCGATTCTCTCTCACTGCCCGCCTTGGTGCTCTTGAACCACTTCCTCACTCAGGATGGCCATTGCATTGGGTGGATGAAGGAAGAACAAGGGCCATACTGGTTGGTGATCAGTTGCCGTTTTTTCCATTCTTATGTCACCCAAACTCTCCCCACACAACTCTTTCCCCCTCTTACCACAACACTCTCTCTCTCTCACTCTCCCCCAGCTCTCTCCAACTCTTTGCCTGCTCTCTCCAACCCTCTCTCTAACTTGCTCCACAACACTCTCCACCTTTGGGCACGACTCTCCCACTCTGCAGAAATTCTGTCCCTTGCTCTGCCTGCCACTCCTCGTCTCTCTATCTTCCCAACACTCAGAAGCCACCACTTTAAACAACTCTTCTCTAACCACACCATGCCTTCCCTGGGAAGCAGAATCAACATGTTTATCAAGCCTTCCTGACCACCTGCAGCCCATGAGAGCAAAGTAGCACTTAAGGTGTGTGTCTCCTCTCCTTAGACCAGTAACTCAACATCTTAATTTTATTTCCTAGTATTTGTCATTCTGTATGGACTCAGGAATACACACATTTAGGCTTGTAGGGTGACTCTCCTGGGAACAGCTCGCCACAGACTCAGACTACAGTGCTCATACTGGTTTAATCATTCCTAATCCTAGCAAGGTCCGAATCTAGTTACGTTTTGGATCATGACAGAATTTGTCCATGACCAAGCTCTTAACTTATAGCTAAGTATTATGGCACTTGGGCCTGGCCCATTTCGATGCCAGGGCAGCTTACAGCTTGCTCTAGGTTCATCCAGTCCCTCGTCCAGACCCTGCTTTTGGGGATCTAGGAAGTAAGGGCAACCGAGGCTTAAGATGAGCGAGCAGATGTTCAGGAGGTAATATTATCTGGAGTCAATTAACTCCCAAGTTACTAAAGCATGTCTTTTTAACTGTCTTCCTGTGTACAAAAAGTAATTGTTCTGAGGTAACTAACCATGCAAAGAACATTATGGAGAAGAGAAAAACAATATTTACAAGTCAAGAGAGTCTGATTAGAAGGCAAAGATAATTGACAGGTTGGGGGAGCAATCAACAAACCCAAACTCCCTGTGGCCAGGGAGGAAGGGCAAACCAATATTATACTACACTATGGCCACTAACAACAACTTCTGCAGTCTCTGACCTCCTTTAATCTACTTTCTGTTAACAGTATTACCAGGTAGGAAAAAATCACATGTAATTCTAGTATCTATATGACCTAAAATTTGGTATTAAGTAAAAAATCTAGAAGAGTTTTTTTCATCCAGTGATTTTCATGTGTTAGTTATTGTCAGAGATATCAAAGTCTTGGTTTTTGCTAGAGTTGGGACACCTATTGCCTGTTTTTTTCCCTTTTTTTTTAATATGTAGAAGTACTGCTATTTATTCAGCCACTGATTAGCTGATTGAGTTGGACATGAACTCCACCTTACTTTTTTTTTCTTTTTTTATAATTTTGCTTATTGAATCACCGTGAGAGCAGTTACAAAGCTTTCAGGTTTAAGTCTCAGTCATACAATGAAACACCCGTACCTTCACTAGTGCCCACCACCAAAAACCTCAGTGTACCCCCATCCCACACCCTCCCCCTACCTGTGGGGCAGATGCTTTCCACATTACTCTCTGTCTCCTTTGATTACATTCAATATTTTGACACCAGACCCACCATTATTATTTGGGATTTTACCCCAACACTCAGATCTGCTGAAAAGGCAACAGTAGACAATTTGTTTTCTATTGCTGATTTTGCATAACATATGATGTTGCATGGCTGCAGTAGTGGCCGTACGATTTTCAAATTCTGAAATTTTAGCAATTAAATCTGGAAGAATTTCTGCCAAATCCTGCTGGGTCCGAAATTTGTTCCTGAGTCTCTTAGATCATTGCCGTTAAGCAGCTCGATCAGGAGCCAGAAAGGCAGTTGGTGGGCGGGGTCTCGTTCGGATGGGGAGGAAAGGGCAGGCTCCACCCCCATTCTGTGAGGCCTCATGTGTCTCATCACTGAGGGCCCAAACCTGACTGTCCAGTGGCCTCTGGAGGATAGCAGCCACTGAGCTGCCTAGGGGGAGTAGGTGGAGGGAGAGCACCCTTTTTTTCGCCCCCTGGAATGGCCCGGTGACAGTAACCTACTGTGGGGTCCAGATGCATTTCTGCCAAAAGCCGCTGGGTTTCAAGATTTGTTTCTGAGTCTCTGGGATCATGGCCGTTAAGCAGCTTGATCAGAAGCCAGAAAGGCCATTCGTGGGCGGCAACTCAGGGGTCTTGTTTGGGTGGGGAGGAAAGGGCCGGCTCCCCACCTATCCTGTGAGGACCCGCATGTCTCATCACTGTGGGCCCAAACCTGACTGTCCATTGGCCTCTGGCGGATGGCGGCCACCGAACCGCCAAAGGGGAGCAGGGGAAGGGACAGCACCCTTTCTTCCCCCCCCCCTCCCGGAATGGTCCGGCGACAGTAACCTACTGCACGGTCCGGATGCATGTCTGCCAAAAGCCGCTGGGTTTCGAGATTTATTTCTGAGTCTCTGGTATCTGGCCATTAAGCAGCATGATCAGGAGCCAGAGAGGCCATTTGTGGGTGGTGACTCAGGGTCTCGTTGGGACGGGGAGGAAAGGGTCGGCTCCACACGCATCCTGTGAGGCCCAACGTGTCTCATCACTGTGGGCCCAAACCTGACTGTCCAGTGGCCTCTGAAGGATGGCGGCCATCGAGCCTTCAGGGGGAACAGGCCAAGGCAAGAAACCTATTTCCACCTGGGGATGCCCAGCACCTGTAACTTACTGCAGGGACTGGACGCATTTCTGCCAAAAGCCATTGGGTTTCGAGATTTGTTTCTGAGTCTCTGGGATCATGGCCATTAAGCAGTTCAGTCAGGAACCAGAGAGGCCATGCCTCCAACTATATAGCTGAGCCGGAGGAGGTTTGTGGGTGTGTATCCCACATACCTAACTTTTGGTCGTTTACTTTCTTGGTAAAGTTTGCCCCAAGTTTTTGGGGTCTGACCAAAGGCACAGCAGCAATTTTGGGGTATCTGGAATTCTGAAGGCACCAAGAGGCTGCTGATGCACTCGCCTCACAGGTACACATTGACCTGCTGGTGGCACCATACAGCACAGCAGTAGGGTATTTGCCTTGCACACAGCCGGCCCGACTGACCCGGGTTCGATTTCTCCGCCCCTCTCGGAGAGCCGTCAAACTACCAAGAAGTATCTTGCCCTCACAGCAAAGCCTGGCAAGCTACCTGTGACGTATTCGATATGCCAACACAGTAACAACAAGTCTCACAATGGAAACATTACTAGGCCTGTCAAACAAATTGATGAACAACAGGAGGACAGTGCTAAAGTGCTTCCATGAAAGATATGGCAAAATATTTGAAGCCCTTTTTAGTTTATCAGCTGAGAGTCCAACCATCATCTCCAACCTCAAAGTCACCACTAATACCACGTGAGTAGCTATATTATTTACATAGGTATTTTTGTCATCGAAGCACATTAAAAGTAGATATGGGGTTGGGTCCTAGTTTCTACATTTCTAATAAGTTCTTAGGTGATACCAATATGGATAATCCTTGACTGTACATTGAACAGAACAACCTTCCAATAAATGTTTTGATGTTAAAGATGAAGCCAATTATTCTCCTTAGGTATGCTCTCAAGATGTGGACACTCTAGTTGTAGAAATCATCTGTCTATTATAAAATCACACACAAAAAAACAACAGAGGGATAGAGAAGACAGGAAATCAATATCTTGTACATTGCATGAAGCACATGATTCATCATTTCATTTCATCATCCTGTTATTCGTCGAATGCCTCGAGCAGGCCCCAGTAACGTCTCTTTCATCCTAGCCCTGAGATTATATTCAAGGCTATTTAGGAGAATGAGACCCATAATTGTTACTGGTATTTGGCATATTTGGTACGCCACGGGGAGTTTGCCAGACTCTGCCCTGTGGGCAGGCTACATTTGATAGCCTGCAAGTTTGTCCAAAGTAGGAATGAGACAATAAGATGTCATTAAAAAAAAGTTCTGATAAGCACATGATTATGATTAAAATATTTACATAAAGATAAGTGTGTGTGAAATAAAAATGAAGAAAATAAATTGGTAAGGTGGCTATTGGCTTGTGTTTGCCTCTTTTAACTTTATCCAGGTTTATTCCTTACAGGCACAACAACTTAATTTAGAACAGAAGAGATGCTTAATTAATGTGCTGATGTGGATGGCCTTCACAATTCTATCAAATATATAAACAAATATGCATTAATATTTCAGTAAGGGGATCTGCTAGATCAACATCAAACAGCTGGGAAGCAGAGGAGGTGTAGTGAAACTGAAGAGGGTATAACACTTACACAGTGCCATGCTAAGACCAATCATGAACTCTGTCCTTCAAGTTCTTCAAGAGTCTTTACCCAACAATTTCTACTGGAATGAGAAGTGACATGGAACAGGAGTAATAGGTTGTCTTATCTATTGAGGATGCTGTGGTGAAAAAGGAAGTATCCAATAGCCCATGGGTTCTTCAGGGCTAGATAAACATCAGGCATCAGACAGATTCATAGTAGAAATATTCAGGTGCTAATTAATAACAGAGTCCTTTAGCTGGAATGACCCATAGAAAAGAAATAACTCTTAATATGGACCCAATGGCCATATTTAAGTAATCTAAAGAAATGCAGACAAGACAAGACAGGGAGAATCAGAAGAAAAGGCAATAGTTTGGAAAGTAACAAAGATTTACAGGTTTTAGTTACGCTTTCTCCATGAAAAAAATGAGGTCCTCCTCAGTACAGTGAGGAAGGTTGGTGTAAATACCTTTTTCAAAGATACTTTCCATTCATGACTGAAGTGACAGCACAGTGGTAGGGCGTTTGCCTTGCATGCAGCGAGCCTGGCAGAGCCGGGTTTGATTCCTCCACCCCTCTCAGAGAGCCCGGCAAGCTACTGAGAGTATCTTGCCCACACAGCTAAGCCTGGCAAGCTACCCGGGAAGTATTCAATATGCCAGACACAGTAACAAGTCTCATGATGGAGACGTTACTGGGCTAGCTCGAGCAAATCGATGAACAACGGGAGGACAGTGACAGGACAGTGACAGTAACTCTTCACTCAGACTTCTGGACCTCACCCATTTTCTAAAGACATGTTTTGGTGTGGCAGAACTTTGTTCTCCCAGAAGGAATTGTCATGAATCTTAAAGGTGATAACACATCTTAGAACCACATCACAAACCTTGAAGCTATTCAAGTTTGGTTGTAGGTTTTATGATTTTTAATTTTTTTCTCTCTGAGTTCAAGATTGATTTTTTAATTTTAATTTTTATTGGGGCTGGAGTGATAGCATAGTGGGTAGGGCGTTTGCCTTGCACGTGGCTGACCTGGGGACCCAGGTTCAATTCCTCCATCCTTCTCAGAGAGCCCGGCATGCTACTGAGAGTATTGCGCCCCCAAGGCAGAGCCTGGCAAGCTACCCAGATGTATTCGATGTGCCCAAAACAGTATCAACAGCTCTCACAATGGAGACATTACTGGTGCCCACTCGAGCAAATCGATGAACAACGGGAGGACAGTGCTACCGTGCTACAATATTTATTATCTTCTGGATTTAATTTTTGGATTAGGGGGATTAACTTCATACCTTTGCATATCATTTTTATTGATATCACAACTCCAATGTAATCTATTGAAAGATTTCTTTTACTCATCCATCACCCTATTGCTTTTTTCCTCTGGTAATCACCATAATTTTAATTTAGCCTAAGATTTACAGTTTTTAAATTTTTTACCAGTTTATTTGCTTTATTCGTTTATATTACACATAAAAGTAAAATTTGGTTATAATTTAATCCATTTTCTTATCTCATTTAACATGATCACCTACAGAATCATTCATTATATCCCAGAGTAGAATTTAATTTTTTTCATGGGAGTATTGTGTTCCACTGATTATGTATACCAGAGCTTTTTAATCCAGTTATCTGTTGATGGATTTAGTTAGCGTTTTGTTCATTGAGAATAATACTGTTATGAACATAGGACTACAAATAAGAATCCAGTGTTTTTCTGAACAAACACATATATGTCAATAAATCACTACAATCTATACACTCTTTTCAGTTAGCTTAGATATAGATAAACTTTTCTGGCAATAAGAAGTTCTACTATTACATCTTTAGATGGTAGAGAAGCACTTAAGTTCTTACCTTGTTTTGTCATTCTATAATAAGCTTAATTCTTTTGAGCTTATTCTGTTATATATCTTTCTCAAATTAGAAGGATAGTCAATGGATAAAGTTCAAAGTTATATAAACAGACAGGTCTGAGTATGTTCTAGCTTCACTGTTATCAGTATTATCTGTGGCTTCTACTACTGTTTCTACAATTTATAAGTTTTTTATTATTGAAAAATTTCTTATTCAGGTTGAAAAACTGGAAAATAGACTTTCTTTATTTACTTCCTACGGGGTAACTGATGTGCAGAAACATGAGACATGGAGGGAAGAAGCCCCCTTGATTTTACTAGCAGCAGTTTGCTGAAGTGAGTTTTTTTGCAATGACGTCTGTATTTCTCTTCTGTTATTTCATGGAGCTTTGGATGGAGTATAACCTGTCAGTGTCATAATATTTTCTTCTTTGGTAGCAATCCTGACACCTGTAAGAAAGCAAAAATGGCTATCTAGAAATGTCTTTTTGGTAAAATGTTTATTTCCTAGAAGGGGCTCTGCAGATTGAGTGGTCTTCAATAAAGACAATTTGTTAGTTCAGAGAATTGAAGATAACTACTGTCTTCATGCTCCACTTTTCTTTGTCACCCAGGGAGTATGAGGTTTGGTAAAGTATCCGTGAGCTCCCGTGTGACATGGCTACTCATGTCATATAGGTTTCATTGGTTAAATCTCTGGTAGCATCTGAAATTGCTTGATCTATACAGTTTTGGAATTGATTCCCACCACCAAAATTTTCCAGTAGCCATGGAAGCAGCCTGAAGTGAGGAATTGCTCTTTACAGGAAAAGAGAAGGAAACCATAACCTCTGCCCAGGATTTCAGGTTTGTCATCTATTTGTCCCCAACAGAAAAGAATTTCAAAAGCAGATGGACAGTAAAGTTATATAGTTTTATTTATGGGGAGAGAGAGAAAGAGAGTCAAATGTTTAAGAGTGAGCACACACTTCCCCAGAGGGGACAGAGTCAATAATACACAACTCAGGTTGAGATCTAGGCAAATATCCAGGATGGAGAAGTAAACTGCTTGCCTTCACAAAGTTGTTTTTTCAGGACTCTTTCCAAATCGGCCCCATCTGGGATTTTCTATGAAGGTTAAGAGTCTGCTGCAAAGGCGCTATCAAGGGAAAGAGGTGCAGGAGTAATAGTACTGCAAAAAAAGCCAGTTACACTCAGCTAACTCAAGTCTTAAATTCTTGCATGAAGCTGACCAGATTGATCCTAACACTGCAAATGGAACTCTGCCAGGAGTGATCCCAGAGTTCAGATTGCAGAAGTAGAGCTGGTGTGACCCAAAACCAAAACCAAAACAAAAGGGAAAAAGTCTTAAATTCTTGATGGCCTTTTTCATTTTCTTACCACTTTTAAAAGTTCCTCTTGAAGCTTCTTTTTTGAGGGATCCACCTACCTCTGGGTGGTCTACCTCAGTTTCTCCATCTAGGTGGGGTCTCATTTTCTACACGTCCAGAGAACTCAGTATTTCTATCTCCAAGGGGTGCTGCTCCTGGGCTGCTTCAGGACCATACCAAAGGGAACTCTTCAAATTATATTTTGATTAATTACTTCTTGGGAAACTCATTGCTAGGTCTGCTCTGCCCACACTGATCTGCCAGCAACAAAAGCAAAAGTTCTCTCTTAGATTATTTCCATCACAGAGCTAGGGAAGACCTGACTTTCTACCATCTTATTTATGGAGAACTAGAATGTAATCCTGTATATACCCTGTTTTACTGGGCTTTCTTTACTAACAGCCTTAAATGTCCTTGTACTTTTCCCCTAGAACATTGGACTTAGCTGAAGTTTTCACACTGATGCTGAATTCTTGTGGGAAACCTTTAGGAAACTTTCCCATGTTTATAGGAAATACATACATTATTAAACTTCCCTTATACTTTTTCCTCTTATCGATTTGCCTGATGTTTGACTATATTTGTTTCCCTGTCTCTTGAGAACCTGTGAAGGTACAATGCTTTTATATCCTGACATGCCCTAGCTGCACTGGCAAGCCACAAAGCTCCTGATGGACAAACTCCTCTGACATCCATTTCCTTTGAACACTTTTGTGCACTCCTAGTGCCTACTTAGGATGAATATAATTGTTTTTCAGTGACAGTTTAGACTGTTACTTTACTAAATCAAACCTTTACAAGACACCCTATTGAATCACATTGAGATGCAAGGTAAGATTCTACTTCCTTGAAATATTTGTTAATGACTTGTAGAAGTCCTGCAAAGATAGATATAGAGCACATGAAAAGTTTGTAAGACCAGTGATTCATTACACTGATGCTCAAGGGCCAATCGAAGTATGGAAAGAAGGAGATTTTTATTGACAATGTGCTGGCAGCTTGGAAGACAATTGATTCATGTCCTCAAAAAAAACGTTTGTCTGAATAAACACAAGAATAGATGTTGCCTTCTCTCTCTCTTTTTTTTTTAACTGAAGCACCATGAGAGACACAGTTACCAAGTTGTTCATGGTTGGGGTTCAGTTATCCAATGTTACAACACCTGTCCCTTTATCAGGTACATTTTCCACCAGCAATGTCTCCAGTTTCACTCCTGCTACCTGTACCACATCTCCCTCCAACTCCCAGCCAAGAAGGGATTTTTAAAATAGGGGAAAACTAGAAAAACACACAAGAAATGGTGTGCTGCAGACCAGTGGGCTGTATATAGCACCGGAACCTATAATATAGCCCCTTCTGAGGGCAGGAGAGATTACTATCTCTACAGTGCTCTTGGCATGGCACAATATCAATCCAGGGAATCAGATATGGTCCTCTCATTCCTGCCAGAAGTAATCCCTAAATGCAGATCCAGAAGTAAGCCCGGAGTGTAGCTGACATGGCCCCAAAACAACAATAACAAACCAACATCCGCCCCCCCCCCCAAAGAAAAAAACTATGCTAAACTTCTCTTGTGTCTGAGGCATTCTCTGTCTTATCTACAAACATGAAAAATGTAGGATTAAGCTTTGCGAGGGGTAGCCTGGCAGTAAACTGAGGACAAAATGACTTTTGGGTAAAGGCAGTTGTCCTCAAATGGGGTAGGCATCAGAGGGGCCCAGTAATATCTGTGTCTTTTTTTTCTTTCACAATCTTCTCTTCTCTACATTCTATAGGGATTTCTTCTTCTTCTTCTTCTTCTTCTTCTTCTTCTTCTTCTTCTTCTTCTTCTTCTTCTTCTTCTTCTTCTTCTTCTTCTTCTTTGCTTTTTGGGTCACACCTGGCGATGCTCAGGAGTTATTCTTGACTTTGAACTCAGTAATTACTCCTGGCAGTGGTCAGGGGACCATATGGGATGATAGGGATTGAAACCTGGTTGGTCGCATGCAAGGCAAACACCCTACCCGCTATACTATCGCTCCAGCCCCTCTGTAGGGATTTCTTGATTATCTCTTTTTAAGGTCGAGACTACTACACTTCCCTCACTTTAAACTGAATAGAAATAAAAATATGAGTGTTTGAGGGGTAAAGGTCTGTTTTTCATTGGCTTTAAAAGCTCACTACATTTTGTATAGAAGTTGTGCATTTTTTTTTTTTGGCTTAGATTCATATGACACCTGTCTCTTAAGACAAGGATGATTGAATTTTGCCAAACATTTTATGATTTTTAGCTATTTAAGTTTTTCTGGGAGAATTCATCAGCACTTTATGCAAAATCTCAAAAGTATTTTTTTAACTCTGTGATTCATTTGTCTTGTTCCTAAATGTAGCAACTAAACTCATGGCCAAAGGAAAAGTCTTCCAAGAGGAAAGTGAGCTTTTCACAATTTTTAGTCTACTTATTGGAAACTGTCTGCTGTTATTCTTGCCTCTTGGGGGCATTTTTAAAAAGTTCAACATTTTAATACAATTATTGAAGCAGACAGACAGATAGGGAGGTCCATTGGCAATGAAAATCAGGAAGTCAAGACAAGATCTGAAAAAGATCTTGAACTGATTGAAGATTGAAGAAAGTCTAGTCCACAAGCAAAGTCTTTTTGTTTTTTTAAATTTTATTGATTCACCGTGAGATATAATTACAAGCTTTCATGTCTGAGTTACAATCACACAATGATCAAACACTCATTCCTCCACCAGTGCACATTCCCCACCACCAATATCCCCAGTATACCCCCACCTTTCCCACCCTCCCACTGCCTCCATGGCAGACAATATTCCCCATACTCTCTCTCTACTTTTGGGCATTCTGGTTTACAATTCAGATACTGAGAGGTTATCATGTTTGGTCCTGTATCTACTTCTAGCACACATCTCCTATCCCGACCGATTCTTCCAACCATGATTTTCTTAATGGTCCCTTCTTTATTCCAGCTGTCCTCTCCCCACCCACTCGTGA
Source organism: Sorex fumeus (assembly GCF_029834395.1). Taxonomy (NCBI): domain Eukaryota; kingdom Metazoa; phylum Chordata; class Mammalia; order Eulipotyphla; family Soricidae; genus Sorex; species Sorex fumeus. Next base: position 49,560,800 of record NW_026606059.1, on the reverse strand, counting down.
GGAGTACAAAATAACATAACACAAGACCGACACCCACAAGCAAAGTCTTGACCTGACTCTTGGCACAATTCTCCAGGAACAAAAACCCTGGTCAGACTCTGAATGAAGTTTCTCCATCTTCAAAATACTTGACAAATCCCTAACAATGAACTCTTAACTGTGCAGAAAACTCCAGGATAGAAAGCTGAAAGAGCTGCTTAAATAAGGTTCCCCAAACAACTGCCATCAACTTGTATAGCCTGGCTTCAGCCTGAGAACTTTCGTTGCTTGGAAACTCTGGTGGCAGAACCAGCTCCCATGCTGTGATCAAGTGTCTTTCAGGTGCAGTCTGGTGGCTGTTTTAGTGAAGCCAGGGTAACTTGGGAGATTTTCTGTACAGGAATTCATTCTGTAAACATTCCCAGTCCCAATGTCTCTGGGCCCTCCCTAAAACCTTGGTAAGTTAGACACAGGTGGCGCAGCACTATGTGACTCCCTCCTCCCTCTGTGGCTGACCGGTCCTTTCACTGGCAACAATTGTCTTGGTCAGTAAGACAACTATGTTTGAGATACTCAATTTTGTTGTTTTGGGACCACAACAGATGATGTGCTACAACTAGGTGGTGCTCTGGGATTGCTCCAAGATGTATTTGGGGATCCAAAAGGTGTCTCACCCATGCCACATCCCAGCCTGATCTGACATTTTGGTTATCTCTACTTTATTCATTATAATTATCATTATGTTTGTTTTCATGTCCTTTATCTTTCCAGGCAATTCTTGGGTATGATGGCCCAAAGCCAGTGAACATTACAAACTTCATTTTTTTTTTACTAAAGTAACATATATATTCTAAATGTATTATATACATTTCAGATGTACAGCATACTTTTGAGATCTCATTTGATTATGACATTTTATTGTGTGTGTGTGTGTAATTTTATAGTTTATTATTATTGTTAAGGCAACATAATTAGCAATGGAATAAATATGTTTGTTTTAGGTGTACAAAATACAGCATCTCCATCACCAAGGCATTGAAGACCCCCACAAACCGTCTTTATGTCACTTCCAGTCTGCCAGATATTCCTCCCGTTATTCCCATCCTGACAGGGTAACCTCAGTTCCGTTGTCAGAGTTCCAGTGTTGAATTTAATTGGCATTGCCTCCCTTTTCCTCCCTTTTATCCGTTCACTTTTCTTCATATATCACATTTGAATGATGTCTCAAGTTACAGTCTATGTAATTTTTAAATTTTATTTTATTTATTTATTATTGTTATTGGGCTGGAGCCATAGCACAGCGGCAGGGCATTTGCCTTGCACGCAGCCAATATGGCCGACCAAGTTCAATTCCTCCGCCCCTCTCAGAGAGCCCGGCAAGCTACCGAGAGTATCTCGCCAGCAAGGCAGAGCCTGGCAAGCTACCCGTGATATATTCAATATGCCAAAAACAGTAACAACAAGTCTCATGATGGAGACGTTACTGGGCGTGCTCGAGCAAATCAATGAACAACGGGAGGACTGACCATGACCGTGATCATTATTATTATTTTTAAATGAATCACCATGAGGTACAGTTACAGACTTACAAATTTTCGTGGTTACGTTTCAGTCATGACATTTACATTTCATAAAATGACATTTCATTTTGGACTACCAAAAGTCCAATCAATTTTTTTTGGAATTCAACTCTTTGAAACCACCATTTTTGGCTTTGCATTAGAAAGAGAAGTCAACCCAGAAGCCTGTAATTGCCCAAGAGGTCTTAGGCTGAAATCCACTCCATCTGGACTACTCAGATTTCCCCTCTCCTAAACTGGTGCACCCATTCTACCAGTGAGCAGAGATCACTCTACCTATCCCCTACTTCTCTCTTGGCTGTCACAGTTAAGTCTGTTTCTTACAAAAATCATTCATCCTGCCTCTCTGCTGTCTCATGTGGCTCCCACTAATGACAATCAAAGGAATCCTCCACAGATCATTCTTCAAACACCTAAACCTGGATGAATAGCCCCATTCTGGGATTCCTAGTTATGTGATCAAGGGTGACATTTCAAGTGGATTTAATTTCTGTAAACATATTTTGAGAGTTTAATATGTGTGAAGGACAGTGCTCTCAAGAACATAGTGGAACATAGTGGTTATGAGTAATGAGACAGAGACATGCCCCAGTGAGGTTATAACTCTGAAGGTTTGCTAAAGCTATATTCATACCAAATACTCAAGGCCCTCCCGTTGATCATTGATTTGCTCAAGCGGGCCCAGTAACGTCTCCATTGGAGACTTTGTTGTTACTGTGTCTGGCATATCCAATACATCATGGGGAGCTTGCCAGGCTCCCGGGTTCGGTCCCCGCTACCATGTTCTTCAAGTGAGCACTCTCTGGTATTCACTGGAAATTTGAGCATTGAAATTGACTGAATATTGAAGACCAAATACTGGCAGCTTGGAATATTATGGATTCATGTCCCAGAGAATTTTTTTTTAAACTTAAGCTGGTGAAATACTACAGATGTTAAGACATTGCCTTGTATGCTGCTCACCCTGGTTTGGTCCCCAGCACAACTCCTGAGTCATCCTAGGAGTAAACCCTGAGCACAGCAAGATGTAGTCCCCTCCTCCAAAATTGAAAAAAAATTCTTTTATAGTTATTATTGAGTCAACATGATTGATAATAATGTTGTTATCATTATTAAAAGAGAATTGGGCCACACCTGGATGTGTTCAGGGTTCACTACCAGCTCAGGGTTCAGGGATCAGTCCTAGTGGTACTCAGGGGAGCATATATGATGCTGGGGGTCAAACCACGGTCAGTTTCATGCAGAACAAGTGCTTTATCCACTGTACTGTGGTCAAGCACTGATAATCACTCTTAGAGAGGGAAGTTCCAGAATCATAGACCTAGATGAAGGTGTAAGAGTCATGATCATGCCAAGTTTCTTCACCAAAGTAACAGATGAGAGAAAGATTGGCTAGAGAAAAGTAATAGAAAGGAAATATTCTAGACACAAAAGATCATGAGGCAGAAGGGGTGAGATAGTGAGAGCTGTGAAGGCACTGTTGGAGAACAAAATCTGAGGACACAAGCTCTGCGAGGAGAGGCTGCATAGCATAGTATAGTCATTATAAAGCACTGTAGCACTGTCCTCCTGTTGTTCATCGATTTGCTCTAGCGGGCCCAGAAACATCTCCATCTTGAGACTTGTTACTGTGTTTGGCATATCAAATACATCATGGGTAGCTTGCCAGGCTTTGCCTTGTGGGCGAGATACTCTCAGTGGCTTGCCGGGCTCTTCGAGAGAGGCCGAGGAATCAAACCTGGCTCGGCCGGGCCAGCCAGGCAAATGCCCTATCACTGTGCTATCGCTTCAGCCCTTAGTCATTATAAAATGATAGGAAATTTGGATTGGAGAGTAGACAGAGAACAGTGTTAGGATATCTCAAGGGCTACATTATCTGGGTATGAGGAAAGCTTATAATTAATTGATACCCAGGTAAACTGTAGAGTTTTTAGTTTCCTTAAACTCCAGTTGTTCATCAATAAAATGGGTATAAGAATGTTTTCTTTAGAGCTGTTGTGAGATGTGATGATTTTAGCTTAATATTTATAGATTGTGAACTTGATAACACTAAAAAGACATCAAATAATGTCTGGCACATATTACTTAATAAATGTTTGTTCTCTTTTTATATTACTTTGATTTCAAGACACACCTTTTCTCTTGTAGGATATCTATTAACTCTGGCTGTGATTCATGGTGGGTGGTACTTTATAATCACTGCTTACCAAGCAGTAAATGTGACAAGATTGTTTTTGTGCCCATGTAAACTTGCCTATAACTATTCATGTTGCTCTGACTTCAGGTGCATGATGTGTATTATTAGTATGATGTGGGCTGAATTTGTAACTTTTTAAAATATATTGGTGTGATTTGGAATTCGATTTAAAATCATTTTATATCAGTAGAAAGGTATGAAAACCAAGCAATACAAAGTCAATTTGAAATCAGTGAAGCAAATATTCATTCATTATAAGTGTTCATATATAATCAAAAATTTATATTTACTTGCCTCTATAGTTTCTAAGAAAGGCAATATCTATAAGATATGATGCTATGCTGTTGTTTTTATTTTGTTGCCATGACATATACAGAAGGATTACTGTCAACTACCAAGTACTGTAGCAAATACCAACAGAAGTTACCAAAATTCTTAAAGTAGATAAAAAAAATCTCAAGGTGACAAAATGTTGGCATGACAAACTAATGATATGTTGTACTTAATTGACATTTTTAAAGGTGGAATTATGTCTAAGTGATAGCAGATCGTATTAGAAAAAAATGCAATGTTGGGGCTGGAGTGATAGTACAGCATGTAGGACATTTGCCTTGCAAGTGGCTGAATCCAGTTTGACCCCCAGCATCCCATGTAATCTGAGTATTTCCAGGAATAATTCCTGAGTAAAGAGCAGGAATAACTGAACTTCACCAGGGATGCAGTCACCCCTACCAAAAAAAAATACAATGTTATTATTTTGTGACTACTGGGGAGCCATTAAGCACTGCATTGCTAAATCTGTGCTCTAAGAAAATTAATTTAGCATTTGTTCGTTTTCACTGAGTATCATATGAAGGGGTTGGGTCAGAATTTTTGGAGGCATCTTTCTCCTTTAAGAGTCTTAATGTCTGAAATACAAATACTGCCTAAATCTGGTTGGAATGTTTCCCTTCCTGCTCTTACAAAGCACTGGTGAGGCATATGTTGGTCATGTGAGCCTGAATCCTTCCATGGATGTGACTATCAGACACTTATTGGTAATGCAAGACAAGGACCTGATTTAATCTCTTGGAGGTCACTTCCCTAGGGCAGAGAATTTGCAGATGGTGTAATGATAATTGATCTGCAGGTCTATAAGTCAGTACTGACAGGCTCATGGTCCTGTTAGTGAAAGATAAAGAACATATGACTCAGTTGAAAGGGCCATTAACAGATTAATATCCCCTAGTTAAAGCCAGGACTAGAGAATAAATGGCTTTCTTTAGGGAAAGGGCCAGAAGTTATTAATCCCACTGATCCCAGGATATTGACCTGGCTAAAATTCTTCTGGAGAGGCAACTTCTTAACACCCAAGGGTCAAGATATGGATTCTGGTCAGTTTATACTACATCACATCCTGGCTGGGTTATTTTGGCCTCCATCTTTCAACGCCTGTGAAATTCAGTTTCTTCATTTATTCAATGGGATCAGTAGCACCTACTTTAGATTTATTTTGCTTTTTGATCTACACACAGCTATGCTCAGGGGTTACTCGTGGCTCTGCACTCAGGAACCAATCCTGGTGGTGCTTGGAGGACCATATAGGGTGTTGGAGACTGACCCAGGTCAGTCGCGTGCAAGGCAAATGCCCTACCCTCTGTACTACTGATGTTACCTGGCATCTACTTTTTAAGAGCTGCTTTGAGACAAAGTTAAGTGAAGTTACTGATCAAATAAACTGACATGTGCAAGGAATCTGTGTATTTTCTTCTACAGCTTAATTTTCTGTCAAGTCTCACTTTTTTTTTTTAACTTTTTGCCTCAGGATAGATGTAAAACAAAAAAGAAATCTAGGTTGTATTAAGAACTCCTACACATGTAAAAATAAATAAATCAACTTATCTATCTTTAGTAATAGAAAAAAGATGAACAAGATTTAACTTAAATCAATGACAAGTAAAAATTATTCCTATAAAATAATAGACAAAATGAGCTGGTGAAGTAGGACAGGGGTTAGGGTGCTTGCATTGCAAGTGCCTAACTCTGGTTCAATCCCTGGCACCATATGGCCTCCTCCTGAGCACTGCATGGTGGCCTCAGTGGTTTCTGAAAGCATAGTAATCTATCATCATTGCACCCTTCAGTCTTGTCACTGAATCACTGACTGAATTGGCCAAGAATCGCTGGGAATGACTCTTGGATCCTGAATTAGGATCCAAAAGGTTGAAAAAAAAAGCAAAAGTTTTAAAGGGGCTTTTTACAAAAGAAGATATCTGAATGGACAAAAAATAAATAAACATGTGCTTAAAGTCAATAACGATAAGAAACCTATGCCCCACTGAACGGGCTAAAATTAAAGATTCATAGTATCAAGTATTGGCAAGGATGTAGAATTAATGGCACACTCAGTCTTTGCTGGTGGGAGTTAAACATTACAATACTCTGTAAAATGGTAGGTTTTCAGAGTTCTACGTACATTAACCAACGGTATTACAGCAAATCCAATTCAAATATTGTGATCACACTTTCTCTTTCATAGCAAAGTCGAATTTTTGTGAAGGGAAGAATTGAAATGTATTTGTGGTTATTAAAATCAACTGTTAGATACTTGATTTACTAATAAAATTGTTCTGTAGGATAAGTATCCCCCAAATAGGATTAAACACTGTGAAAGTTTGAACACTTCTATTTCCCTTTTCCTCTGTAGCTGAATTTTGGCTTATAAGGAATTATAAAGATTCCATACAAATTTTCTTCTAACTTACACATTCATAAATTTGCACACTGTAATGTTTTCCTAGGGTTCTATTTGATCCTCATTTCAACTCTCTTGACTACAATTTGATTGACCATATTTATTCTTTAAATTGGGGTCAAATATTCTACTTGGCAGCTTGTATTTATTCTCCAAGGAAGTGGCAATGATTCCCTTCCCTTTGTGACATTTCCATTGAGATGTTACAAAGCATAACATTATGGTGTTTATTTTATTATTCTTTTTTAAAAATTTTTATTAGTGAAACACCATGAGGTACAGTTATAGACATACAAATTTTTGTGCTTGGGTTTCAGTTATACAATGATTGAGTACCCATCCCTCCACCAGGGCCCATTCTCCACCTCCAATGCTCCCAGTATCCCAGCCCCCATTCCCCCAACCTCCCCCTCCCAACCCCCCGCTCCGTCCCACCCTGCCTCTGTGGCAGGGCATTCCCTTTTGTTCTCTCTCTCCTTTTGGGTGTTGTGGTTTGCAAAAGAGGAATTGAGTGGCAATCATGTTTGGTCTATAGACTATTTTCAGCATGCATCTCCCTGAGTGTGGAAAGGTAGGACTACAGCTGAATCTTACGAAGACAATGTTTATGAGAAACAGCCTTGTTCCTGACGCCCCATTCGCTCTCAATGGAACGACCATCTCCGAATGCAACAGCTATGTGTACCTAGGTCGAGAGGTCAACATGACAAATGACCTGGCACCCGAGCTGCGCAGGAGGAAGAGAGCGGCTTGGAACGCCTTCAAGAACGTCGAAGAAATAGCTAAGAGGACGAAGAACCTCCGGCTCCAGGCACATCTCTTTGATTCCACTGTTCTTCCTGCATTAACATATGCCTCAGAGACCTGGGCCCTACGCAAACAAGATGAGAACGCCATTCAGGTCTCCCAAAGAAGAATAGAAAGAGCTATGCTTGGAATATCACGTTTCACTCAAATGAGAGAACGAATCCGGAGTTCTGACATCCGTCGACGATCAAGGATCAGGGACGCTGTCTCATTTGCCAAGGTGTCGAAAATCAGATGGGCTGGTCACGTAATGAGATTTAAAGACGACCATTGGACTAGAGCTGTTACTGATTGGATTCCACGGGATGTCAAGAGACCGCGTGGCCGCCCACCTACCAGATGGTCAGACTTCTTTGTCAAGGTCATGAACGATCGGTTTGAGGCCCTCCATGTTCCCGGAGCGAAGAGATGCCATTGGGCTACACTAGCACGCGACAGGGACAAATGGAGACGTTACTGGCGCCCGCTCGAGCAAATCGACGACTAACGGGAAGTTAAGTGATAAGTGATTAAGTGATCTCCCATCCTGGGAAGATCCTCCCAACACCCTTTATTTGGTGCTCCCTTCTCCAATTACTTTCTAGGATGCTTAAAGCTCTGTGGCAGCCAGCCCTTCCTTTTTCAAAATTTGTTTATATCAGTTTAATATTCACCTACTATACTATCAATTCTATGAAAGTAGTATTTGTTCAATCTAATGCATCCTAGAATGGAGCCTTGTGCTTGGTACAAGTCCTTACCAAATAATGATAAGATGCAGAACCCATTAGATGAGTTGGTGAGTGACCAAATGGGTGACATCTCAGTTTAGCAATGATGTGTCAGTAGTATTACTTAGTGTATTGATAATGTAGGATGCTTTGTGTTTGAGTTAAATAAACATATTTTACTGTATAAAATGCATAACTATTGCAACAAATTGAAGCAATATGAATATTAAAAGTAATAGCACTGTAGCACTGTCCTCCTGTTGTTTATCGATTTGCTCAAGCGGGCACCAGTAATGTCTCCATTGTGAGACTTGTTACTGTTTCTGGCATATTGAATATGCAACAGGGAGCTTGCCAGGCTCTGTCACGCAGGCAGGATACTCTCGGTAGCTTGCCGGGCTCTCCAAGAGGGATGTAATTTAATTATTATTTCCATTTTTTTCTTCATATAAATGAATAGTAATGGTTTTGGTAAGAGGAATATTATTACAGATTTTCATATATATAATGCTTTTTTTCTTATATATGTACACATACAAGTTTGTATTCTTGTAAATACATATTTCTTTAATAAATAAAAAATGAGATGCTATTTTATACACTACTCCTCTGTAACTTGCCTTTTCATTTAACTCTTTTGCCACTTAATAACATATCATGGACAGGTATCTAGTTGAACATATGTATAATCACTTTATTTTTATAGATATATAATATTTCATGTCTTAGATATTGTATAGTTCTCTAACAAATTTCCAGTGTATGGGTTTGAAGTCATTTCCAATGTTTGGCAGCAAATATTCTTAAATAATTTACCTTTGTAACTGTATATTCTCAAAATAAAAGCAAAATCTGAGAGAAAATGCGAATTTCTAAATCAATACTGACATGCTGTTTTCTAGAAAGAAAATTTGTTCTCCCTTCAGCCATATTTCGACATATCCATTTTCCTTTATCCTAACAATATATGTTATAGTTTCTAGAAATGTTTCCTAACCTGTTGTCATTTTTTTATGAGACTTTAAGGGAAGTTATCATTTTTATGGAGTCCTGGGAACTAGAAGACATAGTCCCTTCCCTTACAACTTTACAAATGAAAAACATGCCCAAGGAAACTGGAATTGCCAATTGACTCAGCTCGCCCATGGAGCATGAACTCAGTACTGAGCATGAGATAGACTGTCCTAAACAAATTTGGTAATGGGAGTATGGGGACACTTGACAGGAAATAATTATGTTTGGGTGTTGTATTTAGCATAATGCTGTGTCAGGGGAGATGTAGCATTAAACTTGCAGTGACAGCTTCTATTACAGCATGAAGAGGGGGTACTGTGAATGGTAGCTGAACAGCAAGATCATTGGGAGAATGGGAAGAAGGGAGGGAGGGAACCAGAGCTCTAAAAATAAAAATCAAAGGCATTAAAGATTAAATTGTCCCTGTAAATGCAGAGTCTTTTTAAGGGATTTTGAAGATACCTCAAATGTTTCTTCATGTCTCAGCGACTATTTCTGGTTTCTTCCCTTTCTATTGAATTCTGCACTTACTGCTTCCTCAAATTGAAAGTGATAAGGTAGCGCTTTTAAAAGTGTCAACTAAGGACTATACGTAGAAAGAGAAGTTAAAAAATCTCTGGGGTTTTTCCAGATGTGTGACTTGGGTCTCAGCTTATTCATAGAGATCATATGGGTGACAGCTGACTGGTGTGATTGTGAGGAGGAGGGATGTCAGGGTAGCTTTAATGGTATTTCTCATACTTTCATTTTTCAGTCATATATACTTACCACTTACTATTTGAATTTTTTCATTGAGAAACAGGGGTTTTTAATACTTGTAAACATGCTTTTCAAGCATACGTAATTTCACTCCCATCACCAGAGAGTCCACTTTCCTCCACAGTGCGCCAAGGGCCATTCACAGAGCTTTCCATATAAGCTCACTCTATAGAAAAGAATCTTCAATTCTGATGACTTTGAATATTGGTATTAACTACTACTGAACAACTCTTAAATTTGCCTTCTGCATAAGAATAAAATATTTAAAAAGTTGAAATTCTACAGTACAACTTCTGTGGAAAACATTGCACACATATTTAGTTAGTTGTAGAATAAAAGAATGAATGATCTGGAAGTGATACTATGTTAGTTTTGAGACTAGGAGGACTTAAGTGGCCTCGTGTGATTCTGAGACCCTGACAATACCCCATTAACAAGTTGGTGTTAGAATTATGAATGATGAGAGAAGGATGGTTCACCCATAGTTACTTATCACAGGCAGCCAACACAGATGTGTGACTGTACTCATCTGCCATCCCACCCATCATCTAAGAAAAGAGCATACTCATGCTCTTCTGGGGTTAGAATGTGCTTTAGATAAACAAGATTGGCCTATTGATTCATAGGTTTGTGAGCAACAGTTATTCGTATTATAAGTTAGTGAGTTAGTTATGAGCAAGTCTTGAACCAGTTTGCTGAGTAGCTATACATTATGGAGTAGAAATATTCACATCTACACAATGGAATACTATGCAGCTCTTAGGAGAGATGAAGTTGTGAAATTTTCTTATAAATTGATAGACATGGAGAGTATCATGCTAAGTGAAATGAGTCAGAAAGAGAGGGACAGGTATAGAAAGACTGTACTCATTTGTGGAGTATAAAATAACATAATATGAGACTGACACCCAAGAACAGTAAATACAAGGGCCAGGAAGATTGCTCCATAGTTGGAAGCCCGCCTCATGAGTGGGGGAAGAAGGCAGATGGAATAGAAAAGGGAACACTAAAGAAATGATGGTTGGAGGGATTGGTTGGGAAGGGTGATGTGTGCTGAAAGTAGATAAAGGACCAACCAAATGTGAGGGCCTTTCAGTATCTGTATTGCAAACCATAATGCCCAAAAGTAGAGAGAGAGTATGGGAGAAATTGTCTTCCAGGGAGGCAGGGGGATGGTTAGAAAGGGGGGGGTATATTGGGGTGATTGTTGGTGAGGAATGTGCACTGGTGGAGGGATGGGTGTTTGAACATTGTATGATTGTAACTCAAACTTAAAAGCTTGTAACTGTATCTCATGGTGTTTCAATTAAAAAAAAAAGAAAGATTCACAAAAAGATAGCAGTAAGACTTATGCTGATTTTGTAATAGAATCTTCGGAACAGGTAAAACCAGAAATGAGACAACTAGAAGAGTAATTGAAAGTAGCAGTGTAGAGCTCCTGCCTTGAAAATGTATATATGGTCATGAGTTCAAATCCCCAGCTGGAATTGGCTAGCACAGACAGCAGAGGCATGAGGATCAGAGAGTAGAGATGTCAGAATTGTACTCAGTGATTCATATTAAGCCATGATGAAAGTTATAATGAAATTCAAAGACATCATCATGTGGGAAAACACTATAAAATATAGTTAGACAAACATGCTTCAAAACAAGTACAAAAGAATTTTAAAATATTTAAAATGAAATTTTAAAGTATGACTGCATATTAGAAATACATATGATGCACTATTAGAAACAAATAGTGTTTGAGAGTAAATTTTATAGCTATAATTTATTTACTATAAAAAATAAGGCTATCTGAAAAAGATCTCAAAAGACAACAAAATAAAACCAGAGAGAACATAAATCAAACATGCAGTAACCATGAGTTAAAAGAGTAAGACAAAACAAACAAAACTGACTATAAAAACTCAATGAAGAGTGTATAAAGGAAACTGACAATGGCAAGAGGATTAGGTAATAAATATCTAAAGTGTTGGTATTATACAACTATCTTGTAAAAAGGAAAAATGGAAACACACTATAGAAAACAAGTTCTGGAACTTTTGTTTGTCTTTGTTTTGGGGCCACACCCAGTGCTCAAGACTTAGTCCTGGCTCTGTCTAAAAACAGGTCATCCCTGGTAGGGCTCAGGTAAACATATGGGGTACCAGGTTAGGGTGCTTCTTGTCTTGCCTACAGCCTATCTCCATCTCCAATAAGTTCTTACATTTTTTTTGAGCAATTATGTAAAGTAAGTTTTTGATTCAGTGGAATGCTAGTTAGTTAAGACTGAAAGTTTCTATTGGGGTAGTAAATTAAGTGTCAGATGACAATGACCCTATGTAATAAAGAGATCTTCCATATTTATACTATAGTTCAACTGAGTGTTCTGAGGCAGATTTCCATGGGTGACTCAGACACTGAAAATGCTCTCTGCTCTCATTTACTGACTCCACTATACTTTGTGAGTTTGGGGATCCTCTCTGGCTTTTCTGCATCTATCTTACTGATGAAGAAAGAACATAGGTAGTAATCACATAGAATTTTTGAGAAACCAGAACTGCTATTATATCACTGCTATTAGTCAACTGCAGAGGTAAGGTTTGGGAAATCACTTGCCTGTTCTGTTTCGATTCCAGGGTAGCTTACAGCTTGTCCTGAGTCCATCCAGTCCCTTCGTTGGGACCCTGTTTTGGAGGCGCTAGAAGTAAGGGCAACTGAGGCTTACGTTGAAAGAGCAGATGTGCACGAGTGAATATCATTCTGAGTCAACTAACTCCCAATTTACAAAAGCATAGCAAAATGCAGGGTCCCTAAGAGGAACTGGGTGAATTCAGGGCAAGCTGTGAGCTACTCTGGCATTGAAATGGGCCAGGCCAAAGCACCATAACTATAAGTTAAGAGCATGGTCATGGTCATGGACAAATTCTGTCATGATCCAAAAAGTAACAACTGGATTAGGACTCTGCTAGGGTTAAGGAAGATTAATCTGGCCTTAGCACTGTAGTCTGAGATTTGAGATGTGCCCGGGAGAGCCACCCTACAAGCTTGATGTATCTCTTACTGTATCCATACAAAATAACTAATATTAAGAAGTAGAATTAAGATGTTAATTAAGATGTTAATGAAATTATTGGACTAAAGAGAGGAGGAACACCCCTAAGTGGTATTCTGCTCTTGAGTGGAAGGAGGGATTTCATATGTTGATTGTACTATTGGGTGGAGTGTGGTGGCTATCCCCAATGTTGGAAATTGGTGAGAGACTAGAGAGTGACCAGGCTGCGAGTAGGAGTGTGGAGAGACTTAGCCTCGGGTCAGGAGGAGACGGGAATTAGGGGCATTGTGAGACTAGAATGGGGAGCTTAGTGAGACTGGAACAGGCACGTGGGGGAGAATGGAATAAATGGCAACTGGTCATCAACCGGCCTAGCCCTTGATTCCTCCTTCACCAACCCATGGCTTTGGCTGTCCTGGGTGGGGAAGTGGCTCGAGACCACGGAATGCAGGGAGCAACAGAGAGAACCCTGGGGTTCCCTAGCTGCCTGGTGATTACACAGGAAGCAAATATTATATCACATGTTAGTTCTGTGTTTATTATGACATTTTTGTATTTTTGTAACATTCATATTTTAGCTTCTAAAGGAAGAAATCCTCATCTCACCCCCATTTGCCATATGCCTTAGTGCTATATATTATTTAGTAAGATAGCACAGTGTGTAGGGCGCTTGCCTTTCATGCAGCCTACTGGGCCAACCCTAGTTCAATTCCTCCACCCCTCTCGGGAGCCTGGCAAGCTACTGAGAGTATCACACCCACACGGCAAAACCTGGCAAGCTAACTGTGACGTATTCAATATGCCAAAAACAGTAACAAGTCTCACAGTGGAGATGTCACTGGTACCCGCTCGAGCAAATCAATGAACAATGGGAGGGGCAGTGCTACAGTGCTATTAACACTGAAATTAATCATTTAGAGGAAAACTGAGTATTTAGAGGAAGACTGAGTATGTTCATGAAATATTAGTATAATATGAAATATTAACAAAGCATTATATACTAATATGTTAAGAATACTTCTACTGGTAAATATGATCTGAAAGTTTTATCCTGACCAAACAAGAATTAGGAACTAGGGGCCTGAAAAATTACAGTGTGAGGGTTAAGACACTTGTCTTGAGTTTGGAGACCCCTGCTCAAACCCCAGCACAGTTTTCCAAGCACTACCAGGAGTTATCACTGAGCACAGAGTCAAGAGTAAGTCTGGAGCATAGCTGTGTTCAGCCCCAAAAGAAAATAAGATAGACTATTGTCACTGTCCTCCCATTGTTCATGGATTTGTTTGAGCAGGCCCAGTAACGTCTCCAGTGTGAGACTTTGTTGTTACTGTATTTGGCATATTGAATACATCACGTGTAGCTTGCCAGGCTTTGCTGTGTGGGCGAGATACTCTCAGTAGCTTGCTGGGCTCTCCGAGAGGGGCGGAGGAATCGAACTCGGGTCAGCCATGTTGACTGTGTGCAAGGCAAATGCCCTTCCTGCTGTGCTATCACTCCAGCCATCTATCTACCTATCTGGATAGATATCCAGTCAATCCAGAAGATAGACTATTAAAGCTATTTATTTGAATTTACTATATTTTAAAACTTATTTTTATTTTATTTTTATAAGGTTGTTCACAGAATCTCCCCTCGGAGAGCCCTGCAAGCTACCAAGGGTATTCTGCCTACATGGCAGAGCCTGGCAAGCTCCCTGTGGTGTATTTAATATGCCACAAACAGTAACAATAACGGGCCTCATTCTCCTGACCCTGAAAGAGCCTCCAATGTGGCAGCGTAGGAAAGCACGAATAAGGAAAGGCTGCTAAAATCTCAGGGCTGGGACAGATGGAGATGTTTTTGGTGCCCACTCAAGCAAATCAATGAACAATGGTACGACAGTGATACAATGATACAGTGTTCACAGTAATTTATTACATTCAATATTCCAATTGAAGCGATAGCACAGCAGGTAGGGCGTTCGCCTTACAAGCGGCCAACATGGCCGACCCGAGTTCGATTCCTCCGCCCCTCTTGGAGAGCCCGACAAGCTACCGAGAGTATTCGATATGCCAGACACAGTAACAACAAAGTCTCCAATGGAGACGTTACTGGGCCCACTCGAGCAAATCGACAATCAACGGGAGGGCCTTTACCTTTTTACCTAATATTCCAACACCAATTCCATCACCATTATACCTTACTCACCACCATTATTTTGAATTTTCCCAACCACCATCCAAGACTGCCTCAATAGCAGGCCCTAATAATTTATTTTGTCATTTTTATTATGAATAATTATCTAAAAATGATCAAAAGAGATTTCTTTAGAAGAAAGTGTGTGAAGATTGTTGTATCTCACCCTGGAGCAATTGAGGCCTTGTATAAGAGATTACTAACATATTGTTAGGTTTAGCCTTGTGTGCTAAGGTATTTTTTAATTGAGATTGTTTGACTTCTACCTTATATCCTATCAAATGTGTGCTATTCCTGGTGCATCAGTGGTATATAGAGTATGAGATGTCAATAACTGTGTGCTCCAGGAATTCTAAAATTTTAAATAGGGTGACACAGTTGGAGTTAAATTTTTAACTGGATGGTGACTTGGGGGTTTGAGGTGTCTCTGTGGCTTGTTGATATACTCCGAGATTTATTTGTGAGTCTCTGGATCATGTCTGGTTAATGAACTTACATAGCGCCAGAGGCAGTTTGTGAGCACGTCTGTCAGGCTCTCGGAAGAACATGAGGTTGGGGGAGGTCATCCCTTACCAACTCGGTGTCAGCCTAGAGATTTTGATCACAAAACCCAAATACCTGTTTTTTCAACAAATTCATTTGTCATGAGGCTCATTCAAGCTAAGGAATATTTCAACAAGTGAATGAGCCAAAAAAAAAATTCTAAGTGAAGATGATAGCGATATACACTGCTTCTGAAGATGAATAAAGCCATGACTGAGGTTTTCTTGATTTACAGGGGACAATGGTTCTGACTGAAGCAAAGTCAGACCAGGAGGTCTCTAATGCTGCTTCTCCAGGAAGAAGGGTACAGTTACAAAAGGGAAACCACAACGGGGCAATCAGGGTTCAGCTTCAAACAATAAAGCATGTTAGTGAAGAATTTGATGCTGAGGAATACAGCTCTATGAATAGTCAGGTAAAGCCAGAGGAGTCACCTCTCAGCAAGGTCTCCAAAAAGTACCCCCAGAAAACTCAGCAGACTTGCCTGACAGCTACTGCTGTTGAAACAGTCTGAAACTAGTGTTTTCATTTGACTTCTCCTAAAGTAGAGGTGTGAGTGCTGGCTGGGAGGTATTGTTTAAAACCAAGGTGGGAGAGTGGAAAGAGGGAAATAAGAAAGAGGAAAAAACCCAGAGCATGTGCATTGATGAGCAGGTTATCACAATTAAAAAAAAAAAAGAAGGGCTGGAGTGATAGCACAGCGGATAGGGCGTTTGCCTTGCACATGCCTGACCCGGGTTTGATTCCCAGCATCCCATATGGTTCCCTGGGCACCGCCAGGAGTAATTCCTGAATTCAGAGCCAGGAGTATGCATCGCCAGGTGTGATACAAAAAGCAAAAAAACAAACAAACAAAAAAAGAGGCTCAGAGAGATAGAACGGTGAGTAAGGCTTTGCACATGACAGTTTTGGTCCCGGAATTCCCCGGAATTCCTCTTTTGTGGTTGCCCCCTGAACAGCAGGAGTGGTCCCTGAATACAGAGCCAAGAATAAGCCCTGGACCCTACCCCCAAACAAAAAGAGATCTCTCCCATACATGGATTAAAAAATAAATTAGAAAGCAAATAATGAATTGTTGAAGTCTCAGAAACAAATAAATATATAGTTAACTAATTTATAATGAAGAAGGCAAGAAATTCAAAAAGGGGGAAACTATAGTAGTTTTAACAAAGCAGCAATACTATAGATTATCTTTTAGGTTCTTTATATTCATTGTTCTTAGTTTTCAAAACTACTTGCAAAGACAGACGCTGCTACCTGCATTTTGTTTGGAATGGCATTGCACATGTAAATGGCCTTGGGAGATAAAGAAATGCTAATGATATTCCTCTAATCTATCAGTGAAAAAGAAAGTAGTGGGTCTCTCACCTTAGAAGTATGCCCCTTATTATATATCTACTTATTATAATATCTATAAGATTCATACAAGAGGGTAACCACTTAAGTTTGTGCTTTGGGGTTCTTTGTCTAAAGACCTGAGACTCTCATGTAAAAGTAGAATATTGGCTGCAGGAGAGTGCTGGGAAACTCAAACACCTCCTCTTCATGGCCTTTCTCTAACATATACAATCTACAGCTGTTGAAACAAGCCAGAGCATAGTTTAAAAGGTCACCTACATGCATTGCAGAAGAAATCTGGTAGCTATGTTTAACTATTTGGAACATCTACCTTTAGCTCTGTATGTTGAAGTGAGTAAGAGAGGATAATGATTACCCCAGAGGACTGTTATGAGAACCTCTGAGAGAAACATCCAGCACATTGTCTGTTTTAAGTCCCAATAAATGTTTCTTCCTTCACTTCCCTGGCCAATATGTTTTATCAGTGTTCTACATTCTCTCATTTAGCTTCTCTTAAATAGGACTCATCTCTCATTCTGCTTAGAGTTGCTTGCAGCACTTTGAAGGAAGAAAAACACTTCAATGAAATAGCATCACCTTAAAGTCTTCTGCTGACCATACCTTGGTCTTGACACTTGTATCAACCAGAAGGAGAGACTGAGATACTTTTTGACTGACTCAGTACTGGTGTCCAGGTCTTTGGAGACAAAAATTTCGGAGAGATTCACTTTTTCTGATGTTCTTGCAAGCATGGAGTTTTATATATGTAATATATTTTTTTCTTCAGAAAAGTAGAAATCATAGAACATTGGAGTTTTGAGAGCAGAGAGACCTTAGGAACCCTTGGTAAGACGTTTCTTCCTTTAAAGAAGTATTAAAATATTATATGCCTAGAGACTCAACTATTAATAAGTTTGTAAATTACAGTTCTTAAATTAAAGAAAAAAGACGTGACTAGATAGTGGCCAATTGATTGGATCTTTCCAGTGATGGGGACTTTCCTGATCAGTCAGGTCCCTCATTCTATTACTAAATGCTAATTAATAAAAAAAACTGTGTTGTGTTTATGCTCACAGACTCATTTAAAGGGGCTTGCTTATTATTGGCCCCTTCTTTGTTGGAAGTGTTGTTAGGTACTGGTGAGCAAAGCAAAACAAAATTTCTTGCCCTGATGAAGCTTGTTTTCCAGTAGAGGGCCCCCCAAATAAATAGGCACATTAGAATGGTATTTTCATTGGAATTTTCAATGGTATTTTCACAATGTGATAAATATTGAAAGATTTAGAGAGTCAAGAGTAGGTCCCCTTGAGTAGGTAATATTTGATCATAGAATTGAAGGAGACAAAGAAAATAATGAAGACTATCTTCTTGGAAAAAAGGCATTCTCAACAAAGTGAGATTATGTTAAGGTTTGAAACAGATGCATCTCAGAGGGGTACAAGAGAGGATGTGGCATGATACAGTTGTATACATGAAACCCTAACATTAACAGTGTTGTAAACCACAATGCTGAGGGTTGGGGTATGCTCCTTATCACTTATCCTCAGAAAAATGAATATCATAACAATAATAAGGTTTTTAACTTATAGCAGTAATATTTGCACACATGAAAAAGAACAAAGCAACAAGTGCTAGCTAGCACCCTTTTCTACTGTTGGTGAGAATATTAACTGATTCAGTCTTTATGGAAATAGGTTTGCAGACATGTCAAAAAATTATGAATTGAGATTTCATATGATTCAGCAAATTCACTTCTAGCCTAAGAGCTCCAAAACATTCTTTTGGGAAAAATAGTGTGCGCCTATGTTCACTGCAGCATTATTCACAATAGCTGAGATATGGAAACAACCCAACTGTCAAACAACAAATGAGTGGATAAAGACATTATAGTAATGTGATTACTATACACTAAGCTTTAACAAAAGATGAAATAATCCATTGTGTAGATGGATTTAGAGAGCATCATGTTGAGTGAAGGTCATTCAGAAGGAGAGCGACATATACAAAATAATCTAAAGAAGCACAGTAAAGAAATAACAAATAATTAACGGCAATAGATCCCTAGAGCTGATCTATAGAACCGCTTACCAATGGGTGGAAAGTGGGTTGGGGTAGATGAGAGGGGACCTTGGGATATCGGTGGAAAGAAGAGTTCACTTTGATAGAGGGTGTGATGATAGAACCTTGCGTACATGTTCACAGCACCTCAAAAAAATTGGAAAAATAATGTAGAAAGGGATAGAGAAGAACCAGGAAGGATAAGTGTGGTTCTTAGCACCAAAGTAGAAATAAAGATCTAGAATCAAAGTTGTAGAGATCCAGGAAAAATGAAGATATTAAAATAAGACCTATAAGCCTGGAGGTCATTAACAATCTTGGCACAAACCAATGCACAAACATTGGGAAGATAAAAAGCTATGAAGCAGATTGGGAGCTGTTGAGAAGCAAAGAATGAACTCCCTTCACTTCAAAAGCGAGTCAAATCAAAATACAACACCTGTTCTAGGAATTGAACTCTGATATAGTGGGTGAGATATAAGACAGCACTTGAACTCCTGGTTGAAGTGTCGATTTCTATGAATTTCAAGTAACTACCAGTTGTTTCTACAATGTGGATTTGAACATTATGGTGTGGCAAAAACACCTGCCAAAGTTCCAACGATAATAGTATGGTCATGAGTTGGTGCAACATTTCATTTCTTTTAAAATATATGTTATGTTCTTAGTATAATGTCCAGCCCATAAAGCATCAACAAAAGATAACCATTATATTATTATTACTGTCTTAAGACTAGCTACAATTATGTGTTTAGATCCTTTTGGCTTCCATGCCTCTTTTTACCAACATGCTTCAGCTGCATGAAAACGCTGTCAGGTAAGTGGGACCCAGCTTGAAAAAACAGCTGGGCTAGGGTGGAACGGAGGTGGTAGAGCAAGATACAGTATGTATCTTTCCTAGAAATGGCTCTCTTGGGAGAAAATTACTAATCACTGTCATTATTTTTCATCTGGTGTTAATTATTCCAGGCATAGGACACTATAAATGGAATGTTAGTTTCTGAATTTAAAGATTTTTGTGTGATGGGCGCATGGTGTGGATGGTGGGGGTTGTTCATTTTCTTAGTCACTATTCAACACTTGGAAAAAGTGAAACTTTTGTTATTAAAGGAAGTAGCTAATTCAGAAATTTTATGAGATTTTTTTTGACAAACCCTCTACTTAGGAAAAGTTGAGTGCTTGTGGGTTTTATAAATACTTGGTCTGCTTTAGAGCAAGCTTGGAAGCATGAGAGGAATGAGAGAAAGTAATCGTTTGGGCGTTTGATCAGGAAACTAAATGAAAACTATTGGAAGTCTAGGGATAAGGAGTTCTGGAGCAGAAAAGTGGATGGACATATGAAAGTACCACTAAGGGTAAAGATTTTGATATTGTGCTTCTTCCCAGCAAGGACCTTTCACCATTAAGGAAACATTCAACAACCAAGTAGATTAAGTGACTTGACTAATTGTCAGAGCAAGCCTCAACCATTTCCCACTCATTGTCCAACCCAGTGCTAACAAAGAGCCCATTAATGAAGTAGCTTCATATATAGCACATGTGAAGATGAACGTCAGCTGTACAGCGTGTACCCCCATAACACTAGGTTGATTTAGTTACTCCTGATAAATGTTCAGAGAGCAGGTAAGCCAAGACTCAGTTGTCAGCATTGCACTGTCTGCTGAGTATACCCACCTGGTGGAGAGCTTACTACCTTAAAATATTTATTGTCAATTAGGTAATATAATTACAGTGTGTTTTTGTGTTTTTGGTGTTGTTTGGTTTTGGTGCTCAGGACTGACTCCTGGCTCTGTGCTCAGGATTTACTCCTGTTGGGGGCTGAAGCGATAGCACAGGGGCTGGAGTGATAGCACAGCAGGTAGGGCATTTGCCTTGCCCACGGAAATCGACCTGGGTTTGATTCCTCCGTCCCTCTCGGAGAGCCTGGTAAGCTACCAAGAGTGACAAAGCCTGGCAAGCTCCCCGTGGCATATTCGATATGCCAAAAACAGTAACAACAAGTCTCACAATGGAGAAGTTACTGGTGCCCGCTTGAGCAAATCGATGAACAATGGGAGGACAGTGCATTCATAATAAGCAATACAAAAAAATTATTTAGCATCTGCCTTTAGGGCAGGCTTGGGTGGTGGTGGGAAAATTCGAAATGGTGGTGGGAAGATGTTGAAATACTGAATGTAATCAATTACTGTGAACAACTCTGAAAATAAAATTAAAAAAAGAAAAGAAACAGGCCTTGGTCTGATATGGTCACATACTTTCTGCTGCATCACTGATAAGTCTATTATTATTATTATTATCATTATTATTATTATCATTAATCCTCTCTTAAAGCGATAAAAGCAAAGGCCAGAATTGCTGAAAGAAAGAGCTCCCTGCAGAGCTTACCCAGTATGTAACATCTCTGGAATTTTCATATCTGTACACTGTTTCTTGGTTAATGCATCAAAGTGTCCAATTTTGGAAAAGAGTCATGACACCACTTCAAAGTGATGGTCTGTTGGTCCCAAGGAAGATGACTTCATGAGAATCAATTTACCGTTATTGATGACCATACTTAATATTTTTGGAATACTTGATTGGGACCTAGCTGATCTTTAATCCTGCATGCTAACTGTGAGACAAGTTTTGTGGTGATCCTAGAGAGAGTGTAAAAAATGGAGCAGAGAGAAACAAGTAACCTCCTAGTTCCTCCAGAGGGTACACAAGGGAGGTGGGATGTGAATTCTCCCTGCATCTTCGTAGGATTTTACCAAGAATTCTGTATGGCTACTTGTACCCAACCAGAAGCAATGAATAGTGAATTTGAAAACACACACTTGGGTCAGTCTCCTGTGTCACTCTGTCAGGACTGAAACAAACCTTATGGCCCAGAAATACCCAGAGGACAGTATATAAAGGGACACTTTAACTTCCATGTCTTCTTCTGCTTTCTTTACTGTTTGGACAATGAATAAATGCACACTTCTATTTACTTGTTAGATTTTTAGAGAACTAGAGCATTTTATAATTAATAAAAACAGTAACAAATTACTTACAGTATTTCTTATGGACACACTGCATTGTTAAATAGGAATGAAGAAAAATAGCTTTAGAGAATAACTCAATTCTTTACATACTGGGGAACATTTTCAATAATTTTGCCAATTATTTTTAATGACATAGTGTTGTATTTGATATGCCAAACACAGTAACAACAAGTCTCACAATTGTTACTGGGCCCACTAGAGCAAATCAATGAACAATGGGAGGACAGTGACATAGTGTTATGGGCTATCACATAAGTTTTAGGCACACAGAATTATATTTCAATATCTCAATACTATGCTCCATTCACCTCCAAAGATTCACTTTCCATTCTTTTCCACACAATTGACTATTTTACCCAGTTTACTTACAGTTCTTCTCTCCTTTCTTTTGGTAACCACTGTTTTGTTTTTTTATAGTCTAAGGACTTGATTTTGTATTGTTAGTTCATTGTTTATCACAGAAGAGAAAACCATCATGCTTGTCTTTCTCCATGGGTCTTATTTAACTCTTTGTTGAGGCACACATTTATGGTTGTGGGGTCAGGGGGTCACTGGGGGCACACTTACCTGATCATGGTGCTCACAGTTCCAGATCTTTATCTTTCTTTCTTTCTTTCTTTCTTTCTTTCTTTCTTTCTTTCTTTCTTTCTTTCTTTCTTTCTTTCTTTTGCTTTCTGGGTCACACCCAACGATGCACAGGGGTTACTCCTGGCTCTGCACTCAGGAGTTACTCCTGGCAGTGCTCAGGGGACCATATGGGATGCTGGGAATTGAACCCGGGTCAGCCGCGTGCAAGGCAAATGCCCTACCCGCTGTGCTATTTCTCCAGCCCCCTCACAGATTTTATAACGCTCTCCAGGTTGCACCACTTTCAGGTGCTTATACATACCTGGCTGCGGAGTGGCTGGAAAAAGCTCGAGGACCTCAGCTGAGCTGCTCGTCTCAGAAAACAGGCGGCCAGGAAGTGCTTGGCACTTGTGGTGACTCTGGGGAAGGATTTGAACCTGTGACTGTGTGCTTGAAAGGCAGGTGTTCTAAATCACTGTGCTATTCCTCCAGGCCCCCAATGTGTACTTATATTTATCTATTGGGCTAGAGCGAGAGCATAGCGGGTAGGGCGTTTGCCTTGCATGCAGCCGACCTGGGTTCGATTCCTCTGTCCCTCTCAGAGAGCCTGACAAGCTACTGAGAGTATCTGGCCCGCACGGCAAAGCCCGGCAAGCTCCCTGTGAGGTATTCGATAGGCCAGAAACAGTAACAAGTCTCACAATGGAGACTTTACTGGTGCCTGCTCAAGCAAATCTGCCTGCTTTAGCAAATTGATGAACAACGGGAGGACAGTGCTACAGTGCTACTTTACAGTATTACAATATCATTATTTCGTACTGGTATCACAGCCGGTAGTAGAGAGCCAGAATCTCCCCAGCATTATGCAAGGTTCTCTCCACCTGCCAAGCCCTGCTCCCTACTCTCAGATCAGAGAGCAATTGGCCTTATCTCAAGGTTGCTTCCGCTGGGGATTATCTAAACTCTGGCTCTGTTTCCTTATACTTGCCAAATGAGTGAGATCATCTGATCTGGAATTTGTCTTTTTCTTTCTGACTCACTATGCTTAGCACAGTTTTCTTCAATTCCATCCAAATCAAACACGCACTTTAAAAATAACGAAAGACAAAGTGCAACATTTGATGTAGCATTAGAATAAAGCAAAAATAGAACATAACTTTAACACATTACTAAGATAACAAAGAAACATCTGTATGGAATGCATATTAAACAACAGTATTATATTCGTATTAAATTCCTGACCCTGTTAACTACATAGAGTTATGCACAAGATCTTACTACAGATGGATTCTAGAATTATTTACCCTCCAGGTGGTGATTTTCAAAGAAATTGGAGTGCCAAAATATGAAGCTGGACTAGGTTCTGATTTCTTAGTGCCCTGGTTCTGCTAAGAGCCATACAAAATATACACCATGTGGTTGGGTATTATCGTTAGGTACCTGAAAGCCAGACTGAAGCTGTAACAGGTTTCTTGACCTCCCCAGCACAATAAGCTTCAGTTTTGATTCTGAAAACAGCATAATTTCAGAAATTAGGCAATCTTCTGCAGACCAACTGGGCGTGATGTGTAAAGTCCATTGGCCCAGCTGAGAAGCCTAACCAGTCCCCTTGCAGCTTTGGTTATACCAAAAATAAAAGCAATATATATTAGTACTACAGCTTATGTAATAAAACCCTTTGTAAACTGCTTGCACTTGAAGGTCAGGCTCGCTATCAAGAGACCACTTTGTGGTTGAGTTAGTTGACCCCAGTTAATTGGACTAAAACTCCTTTGCACTTCCATTACTGTCTCTCTGACTCTGTATCCATTCATGCCATGACCCGAAAACCTGGGTGCAACATTATGATTATGCAAATGTTACATAGCCATCATGGGGAGGCTGACTAATCCTCCCTCTAACTATCTAAGAGTAGCCCAACAAGGAGGATAACAACCCCTCCCCCCCACTTTCATTTTCCTTTTAAAAGAAAACAGCTTAGCATCTAGTATTTCTCTCACCGTGATAGCCATCCCATTTTGTTATCTCACCTTTTTTGAGAATATGTAGTTTTGGGGAGGGTGGTGTTCATTTCTTTCTCCTCTCCTCACTGTTTTTGTTTTGTTTTATTTGGGGGTCACATCTGGCTTTGTTTGGGACTTACTCCTGATTCTGCACTAAGGAAATACCCGGCAGTGCTCAGTTTGAGGTGCCAGGGATCGATCCCTAGTTGGCCACTTGCAAGACAAATGCCCTATCTGCTGTACATCTGCTCTGCCTCCACGCTCTGTGTTTAAACAACTTGCCATAGAGTCAGTGTTCATTGACTTATTTATTTTTAGATTCCCCCAAATAGTACAAGGGTACTTAGGAGTTGTTCCCTGTGATTCTTGGACAATTGGGCAGCCTTGGCTGTACTTGGGTTTCTCAGCTGTTCTCAGGGGGTCCAAACTGTGCCAATGATAGACCTGGGGTTGATCACATACAAAGCATGTGATCTAACCTTTTTATCTCCTTGGAACCTTTCTTTTTAGTTCAATGCTGCTCTCTTAGGATTTGCGGACCGGACCGGGCAAATCAGAGCTGATTTTGTGTTTTCTTGAGTGACTTTTGAGGCTCAAAGCTGTTGTGCAGAAAGACTTCTCATTTATAACTCTGCTTTTCCATTGCAAACTGTGTCGTCTGGGCTAAGATTCATCTCTTTAAACTCTCTCCTCCATCAGAAGGGAATGATGCAACGTCTTCTCAATGGGGTTGAGACTCTCCGTGGAAAAGCTAGCTCCTTGAGGGTTGGAAGTCCTATTGTACTTCCCTGCTCCCCCGCGCCACCCCCTCTCCCCTCCCCGCCCCACCCGCCACTGCTCTGCTGGCCACAGGGGCTCACTGGAAGTTCCACCTAGAACGCATGAATGAAGGAAGCAGCTCCTCGCGCTAGGCTTGTGTTTCCCTATTTGACCACAAGATGGCAGCAAAGGAAAGCGGGCACGCAGGCCCAGGGGTTGCAGTTTTCAGGGTCTGGATCATTTGCGGGTGCAGATGGCCTATTCACTGCCCAGGAAATAAAGGCTCTTGCAGCTCCTGAGTTGCCCTGGATGCAGGCCCATGTGAAGTTATTGCTCCCCCGATCTGAAGTCAGCTGGTTGGCTTGTCCCATCAAGTGCTTTCTGACCTTTGGTTTAACAGATGTGTGTAAACTCTGGGAAAGAAGGTGTTAGGGCGTGGATCGAAATCTCCCTCTAACAACAAAGAGACTCCAGAGACTGCAAACAGCAAGCAGGGTTTATTGTAAGACTGGCTAGCCAGGGTCCAACAGCCTACACAGACATGCAGGTCCGGCAGGTTGGGTAAAGACCCCAAGCTTTTCCAAAGGAGATCTTATATAGGCCTTCACTGACCGTTACAGCAGAGCCCGCACATTTCATAGCCAATAGATTTGTAATAACAAATACTTTCCTAACCCATCCAATTAAGGGTACATCACTTCTTTTTTTTTTTTTTGGCCTATAAATTTTTTTTTTCCCCCTTTATTTTATTTTATTTTTTTTAAAGTTGTAGATTTACAATTTTTTGTGCTTTGGTTTCAATTATACAATGATCAGATACCCATCCCTCCACCAGTGCCCATTTTCCACCACCATGGATAATATCCCTCCCACCCCCATCCCCCCATCCCCCCGTCTCTGTGGCAGGGCAATCCCCTGTGTCCTCTCTCTCCTTTTGGGTGTTGTGGTCTGCAAAAGAGGCACTGAGTGGCAAACATGTTCAGTCCATAGTCTACTTTCGACATGCATCTCCCCTCCTGGGAGGATCCTCCAAACATCCTTTATTTG
This sequence comes from Sorex fumeus, assembly GCF_029834395.1. Lineage (NCBI taxonomy): Eukaryota > Metazoa > Chordata > Mammalia > Eulipotyphla > Soricidae > Sorex > Sorex fumeus. The sequence continues at coordinate 49,534,467 of NW_026606059.1, read as the reverse complement.
GTGCTCCCTTCTCTATCTGAATAGCCCTTTACTCTAGGATACCCGGCTGGCCTCTAAGTTATGGAGTAATCCTCCTGGTGCTGATCTCAGCTATTCTTGGGTATTAATCTCATACTTTGTTACTTTATATCCCCCAGATGAATGCAATCTTTCTATGTCTATCCCTCTCTTTCTGACTCATTTCGCTTAGCATGATACTTTCCATATTGTACCACTTGTATGTAAATTTCATGACTTCATCTTTTCTAAGAGCTACATAGTACTCCATTGTGTAGATGTACCAAAGTTTCTTTAACTAGTCATCTGTTCTTGGGCATTCAGGTTTCTTCCAGTTTCTGGCTATTGTAAAGAGGGCTGCAATGAACAAACAAGTGCAGATGTCACTTCGACTATACATTTTTGCCTCTCTGGGATATATTCCCAGGAGTGGTATTGCTGGGTCAAACGGGAGCTCAATTTCTAATTTTTTGAGAATCGTCCATACTGTTTTCCAGAAGGGCTGAACCAGTGGACATTCCCACCAACAGTGAAGGAGTGTCCCTTTCTCGCCACATCCACGCCAGCATCGGTTGCTTTTGTTCTTTTGAATTTGGGCCAGTCTCTGAGGTGTGAGATGGTATCTCATTGTGGTTTTGATCTGCATCTCCCTGATGATTAATGATGTAGAGCATTTTCTCATGTGCTTTTTTGCCATTCGGATTTCTTCTTTGAGAAAGTTTCTGTTCATTTCATTGCCCCATTTTTGGATGGGGTTGGATGTTTTCTTCTTGTGGAGTTTAACCAGTATTTTGTATATCCTGGATATCAACCCCTTGTCAGATGTGTATTCGGTGAATATCCTTTCCCATTCTGTAGACTGTCTTTGTATTTTGGTCACTGTTTCTTTGGAGGTGCAGAAGCTTCTTAGTTTAAGATAGTCCCATTTATCTATCTCTGTTTTCACTTGCTCGGCCAGTGGCGTGGCATCTTTGAAGATACCATTAGCTTCAATGTCATGGAGGGTTTTGCCAACTTTATCTTCAATGTACCTTATGGTTTCTGGTCTGATGTTGAGGTCTTTAATCCATTTTGATCTTACTTTTGTACATGGTGTTAGGCAGAGTTCTGAGCCTATTTTTTTGCATGTAGCCGTCCAGTGATGCCAACACAATTTATTAAAGAGGCTTTCCTTACTCCACTTCACATTACTTGCACCTTTATCAAAGATTAGATGAGCATATGATTGAGGAGAGATGTCAGTGTATTCAACCCTGTTCCATTGGTCTGCAGTTCTGCCTTTGTTCCAGTACCATGCTGTTTTAATTATTACTGCTTTGTAGTACAGTTTGAAGTTCGGGAGGTTGGTACATCACTTCTTAGCCTATAGTTTAAAGATCAGCATTTGCGTCGGTGCTTAGGAATGTCCTGGTTTTTAGGGCAGTCCTGGGTCTTGCAATATGGGTCTTGTGAGAGACATCCAGTTATCTGGTCTGACCCCCACCCTTCTTGTGACTTGAAACTCAAGTACCTATATCTAAATTCCTTGCTCGAGGGCAGAAAAACCAGTTATTCTGCAATGCAGGTTCCTGTTAAGCTAAGCCAAATTAATTCTGGTGGTGGTCCATTTTGGGCCTGTCCCTCACAAAGGTACTTGGATTTTGTGCTTGTATTTGCATTTATTATTATTATTATTATTATATCATTATTATTTTGGAGGTGAGGGCTCCCAAAGGATTCTCAGGAGACCCAGGGGACCCGTCAGCGATTCTCCATCAACCAGGTCACAATTCAAGGCAAGGTCCCGTGGGCTGTGCAGAGCCGGGATTTCTGCGCCTCCCTGGTAGAGCTGTGGCCTTCCAGATCTCCACCAGGTGGTGCCAGGGACCTCCGGGCTGCACCTGTCCATGCTGGGAGGCCATATGGTGCCAGGGAACTGGACCCAGTTAGGTGCAAGCTAGGTATGTGACACTGTGCTGCCTTCCACACCAAATCCTTTTCTTGCTTTCGGGGGCCATACCTGGCTATGCTTAAGAATTGTTCCTGGCTCTGTACTTAGGGATCAGTCCTGGCAGGGCTGAGGATTGAACCCAGGTCTGCTCTGTGCAAGGAAAGTGCCATACTTTCTGTGCTATGTCTCTAGTCCTGATATCTTGTATCTTAAGTCTCCGTGGGGGCCTTGAGTGTGGGAAAAAGACATTGGGCTGGGGTATGGGTTGGATGTTGGGATCTTGAAAGCTCTCGTTAGGAGCTCTTATGGCAGAACACACTACATGTTACACTATGGTCTTATTTAGAGTCTCCTTTAGTCTAGCTGGCTCCTGCAGGGCCAGCTCCATTGTTTTCTCCCTAGCATTGACCCCCTGCCTCATATATAGTAGTCCCCATGTTCCATCACTTTCTGAAAGCACTGCCACCCATAATCATTTTATTTCTGTAGGCTGCTTTTGTGTGTCTGGGAGTTGGGGGGCGTCCACTCACTTAGCTGGCTCGAACAGTGAGGCTCATGATTCTTCGTGGCCAGAGACAGAAACTGACACCCAAGTAAATGCTCTGACAAGCACAGGTGGACGAGGTGGGGCCAACAGTCCCTATTGTGTGCACTTCCGTCTTGCTTGTGAAGTCTGAAACTTTCCCTAAGAGACTCAGACCAGCTCCAGAGTTTGCTGCTGGTTTCATCATTCCTTCTCCTCTGCAGGGGTTTGCAAGTTCCATAAAGAGAGAAAACTGTGCCCTGGTGGGGTTTGGGACCACAGCTCTAATTTCGTGTAGATGTTTAATCCTGATGGTGATAGCAGAGTGTTCAGGGCTGAGTTCAGACCAGAGCAAGGGGAGGTGCTGTTGGAGCCACTGATAGTCTTGGCGACCAGGACTATCTTCCCTCCCCAGAGCGGAGAGGAGCAGAGGTCCGAGGGCTCTGGAGGGGCTTGTTCCTATAAGGCTGAGTGGGGAAGCTAAGAAGGTTTGGCATGTTGGCATGTTGAGTGGAGGCTCAACCTGCCAACCTTGTAAGGCAAATGCAAAGCATCTCCTTCTACGTCTGCAAGAATGTCCAAACAGGGGCAATCAGTCCTCTGCGCCAGAGAGGTGTCTCCAAAGCACAGGGATAGGTGCAGGTAACCTCACACTCTAGGGACCTCCTGACTCTGAGAGTGCATGATCTGAGATGAATGAGATCAACAGGAGATGGCTGAGTTCTGGCCAGTCTCTTTTCTAGGCTCCTTTGACTCTCTCTCTCTCTACTTATTAATAATTAATTTATTTATTTTGCTTTTTGGGTCACACACAGCGATGCACAAGGACTACTCCTGGCTCTGCACTCAAGAATTACTCCTGGTGGTGCTCGGGGGACCATATGGGGTGCTGAGAATCAAACCCAGGTAGGCCGAGTTCAAGGCAAATGCCCTACGCTCTGTACGATTGCTCCAGCCCCGACTGTGTTTCTTAAACTACCTTGATCTTTGGTTGCAATGTGGGTTTCCAAAGGTGCCTCTGAGACTTTAGGATTTCCAGTGCATCTCTGTACTGGTCACTGGAACTTCTGTCCAAGTGAGCTTCTTTTACTCTTCTCTCTCTCTCTCCCTCCCTCTCTCTCTCTCTCTCTCTCTCTCTCTCTCTCTCTCACACACACACACACACACACACACATCACACACATCTCCTTTTCTGTTTTCTCCTCAGGGCAGGAGTACTCTGTTGAAAAGGCCCCGACTTTTGCGTTTCTCCTGCAAGTACTACCCGCCTCTCCTCCAAGAGTCCTGGGGGTGGGTGGTGGGTGGTGGGGAAAGCCCACACACCCTGCCTGACGGCCTGAGTTACAGACTTGAGACTCCTGGCATTTCCTCTGCGGGCCTTGGAGCTGTGCCAGTTGGCTCCCAGGCTGCCCCTCTGCAACCTCGCTGCCCAGTTCTCACCATAAAAAGGGAAGAGATTAAAGTAGGGGAACTTGAGTGCCTCTAATGAGCAGGAGAAAGACTGAACCTCCAAACAGAGGATTGGGTTAAGTGGACTTGTGGGAATTTTAAACAACAATAAAAATCAATCTCTGAGAAAGGCGAAGAGGATTGAACCTCAGAGTCCTTGGATGCTAGTCAGGGAGTTTCAATATTTCAACTAGAGTGATCTAGTTGTTATTGTTTATTTGGGGGAAGGGGGGTTGGGGATGCACCTGAAGGTGCTCAAGGATCAGTCCTGGAGGGGCTCAGGGGACCATAGGGGTACCAGGGATCAAACCCAGATTGATAGCAGGTAAGGCAAGTTCCCTATATTGTACTGTTGCTCAGGCTCCAGTGTAAGCAAAAGCAGGAAAAAAATCCTGAGGCTTTTATCTGGGATGATGTGACAGCTCTCTCTGGAAGAATCTACCTTTTGGCTTTGATTGGGTCAAGATGGAGTCTTACAGAAAGCTCTGTACTAATCAGGACCTACCTGATGCCTTCTGATGGACAGAACTGGTTAGTGAAGATTATCCAGTGATGGCCTCCTTGACCCATATATCTTTTTTTTTTAAAATTACCAGTCTAAAAGACTCTCTGTGTGATGGCCTCCCGTCATATTGAAAACATGTATACATGCAATATACATTCACTGTATGTATGTGCACACTCACCGCTCATGCCCACTGTTGCTTTCATAAGTAGGCACAAGCTTTTCTGGGGGAAAAAAATAGAAAAGGAAAAATAAAAGAAAAACACAAACTCTGTACACAAGGTGATATCCTCTAACTCTACCTGTCCTGAAAGGAGACCTGCACTCGGTCTCTTTGGAGTTTCATCTGCAGCCTATTTGAGCCAGACTAGATTCCCAACTAGAGTTGTCGTCTCAGCAGTGAGTGCCCTCTCTTCTACTAAGTCTGTGTTTTGGGGACCAGAATAGGGTGCTGGCACTGATATGGAGGAGAGGAAGCTCAGAAATGTTCCTAGGCCTGTGCTGAGGTTGTGGTTATCCACACTCTATTCAAAGCCTCCCACTGCTATCCACAACTCTCTTTTGAAGATCTTTCGGTCATTTGCTTGTGTGTACCTTGGAACATGGTAGTGCAAGATGAACACTCTGCCCCTCTTCCCTGCTGTATTTCAGTGCATTTGTAAGTAAGTCAGAGTTGAGGATGTTTCCAGACTAGTGGCCAACTGTATAAAAGGGTAACTGTACCACAACACAGGGGCCCATGCTCTGTTCTCCTCTTATTCCTTATTTCTCTCTTGTGGCAGAATAAGTAAACTGGATAAGGACTCTTTTTTTCCCACTACCTCTCCCTAGTCTCTCCCAATTTTATACCTGGTCATCAACTCCTTCCTGCAGAGGAGAAGGAATGATGAAACCAGCAACAAACTCTGGAGATGGTCTGAGTCTCTTAGGGAAAGTTTCAGACGTCACAAGCAAGACCTGGTCATCAACTTCTGCCCTACTATGCTTGTACCAAGGGTCCCAGTGGATGGAGAAGTAGGAGGAGAAGTACCCAGACTATACACTTTCACCTGGAGGTTCTAAGCCCTGAGGAACCATCCTCTGTCTCCTGGTGCATTGCTCAGAAAGTTGCACTGGTTCTTCCCATGGTATTGTGCGAGTACCTGTGCCATACATACAAAGCATTCACGTATGGTCACATGGGTTATGTGTGTGCATGTGCTCTCGTGTGCTGATCATCAGTATGTTCCTATATATACGTTTGTGTGTGTACAGGCATTGAAGCCTGGAGGGGTTGGAAGAAGACATCCACGAAAAAGTTGACAATAGACAGTCTGGGCCCTGCTGAAACTGGCAGTGCAGGGCTTGGAGTCTTGTGGATCCCAGACTGAAGAGATTGAGGAGATGAAGCAGAGACCCCACCTAAAAGAGGAAGCTTCTCAGGTCTTGCATGCTCAGAGTCAGCAGCTCAGGATAGGAAACAAAGTAGACAGAAAAGAGAGAGACCTCACTGCATGCCTGGGGGGAGAACTGGGTTTTGTCTACCTGGAGAACAAAGGAAGGTGCTGGAACAGGATTCAAGACCAGGTCTGGAAGGGTTTTCTGGGGAGAGAAGGCAATTCCCTTAGCCAGTTCTCTGACCTGGGCTTTCTCTGACCTTGTTCACCTCCTGTGGCTGCCCCCACCCCTGTCCTACCAAGTTGTACCTCTAGGCTCAGTGTAAATAATTGCATGTTTTAGGGGTACAATATTAACTCTCAATGTCCACTGCCAACATGCCCAATATTCTGTCATTATTACCCATGCAGCCTTTCAGCCCTTTATCTCTCAGAGCATTGCCTGTGAACTGTTAATAAACTATGAGCTCAGCTTTAATGAGAAGATATGAATGTCACAAACAGCTAATGATTGATTATATATATACATCTGGGTGAGCATCCCCGATATTCTGGATCTATTTCTGCTCACTATTCAGGGGTCGTTCATGGCAATGCTTGGGGACCATGTGGTGCTGGGCATCGAACCCAAGACTTCCGTATGTAATCTAACCGTTGGCTCAACTCCAAATGGTTTGTTCTATATGGGAGAAGTGTAAGTTGAACCTCCCAGGCTGTAAGCAAGGCCTTGTGCTGAGATATAGTGGTAGAACTACCTGGGTGAGCTCACTTCAGCAGCACATATAGTAAAATTGGAATGATAGAAGATTTAGCATGAACGCTGCGCAAGGATGACACGCAAATTTGTGAAGCATTCTATATTTTAATTTATTTATTTATACCTTCTACAAGATCATTGTCAGTGATTTTAATGTCAAGATAGGACTCAGAAGATCAGCCGAAGAACTCCACATTGGGACCCATGGCCTAGAATGGAACGAATAGGGTGAGAGACTGTCTGAGTTCATTATGTCGACCAAGACCATCCGTGGTAACTCACAGTTCCAGGAGGCCGAATCTAAATGTTGGATATTGGAGTCTCCCAGTGGATGGTTCCACAATGAAATAGACCACATCATATTCAATCGATGGTTTTGCCTGACTGATGTTGCTGTTGTCCCAAAATTCCAAATGGGATCGGACCACTGTCTCCTTCGTACAAAATTCTACTTCACAGAGCGGGGAGAAAGGGCTGCAAAGTTTGAGAAGAGAACTCCCAGAATGACCATCAACTGGGAGCTCTTTGGCACTATTGCTGCAACATGGGAAGATGCCATTGTTGACAATATTGACTAGGAATACGATCAACTGGTTCAGCATCTCCATGATTGTGTGAGGAACACCAATAGACACAAAAAAATGCCTGCCTTCGAAAACTCTTGAGCTTATTCACCAAAGTGGTTTGGCGCATGCCTCAGGCAACCGCAAGTGAACTTCTGAGCTCACAAAGCAGTGCAGAGATGTGATCAAGGAAGACCTCAAAGAGAGAAGAGCAGAAGTGTTGGTAGATGAGGCAGAAGCTGGGAAAAGCATTCATAACTTCCGCCTGTCCTTCGCCAACTACAAGACCAAGATGACTGCCCTCCAAAGTCCTGATGGATCTATCACGTCTTCCAGAAGGGCAATGGAGAAGATTATCCATGACTTCTACTCAGATCTCTTCAATAGCCACGTCCACCAGCCCACATACCAAATTCCACAGGATGGATATGTCGTTCCCAACGTTCTCCCTTCTGAAATCCAACACTCCATTTTGTCGGTAAAGAAAGGAGCAACACCTGGCCCAGACAAGGTCAGATCTGAACACCTGAAGAACCTGCCATCAGTACTCATAAATACGCTGGCTCAGCTCTTCACACGCTACCTGTCTGAATGCAAGGTTCCGTCCTAGTGGAAAACCAGCAGGACTACACTACTGTACAAGAAGGGAGATATCCACGACATTGGCAACTATTGCCCAATCTGCCTATTGTCTGTCATCTACAAGCTGTTCACTCAAGTCATCCTGAATAGGAATGGCAGAACACTAGATGAAGGACAACCATGAGAGCAAGCCAGGTACCGCAAAGGACTCAGCACCATCGACCATATCCACACAATAACCAAGCTCATTGAGGTTTCTCGGGAGTTCAAGATGCCACTCTGTCTAATGTTCATTGATTTAAAGAGGGCCTTTGATTCTGTTGAGACGGAAGTGGTCATTAAAGCCCTAGCCAATCAGGGCATTCAAACTCAGGATTCAAACATCAGGATCCTCCGTTAGCTGTATTATGGATTCACTACCAGGATCTCACCATTCTACAAAGAGATAATCATCGATGTCAAGAGAGGGATTCAGCAGGGCGATAACATTTCACCAAAACTCTTCAGTGCCACCCTCGAGAACATCATGCGACTACTGGAATGGGAAGGAATGGGAGTGAAGATAGATGGTCGGCAACTACACCACCTCCTCTTTGCTGATGACATTGTTCTAATAACACCAAACATTAGCCAAGTGGCCAGAATTTCTGGCCTACTTTGACCGTGAGTGTGGAAAGGTCGGACTACAGCTGAATCTTACGAAGACAATGTTTACGAGAAATAGCCTTGTTCCTGATGCTCCATTTTCTCTCAACGGAATGGCCATCTCTGAATGCAACAGTTATGTGTACCTAGGTCGAGAAGTCAACATGATGAGTGATTTAGCACCTGAGTTGCACAGGAGGAAGAGAGCAGAATGGAATGCCTTCAAGAGTGTCGAAGAAATAGCTAAGAGGATGAAGAACCTCCAGCTCTGGGCACATCTCTTTTTTTCCACTGTTCTTCCTGCATTAACATATGCCTCAGAGACCTGTGCCCTATGCAAACAGGATGAGAACATTATTCTATTCGGGTCTCCCAAAGAGGAATCAAAAAGACATGCTTGGAGTACCACGTTTCACTCAAATGAGAGAAAGAATCCGGAGTTTCCACCTCTGTCGACGATCAAGAATCAGGGACGCTGTCTTGTTTGCCAAGACGTCGAAACTTAGATGGGTTGGACACGTAATCAGATTTGGAGATGACCGCTGGACTAGAGCCATTACCAACTGGATTCCACGGGACGTCAAAAGACTGCGTGGCCACCCACCTACCAGATGGTCGGACTTCTTCCTCAAGATCTTGAACAATCGGTTTGAGGCTCTTTGTGTTCCTAGAACAAACAGATGCCACTGGGCTACACTAGCACGTGAAAGGGACAAATGGAGACCTTACTGGTGCCCGCTTGAACAAATCGACGATTAATGGGAAGTCAAGTGATCAAGTGATTTATTTTTAATTTTATTTTATTTTGCTTTTTGGGTCACACTTGGTGATGCACAGGTGATGCACAGGTGATGCACTCCTGGCTCATGCACTCAGGAATTACCCCTGGCGGTGCTCAGGGGACTATATGGGATGGTGGGAATTGAACCCCGTTTGGCCACGTGCAAGGCAAATGCCCTACCCACTGTGCTATCGCTCCAACATCTCCATATTTTTAATAGAAAGTCTTTCCTTTGAGATCAGACACAAGGCACTCATGCTCACTTTCACTACTATTATTCTAAATAGAGTGTGTGTCCCTTCACGGAAATATAATTAAGCAAGCCGAAGAAATGAATGGGATCTAAATTTGAAAAAGGGAAGTCACACTATCTCCATTTGCATGTGACATGATTTTATGCATATGTGTGTACACACACATATATGTATATGTGTACACACATAAATCCCTTACAAAACTTTTAGAAGCAATAAACCAGTACCACAAAGGAGAAAAGCTCCAAATCAACACCCTAAAATCTGTTGTATTTCTAACTTCAAATAGTGAGGTGGAAATGAAAAAGATTATTATATCCAAAACAACTCCCACAATCATTAAATACCTAGGAATCAATTTAAAAAAAAAAAGGAACTGCGTGTGTGGGGAGACAGACAGGCATGCTGGTTGTCATTGGCCAAAGTGGCATGACAGTTTCCCTCTTCTGAGACCTACTCCTTCCCTATCCCAGGGAGGCCAGGCTGCATCCCAGAAATTCTCTATCCAGTGCAGTTCTGGCTTGCAGTTTTCCCCAGGAAGAAGGAGGTTGTTAAAGGGTTTCAGTTGTGAACAAGGACGTACATGGCCGCAAGGTGGCAGTAGCAAGCCATAAACTTTGGACTAAGTGTTGATGGGGTCGCATGGGCCATTGGGGTGAAGTCCCCACAGGAGGAGGAGACCATCCATTGGACACTCTTTGTAGAAGTGGAGGCCACTGGAGCATCAGAGAAGAGGGTGTTTAGTATTACAGGACCTCTGCGGTAGAGAACCTGGTTTCCTACATGCCCAGCCTCTGTGTTCTCAAAGGCCAGGAAAGGCCAGGTGTAGTTTTGCAGGGGAGACAAGACAGGGGAACCGGAATAATCTGCTTGTTTAGGGTTTTTATTTTTATCTATTTTTATTTATTTATTTATTTATTTACTTTTGGGGTCACACCCAGCAATGCTCAGGGGATATTCCTGGCTCTGCACTCAGGAATTACTCCTGGTGGTGCTTGGGGGACCATATGGGATGTGGGGGATCTAACCCAGGTTGGCAGCATGCGAGGCAAATGCCCTACCCGCTGTGCTATTGCTCCAGCTCCTATTTTTACCTGTTTATTTATTTTTTATAATTTTATTTTATTTTTATAAAGTAGTTCACAATATTTAATTACATTTAATATTCAAACACCAATCCCACCACCATTACACCTTCCCACCACCATATTTCAGATAGTTCCATCTCAAACCCCAACCCTTGGCCCCCAAAAAGAACCGAAATAATATATTTTGTATTGTTATGAATAATCCACTAAAAATGATCCAAAAAAGGTTTCTTTAGAGGAAAGTGTGTGAAGATTGTTGTATTTCATCCAGAAGCCATTAAGTCCTTCTGTCAGAGATTAGTAACATGTTGTTAAATGTTGAGCCTTGTGTGTTTACATCTATATCTATATATCTGAATATATCTTTACCCCTAAGGCTTGGTTGCCTTCTACTCTAAACTGATCAAACGTGGTATGCTACTCTTGGAATATTAGTGGTGTAAAGTATGAGACATCCAGGAATGGATTTGATGTCGGTGGGCCCCACGGGTGACTTATGTGAAGCGGGGAGGAGAGAGATGGCCACTTTTTCCCCAACTGCCTCTGCCACCCGGGACCCAGGCTTACTGGGTTCTTGTCTCGCCTCGCAGAAAGGAATTTCAGGAGTAGACAAGCAGTGAAATAAGTAGACAAGGAGTGAAATAAATAGATTTTATTTGGAGGATTTTTAGGTATGGAGGGAGAGAGAGTGAGAGAGTAATATACTCAAGAGAGAACACGGGCTTCTCCAAGGGTGGAGAGAGAGACCCTACACACATCCTAGCATTAGACATGAAAGCATGAAAGTACACATCTCAGGAGGGGAGATGTGGGCGACACATGGGTCGGGCACCACATGTGCTCGGCCACGTGGGCATAAGCACACATGGGCTCAGGCAGCATATGCGCGCCCTTTCTTTGTTCAAGGTGGCCTTTATAGGGTTTCTCCAACCTGCCCCCAGGTGGGGCTTCTTCCCAGGTGAAAGTCCATTGCTAAGGAGGTTACCAGGGAGGATGGGAGTGGTGATGGTCTTCTTTGAAATTCTTTTCCTGGCCTTTTGTTCCTGCTGGAGCTTCTTTGGGTCTGTTAGCACAGCGGTACGGCGTTTGCCTTGCACGCAGACAACATGGCCGACCCGAGTTCGATTCCTCTGCCCCTCTCGGAGAGCCCGGCAAGCTACCGAGAGTATCTCGCCCGCACGGCAGAGCCTGGCAAGCTCCCTGTGACGTATTCGATATGCCAAACACAGTAACAACAAAGTCTCCAATGGAGACGTTACTGGGCCCGCTCCAGCAAATCAAATATCAACCGGAGAACCTTTACTTTTTTACTTTACTGGAGCCAGGTGAGGGTCTTATTAAGCCTTAGTTCCTGTTTTCCTATTTTCTGCAGGGCTTCTTTAGTCATTGCCTAGGGAGGGGGCCTTCCCTGTCTACCTGCCTACATCATGTCCACTCATGAGTGAGGCTCAGCCTGAGTATGTGGAGAGCAGTCGTGAGCTTGGTGGCAGTTGCGATCTGGAGGTTTCTGGCTACTGGGACTGGCTCCATTGGGGTGAAGAGGGGCCTCACCTGGCCCCCTTTCAGGTGCCCCGAATGAAACAGCCTGGAGCAGTTGGGGCTTTTAAAAACCAACTTACATATGTAAACATTTGAGCTCATGGATCTCAGCCATCAGTAAAAACAAAAGAGAACAAAAACACCTTGGGAACAAGATACAGAGATTATCTTTGCTAAAATTCCCAGCACAAGGAGAGACTGTTGAACTAGGAAGGTGGAAGGGAAGGAGAAGCCATTTGCCTTGCACACGGGTCGGCCGTGTGCAAGGCAAATGCCCTATCTGCTGTACTATTGCTCCAGCCCACTAATAAAAAATTTTTTAAAAAAATTTCTTCTGAACCAATGGGCTTCAAATTGCTGTCTTATTTATGGCCTTTTAATCACAATAAAAAATAGGATCTATTAATATAACACACAAATTATTATAAACATGATGTGTATGTGTTAGAGTGTAAATGCAGGGATTATAGACATTGCAGAGGAAGAGATGCATCAGGAATCTCTGCTGGTTATCTCCTTTTCCTCTGATCTGCATACCCTTGGGTGCTGGGTTTTGTGGGCGTCCATTTAGACTGAGCCCTCATTTCTGTTTCTGTGCCAATCATCCTGCTCCCTGCTCCCACAGTGCAACGGTGGCTGTGGAGTTCAGGCTTGCTAGTAGCTTGAAAGAACTTGCTTTCATTTTCTTTGGATTTAGTCTTTATTTCCATGGAAGGGCCAGGATGTCACAACCAGAAGGACTTCTGTTCTCCTTGGGTGGGATTCTTTATGTCAGAACATAAAAAACAAAAAGCCACCGGTGCCAGAAACTTAATAATAGTTGTCTAAGAGTCTGGCAGAGGAGTCTGGCCCAAGGTTGAGCTCTTGTCTCTTCACAAGAGAAAACCCCCTTTCATCATTAGCCAATAGAGATCATGTGGAAGGACAGACTCTCTCTGCTACTGAATTGTTGAAATTTTTAAGACAAGTCACATATACAAATTCTTATAGAAACACTTCCACTGTTTTAAAACTATGCAATTCAAATGAATTTTATTCTTCCTTTGTTCCCCAGGAAAGACTTTAGACTTTTAATCCACCTATCCCTCCATCTCATCACTCATCAGATGGTTTAATTAATGCTCATTTGTGGTCTCTACCCTGTGTCAGGTAGGAGCTAAGTAGTGGGGTGCTTGGGAGCTGTGAGGAAGAAGCCAGGGAAGACAAGCCCTTCATCTCCAGCATGATGTAGACCCGGAAGTGGGAAGCAGAGAGGTTTTGCTGTAGCCAAGACATTGCCTTTATGTTTTTTCTCAATTGTGTTTTTGAGAAAATGGAGTATCTTTAAAGTTATTACTAGTCAGAAGTTTTGGGTAATTGTAGATCTATTTGCACCCAGAAAATGGAAATCTGGCCAAGTTGTTTCTTTGCTTCAGATGCTTTTTCCAATTGTTCTGGGATGAAATTTGTAGGTTCTTAGCAGAAGAGTAACAGAGCTTGATAAATGCTTCAGTAACCCTGTTGCTAAGTGGAGAAAAAAAAGAGCAAACTGCAAAGTGTCAGTGAGAAAACAGTAAGCAGAATAGATGAGTCAGCCTAGTGATGTCGGCTAGCAAGGGAACAATGGAAATTAAGAGAAAGTAGTGATTTGAAAAATTATTTGCTGGGGATGTTGGGTTGAATGAACGGGAAGAATGACTTAATGACTTAAGGCTTAATGACTTCAAGAATGTCATTTTGTACTTTAGTTGCCTGTAGTTCTGTGTATTAAATTGCAAATGATAGAAAATTCTAAATAATAGAGGCTTAAAAAAGATGTTGCTATTTGTCTGCATCTTGCTGAGAGTTGTAGACGGTACAAATGGCAGGGAGCATTATGGAGTGACCCTAACATTGTGATATACAATCATTTGAAAATAGTCTGCTGTCTCCTTCAAAGGATGAAACCCAATTTCCCTTTCCTTGAATTGACTATGAGCAAGAGTTAGGGTTAGTTTATAAATAATAGAATATAGTGAAACTGTTTGGGGGTGATTAAGTTATCAGAAGGTAATATGATTTTTTTCTTACCATTTCTCCTAATACAATTTCCTTCTTAGATGACTCACTCTGAGGGAAGCCAGGTTGTAAGAACTGTCCAGAAATCCCAGGGAGGATCTGAGGGCCAGTACCAAAAGTCAGCAGGAAGGGACAAAGGAGATAGTACAGTGGACATAGCATTTTCCCTGCATGGGACCAACATGGGTTAAATCCCCAGCATCCCATATGGTACCCTAAGCACAGCCAGAAGTGATCCCTGAACACTGAGTCAGAAGTAACCCCTGAAGATTGCCAGGTGTGGCCCCCTCTCACCAAAAAATGTCACCAAGAAGTTGAGACCTGCTTAGCCTTAGAAAGATGTCCTCTTGGGAGAGGGTCTTCCAGTGCCAGTTTAGTCTTTAGATGACTGTGACTCTGGACAGTGTCATGACTAAAACTTCAAAAGAGTCTACGTAAAAACCAACCAAACCATGATTCTTATTTTTATGATTTACAGAAACTTAAGGATAATACTTGTTTTTCAGAGTTGAGGTGATTTGTGATGCCACAATATTATTGCATTGCTCAATTAAGCAGCATCCACATTTCAGGATGCAGAATAGAGGTGGATGGTGGATGCTGGATGGAAGACACAGCTTGACAATTTTTCCTTACAGTCACATTTCCCCACAGAGCTGTGCTGGTGCTAAAAATGCAGTCTCCATTCCTGGCATAGTGGAAAATGGGAAGAGTGGGAACCGGGAGCCACGGAACTGTGTCACAACTTGGTACAGTTCTTGCATTTTGTCTTAATGAAGCAGTTGGTTGTTATCATTTTTAATGACAACAAGTCTCACAGTGGAGACGTTACTGGTTCCCCTTGAGCAAATTGATGAACAATGGGAGGACAGTGCTACAGACAGTGCTAAAACCCAAGATACTGCAAGGCTCAAAGGCAAGAATTTTGCCTATTTCAAGAAAAGAAATACCCTTTTATTCCAGCAGGTGGCAGTAGAACAAATTCTAAGTAGGTATCTGGTTTGACAGAGTGCAGGACTCTGGTGGTGGTACTGGCCAAACACCCAGGTTTTTGTCAGCTATGTTTGGTACATCTGTGATCTAAGCAGACAATGACAAATGGTGAGGCATTTAGTCATTACACTGAGGAAAGAGAGCCAGGAAGAACACCCTTAGAAAAGATAAAGCAAATATCACTAGTGGAGTTGGTAGAAGGGCTGTGTTTAAAGTCTGAGCATCAATTATTATGGGAGGAGATACCAACATATCCAACAGGAGATTTTAGTAAGCTTTAAATGATATGTGTAGTGTGTGTGTGTGTGTGTGTGTGTGTGTGTGTGTGTGTGTGTGTGTATTTCTGGTGCCATGGTAGAGAGTCAGGGGAGAAAGGAGATAGAAATTGTGGAAAGTGAGCCAAGTAGCTGTATCTTACAAGATTTGTGGAGGCTGGAGGAGGAAGGGGAAGAAGATCTTGCAAAGTATTAGTGAGAACTGGAGTTACTCCAGGTGGTGGGGGAGTTTGAAGATTTCTATTATTTGTCTAGTCAGCACTTTCCAGATAGGGGACTTAGAGGGAGGAGAAGAGAGAATATTCTTGGCACAGGAACAACCCTCTCTAGGTCTGTCAGCCCTGAAAGACAGAATCTACTTCTTGTCTTGCTGTCTTCATCATGTGATAAACTGGGAGGATAACTCTGGCTTGTGAGGAAGTAAGTCTAAGTTAATGGGCCTCCTTTGGTTACTGCTGAACCAAGTCATGACTTTCAAATTTTATCTGTAATAAAGGTAAAATTTCCATCTCTATCTGCCACTTATGTCTTACTTCTCAGTCCCCGATACAGCAGGGAAAAATTGGGTGTGAGTGATGTTGTTCCACCAAATTCTAACAACATCCCTATTTCGTAAGTAAAGAGAAGTCTCCTGCTGGGTAAAAATGATGAGACAAAAGAGGGTCTTTTTGTGGATAGCACTTGCTGAAGGTACAAATAAGGCTTAATTTGTGCCAGACACAGTTCAAGCTCAACTTCCTTGTGCAATTTACCTACAAAAATCTTAGTTTTCACAATAACCCTATCAGGCAGATACCACCATTATACAAACCATACAGATGAAGAAACAGGTAAATGAATGCATTGTTAAAACTTAGGTAATTTTTTAAAGATTACAAACTATTAAATGAATTTCATTCAGTTCCCCTGACTACATAACTTCCACAATTAACCTCTAGATAATTTTTTTTTGTTATTTTTGTGGGTTATTTATTTATTTTTTTGCTTTTTGGGTCACACCCGGTGATTCACAGGGATTACTCCTGGCTCATGCACTCAGAAATTACTCCTGGCGATGCTCGGGGGACCATATGGGATGCTGGGAATTGAACTTGGGTTGGCTGCGTGCAAGGCAAACCCCCTACCCACTGTGCTATTGCTCCAGCCCCTAGATAATATTATTTTAAGTAGGTGGAGGAGATAACAACATATTCAACAGAAGATTTTAGTAAGCTATGAAAGATATGTGTAGTGTGTATGTGTGTGTGTGTGTGTGTGTGTGTGTGTGTGTGTGTGTTTCCAGTGGTAAGGGTAGAGTGTAGGGGGAGAAAGGAGAAGGGAATTGTGGAAAGTGAGTCAACTACCTATATCTTAGTAGATCTAGGATATAAGGAATTTCTTGCACCTTGGCTGGGCAACAGTAAACTACAGGGAGAAAAGATAAGCAACTTTATCAATATGGTTTGGAAGCCTGGGCTCCAATGGGAAGTTCATCATATACATGTCCTTGGAATTGGTTAGATGCTTGATTTTTCAGTTAGAAGAGCTTGCATCCAAGAGTCATTGGCAGAAGTGTTAGTGACATCATGGGAAGAAATACAGTGAATCAGAGCAATGTGTTGAGGAAGAAGGCAGGTTAGGGTGAAAGAGCAGTTGTTTGTTGGATACATGAAGGGGAGTTGAAGTTCTGTGGCATAAGAAACAGAGAAATTTGGCGTGAAGAGTGAAGAATGGCAAACAAGGGAGAGCAAGTAGGAGGATGAGCAGTGTATATGGAAAAATGGATGAGTGATGCATCAGGAAAGGAGACATTAGTATTTAATCTGAATGCATTGTGCTGTTTTAATGTTAACTGCTTCCTCATCTTCTCTCGTTGGATTTCCACTACTACTGTGTTGTATGAAACATTGGTCTAAGTTGTGTGTGATGTGTGTGGTCATCAGTATGTGAATGTGGGTATATGTGTATGTGTGTGTGTTTGTGAGAGAGAGAGGGAGAGAGAGAGAGAGAGAGAGAGAGAGAGAGAGAGAGAGAGAGAGAGAGAGAGAAGAGAGAGAGAGAGAGAGAGAGAATTGAGAAGGGACTATAAATTGCATTGGGTCACAGAGATATAGCTGAATGAAAAAAAATGAAAACAGAAAAAATGCTGCTGGGGTTGGGAGTCAGGGAGCATCATGGGGCTTCCATAGAGATCTGAATCCATCTTATTCAGTCTCATTGGGGAGGTGCATTCATCCTGCAGCAGACTGTGCAGACTATCCTGCTACTATTTACACTTACAGCAGTAGGGCATTTGCCTTGTATGCGTCCAGCCCCGCCGACCCAGGTTCAATTCCTTCACCCCTCTTGGAGAGCCTGGCAAGCTACCAAGAGTATCTCGTCTGCACAGCAAAGCCTGGCAAGCTACCTGTGACATATTTGATATGCCAAACATAGTAACAACAAGTCTCACAATGGAGAAATTACTGGGCCCACTTGAGCAAATTGATGAACAACGGGAGGACAGTGCTACAGAAATAAAAGATGTCAGAGCAGAGAAGTCACAAAGGCATGAGAAGGGAGATGGGTTTTTGGTGTTTTGATTCCAGTCCTTTCTATTTGTTGGATCTTGGCCAGAAGTTTCAGCCTTTTGGATTTTAGTTTTCTTATCTAAAAAAACAAGACTTTATATCACATATATTGAACTATTTTAGCTTTAATACCTAATATTTCATAGGGCCTGAGAGATAGTAGAATGCTTAGGGTGCTTGTCTGGTTTGATCACGGCACCCCATATAGTCCTCTGAGCACTGCCAGAAGTAATTTCTGAGTGCAGAGCCAGGGTAAGCACTGAAAATCACTGGAGTGTGGCCCAAAAGCCTAAAAAGAAATAAATAGGGTGCATTTTATGAACCTTAGTGTCCCAATTTCTCTCCCTGAGTGTTAATAAAGATCATTAAAAGTCATCCTTGGAAATGGTTTCTGCAAAGTGTAAAGCACTGAAAACTTTAGCTCTCATTGTCATTATTGTTGTGATAATGTCAAGAGGGGTGTTTTTAATGTGCTTATTAATTGATTAAATTTGCTTTTTGGGTCACACCCAGAGATGCTCAGGGGTTACTCCTGGCATCACAATCAGAAATTACTCCTGCAGGTGGTTAGGGGCCTATATGGGTTGCTGAGGATGGAACTTGGGTTGGCCGCATGCAAGGCAAATGCCGTATGCTCTGTACTGTTGCTCCATCCCTGACTGGTATCTTAAGCATAATGTTTGGAGTTATTATTTCCAAACAAAAATCACTGCAGTTGAGTCATGCCCTGGGAAAATTCTCAGGGAGGGCATACCTTGGATTGGAGTCTACCCCACCCCCCTCTGCAGGATCTATCCCTATGTGTCTGTCCAGGGAGGAATCTCCAGGGGATCACTGGGAATCTTTAGCAGTCCTTTAAGTAAAGTCACATACTTTTTATTCATTATCATTATATAAATATATATATGTATATGACTATTGATTTTAGGGACTCACCCAGAGTTCTTATGAGCTACTCCCAAGTCTGTGCTTGGGAGTCACTTTCTGGCAGTGCTCAGAAGATCAAGTGTTGTTGTGGATGGAACCCGGAACACCCACATGCAAAGCCAGGCCCATTAAGAATCTCTCTAGGGGCTGGAGCAACAGCACAGTGGGTAGGGCATTTGCCTTGCACGCGGCCAACCTGGGTTCGATTCCCAGCATCCCATATGGTCCCATGTGCACCGCCAGGAGCAATTCCTGAGTGCATGAGCCAGGAGTAACCCCTGAGCATCGCCGGGTGTAACCCAAAAAGCAAAAAAAAAAAAAAAAAAAAAAAAAGAGTCGCTCTACCTCTATCATGAAAGTTTATGTAAGTACAAATTTATTTAAGTACAAAGAAGTAAGTGAAGATTCTAAGGTGCTTCTTTTATGCCACTGGATCAACAGAACATTATGGTGTCAGAGACAGGATTCAAATCAAGGTCTGTGTAACTCCAGAGTCTGCCCTTTGAACTGTTAATTCCATTGTTCCCAAACATTGTCGACATCACAACACAAAGAAAATGATGATATATATCTCATTTCCCTGGGGTGTTGGGGCAGGGGGAGAAGAGGTTGAGGCTGTTTAGAAGCAGAGCTGCATCTCAGCTGCATCCCATGGCTCCTGGCCCAGAATTCTGTGGTCATTCACTCATTAATTACTCAGCCTGCAGCCCACAGGTGGAAAGTCTGTTCAGACTTTCAATGTCCATTTAATCAATACCATTGCCCCTATTACAGGATTAGGCAGTGGTGTTTAAATCAAAGCATCTGGTCTTGAAACAAACTTGAAACCCATTTTTTTTTTTTGTAAAATAGTACAGTAGGGAGGGGGAGGCATTGGCCACATTCTCTGCTCATTTTAACTGGAACATTGTTTGATCAAAATGTAATCATGAAAGTTTGTAAGTCTGTAACTGTATCTCACAGTGATTCATTAAAATAAAAAAAAGAATCACCTACAAATGGAGGATGGTAACTGTAGCTTCCAACCAAGAGCAGCTACACTCACAGAGGTACAAAGTACTTCCTTGACATATATTGTAATAAATCTTTGGAGGGTGGCCAAGGGGGCCCAAATGGCTCTTCCCCTAGCCGTCTGCGATTAGGGGTAGGCCCAGGCCGCTCTTGCAGCCAGGGTGACCCAGGCCGTGGGGCAGATGGTGGATGAACCGAGAGACAAGCCAATTGATTGATCACTTGCTGTTAATTCCATTCTCCCCACGCGCCTGCCCCAGTCTCTCTGAGTCTCCCATTCTAGTCTCCTACTGCCTCTCATTGCCGTCTCCTCCTGTCTCTCCCACTCATCTCTCCACGCTCCATCTTGCAGCTTGGGCTCTCTCTCTCTACCCACGTGCCTGCTCCTGTATTCTTCTTCTACATTCTTCTTCTCTCTGTCCCCCTTGCTAGCCTACCCACAGTCCATCCTGCTGCTCTGCTCACTCCCTCTCCAGCTCTCTTATCTCTCCAACTCCCCTGCACTCTGGGCTGACACTGCACCCAGTAAGGTAGCCAAATCAACATAAAAAAGCCCTTCCTGAGGGCCCACCAAGTTCAAAGGGAACACCACCTAAAAGGCATTCCAAAGCTCTTCCTGACTGCTCAAGAACAAAATACCTCCTAAGGTGTTTTTCTCATTTTTTGCAGTCCAATAACTCTATCAACATCTCGATACTAGTTATTTTTTTATGGGCACAGTAGGGCAACTATCCTGGGAACATCTTGCCACAGACTCAGACTATAGCACTCAGGCCAGATTAATCATTCCTAACCCTAGCTGGGTCCAAATCTACTTATTACTTTTTGGATCATGACAGCATTTGTCCATGACCAAGCTCTTAACTTATAGTTAAGCATTATGGTGCTTTGGCCAGGCTCATCTGGATGCCAGGGTAGCACATAGCTTACCACTTGCCCTGGTTTCATCCAGTACAGGGTCCGTCCGGACCCTGCTTGTGGGGGTTCTAGGAAGTAAAGGCAGCTGAGGCTTAGGTGAGAGAACAGATGCCCAGGAGGGAAATATCACTGAGAGTCACTTTACAAAAGCATGTTTTCTTGTGTCCATACAAAAACGACTTTGCTCTGAATAAACTATACAAGGACTTAGGGAGAAGAGAAAAACAATATTTACAAGACAACAGAGCACAAAGAAAGAAGTTACAAATAAACACAGAGGAATGGGAACACTGTGATGGGAGCAACCCAATAAACCTAAACTACCTGAGGCTATGCAGGAAGGATAAAAGTGTTATCCTACAATATATGAAGTTTCTGAAAACCTATCTCAAATGTGGCTCAAGACTCCAGTCCCTCTCTGTGCTTTGTGCTTTATGAGAAATGAGGTAATGTTTTCTCTTCTATCATGGGGTTTTGCCTGACACACCAGGGGAAGGTATTTACTTGGAAATGTATCTATTGTGGATTCATTATCTGGAGTCAGTTTCTTTCAAATGGTACCATTAAGAGTTAAGTATAATAGTTAAGATGATCAAGATTCTACCCTTCTTCTATTACTTAAATTTTACCAGATTAGCTTAGTATTTGTAAAAATGAATTTTGGTATTAATTCCTATTGTCTATACATTTGATTTCCCCCCCTATTCATCATAAAATGAGTGAGATCATCTGGTGCTTGTCCTTCTTCCTCTGATTTATTTCACTCTACATGTCAACACTATTGTAAACATGTTACCTAAAGTATAATAAAGATATAGAAAAATGGGTTTTGGATTAGACTGAGGCAGGTGCTTGTGAAAGAAACAGCACCTCCCATAACACTTCACTCTTAGTATAAACACAGGAAAAATCCATTCCTCAAGTTCCCCTCCAGTTCGGAGGGTCTTGTCTCTGGGTTCTGAGTGACATCAAACAGTAATGCCTGCAACTTCTAGGCGAAGCACCCATGCCTTTCTCAATAACCATCTTCCTTTTCTTCTTTCTTGTTCCCCCGGTACATGGGAGAATCAAATCCCAAGTTCTAAGTAAAAGAAGGTTAAATCCTGTAATCATTGTTTGAAGTTTCCCTGCCGTCCATCCCATTCGAGCTAATGAAAAACGAATTAGTGTGTTTTCACCCCTAAGAGTGGTAGTGCTAGAACAAACAACTTTTATGTGTATTAGAGTTCTAACCCTGCTCTTATAATTAACTACATGATATTGGGCACTCTAATATTCTGAGGTTTCTTATTTATCTGAAAATTTCCTGGCAGTCTTTATAATCATAGAAGAACTTAGGATGTAGTTTGCCAAATGACTACTCAGTTCATCCACCCACAAATGTTCTAATTGTCCCTCAACACTTAGAGATGAAGCACAGTGGGTTGATGCGATTTCAGGACTTTTAAATTTTGTTTTTGGGTCACAACAGGTATGTTCAGAGCTACTCCTGGCTCTGTGCTCAGAGATCACTCGTGGTAGGCTTAAGGAACATATGGGAGTAGTGGGGATTGCATCTGCATCAGCCCTATGCAAAGCAAGCAGCTACTCATTTCAATCTGAAGAGCTTTTTAGAATATTTTGTTCCTCTTGGGTTACTTTTGTCAGGTCATGTGGGTCAACTGTTGTTTATTATTTAGGGTAAGTCTTCAACATTATAACCTCAAGGGATCCTTGCCCATGACCCTAGCATTCTTAATCTTGTATTCTTTCATTTTTATTAACATTTTTAAAATGTGGGGGTGTTACCTTAGCAGTGTTCAGAGTATGGAGGCCACTTTGGAAGATACAGCTGCCTGCCTGTATGGGCCCCAGGCTTTAGTGCTTGCTCTGGTATACTGTAGCACTGTTCAGGGCCAGTGGTACTGAGAGTCATCAGGGCCACACCAGGCAGCCTTCAGGGGTCTGGGCAATGCCACAGATGGAACTTGGAGCCCAACCCATGAGAGATATGTACTCCATATTTTTTCTGGTTCTCTGACCCTGACCTTTGACTCTTGCTTAGTTGTCCCACTTAATTTTTTCTATTCATATATTCCTTCATGAAAGTAAATTTTATATGCATTAGCTTATAGGACTATTCTCTATGACCCCTCGCTTGAATGTAATATTTTTTTACGACAAGTCTTTTGATAGGATTCCTTTGGAATTGAGGAAAGTATAGTAATATTGTAAGTGCTCAGTGCATATTGGATGACTGAATATCCAAGTAGTCCACTTTGAGTATCCAGTCCTTAAGTATTGATATTATATGAGGTGAATTTATGTTATAGGTTTGGTATAGGTTCTGGCACATAATAGGCACGAGGACACTGGCAGTTATTAATGATTATCCCACTTTATATATTTTCTGTTTATAGTTCTTCATTCAAATTCATTTGAGACCATCTCAGGATATTAAAAAAACGACTTTATTTATTTTTGTATCTCATTGAATCCTGGACTTCAGAGATTAATCAATAACTTTGGTCCTGAAGAAAAAGTCAAATCATGTCCAGAATTGGGTGCATCCAAAGACCAATAAATCCATTCTTGCTTTAAAAAAAATTAAACCTTTTTATTAGTATATTTATTTTATATATATAAAAGAAATACAAAAAAAAGGAACATGAAGACAATACTTTTTATGGCAAATCAGACTTGTCGGTGACTTCAGCTTGGACTCCAGGCTCTGACCCACTGGGTGTCAACAAAGTCCGCCGGTTGTAGTGACCTTTGATGATTCCTGTGTTGTTGTTCTCATTGAGTAGCTGCTTCTGCCTTTGCCTGTTGAGGGACTGGACAAGGCCCAGCACGACTGCAGCTAAGGAGTACTGCCCCGGAAGTCTTCTTGTGGGCAGGATGAATGGGTTGGGTTGGACTCTTCCCAGGAGAAAGTACGTTTTGATTTTTCCTTCCTGTTCACTGATGCCCTTGACATAAATCTCTCCTCGGTAGTCAAATGCGAAACCCTGGTCCTTCAAGATGAGATAGGTCTCTTCTGGGACTTGGATCCTGCCACTCACCCCTGTGCTGTCCATCCGGCTTGCTAGATTCACAGTTTTGCCCCATATGTCATACTGTGGTTTCTTAGCGCCAATAACGCCTGCTACCACTGAGCCATGACTGATGCCTAGGGGTGAAACAGAAGAGCAAACGATGAGAGAAGAGGGATTTTCCTGAGGTGGGAACCCTGTCTGCAGTAGCAGTCAATTTCTCTGGCCCAAAAATTTCCTTTTTTTTTTTCTGGTTTTGGTCCACCTTCAGCAATACTTAGGATTTTCTCCTGACTCTGTGCTCCAGAATTGCTCCTGGGAGGCTCAGGGAACCATATGGAAGGCCTGGGATCAAACCAGGTTGGGCTGTGTGCAGGAAATATGCCTTACCACTATACTATCTCTTGGGTCCTTCAAACTGATGTTTTTGATCTAGTTATGGAAAGTTTATTTATGTTTTTTAATCCTCTGAATTATGCTAGGAGTACACATATCACACCAAGGATAGGCCTTGCTTCCAGCTACATCTCCCAAAACAATGTAGCTATGCCCTTTTACTGGTTAAACATTCTGTTTTGTATTCTTGGTTCAATTGTATAGTAAATGATTTCAGAGATGACCTGGAGAATCAATGGAAGATGTGGGAACAAGATCTGAATATCCCACTGGTAAAGCAAGGACATAAAATGTCACTTCTCTGATTCCATTGTACGAGGTATTCCTCAGATCTCACAAATCAGATATTGGTATTTCTTGACCCTTTTTTTTGGGTAAACTACTCAGGGAAAGCAAAATAAAGTAAAATGGCATGTCAGTCAGAAGTTGTTTAAAATATGAGAACTTTAGCAATGGTTTTGACAAGACAAGAGTTTCATTGGGCTCAGGAAATCAAGGAGCTGTAGCCCTGAGAATATTTTACTGTGAATTTTAGCCTAGTTGCTCTCTTTCTTTGGGCCTAAAACCCACCTACAAAATGAGAATGTGGAAAGATGAGGGCCTCAGACTTTCCCCACTTACAAATACTTCATACCCCAGAAAACTTCCCCAGATACATAAGTACGCAAATAAAACTTTTTAAAACTTTTTCTGGCAACAAGGTAAGAAATTAAGAAGATGTTTATTTTAGAGCATTTTTGAAAGAAGCTGTGTATACCCATATTGGGTTTCAACCCACAAATTAACAAGCTAGGGATTTGAGTAGGGCATTTCACACTACTGTAAGAAGCCCTTGAGACTTAGCAGAGATGCTGAGAAGAAAATGGGCAAATTATAAAAATGATAGAGAATTATCATGTCCACTTTTATGATTATTGTTATGTTCTTATATTGCACAAGATGTCTCTAAGCTGAGCTGTAGGGTCAAGTGAAGCTCTCCAAGGCCCTGATTAAACACAATAACCACACACTCAGTAGCAAAATACAGCTCTGCCTCAAGGAATTTATCTAGAAGATGAGAAGAGCCACATATTCACAATCTGGATGCAGATTAGTTGACACAAAAGTGGGAATGAAATAGTTGGTTATAAACAGACTGTGATCCACTGAGTGGATCACAGAACAATTAACTCTGAAAGAGGTTTAGTGTTTGGTTTGATTTCCAGAGCAGAGATCAGTATCTTCCCTTTACTGCTAGTATTTCAAATGAGAAAAAGCTCAGAAAATCTTGAGCTGACCCTGTCCCTGGTCTTGGCATCCTGCATTCTTTCTGAGAAAACTTCCCTGCTTTGATACCCAGAGAATGAGGAGTTTGATTGATTGATTCATTGATGATTAATTGTTTTATAGTGTTTTGGGTAACATTATCCTGGTGATGCTCAAGGGTTACTCTTGGCTATAGACTCAGGAATTATTCCTGGTGGTGTTCATAGGAGCTCATAGGATGCTGGAGATTGAATCTGGGTCAGCCGCATGCAAGGCAAACACCCTAGCCTCTGTACTATCTCTCTGGCCTGAGAATGAGGAGTTCTGATGGGACAAGAACAGTTAGTTCTCTGAGGATCCTGACATGCCACACTCCCAGCTCTACTTACCAATTCGGAGTTCGAAATTATTGAACGAATGCTTATTGATCTCCTGAATACTTTCAGCCAGGGCAAGAGAGAAGTCTGCCAGGGCACACAAATGCCCCCACTTATCTTCACATCTCTGGAGCAAAGGTGAGAGAAAAACGTATTCAATGTGGCCAACACAAATGATTTTGCATGAGTCTTAACCCTACCTGAACATCCATTAGATGAAAATAATCATGTATGTGAGAACCTATGAACTCAACACATCAAGAAGCAGGGGAAAATAGAGATTTGCTAAAGAAAATATATAGGTGCTCACACATTCCTTTCCCCACACCTACACAACATAAATTGGAGTCTGCTCACTAGTGTGTGTGTGTGTGTGTCTGCACGTGTGCTCATATATCTATATTCCTAGATGTAACATCCAATCTAGATGCTATGCCCATTTCCTTTGAAGTGTTTAGTATCTCTTTCAGAGGTATTTCATATAGACATTTGCTCACACAGCTTAACTTCTGTATCCTTCTGAACCTCTGTTTTCTTTTCTATACATGGAATGAACATACTTACTTTCTTTTTTTTATTTTATTATTCTTTATTATTCAAATTTTGTTTATTTATTTATTCCTAAAATTTTTATTAGTGAAACACCATGAGGTACAGTTGTAGACTTAGAAATTTTTGTGCTTGTACAATGATCAAATACCCATCTCTCCACCAGTGCCCATTCTCCACCACCACCAGTCTCAGTATCCCTCTCACCCCTCTTCCCCCCATCCCACCCTACCACTGTGGCAGGGCATTCCCTTTTGTTATCTCTCTCCTTTTGAGTGCTGTGGTTTGCAAAAGAGACATTGAGTAGCAATCTTGTTCGGACTATAGTCTACTCTCATCATGCATTTCCCATCCTGTGAGGAACCTCCCAACACCCTTTATTTGGTGCTCCATTCTCTATTTGAGCTGCCTTTTCCCGTAGTGTGTGCGGCTGTCCTCAGAGCCATGGAGTAATCCTTCTGGTACTTATCTTGGCTATTCTTGGGTGTTAGTCTCCTATTTTGTTACTTTATGTTACCCAGTCTCCTGCTTTATGTTACCCAGTCTCCTGCCCCCGCGCCTGACTGTCCTCGCCGCTGGGGCCCCTTGGACGGGAGCAGGTTGAGCTTTCCTCCCCGCCCCGACCAGGGCTCCAGCAGCCAAAGACCTCCAGGACCAGCCACCACCATGCTGAGACCACTCTCCGCACACATGAAGGTACTGGCAGAGGGAAAAAGTCACGTGGGTTCCGGGGCCGAGATGCCGAGATCTCCAAGCCTACTTGGATTTGGGCCGAGCATCCTCCACCCAGATCCTCCAAATTTCAGTAGGCGGGGGTCACACCCACCAACTGGCCCCCTGGCGCTGTGTAATCCCATCAACCGCCAAGACTCAGAGACTATAAAAACCAGTTCCCGAAACCGCGTGGCCGCATTCTTGGCCGCACGACATCCTATTATGACATCTTATTATCTCATTCCTACTTTGGACAAACTGGCAGGCTACCGAATGTAGCCTGCCCACACGGCAGAGTCTGGTAAACTCCCTGTGTCGTACCCAATATGCCAAATACCAGTAACAATGATGGGTCTCATTCTCCTAAAGAGCCTTGAATATAATCTCAGGGCTAGGATTAAGGAGACGTTACTGGGGCCTGCTCGAGGCAATCGACGATTAACAGGATTAACCCAGATGAATGCAATCTTTCTATGTCTATCCCTCTCTTTCTGACTCATTTCACTTAGCATGAGACTTTTCATGTAGTACCACTTGAAACATACTTACTTTCACTATCTCACACTGACTGAATGAGATTGTGTTTCTGGAAAAAAAAATAAGTGTTCCTGGAGAGCAGTGGCTGGTGTGGTGAAAGGTCAGAGAGTGATCATTTATGTTTTAAGGGGCTATATCTAGTCATTATAGTTCAACAGTGCCTTTTAACTGGAAAAGAGCAATAGCCATAAAATAAATAAACAGGAGTGTTTATATTCCAGTAAAATTGCAATTACAAAAAAAGACTGGATTTTTCCTGCAGTCTGCTGCTTGAGACCTGCTTAAGAGTTTTATGTTCTGAACCTGATGACTAGGATGGGTTTCTCCCTAGAGAATTACTTCTGCAGTATTTCTGAATTGTAAATGGAAAGAAAGTGCAGGAATAATAAGAAGGAATAAAAGTGCTTTCCCCCCCTTTTTTTGAACTCAGATCTAAGTAGCTTTTACAGAGAACAGAGCTGAGTGTAAGGAGAATTGTGTTAGCTCAGAGGACTTTTTTTTTTTATAGCTAGAAGGTGAATGTTAATGTACTCAATGATCACTAGTGTCTGATACTCATTCAAACCTCAAAAAAGTGGGTGCTTTATTTTGATCATTGTATAACTGAAACCCAAGCACAAAAAGTTTTAAGTCTACAACTGTACCTCATGGTGTTTCACTAATAAAAATTTAAAAAGAAGAAAAAAAGCGGGTGCTGCTATTACTGTTACAAACCATTTTTGGAATCAAGAAACTGGAGAGAACCAGGGAATTGTCTTGTGTGAGGGTTTAGTTACACCCACATCTAAAATCACAAACAGGGCATTTATTAGTCCTGTCTTTGTTTAGCCAATGAACAGTGACATTAAAAACAAACCCCTGGTATTTTTCAATCACAATGAAGAATCATTTTATCCATTAGGTGTAGCTATCTTAGGAGCAAATGTATACTACTCTAGTAGACTGTCACATTCATCAAATTTTTCTTCCAGTTTCCAAACGTCCTCGCCACCTTCAGAGACCTAACAGAGTGTGGGCACTGCTGTTGGTTATGGTTGAATGCTAAGGTTAAGAGTCCTTTTACCTGTTTTTCAGGTGACAGGCCTGATACGGCCATGTAGGTGCTGCCAATGGTCTTAATCTTTTCAATATCTTGAAAGCGGTCTTCACCAAGAAGCTGAAAGAGATCCAGGCAGTGATGTTAGTCTTGGTTTATTGGATTGGATTTTTCTTGGATTATTCTTTACCTATTAACCTAAGGCTCCATAAAGAGGTCTGGGCTCCCAGTGAAGATCTACCCCTGACATATTAACATTCTTCTCGCAAACAATTTTCTTTCTAAGAATCATGCATATATTTATTAGCAACTGCTGAGTGTCAGATGGATGTGAACAGATATTTCCTTTTTGTTTTTCAGGCCACACCAGGGGTTTGGGAGACTCCACCAGCTCTGCTTGGGGAGCACCCAGCTGATGTTTTGATTCCTGGTCATTCCTGGTGGTGCTCAGAGGACTATGGCTGCTGGGGATCAAACCCAGCCCTTATGTATGCTAAGCCTATCTTTAACCTACTGAGTTCTCTCTCTGCCCTTTATGAAATAGGTCTGTATCCATGGATCTTTGATTTAAGCCAAGCTATTTTATTAGTTTAAGAATACATTACAAATGTTACCCAATGCATCAATATAGCACAGCAGTAGGGCGTTTGCCTTGCGTGCAGCCAGCCTGGTCAAGCCGGGTTCGATTCCTCCACCCCTCTTCGAGAGCCTGGCAAGCTACCAAGAGTATCTCACCCACACGGCAAAGCCTTGCAAGCTACCCGTGACCTATTCAATATGCCAAACACATTAACAACAAGTCTCAAAAAAATGGAGACTTTACTGGGCCTGCTCGAGTAAATGGATGAACAACGGGAGGACAGTGGTTGCAGTTCTATTTGCAGTATCAAGCAGTATCTGGAGGGACAAAATAAAAATACTCCAAGTTTTCTGATACTAGGTTATAACATATTTACATTTCAAAGTTTTGATGTCTATGTGCATTATTTATTTATTTATTTATTTATTATTGAATCACTGTGAGATAGACCCTTACAAAGCAGTTCATGATTGGATTTCAATCATATAGTATCCCAACACCTTTACCTCCACCACTGTACATTCCCCAGCACCAGTGTCCCCAGATTCTCCCAGCCTACCTCTATGACAGGTGCTTTTCTCTCTCTCTCTGTCTCTGTCTCTCTCTGTCACTCTCTCTCTGTCTCTCTCCTCTATGTCTCTTTACCTACTTTTAAAACTCAGTTCTTGTCCAGCGTGATCATTCCTAGCTATTATTTTCATTCTGGTTTCTTCTCCATCTTACCAAACCTCCACCCCACACATGCTTGTGGTTGATTCCAACCATCTACCAGTCTTCTAGCCCTATTTTCCCTGGCTGTGGACATTTGTATTATATATATATATATATATATATATATATACATATATATGTATCATATATGTCTATCTCACAAATGAAAACAATCATTCTATATCTGTCCCTTCTAACCCATTTCACTCAGCATGATACTCTCCATGTCTATCCATTTATAGGAAAATTTCATGAGTTCATTTTTCCTAACAGCAGTGCAGAACAGTATTCCATTGTGTAGATGTGCCATAGTTTCTTCACCCATTTGTCTATTTTATGGCATTCAGGTTGCTCCCAGATTCTGGCTATGGTGAATAGGGCTTCAATAAACATAGGAGTGCAGATGACCTTTCTGCTGTGTGTTTTTGAGTGTCGGTATAGTTGAAGAAGTGGTATTGTTGGGTCAAATGAGAACTCAATTTCTAGTTTTTTGAGGAATGTCCATATTGTTTTCCAAAAAGGCTGAATCAGTTGGAATTCCTACCAACGATGAAAGAGAGTCCCTTTCTCCCCAAATCTGTGCCAGCACTGGTTGCTCTTCTTCTTTCGGATGGGTGCCAATCTCTGTGGTGTGAGATATCTCATTGTGGTTTTAATTTGCATCTCCCTGATGATTAGTGATAAAATAATTTTTTCATGTGCCTTTTGGCCATTTTAATTTCTTCTTTGAGAATGTTTTTGTTCACTTCATTGCCCCATTTTCTGATGGGGTTGGATGTTTGTTTCTTGTGGAGTTCAACCAGTGCCGTATATATCTTTGATATTAACTCCTTATCAGAAGTGTATTGGGTGAATAACTTCTCCCATTCTGTAGGCTGTCTTTGTATCTTGGTCACTGTTTCTTTTGAGGTGCAGAAGCTTCTTAGTTTATTGTAGTCCTATTTGGTTATCTTTGTTCCCACTTGCTTGGTCAGTGGCATTTCATCTTTGAAGATACCTTTAGCTTAAATACCATGGAGAATTTTGCAGACCTTTTCTTCAATGTACCTTATGGATTCTAGTCTGATATTGAGGTCTTTAATTCATTTTGATCTGGTTTTTGTGTATGGTGTTAGATAGAGATCTTGACCCCCCCCTTTTTTGCATGTAGCTGTCCACTTTTGCTAGCACCCCTTGTTTTTTTTTGTGGGTGATTTTTTTTATATTTTATTTTTTTTCATTTTTTAAAATTTTTTTAAATTTTTATTTATTTTTCTTTTTTTATTAGTGAAACACCATGAGGTACAGTTATAGGCTTACAAATTTTGTGCTTGGGTTTCAGTTATACAATGATCAAGTGCCCATCCCTCCACCAGTGCCCGTCATCCATCACCACAGGTCCCAGCATCCCCCCCACCCCTCATCCCCCCCCCTCCCGTCCCATCCTGCCTCTGTGGCAGGGTATTCCCCCTTGTTCTCTCTCTCTTCTTTTGGGTACTGTGTTTTGCAAGAGAGGCTTTGAGTGGCAATCATGTTTGGTCTATCGACTACTTTTAGCATGCTTCTCCCACCCTGGGAGGGTCCTCACAACACCCTTCATTTGGTACTCTCTTCTCTATCTGAGCTTCCTTTTCACCTAGAGCGTGTGGCTGGCCTTCCATTCATGGAGCAAAATTCCTGGTACGATAGCACAGCGGGTAGGGCGTTCGCCTTACACGCGGCCAACATGGCCGACCCAAGTTCGATTCCTCCGCCCCTCTCGGAGAGCCCGGCAAGCTAC
Organism: Sorex fumeus; assembly: GCF_029834395.1. Classification (NCBI taxonomy): domain Eukaryota; kingdom Metazoa; phylum Chordata; class Mammalia; order Eulipotyphla; family Soricidae; genus Sorex; species Sorex fumeus. The sequence goes on along the minus strand of NW_026606059.1, from coordinate 49,502,850 downwards.
CGAGAGTATTCGATATGCCAGACACAGTAACAACAAAGTCTCCAATGGAGACGTTACTGGGCCCGCTCGAGCAATCTCAGCCATTCCTGGGTGTTAATCTCCCTTTTTGTTGCTTTATGTTCCCCAGATGAATGCAATCTTTCTGTCCCGCTCTTTCTGACTCATTTCGCTTAACATAATACTTTCCATGTAGTACCACTTGTATGTGAATTTCATAACTTCATCTTTTCTAACAGCTACATAGTACTCCATTGTGTAAATGTACCAAAGTTTCTTTAACCAGTCATCTGTTCTTGGGCACTCAGGTTTTTTCCAGATTCTGGCTATTGTAAAGAGTGCTAGCACCCCTTGTTAAAGAGGCTTTCCTTGCTCAACTTCATATATCTTGATCCCTTATCAAACATTAAATGATCATATATTTTAGGGTATGTGTCAGGATATTCAACCCTATTCCATTGGTCTGTGGGTCTGTCTTTATTCCAATACTATTCTGTTTATATTATTACTGCTTTGTAGTACAGTTTGGAGTTGGGGAAGGTGATGCCTCCCATCTTCTTTTTCCTAAGAATTGCTTTAGCTATTGGTGGGCTTTTATTGATCTATATAAATTTCAGGAGCGTTTAATCAATTTCTTTGAAAAATGTCATGGGTATCCTTATAGGGATCACACTGAATATGCATAATGCTTTGGGGAATATTGCCATTTTGACAACGCTAATTCTCCCAATCCATGAGCAAGGGATGTATTTCCATTTCCTCGTGTCCTCTTTTATTCCTTGAAGTAGAGTTTTGTAGTTGTCTTTGTACAGGTCTTTTACTTCTTAAGTTAAGCTGATCCCAAGGTACTTGATTTTCTGAGGCATGAAGGTGAATGAATTGTTTTTTTCATAAACAATTCTTTATGAATTCTTTCTTCCCTTTCATTATTGAATATAGATAAAAAAGCTTTCTTCTCTTTCATTATTGAATATAGATAAAAAAGCAATGATCATTTGGGTAATCTTGGTTTTTGTTCTCACTATTTGATTGGCATCTTAGCACTTGGCTTTTAGGAACCTGTTATAATCAACTGTAGCTCACAACTGCATTAATCTGTCTGCTCCTGTCCATATTTCCAGAGTGTCAGCCAGAATGATTTCCTTCAGCTACAGATTTTGACCACCTGTCTGCGATGTGCAAAATTCTCCTATGGCTTCTAGGTTCACTCAGAGGCAAAACAAGAATTTTCATTTTGGTCTTCAAGGCCTGGTATTTTTGCTCCTGTCACATTGATTTACATGCTGATCTGAACAAGCCGGACCTGTATCTGTGCAGGATCTTGGCTGTTTTCTATCCCCTGTTTACCTCCCTCAGACAAATCTCATCCCTTATGTCATTTTATATCTAATCCCAGTGGCTTTTGCTGATCACCCCATCCCAAACTGATCACAACATGCCATTTCCATGCAAATATTCTTCATTCCCTGCTTTTTCTTCTCTCCTTAGCACTTATCTAACTATGTTTATGTGTCATTTTTCAGGATGGAATGTAAAATTCCTGAGGGCAGGTACGTTTGGTGTTTAGAGTGCAGTCAGCTGATGTTTTACTTCCTGGTTACTGCATTATCTTTCCTCTTCCTCCTCTTCTTTCTTCTAGTTCTTCTGTTCCTCCTCTTCTTTTCATTCCTTCTACTCTTTTCTTCTCTTTCTCCCAGTGTTTCCTCTCTTTGTTTCCCTTGTTTTATGATAATAGGAGTAAATCAGCAGTTATCAGATTACTATTATTATTCTTAGGATTTTGGTCACACCTGGCTGTGCTTCTTCCTCCTCTCCACTTCCCTCCGCTGAAAATTCCACCCTCCTGGACCAATCCCCTCTCTGTCTCTTTATCTCCTTTCAAACACCTCTGTTTCCAGGAATACTGCCCTCAGACTCTTGCTTTTCCTTTTCTGGAAGTCTCCAGGGTGTTTATAATTAGAGGCACCAAGCTGCAAATTAATTTCAAATTTATCCATTATAATTAAAAACATGCTGGTGATCACTTCAGGAGAGGAGGTGAAAGAGTTTAAAATAAAATTAAATTAACCTAAAGTCAGATGCTTGACATTTTTATGTGAGACTATATTTTCTTTTGAAACAAGTATCATTGATTTATAACATTAGAGAAACTTCAGGTATTCAGAATTATTGTTCAACATCGATATCCACCACCACTTAGAGCCTAACTTCCGTTCATTATTCTATGTTTGGACCCTTTACCTATTTATCCACTGCCCATCCCCTTGCTTTATGATGAGGTAAACTGGTAGTTATCAGATTATTATTATGTTTTGGAGTTTGGTTCACACCTGGTTGTTGTGTTCAGGGATCACTCTTACGGGGCTCAGGGCATGATATTTGTTTCTAAAGATCTAATGCAGTTCATTAGTTCATTGTGTGAACCAAGTGTCTATTCTGCTGTACAATATCTCCAGTCCCAGATTAATTTTAAGTTTTAAAATTGGAAAGTATATTTTGAACTTGACTAGTGCATCTTCAACTTTTTTCCAGCTTACTTATATCCTTCATTAATTAGCTAATTGATTGATTTCTTCAGCAAATCTTATGTGATAGGGCCTGGACACTTAGTAGAATATGTCAAGGTATGGTGGCTTCTATCTTCATGTCTGATAATTTAGCACAGATGGTGAGAAAAAAGGTACTGTCACCCTGGAATCACTGCTTACATCAGACAGCCCCTGTATGAGGACACTTATCATTGATTGCCATGGAAAAGCCACTCCTAGTCATACTGTCTCCTCCTAGACTACAAGCCCAAAGAGACAAGGAGTGACTATAGCTTGTTCATTTTGAGTCCCAATTCAAGCTCAGTACAGCAGAAATGGCTAGGTTTGACTTTAGGACTTGAAAACCAGCACTATGAAATGCCTAAGGCTCAGTCAGAATCAGCAAACAATGATGAAAAACCATGTAGGGCTTGGGTTCAAGCCGAGACTTTGTTATTCAGCAGTATATGCCCCTGGGGTATACTCTTGGAGCTCTTAGCCTAGGTGGGGCTTGTTTATAAAGGGGAAATTAAGGATTCCTGAACTCTAGATTCCTAGTGTGGGATAAGTAATACTTTATATTAAAAATACCTTTCATTTGGAGGACAAGGCTTGGCAAACACCAGCAGAGATGAAGAAAAAGGAGGGAGGGGAAAGAATGTCTCATTCCAGAATTAAGTGACAAGCAGGGGAGACAGATGTGTAAACAGAACGGTTTCAGAGTCTGTAACTTACACTCTTTCATAATATAATTTTTTTTCAGTGAAAAAACAAGTGACATTTACTTAGAATGAGGGGGCATTAGATGAGGCTTTACAAGCAGAGATGATATTCGAATTGACTGTTAGCTGAATATTATGTTTTCCACTGGCCATGGAGTGAAGGGAGAGGGATGGGGGTGAGCCTGTCATACTTAGGAGCATGTGAAATAGCCAGAGGGGCTTGACTTGTCAGCAATAGATGCTGATGGATGGTGGGCAGGTGGGAGAAAAGGCTAGAGAGAATACAGGGTTAGAAACCACAAAGCCTCAGGCGACCTTCTGAGTTGCTGGTAAAGGGAACCACCAAAGGGTTTTAGGCTTTAAAGGATGTGACAAAATCACTCCTGCTTTTGGAGGCTGCTAATGGCGAGAGGTGGAATTGGAGATCAGTTAGAAGATGACTGGAGCTTCCCAGGTGTGAAATAATATAAAGCAAGACAAGGGCCGCTATGATGTGCAGAAAGAGGCAGACTTGTGAGCTTCTTAAGAAGAATTCACAGATATAAAGTAACAGAATGGGAGACTAACAACCAAGGATAGTAGAGATAAGTACCAGGAGGATTGATCCACGTCTTGGAAGCCGGCCTCACATGCTGGGGGGAAAGGCAGCTCAGATAGAGAAGGGACCACCAAGTAAAAGGTGCTAGAAGGGCCTGCTTGGAATGGGAGATGCCGGCTGAAAGTAGACTATAGACTGAACATGGTAAAGGTAAAGGCCCTCCCGTTGATCGTCGATTTGCTCGAGCGGGCCCAGTAACGTCTCCATTGGAGATTTTGTTGTTACTGTGTCTGGCATATCGAATACTCTCGGTAGCTTGCCGGGCTCTCCGAGAGGGGCGGAGGAATCGAACTCGGGTCGGCCATGTTGGCTGCTTGTAAGGCGAACGCCCTACCGCTGTGCTATCGCTCCAGCCCTGAACATGATGGTCACTTAATACCTCTATTGCAAACCACAACAGAGAGAGAGAGAGAGAGAGAGAAAGAGAGAGACAGAGAGAGTGCAAAAGGAAATACCCTGCCACAGATGTGGGGTGGGGTGAGGAGGACGGGGTAGGGGTGGTGGAAGGGATGCTGGAACATTGGTGGTGGAGAATGGGCACTGATGGAGATATGGTACTCGATCACTGTATGACTGAAACAAGCACGAAAGTTTCTAAGTCTGTAACCGTACCTTAAATTGAGTCATTAATAAAAAATTATTTTAAAAAAAGAAGAATTCACAGGACTTGATAGCAGGATAGAATGTAGGGATTGAGGTACACAGGATGAGGCCAGGGCAATGCAGCAAATACTCTGAGTGCCCTAAAAGATCTTCTCTATGGATCCAAGACTCCACAATGCCAAGAGGGCTGGCAACTGACAATGCATCACTGTATCCTTTTGGAGAATTTACAGAAAGGGGAGATGCTTTCCAGGTTATAGTGCTTTCAAGGTTATGTGCTTCTGTGACCAAAGGATGATTATTGCAGAGGTTCAAAATCTGCGCCCTTTTCCTCTCTATGAAAACAACTCCATAGCCCTGAGCTCCTATAGCAGCAGCAAAGAAGGCTGGATCTCATATGAAGCTACCTCTTTGGATGCTTTCTTTCCTATCATTTTATTAATTAACCACTCCCTTTCTCAGGCTTGTCCAAGTAGATAGACACTGGTGTCCTTCAAGTTTAGAAGGTTGTGATTGTCAAGTCTTTTTTTTTTAATTGATATATTAAAATTTTTTCCTTAAATTTTATTTTATTAAAGCACCATGAAGTACAGTTATTTATAGTTGGGTTTTAGACATACAGTGTCCTAATCCCACCACCAGAGTCACTTCCTTTGACCAATATAAATAACGTTCAACACATATGTTTTGTTTCTTCATTTATTTGTTCTTTAGACTCATGTAACCTAGAGAAGAAGAATTTGAGAATAAGCTTATATCTGTATTTAGGTGTCTAACCAAATGCTAATGTAAGCTTTGGAACATTGAGCAGATGTTTATTGTTCCCCTGAGTGCCCAGTCACTGTGATATCAGTGGTTTTGTAGCATTGGTGTTGGATCATGTCCAATTTTTGTGACTGGCTATTTGTGTGGTTCTGTTAGATTGGATTAATTCAGCTACCCTGTCTAAGACTTGTATTCCTGGAACCCCAAGCAGAGAAAATATTTCTAATTTATGTTTATCTCACAGTCTGGAATTTTTCGGTGCAAAAAATGGTTTCTACTGCTCTGAAATAAACAGAACACAGTGACAACAATGACTGGTGCCCATAAAGTTTTCTTTTCCTTTTTTTGGGGGGGGTCACACCCAGCAATGCACAGGGATTACTCCTGGCTCATGCACTCAGGAATTACTCCTGGGAGTGCTCAGAGGACCATATGGGATGCTGGGAATCAAAGCTGGATTGGCCGTGTGCAAAGCAAACACCCTACCCATTGTGCTATTTCTCCAGCCCTGCCCATAAAGTTTTGAATTTTTGTTTTACCTCATCAAAATCTGCAATGATCTCATTCAGCAAGCGCAGGCATTCCACTCCTTGGTTGTTCATCTCTGTCTGAGAGTAAAAGTCTGCAAATCCTGGGATGGAGGCAAACATTACCCCAACGGCATCATAAGATTGAGAATACAGCTCCTGGACAAAGTGCACAGAGGGAACAGAAAAAAGTAATCTGAAGTGGGTTTCTAAAAGACTTATTCCTTTGTGTTCATGTACCTGCACAAGTACCCACAGAGAGAATTGAAAATTGGTACTCTGTCAACACCAGCCCATAACCATGTCATCTTCATAGATTGGAATCATTGAAAATTCATGGTTTCCAAGTTTTGCTGGGCACAGACATAGGTCTTTCAATCTTTTGTCCTGGGTCAGGATCCTTTTATTTTCTCAGTTGACAGCCCATATCCTTGTCTCTTTGACCCCACTGCTCCTATTCTAAAATCCCTTGTTTGTCCATCATAGCCCTCAGGATAAAGCTCAAAACAGTAGCACAATATACATCTTTTCATTCATGTCCTTGCCTCCACCTATCATTCAAACTTCTTTCTGAAATTGTGCTAGTATATTATGTCCTAGAAACAATGACAAATTTGTACTTCTGTTGTATACATGTTGTCAGCAGATGCTATAGGTGTCCAGGTTTTATGTACCCATCCAAGCTTCACCTCTCAGCCCTACTGGTTCTTTGAATGGAGCTTTGCACCATTTGTGAGTACTCTGCCTAAGTGTGCTGCAGATGAAAATCACCAGGAATTTTACCATTTACCACTGGAGCTATTTTGATAGTTTGTTTGGTTTTCGTTTTGGGGTCCACACCTGGGTGTTCAGCGTTTATTCCTTGTTGTTTACTCAGGGATCACTCCTAGAAGAGGTTCTCAATGAACACAGCCTGGTCAGGTGTGTGCAAGGCAAAGCCTTACCCTCTGTGCCATCTCTCTTACCCGATTCTCTTAATTATTGACTGAGGGTACTGGCAGACAGTTCCCAGATCCCTACCTCTTGGGCCAGGTACCTGAGTATGTTTTCTATATCATTTCCCTGAAAAATCTGCAGTGGTGTTAAACTTCAGTCTCCCACAGAGGCAGCTGGCTGATCATTCATCATTTATTGGTTTTCCTCCCTGTCCTGCTGCCTTCTCTGACTCCTGTGTTCCCTGGGACCACACTCAAGTGATCCCAAAAAACTCGAATTATTTGCTAGAATTTTAAAAAAAAATTATTAGTGAGACACCATGAGGTACAGTTGTAGACTTACAAATTTTTGTGCTTGGGTTTCAATTATACAGTGATCAAATACCCATCCCTCCACCAGTGCCATTTCCCACCACCATGGATCCCAGTATCCCTCCCACCCCCCATCACCCCCGTCCCACCCTGCCTCTGTGGCAGGGCATACCCTTTTGTTCTCTCTCTTCTTTTGGGTGTTGTGGTTTGCAAAAGAGTCATTGAGTGGCAATCATGTTTGGGCTATAGTCTACTTTCAGCATGCTTCTCCTATCCTGAGAGGATCCTCCCACCACCCTTTATTTGGTGCTCCCTTCTTTATCTGAGCTCCCTTTCCCCCTAGCATGTGTATCTGGCCTCCAAGCCATGGAGCAAAATTCCTGGTACTAATCTCGGCCATTCTTGGGTGTTAGTCTCCTATTTTGTTACTTTATGTTCCCCAGATGAATGCAATCTTTCTATGTCTATCACTCTCTTTCTGACTCATTTTGCTTAACATGAGACTCTCCATGTAGTACCATTTGTATGTAAATTTCATGACTTCATCTTTTCTAACAGCTGCATAGTACTCCATTGTGTAAATGTACCAAAGTTTCTTTAACCAGTCATCTGCTCTTGGGCACTCAGGTTTCTTCCAGTTTCTGGCTATTATAAAGAGTGCTTCAATGAACAAACAAGTGCAGATGTCACTTCGACTATACTTTTTTTTGCCTCTCTGGGATATGGGAATTTGATCAAATTTTTGACTTAAGGCTTCCTTGTGGGAAAAGTCAACAAAGACACACAGTATTGTTTTTCACACATCATTGCTTATTTGCATCGCAAGTTCCTTCACAGAACTGCTCTTTTTTACCTCTTACAGTCTCCCAAACCAGGCTGACTCATGTTTTCTGTTTCCGCTGACCAATTGGTACCATATCTTCTACATGCTTTTCCCAGACTCAAACATGGGGTCAGGAGCTGTGGCAGCTCCCTGAGTAACTCTGAGGGCAAAGACTCCATGCTATTCATTTTAATATATTCAAGTCATCCATTCAGTATTTTTTGATATCTGTAATAGAATGCTCAGCACAAGCCCTGCCACAGGTAGATGTTAAAAAGAGCTGGTTTATTACTCCTCAGCCTTTTAATAAAAATACCAAAGTTTATAAAGTGATATTACATAAAGATTATGCTATAGTGAATAATTCTGTGATGTGGGTATAATTATTATTCCCACTTTTTAGGTAAGACAAATGAGACAAAGAGGAATTAAGTTATAAATATAGATCACATGGTAGCAGAAAAGCTAGGATTAGAGAACTTCCAGAGTCTCTCATCCACTCTACACACTTAAGCTTGCCTTTTGTTTTTAAGATAATCTCTGATTTATTATCAGTGGTCTCAAGCTCTAAATATGAGTAGATATGAACAGAGGCTTTCTCTAATTTTTTTCCAGTAGAGAAGAGAGATCTGATGACTGGGTGGTCTGATTAGGGTTGGGTTGTAGAGGTAGTGTAGATTGTATCCAAGCTGCAAAATGATAATATATGGCTTTCTAAGATGACCCTCTTCACCCAGGACTTTGAACGTTGGATCAACTTTCTTCTTTATGGATCAGAGAACCTGAGTCAGTATATTTATAGAACCACATATCCAAGTAGCTTTGATTTAGAAAAAAGTAGTTTGTTTCTATTATCTTTTGCATGCATTTCCTAGACTGCCGTAAACTGGCACAGATTGGGTTACTTCAACAATAAACATTAATTTACAAAGCTTTAAAGCTCAGAAGTATGAGATTAAGATTCCGAGGCCACTCTCTGGTTTCCCCAGTGATATTTTTCATCCTAAGGGGAAGATAATATGGGGATGGTTAGAGATGCAGAGAGTCCCCTCCAAAACTTCCCCAAAGCACAGAAGGAAGTTCTTTCCCAAATGTGCTGAGGCTGGAATGTGGGAAGAAAGAAAAGATGGCTACCACAGATACATTTTATGATTCTGGACTTATAAGGTGAATTTTTTACCTCAGGTACATTGGCTGAAGAAGGGGAAGGCAGACGGGGGCTTTGCTTTGCCCCTTTTTTTCTGAAATCCTCCACAAAGTGTTGCTTTTGCCTCTCTATGGCCACCAAGTGACTGTGTGCTCTGCTATGAATATAACTCCTGTCTATGAGGTAGCTACATTCAAATTAAAGCTTTCAGGAAGGTAATTTACACAGAGCTTAATGAGGAAGTGAGGATAAATTTTAAGTAATTTTGCAGAATTCACTGAGTGTAGAGCTGTGATCCCTGTGGATTTGAGTGAATGAGAAAAGATGAAAAAAATTAGTTTTACTTGGAAACATTCAACATTGTCTAGAAAGGAGCTGTCAATCTCTCTCTCTCTCTCTCTCTCTCTCTCTCTTTCTCTCTCTCTCTCTCTCTCTCTGTGTCTGTGTAGGGCAGGTTGTCAGGGTGTGTGAGGTCTGGCTGTGGTGGGGGATAACTGTGCCACTGATATAGCCCTTGGAAGATGACTTCTGTACACCCCTTAAACAGTGCATGGAAAAGTAGGTGAAGGATTTTGTGTGGCACAAGGAAGAGCTCCAGTCTTTAATGCTATATCTTTACAGATATCACTTGCTCTTTACAGATTCAATTTGCTCCAATCAATGGCTTCAAGTATACCATCTGTTCATTTGTTTCATTCTATTTCAGATTCAAAGAAGATCAAAACACCTTGTAAACAGAAGAAGAAACAGAAAAGCTATGTCTTACTGTTAAACTTCTCTAGTTGGATGTGCAGGTTTGGATTGTAGAAAATTTTGAGCATGTGCATGACCCCAAAAAACAGAGTTAAATGAAGACTTTGATCTCTTCTTTGTCTAGGGAGCAGAGTTCAGTCCTCTCTGATTCCTGCTTCTGTGCTTCTTATACTAAGTTTAATATAGATTTTATCCATTCATGGGAGAAACAATGTCTAAGACAGTTTGTCCCTTTCCCATCACTCAGCCTCTGATCCAATATTAATCACTTAATCACTTAATCCCCGTTATTCATCGATTTATTCGAGCGGGTGCCAGTAACGTCTCCATTCATCCCGGTTGCGTGCTAGCGTAGCCCAATGGTATCTGTTCGTTTTAGGAACATGTAGAGCCTCAAACCGATCATTTAGGGTCTTGACGAAGAAGTCTGACCATCTTATAGGTGGGCGTCCACGTGATCTTTTGATGTCTCATGGAATCCAATCAGTAATGGCTCTAGTCCAGCGGTTGTCTGTAAACCTCATTACGTGTCCAGCCCATCTGATTTTTGATGTCTTGGCAAATGAGACAGCGTCCCTGATTCTTGAGCGTTGACGAAGATCAGAACTCCGGATTCTATCTCTCATATGAGTGAATCGTGATATTCCAAGCATAGTTCTTTCGATTCCTCTTTGAGAGACCCGAATAGTGTTCTCATCCTGTTTTCGTAGGGTCCAGGTCTCTGAGGCATGTGTTAATGCAGGAAGAATAGTGGAATCAAAGAGATGTGCTTGTAGCTGGAGGTTCTTTGTCCTTTTAGTTATTTCTTCAATGCTCTTGAAGGCATTCCAAGCCGCTCTCTTCCTCCTGCGCAACTCAGGTGCCAGGTCATTCATCATGTTGATTTCTCGACCTAGGTATATATAACTGTTGCATTCGGAGATGGTGGTTCCATTGAGAGCGAATGGAGCGTCAGGAACAAGGCTGTTTCTCATAAACATTGTCTTCGCAAGATTCAGCTGTAGTCCGATCTTTCCACATTCACGGTCAAAGTCGTTCAGCATTTGTGCTGCTTGGTTGATGTTTGGTGTTATTAGAACGATGTCATCAGCAAAGTGGAGGTGGTGTAGTTGCCGACCATCTATCTTCACTCCCATGTTTTCCCATTCCAGCCGTCGCATGATGTTCTCGAGGGTGGCACTGAAGAGTTTTGGTGAAATGGTATCACCCTGCCGAACCCCTCTCTTGATATGGATGATTACTTCTTTGTAGAATGGTGAGATCTTGGTAGTGAATCCGCAATAGAGCTCACGAAGGATCCTGATGTATTGAGTTTGTACGCCCTGATTGGCTAGGGCTTCCATGACCGCTTCCGTCTCAACAGAATCAAAGGCCTTCTTTAAATCAATGAACGTTAGACAGAGTGGCATCTTGAACTCCCGAGATACCTCAATGAGCTTGGTTACTGTGTGGATATGGTCGATGGTACTGAATCCTTTTCGGAATCCAGCTTGTTCACATGGTTGTCCTTCATCTAGTGTTCTGCTAATCCTATTCAGGATGACTCGAGTGAATAGTTTGTAGATGACAGACAATAGGCAGATTGGGCGATAGTTGCCAATTTCGTGGATGTCTCCTTTCTTGTATAGTAGTACAGTCTTGCTGGTTTTCCATTGGGATGGAACCTTGCATTCAGACAGGTAGCATGTGAAGAGTCGAGCCAATGTATTGATGAGTACTGATGGTAAGTTCTTCAGGTGTTCAGGTCTGATCTTGTCTGGGCCAGGTGCTCTTTGTTTCTTTACCGACGAGATGGCATGTTGGATTTCGGAAGGGAGAACATTGGGAACGACATATCCATCATGTGGTATGTGGTATGTGGGCAAGTGGATGTGGCTATTAAAGAGATCTGAGTAGAAGTCATGAATAATCTTCTCCATTGCCCTTCTGGAAGATGTGATAGATCCATCATGATGTCAGAGGGCAGTCATCTTGGTTTTGTAGTTGGTGAAGGACAGGCGGGCATTACGAATGTTTTTCCCAGCTTCTGCTGCATCTACCAGTACTGCTGCTCTCCTGTTTTTGAGGTCATCCTTGATGGATTCTCCGCACTGTTTTGCCAGTTCGGACGTTTGCTTGTGGTTGTCTGAGGCACGTGCCAAGCCACGTTGGCGAATAAGTTCAAGAGTGTTCGAAGAAAGACGGTTTTTTGTGGTTATCTCTCTCTTGGCATTCCTTGCACAATCATGGAGGTGCTGAATCATTCGATCGTATTCCTCATCAATGTTGTCAATGTTACAATATTAATTCCAATATTACCTTCTTGGAAATAACTTCTAAGAACATCTCCCCAGTTTATATGAGAATGCCATCCCTTTCCCATGATTTTCTTCCTTGTTCAGCTTTCTACTTCAAGAGAACTTATTCTATGGGGCATAATTACACATTTATTTGTTTGATGACGATAACCAGATGGGAGGTAGAAGTTTTATGAGAATGCAGTAGAAAAAAAATACAGATCATGTTTCTAAGAAAAACAGCAGTTAACAACTGCTGTGATCTCAAAAGAGGCCAAGCACCACTTGACTAGTTAAGCCCAATAACTATTGTAATCACTTAATAAAGTGGGGAAGAATTATTACTTTGTAGATGAGGAAAAAGAGGTCCAGAAACTTCATCACTTGCTTATAGATGTGTGAATAGAAACCAGGGCAGCAGGCTCTCTGGAGCATCAGAGAGCTGAACTTACTTCTTTCTAGGAGGCACTGGCATTTCATATGTTTGTTTGTTTTGGGACGACACCCAGCTGTGCTCAGAGATCACACCAAGCAGAGAAGGATATGGGGTGCCAGGGATTGAACTCAGGCCAGCCAACTGCAAGGCAAGTACCTGATGTGTTATATCTCCAGCCCTTTATATTTTTACAAACTTCATTTCCCACCAACTCTGTTAGAGTAATAATATTTCTTCATTAATTCAATAAGGAAATAAACTCAGAAGTCTGAAAATCCCCCAAGGTCACACAGATAGTTTAACAAATGAGTGATCTTCTCTGAGTTACACTGATCCATTTGTAAAATGCAGGAAGTACTATAGTAGCAGAATTATCTGACACAATATATTCACAGTCGTAGTTATATACACATACACACATTTGTGGTACTCATGTAAAAAGTGCTTGCAATTTTGCCATTTCCCTCTTTTGGTAATAATTCTATCTCTGTACCTGTAAAATTTTTTAGGTAAAATTTTCTTTTCATTTATTGTTAATAACAAGGAACATATTTGAGACATAACAGATGATATACCATTTGGGTATATTAGAATTGATCACCACTAAACAAAGTTAGAAGACTAAAGTAGCTGGCAGATAGATTGACTTCATTGATAGATCCTTTAGATATAAGAACAAAATAGTTTTAAATAAATGCATCTTGAAAGCCAACTATATGTAGGTAATGTACTAGGAAAATGAAATCTATTTATATATGCCTACATACATATATGCATATGGATATTTATGCACATAGCAACAATTAGTATATTATATTTAATTAATGAATAATAGCCGAATTAATATATTAAAATAATATATTATTAATTTAATTGCGGTGAAATGCATAATATCAAACAATTACTTGCATATCCTGGAAAACACCATTCTACTTTACATATCAGTTAATTTAAGTACTCTTGGAATATCACAGAAGTGGAAGGACTCAAGATTTGTCCTTTTTATAATCTACCCACTTCTTTTTCTTCTTTTTTTTTTCTTTTTGGGTCTCATCTAGTGATGCACAGGCATTACTCCTGGCTCATGCACTCAGGAATTACTGCAGGCAGTACTCAGGGGACCATATGGAATGCTGGGAATTGAACCTGGGTTGACTGCATAAAAGGCAAATGCCCTACCCACTGTGCTATCGCTCCAGCCCCTACAATACCCTTTTAAAGGTTGCATAGTATTCCATTGAGATGTCCTCATTGAGGCATAATTACCTTTTATTTATTCATTTGTCAAAGGACACTGCTGTTTATCTCATTTTTTCTACTATGAATTATATTGCTATAACTGTAAATGTGCAAATATACCTTCAAAACTCAGTTTAAATTATTTGGATACATAGCCAGAAGTGGAATGTCCTTTATCTCTATTATCTCTATCTGTACCTATGTCTTAAGTATATCTATAGACATGATAAAATTTTAGTTATAATACACCCTTTAATGAAAATTTTTATCCATTTTATATTAATTTTATAGATTAAGTGCTTGATATTAGGCTGGAGTGATAGCATAGTGGTAGGGCATTTGCCTTGCACGCACCCAGCCCAGCTGAGCCAGGTTCCATTCCTCCGCCCCTCTCGGAGAGCCCGGCAAGCTACTGAGAGTATCTCTCCCGGCAAGCTACCCGTGATGTATTCAATATGCCAAAGACAGTATCGACAAGTCTCAAAATGGAGGCATTACTGGGCACGCACGAGCAAATTGATGAACAACCGGAGGATTGTGTTTGTTTGTAAATGTCACATAGCGAGGTAATTTGACATTTGGGTGGCTAGGTACCAAGTGGTAGCCTGGTCTCTATTTTCATGTGCTTGTATAAAGGCAGTAGAATTCCTCTTCAGTTGGTATATTAATATTTTTAACTGTACCTCACCCACAGCCCCTCTATCTTGCCTGCCAGACAAGCCTGGACTCACCTCATTGTCTCGGTCTTTCTCAAGGAAATGACGAGCTACGTGACTAGGTAAGATATTCCGGAGCATGTTCTCATTGTGTTCCCTCAGTTCCTTCATTTCATTGATCTCTTCTTTGGCTTGTACTCGCCAAAGAAAGTCCAGGCGAGCTGTGTACTCTAGCTGAAGTTCATGCAGAGAAAGAGAAGAAACAGGTAAACATTTGGAGTATGGGCCTCAGGCACACACTCTTCAGGAGGTGGAAAAGGCTTCTTAGGAACTCTTAACAAATAAAACTGTCTGATACAAATAGTTTGGGAGACAGTTTTCCTGATACCAAGAGATTAGAGAATTACTGGATTTTACAAGGATATTGTATATCCCCTTCTAAGTATATGTGATTTTATAAATGTGTAATTATCTGATGACTGTGAATCTATTGGACAGTCCTATATGAGACTGATGAGGCCAGAGGTTCTTTTATCTACTCAACATTATACGCTTGCCAAGTCGTTATACATAGCAGATATCCAATAAATATTTGACTAAATAAACAAATTATAATCATAAGTCAACTAATACTTAAAAGGTTCTTATTAAACGCAATTATTGTTCTAAGCAATTGACATATATTACCTTTCACCCCCACAATAACCCTAATAAGTGTTATTATAAATTCTTGTTTTACACATGAAAATATGAGATTTCTCAAGGGACTAGTACACATGTTTTGCATGCAGAAGCTTCAGGTGAGATCCCTTGGTGCTGCATGGTTCCCCTAGGTACTGTTGGAAATAATCCCCAAGTACTGAGCTGGGAGGTGTGACTCCCAAAACAAAATAAAAAATATATATAAAGATGGCAAAATTAAATGAAACTTTTTTTTAAGTTTTATTGAATCACCGTGAGATAGTTACAAGCTTTCATGCTTGGGTTAAAATCACACAATGATCAAACACCCATCCCTCCACCAGTGCACATTCCCCACCATCAATATCCCCAGTATACCTCCCTTTGCCCCTCCTCCCCCTGCCTCCATGGAAGACAATATTTCCCATACTCTCTACTTTGGGGCATTATGGTTTGCAATACAGATACTGAGTGGTCATCATGTTTGGTCCATTATCTATTTTCAGCACACATCTCCCATCTAGACTGATTCCTCCAGCCATCATTTTCTTAGTGATCCCTTCTCTATTCCAGCTGCTTTTTCCCCTTTGCTCATGAGGCAGGCTTCCAGCAATGGAGCAATCCTCCTGGCCCTTGTATCTACTGTCCTTGGGTGTCAGCCTCATGTTGTTATTTTATACTCCACAAACGAGTGCAGTCCTTCTATGTCTGTCCCTCTTCTTCTGACTCATTTCACTTAGCATGATACTCTCCATGTCTATCCATTTATAAGCAAATTTCATAATTTCATCTTTCCTAACAGTTTCATAGTATTCCATTGTGTAGATGTACCAAAGTTTCTTTAGCCAGTCATCTATTCTAGGGCACTTGGGTTGTTTTCAGATCTTGTCTATTGTTAACAGTGCTGCAATGAACATATAGGTACAGATGTCATTTCTACTGTGCTTTTTTGTAAAAGGAAACATTGTTAAGTAATGATGAAAGTTAATTAACCATGGGTAATAGGTAAAATAAGGGAAGCTATGATTTAAAGTCTGAAGTTCAACTCTGAGCAAATAAATCACTGAACAATAAGAAGAAATGAATGAGCTACTAATGGTAAGAATATAGATTTGATTCTAAGACATATATGGCTTGCAGTTCTCATTCTACATGGGAAGACTGTAACCAATCCTAGTAATCTCATCTGTTTCTTTTTCTCTAAATCTGGTGGCCCCATGCAACCCCTAGATTCAGGTGAACCAAGCTTTGATAAATCAATTACAGAAAATTATTTTTTCTTTAAACTTTTTCTAAATGAATTTGCCCCATACACGTTTTTTTTTTTAGAAGACATGCAATGTGCAAAAGATGCTCATCATCATTGATCCTGAAGAAAATGCAAAAATACCCTAAAACTATAGTGAGACTTTATCTCATAACAGTTAGAATGGTAGTTATGAAAAAGACAAGAATAGTAAGTGTTGTAGAGAAAGGCAGACCTTGTGCAGCACTGGTGGGAACGTGAATTGGTGCCATCACCATGGAAAACAGAAGGAAAGGTCCTCAGAAAGAAAGAGTACAATATCATATGACCCAGAGGCCAGAGAGATAGTAGATCATATAGGAAGTTTGTCTTGCATGCAGCCAAAACTGGTTCAATTTCCAACACCTTATGCAGTTTCCCGAGACCCACTAGAAGTGATCTCTGAGCAAAGAGCCAGGAATCGGCTCTAAGGACTGCCATGTCTGGTCCCCACAAATGTCATATGATCTAGCAATCCTACTTCTGTGTATTAATCCCCCCAAAATAAAAAGACTAACTCAAAATGATCTCTACACTTTCATGTTCACTATACAATTATTTAAAATTACCAAGCTTTAAAAGTTAATAAATAAATAAATAAATGAATAAATAAAAGCCAATGAGAAGCCAAACCAAACCAAGAATCCAAGTACTCTACTGTCTGGGTCTATTCTCATTTTTCCCCTGTGCTGCAAATTCTCTTATGGGAGAAGTGTAATTGCCTCACTTATGATGTCAGCTACACAAAAATATTTGTTGTTTGGTGAAAGGAGTTACAAAAATGTTATATATGGTATTTGCCTTGCACGTGGCCAACCTGGGTTCTATTCCCAACATCCTGTATGGTCCCCTGAGCACTGCCAGGAGTAATTCCTGAATGCAAAGTCAGGAGTAACCCCTGTGCATCGCCGGGTGTGACCCCAAAAGCCAAATAATACTAATAAACAAAACAAACACAAACACCATCCTCCTGTTGTTCGTCGATTTGCATGAGCGGGCCCAGTAACGTCTCCATTTTGAGACTTGCTGTTGCTGTGTTTGGGCTTTGCCCAAAACAAAGATACTCTCGGTAGTTTGCTGGGCTCTTCGAGAATAATAATAATAATAATAATAATAATAATAATAATAATAAACATTGTAAAAATAAAGAAAGGAAAATGTGATGTACACACAATAGAATATTATTTAGTCATAAAAGGTATGAAATATTTACATTTGAAATATGGCTAGGCCTTGAAGGTAAGTGATTGTTCAGTGAAAGAAAAAGAGAAAGAGCAATCTATATGATCTCACTTGTCTTAAATGTAAATCGAAACAACAACAACATAAACAAAAAGCAAGTTCATAGACACAGAGAACAGACTGCTGGTTACCAGAATTTTGGGTTGGGTAAAATGAGCAAAGAGGGTCAAAAGGTACAAATGTCTAGTTATAAAGTTAAAAGTCATGGGAATGTAGGTACATCATGGTAACTATAGCTACTATTTGAGACTTGTTCATTTGAGAGCTGTTAAGGGTAGATCTTAAAAGTTTTAAACACAAAAATGTGTAGGTTTGTGTGGGAATGTTAAGATATATTAAGATATATTAAAATTGCTGTTAAGATATATTATGGAGATCATTTTGCAGTATATAAAAATATTAAATCATTGTACTGGACACCTGAAATTAAATATAATATATTATTTCAACTCAAAAATCATGCTTTGTTGAAGCAGGATAGAATTTTATTTTATTTGAATAATACTTTCATCTAAGAAGCAGATACTGAGATACAAAGACAGAAACAGCGACTGGGAGAAAGAAAATAGCAGAAGTTATGTCAGTACTGCTCATTCACTGAACAACAGAGATTGTTAGATGTCAAAAGATGTAGACCATAGACTCAGAAATACTTTCATCTAATAGAGTTAACTTTAGAAAATTGAGTTGGGAAATATGAATTTCTGTCGTTGATTTAAGGAAGGATTTTCTTGTTACAACACAAGAACACATTTTCAGATGTTATCTTGGTAACTTTGACCAGTATATTTAAGACACATTTATAAAGGAAGCTAGTACAAGTGCACTTTGTCTTTTGATAAAGTACCATGAAGACAGGCATCCTATATCATTAGCCTTCCAAGAATGAAAGTATTCCTCTTTAGCTCATGAATGGTTTAGAGTACCTTTTCTATGTCAGGGATTGGGCATATGAAGATGAGTGAAAAGCTAGTATTTGAAATAGAGCTAAAAGTGAGCAGAACACACACAAAAAAATGAGAGATAATTTCAACAGTGTGGTTAGAGCAGATATGAAAGGAAAAACAAAGAATATAGGAGAAATGAGCACCAGTTTTTAAAGTGGAATTCCTAGTAGTTTGCTCAAGAAATGTGAATTGAATTGGAAATGTAGTTTCTTTCATGATTCTTACCAAATATAGAGGAACTATATTAAAAGAGCAACAGAAGAACTAACACAGATAGTTCATGTGCTTCGTGAATAATTCTTATCACATAATAATTACTAACACTGGTTGGGCTACTTCCTTATTAGTTTAGGCACTGTTCTAAGCATTTATATGTAGACAAGTACACTTAAGTAAAAAAATTCAACAAAGTAGGTATTTTATTATCCTCACCATATGGAAGGAATTGTAGGGATAGCAAAGCTGAACTAGTTTCCCCAGGTCTCACAAGCAAGAATTTGACTTTGAACTCAGGCATTTTGATTCTAGGCCAGGACTGTTAACTCCAAAGTTAGGAGTTTAGAAACTTGAGTAGGGAAATATAAATTTATGGGGTTGATTTAAGGAAAGATTGCTCAAGAAATGTGCAATCATATAGCAACAACCACTTCCAAAGGTATGTGCTTATAATTTCACTTGGTCACTACCCAGTTCTGGATAGGGACAGAGAATGATTTTTTCCCCCACTCTTAAGTAAAGAAATGCTAACTCTGGGAGTCTTAATTCTAAGACTTGGATCTATCCTTCTCAGTTACACAATCATGGGGTCAGTCTTTATCTGATAATAAATAAATGACTGGAGACATGATCTCACGAATCTTCCATCCCCAACCACAGATATGGCTTCCCCTGCTATAAATGAAGAAGTTGAGGCAAACTTCAGTGAGGTGGGAGGCACTCACTGTCTGGACTCCTGTCCAACTTTCAGAACATTCACCTGTCTTGGAGGAGGAGGAAGGGCTGGACAAATTGCTTCCACAATTGTGCAAGAATAAATGTCCCAATTATTCAGTTATATAACCACCTACATCACTCTGGTGGTGGAGGTGGTTATATATCACTCTAATTACACAAGCTCCCACTTGGTTGTTGCTGTGCACTAGACATCAATGGGCATTAATCAGCCTTTATTAAATGTTAAGGGAAACCAGTAGAAGCAGGTTTCAAACCTGGAAATGGACAGATTAGATCCAAGATGAACCAAAAGATCTTGACAGGTGCTATAGGTAGCTGACACCATAAGTGAGGCAATTCTACCTCTCCCATCAGGGAAGTAACAGCGCAGGGCAAAAAAGAGAATAGACCCAACAGTAGAGTACTTGGATTCTTGGTTTGGTTTGGCTTCTCATTGGCTTTTTTTTATACCTTTAATGACTTGAGTCTCTGCTTCTATCTTGGGAACAGACAAAGAATAATACTAGTTTTCCTGGTTGTCTCAGAGGTTTGATTTCAAAATAAAATATAAAGTTTTCTGAAATTTGGAGCATGGTTTCTATGTGTAAACCATTGCAATAAGCATAGTAAAATTATATTTTTATATAATCCTACAACATCCTAGGAAGTATAACCATGCCTATTTTATAAGGTAAAAGACAGATTTTGAAATTTTAAAGGTCATGAATCAACTCAGTGACTGTGATGGTACTGAACTATTTATTCTACTCCAATACTTATACATGCAATGGCTATAGTTATGGGATGTGATTATATACTTTCAAAACCCCACTGAAAGTTAAAAAGAAGAGTGGAACAATATTAGATGTATTAGATGTCACTTAAACAGTCGGATCCCAACTAGACGCATATATATTTCTACCTTCACGTATTATTAACATGCTTAAATGGAGACTGGAAGAAATTAATCAGAGAGTTAAAAGGATTTTTGAGTAAGATTGCATTAGTAGGTAACAGGCAAAAGGAGAATTTTTCTTTCGATCCGATAAAGAGCTATCACCTGAATTACCTGTCTTAGTTATCATGGGATTTTCCAACTATCAGTCACAACTTGTGTGATGGAGAGAGTCTGCCTATATGTTTCTGTAATGTTACCTCAGCCCTCAGGTTTCTAGTCACTGGCATGTCAGATAGAAAGTTTCTCTCTTTGTCACTAGAAGCCATTAATATATGAATACATGATCCTGGCTTTTACAGATAACCAGATAAAACACCAGATAGACAGGGTTTTGGACCAGACTCTGGTATTTGGCACAGGTAATGTCTCACTACAAGTTCAGATAAAGTAAAAAAATCAAGTTCAAGTCTTACTGTAGGACAGACAGGTAGGCAGTTATATTGAAATGCAGACTTATATTTGTCCATTTAGAGAAGAGGGGAATTTGGCTTTGGAAGCAGGGAGGATTTGAATCTAACTCTCTCACTAGCATAGTATTATTTTCTTAATCTTTAAAACAGGATTGATAATATGTACCATGCTGGCTGTTGAATCTCCAGGTGTTTCACCAGAAGTGGGTACTTGAATACTTATGAATTCTTTCCTCCTTATTTCCCCCTTAAGAAGTTATATGGCTCCTTTTCTTCACTCTTATTGTATCTGTTATCTATCTATCTATCTATCTATCTATCTATCTATCTATCTATCTATCTATCTATCCATCCATCCATCCATCCATCCATCCATCCATCTATCTATGTAACCCTCCCCAAAACTTCTCTGGAGGCTAGGAGTCACTCCTGGGGATATGCAGCTGAGTGGGCTGAAGAGTTTAATGCTAGGGCTCTGAAATGCATTGTTACTTTGTGCTTACAGGTGTCTCCACAAGTCATCCCCTCAGAGGTGGGGGCTTCAAGATATTTACATGGCAGTGCTGAAGAGGCACATGTGGTGCTGGTGACTGAACTGGGTTTTGTGAAAAGAATGTATCCCTGAAACTATGCTAATCTTCACTCATTTATTATTATTATCATTATCATTATTACTATTGTTTTATAGGTTTTTCAGTCAAACCCAGTAGTGCTCAGAATTTACTCCCAGCTCTCTGTTCAGGGATCACTCATGGCAGTATTCAGTGGGCTATTTGGTATACTGGGGATCAAACCTGTGTTGGCTAAATTCAAGGGCCAACCTGCTGTACTATCACTCTAACCCCTATTATAATTCTTTAAATAGGGACAAGCCCAAGTTGTGCTGGAACTGAGGTCACTCCTGGCAATACTGAACTGTCTTGGGACAGTTCAGTGCACAGAGCCCATGTTAGGATGCTCAGGGTCTGGCAGTACGTGGAAACAACCATAATCAAACCCCATGATACTTGGGAGATGCATGAGGTATTTGAGATCCAAGTGGAGATTTTGCACATGGCAGAAATATGTGCAAAATTCTTCATCTCATGAGCTATATTCCTGGCCTGACTTTCCTTTCAATGACAAATGATTTCGTGTCTCTCTATATAATCCAACCCCATTCCCCATTTTATTACTGCATCCTTAATTCTCTATTCCCATGATGATTCTTCAGAGTTGCTTTTATTTCTACTTTGGTGAAAAGCCTTTCAGTTTTTTCATATGTTTCAGGAGTGACTTTTTACAACTTTTCCAAAGTGCATTTTCATAAGCAACAACCACTTGAGTGTTGAAATCACTGCACTCTTGCCTACTAGATCCTTCAATATTTTGTACTTACCCTCTCTCACCATTTTGCTCTGTCAACCTCAGTTGACCTTAATCCAAGAGTTAATTTTGACTTGTTATTGTCTTTTAATTAGTTTTCTTATATCCCATATGTGAGTGAGATCAGTCAATATTTATATTTTTTGTTTTGCTTTTTTTGGACTATACATGGCAATGCTCAGGGATTACTTCGGACTCTACACTCAGGAATTACTCCTGATGGTGCTCAGAGTAAGGAATGCCAGAGATCAAACCTGAGTTTCACAGAAGGTTTACACACCAAAGGTTTGTACTATATCACTTAAACCACAACCTTAGTCCCTAGATGAGGTTTTTGGTAGGTAGTCTTTGCTAGAAATTTATTTGTTAAGAATGATAACTTCCTGCAAGCAGAAAATTGTTACTTTTTTGGTGAAGAACAGTGTACATCTTGCAAGCCAGATTTTGTGGCAGGAAACCAAAGGTAGTTAGAGCAAAATGCTAGATTACCTGCTGTCCATGGTAGAACACTGCAAGGAGAAACATAGCCATCAGTAGTAGTGATGCTTCCTTGGTACCGAGGAAATCTCTGTTGGAAGAAGAAATGCAGATGGCAGCATGGTTACTAACAAGCATGAAGGGACTTGACTTCAAGCTTAGTGGACCAAGCTAGTAGACAGCTGAAGATGGTCAGTGTTAAGGATGTATTTAAACATGTACTTGACTTTCAGCCAGTCAAGCCATTGAAAGGAATCCTTTGTTTGATTCCAAAGGCTTTCTTTCTTTTATTTTGGCCCAACCTCAGTCCTTATCAAGTCAATGTAAGCAAAGAAGCATAGTTGAACTTTGAATGCAGTCCTAGGTGATCTATGTAAATAAATAGTCACCTAAACAAGCTTACATTTCCTAAAGAAGAAAATAAAAAATAAAAATGCTTGACGCAAATCATCTCTATTGGTGTAGGCACTTGCTTACCATAATTTTCTTTCTATCTTCCTAGGATTTTCTATCTCAGACAATGCCTGTTCATAATTCACCCAAATATGTGATTGAAAACTGAAATGAAGATGGTTCCAGGGGCTGGAGCTCACAAATTATGTATAGAAGGCTTGGGTTTGATTTTTGGTACTGCATGGTCCCAAAGCACTAGCAGGATTGACCCCCAAAGACTGAGCTGAGAGTAATTCCAAGCACCACTGGCTGTGGTCACAAAACAACAACAACAACAACAAAAAACTACACCAAAAAAAAACCCCCAGAAACTATGTGACAGATATCACTAACTCAATATACAAATTCTGTCTGCTTTTTCACCACACCCTGTCCGCAGTCCTTCCTTTTCTCTCCATTTTTACTTAACACTTGATTACAGCTACTATTATTTTCAATAATCTGAAAATCATCTTCTACATGACTTTTTTCTTATCACTAAGACTAAATTCCATCACTCAGAACTCACTCAGCAGCAAATTATCACTGATATGGCTTAAGGACCAAAAGGACTCATATTAGAGGAGTTCAGAGGGAGAAGTACAAGCTGGGGGCCACTAGTTTGCCTGTACCCACCCAGATAATTATAACTTCTCTTGCCTGTTTTTATTGCATACCAGCAGAAGAGTAGGGAAATCAGTGAAATAAGATTAGCTTTTTGTATTGCTTTATGCTAAAATATCCTCCCATCTTATACAGATTCACACTAAGTCTAGCCCACTCAGGATTTAGGGAGTGAGGATGAATTTAGCAATGAAAATGTGCATTGTCTTAGTGAGCCATGTTGCCATGTGGACACAGGGGACGGAAGAACTCTTTGTGCAGGAACAATATTCAGATTTTGAATTCCTAGTTCCATCTGTTTTTACTTGGAGATACATGCTAATAATAGATGATATTTATTACTCTGTTATTATTCTATAGCCATAGCAAATCACATAATTGTCAAGTATCTATTGAGTGAGTGCTAGGCACATACTGAGATACAGGAATGAAGAAATCTTTGTCTTTGAATAAAACAGTCCAGGTAAAGGAAAGAATACAATGATTTGTAATTTCATAATACCATTCACTCTGTAGTAGTAAGGATCTATCTTTGTTGCCATGGGAATATATGGGAAGAGAAAGAACCCAGGCTAGATGTTCAAAGATGACTCAAATCTAAGTCTTAATTAGTAAATGTCAGGAGAAAATGGACGGGTCTAATCTGCAGGTATTTTGCTTAGCTACCTGGTTGCTAAGCTTCTAGTAAAGAGAGGAGAAGCCAATGTCATATGTAAAATTTGAGGTCACAGATATTTATGGTGGGAATGCCAGTTGGTCCAGCCTTTTAGGAAAACATTCTTCAAAGAGCTAGGAATTGATTTTCCATATGATCCAGCAATACCATGTCTGGGAATATACCCAGGCACCCAAAAACACACAGCAAAAATACTATCTGCACTTCTATGTTCATTGTAGTACTAGTTACAATTGTCAGAATCTGGAAACAATGCGAGGGGCTGAGAACAGATGACTGATTAAACAAACTATCGTACATATACACATTTACCTTGATGAAGCCATCAGGAAAAATGAAGTTATGAAGTTCTCTTATAAATAGATAGACATGGAGAGTATCAAACTGAGTGAAATAAGTAAAAAGGAGAGCGATAGACATAGAATGATTGGATTCATTTGTGGGACATAAAAAACCAGTATGAGACTGATGAGAACAGTAGAGGGCCAGAACGATTGGTCCATGGTTGGAAGTCTGCCTTAAGGGCTGGGGTAGAGAAGGGACCATTATGACAAAGACAGTTGGATATGATCACTCTGGATAAGAACTGAATACTGAAAATAGGTAAAGGAACAAACATGATAAACTCAGTATCTGTATCGCAAACCATAATGCCCAAAAGGAGAAAGAGAGAGAGAGAGAGAGAGAGAGAGAGAGAGAGAGAGAGAGAGAGAGAGAGAGAGAGAGAGAGAATTCCTACCATAGAGACAGGTTGGGGTGAGGGTCATGGGAGAGAAATTGGGGGTATCAGGACATCAGTGATGGGAAATGTACACTGGTGGAGGGATGGCTGTTGGAACACTGTAAGACTGAAACCTGACCGTGAACAGCTTTGTAACTGTATCTCATGGTGATTCAATTAAAAAAAATCACTTGTTCACATGGCTTGGAATGAATGAAGAGGTGTCCTAAGGTTAGTTCCTTTTGATACAGCACAGATTCCTGTTCTGATGGGCACTTTTGATATATATTAAATCATAATTCTTTGTGTTATATCAACGTTCATTCTTGTTGATACAAAACTCATATTGTAATTATTCCTTAAGTTTAACAATTTGAATATGCACAAGAGTTTAAGTCCTCATAAGGCTGTGTGTAGATTTCTTAGTTTAAGGTAACAACTCAGTTTTTAGCTTCTCATGTTTTATACTATATGCTACAAAGCCCTTCTTGCTTAAGTCCTACCATGATGGGGAACTCATCATATACACATACATATAAAGATTTGTGATGCAGAATTTTTATGAACTTAACTCTTACAAGAGTAAACATGAATACCTCTCACATCATTTTGAAAGCTGTAGATGAGCCAAAATAATATTAGTAGATCAGATTTTGTAGAAAACTTTAAAAATATTTATGAACAAATTTTGAGTTTTTTTAGGGTGCATTTTAGATAGAAAAATGTAGCCCAGTAGAGACTAGAGAATGCATAACATTCATAGAAAGTCACTCAGGCTAAAACAAAACAAAACAAAACAACAACAAAACACCCCCATATGCTAAAACTTGTGATTTGAGCTTAGAAGTCCATTTTTGCAAGATTCTTTAAAGAATTGCTAAATGCTAAAATATGTGTAAAGTATTATTACCTTAGATTTGGCTAGCAGAGATGGAAAACCCAAGAACATTTTGAATTGATTTATTTGTATTAATACCATTTCTAAATATAAATAGCATTCTCTATTATGCTAATAGAAAAGGAAATAATTGAAAATACATTATAATAACCTAATCATCAGGTCTGTAAAACTTTTTACAGAATATCTTATTTAATATTTTATTAAAATTAAACATTTAGGGGCTGAATCAGTAATTCAGCAGGTCTGGCTTTTGCCTTGCATGTGGCTGACCTAGATACAACCCCCGGCACTCCATATGGCCTCCCCCCTAGTCCTCTAAGAGTGCTCCCTGAATGTAGAGCCAGGAGTCAGCCTCGAGATATGGCCCCCAAACCAAAAAACTGAAAATGAACAATTTGTGTTTTTAAGGAAATATTTATGCTAATTGTGGTGATTTTGGAAGCAAATAAGAATTCATGTAGGTAAAAATAAAAAATTATTTTTGAGTCCATCACCCAGAGAAAATAGCGACTGAATGATTTCAGAGACAAATAAATGTCATTTGTTAGTTCTGAGCAAAAATATGCTTACAGAACAAAAGCAACTGGTGCTGGTGCGGATGTGGCGAGAAAGGGACACTCCTTCACTGCTGGTGGGAATGCCGTCTGGTTCAGCCCTTTTGGAAAACAGTATGGACGATTCTCAAAAAATTAGAAATTGAGCTCCCATTTGACCCAGCAATAGCACTCCTGGGAATATATCCCAGAGAAGCAAAAAGGTATAGTCGAAGTGACATCTACACTTGTTTGTTCATTGCAGCACTCTTTACAATAGCCAGAATCTGGAAAAAACCTGAGTGCCCGAGAACAGATGACTGGTTGAAGAAACTCTGGCACATTTACACAATGGAGTACTATGTAGCTGTTAGAAAAGACGAAGTCATGAAGTTTACATACAAGTGGTACTACATGGAAAGTATCATGTTAAACCAAATGAGTCAGAAAGAGAGGAATAGACATAGAAAGATTGCATTCATCTGGGGAACATAAAGTAACAAAATAGGAGACTAACACCCAAGAGTAGCCGAGATTAGTACCAGGAATTTTGCTCCATGGTTTGGAGGCCAGCTACACATGCTAGGGGAAAAGGCAGCTTAGATAGAGAAGGGAGCACCAAATAAAGGATGTTGGGAGGATCCTCCCAATATGGGAGAAGCGTGCTGAAAGTAGACTATAGACCAAACATGATTGCCACTCAATGCCTCTTTTGCAAACCACAACACCCAAAAGGAGAGAGAGAACAGAGGGGAATGCCCTGTCACAGAGGCAGGATGGGATGGGGGGGGAACGGGGGGTGGGAGGGATACTGGGATCTGTGGTGGTGGGAAATGGGCACTTTTGGAGGGATGGGTATTTGATCATTGTATAATTGAAACCCAAGCACAAAATTTGTAAGTCTACAACTGTACCTCATGGTGTCTCACTAATAAAAATTAAAAAAAGGGAGCACCAAATAAAGGGTGTTGGGAGGATCCTCCCAGGATGGGAGAAGCATGCTGAAAGTAGACTATAGACCAAACATGATTGCCACTCAATGCCTCTTTTGCAAACCACAACACCCAAAAGAAGAGAGAGAACAGAGGCGAATGCCCTGCCACAGAGGCAGGGTGGGATGGGGAGAATGGGGGGTGGGAGGGATGCCGGGACCCGTGGTGGTGGGAAATGGGCACTGGTAGAGGAATGGGTATTTGATCATTGTATAATTGAAACCGAAGCACAAAATTTGTAAGTCTACAACTGTACCTAATGGTGTCTCACTAATTAAAAAAAATAAACTAAACAAAATATGCTTACATATTTAGGATTGATTGGATTCTTTCTAACACTGGGTTCAGGGATGGGTTGAAATTTCAATTCTTTGTGTTTTGCAAACAGAAAAGGGGAAAATGTTGGATAATATTGGCTTGTCTTTGCTTCTCCCGCAGGGAGCTTAGGTTTATTGAGTTACTCCCACAACAGAGTCCCTGAGGCACACCTAATTCCATTAAGCACTAATAATCCTATATTGCAATTCTTTTTCCTTTATGTCACTTGCATGGTTAAGCAATGTCCTTTTTGTATAGACACAGAAAGGCAGTTGATGCTATGCTTTTGTAACATGGGAGTTAATTGACTCCAAATAATTGACTTCAAATACTCCTGGGCATCTATCATATTTACTGGACATAAACCTCAGTTGCCCTTACTTCCTAACACTTCCAAAAGGAGGGACCCAGCGAAGGGACTGCAGGGCAAGCTGTAAACTACCCTGGCATCGGAAAGGGACAAGCTAAGCACCATAAGTATGATAAGTTAAGAGGATGTTCATGGAACAAACTCTGTCATGACCCAAAAAGAAGTAACTGAATAAGGACTCTCGTGGTGTTAAGAAAGAGTAAACTGGCCTGAGGACTGTAGTCTGGAATATATAGCGAGATGTTCCCAGGAAAAGTCAACCTTTAAGCTTAATATATCTCTTACTGTGTTCATACAAAATGACTAGAAATTTTATAAGAGTAAATTCACTATGATTGTTTAAATAGTATACAAGCTGAGGAAAGGAGAAACCAATATACCCTAGATGGAATTCCATCCTTGAGTGGATCTTCTAGTAATCTAGAGTGCTGAACCCTCAGATGAGATTTTTCTCCTAGAACTTCCCCTTAAGGAGTGGCTTTACCTCTGTATTTTTTGTTATGATAATGTTCAGCCTGGATAATGTTTAGGCTGGAGCGATAGCACAGCGGTAGGGCATTTGCCTTGCCTGACCGACCAGGGTTCGATTCCTCCACCCTTCTCTCGGAGAGCCCAGCAAGCTACCGAGAGTATCTCACTTGCACAGCAAAAGCCTGGCAAGCTACCCATGACATATTCAATATTCCAAACACAGTAACAGCAAGTCTCAAAATGGAGATGTTACTGGGCCCGCTCGAGCAAATTGATGAACAACAGGAGGACAGTGACAGTGACAGTGAATGTTCAGCCCCACCTTTGTATACCCCCACTCTTCCTGATTTCTATATAACTATTTTGTAAGGGGTAAGAGGGGTAGAAGACTTTGAGATCTACGAGGATGGAACTAGGGTGATGGAACTATGATGACTGGGAATATGACAAAAACTATGACTACAGTTGTGCTGTAAGGGAGAGATGGGACTACGCTAGGGAGGAGAGAGAAATAAACCAACTACCAACAAGCCTGCGACCCTGTTCCTCAGTTTCCCATTCCTCAGTCCTTTGTCCATTCCCCCCCCAGTCCTTTGTCCATCCGTTGCTCTGGGCTGGCCAGGGGAATGATTTTTAGCTGCAGAATGTCCCTGGTGCACTTCCACAGGTTTTCTTTGAAACGCACAGCATGTAGATCACTCTGTTTACAACCTACTTTTTTTCACTGAGTGTATATTATAAAATTAATACCTAGTTAAATATTTTATGATGTAAGCAGAGTTGACCTGTTCTATTTTTATATTACATACAATATGTTAACATAATATACCTTGTAAGCCTTTCATTTTTCAGATAAAAGACTGTCCTGCGGTCATAGAACTGACTTTTGTCAGAGCCAGGATGAGACTTCCTACCTCAGGTACCAAGTTTACAGTTATTCCCACTTATGTATTTGACATAGAATTTTTAGTTTATCTCATAGTTATATTTTTCTCCATTAAATTCAAATTCAACTAGCCAGTTTGAAGTCTTAATTCTATAGTCACATTGATGATTAAGTTTGTTAAATGTTAATTTTTGCCATGTTGGTCATAATATTTTTTAATCATCATTTCAACAATTTAGATACTTTTATCTCTAATCTATAAATAAAAGAAATTTACTTAGATTTAGATATTAAACGATTCACTCCAGTTAAAAGATCAGGTGAATGTTGAAGTTTGATGGTGAGTGGAGCTTTATAAGCAACTACCATAATCTCCTATATACATTTACTGAAATTGCCTGCCCCAAAGTATCTTGAAGATAAAACTAATGTCTTGATTATCTGCTATACAGAATGGTCTAACAAAGATTATAGGAAATTTATGACAGTTTGAGACATCTATGACACATCTTCCAGAAGGGCAATAGAGATTATCCATCCATGACTTCTACTCTGATCTCTTCAATAGCCATGTTCACCTACCCACATACCAAAGTCCTCAGGATGTATATGTCATTCCCAATGTTCTCCATTCTGAAATCTGACACGCCATTTCGTTGGTAAAGAAGTGAACAGCACCTGGGTCAGACAAGGTCAGACCTGAACACCTGAAGAACCTGCCGTCAGCACTCATCAATACACTGTCTCGGCTCTTCACATGCTACCTGTCTGAATGCAAGATTCTGTCCCAGTGGAAAACCAGCAGGACTGTACTACTCTACAAGAAGGGAGACATCCATGACATTGGCAACTATCGCCCGATGGCCTGTTGTCTATAGTCTACAAGCTTTTCACTCGAGTCATCTTGAATAGGATTGGCAGAACACTACATGAAGGACAACCATGCGAGCAAGCCGGGTTCAAAAAAGGATTCAGCACGATCGACCATATCCACACAATAACCAAGCACATTGAGGTTTCTCGGGAGTTCAAGATGCCGCTCTGTGTAACGTACACTGATTTAAAGAAGGCCTTTAATTCTGTTGAGACGAAAGTGGTCATCAAAGCCCTAGCAAAACAGGGCGTTCAAACTCAATACATCAGGATCCTCCGTTAGCTGTATTGCGGATTCACTACCAGGATCTCACCATTCTACAAAGAAGTGATCATTTATGTCAAGAGAGGGTTTCGGCAGGGTGATACCATTTCACTGAAACTCTTCAGTGCCATCCTCGAAAACGTCATGCGACGACTGTAATGGGAAGGAATGGGAGTGAAGATAGACGGTTGGCAACTACACCACCTCCACTTTGCTTATGACATTGTTCTAATAACACCAAACATTAGCCAAGCAGCACAAATGCTGGCTGATTTCAACCATGAGTGTGGAAAGGTCAGGCTATAGCTGAATCTCATGAAGACAATGTTTATGAGAAATGGTCCCGTTCTTGATGTTTCATTTGCTCTCAACAGAATGAACATCCTAATGCAACAGTTATGTGTACCTAGGTCGAGAAGTTAACATGACGAATGACCTGGCACCTGAATTGCGCAGGAGGAAGAGAGAGGCTTGGAACGCCTTCAAGAGCATTGAATAAATAGCAAAGAGGATGAAGAACCTCCAGCTCCGCACATATCTCTTCGATTCCACTGTTCTTCCTGGGCTCTGGGCTCTACGAAAACAGGATGAGAACACTATTCAGGTCTCCCAAAGAGGAATCAAAAGAGCTTTGCTTGGAGTATCACGCTTCACTCAAATGAGAGAAGGAAGCTGGAGTTCTAACCTCCGTTGATGGTCAAGAATCAGGGATGCTGTCTCGTTTGCCAAGGCATCGAAAATCAGATGGGCTGGATACATAATGAGATTTTGAGACAACCGGTGGACTAGAGCCACTTCCAATTGGATTCCACTGGATGACAAAAGATGGCGTGGCCACCCACCATTGAGTTGGTTCGACTTCTTCGTCAAGACCCTGAATGATTGGTTTGAGGCTCTTCTTGTTACTAGGATGAGCAGATGCCACTGGGCTACATTAGCACATGACAGGGACAAATAGAGACATTACTGGCACCCGCTCAAGAAAATCAATGAGTAACAGGATGTCAAGTGATCAAATGATGACATTTATGTCTGAAAACTTCCATAATAGTGAACAGAAAGTTTAATAAAAATACTGAGCAGAAATCCAAGAAGTTGAAATACATGGCTTTTTGTAATTTAATGTTGTAATGATTCCAAATGAACTAGTATTCCTTGCAATCATTCTTTAATTTATTGATTTACTCAACAAACATTTACTTAGATAGTTGATAACAGATACTGTTATTCTAAGTGTCCAAAAATTTGAAGTCAGAAATGGCTTTTCATCTTATAAATTTCTATGCTAATGGAAGAGGAAGATATGGAAATAAATAATTGCAACACAGAGAGATAGGGGCAAAGATTAAAATTTACATTGAAAATTGGACAATGAGGAATGATCCAAAAAGGTTCAAGAAGATGTGCCTGAGTTACATATTAAAATATTAAAAATGTTAAAAATATTAAAAATATTGAGATGGAGATTATTAGGCATATGGTCATGTCAGATATTCATAGATAGAGGTCATGTGTAAAAAGTACTGGTTCCCTATGACAGTCATTTATGATCATTGATAGAATGATAGGAGATAAGATAGTAAAAATAAATAAGATCAAAATCAAGAAGGGCTCTGGAGTCCTTCTTATACAGCTTGAATTTTTGGTTTCTTAGGGCAACAAGGGTTCCTTTATAACTTTAAGAAAAATAATAAGATTTTCAGGTGATTTTGATCACTTTGAGAATAGATTGAGTGCATAGGTTAAAAGAACAATTAGATGACAATAATTTATAGAGATTAAAAATATTTCAGAACAGTAACATCTGTGATATGGAGGTATGTATACAAATTATTAGCAATAATTAATAAACAAAGAATTGGTAAATTAATGAAAATTATTAACTAACAATTTACTAATTATTAGTAATTAATTGCTAATTATTTACTAATAAGTAGAAACTTTTCTTTTTCAGACCTCATGCTAGGCTTCCATAATCATATTTTAACTATTTTAAGTTCCTACAATGTAGGAATTATTAATGCCCTTAACCTACCTAAAAGAAAAAGAAAATTTTTAGAGGACAATCAGTTTGCTGAAGATCCCGCAACTGGTTGATGACAGAGATGGCATTTGAACCCAGGTGGCTTAACTGCTATACATGTACTGACAAGCATTATGATAGTGTGTTTTCCTACTATGGATGCAGAGGAAGATGAATCTCTAGGGACTAATAGGACATTGAAAGTAAAGGTGTCTTATATTGCACAATTAGATGGCAATAATTAAGAAAAGGAAGTGAGGTTGGTCTGTACAAGTTTTCCTGTGCTTTCCATTACCCTGATACTTCACCCCTTCAGAAAACTGGCAGAAATGCCCCTAAATAAATGTGTGCTACTAAAGTACAATTAAGTTCTATGATAGTGTGGCAGGACTGTGGCTTCTAAGAGAGAAGTTTCAGCTTTATTGGGGAGTAATTTGGAGTATTTTAAAGTGGAAGATACAGGTATTTTATAATCTAGAAAGTATGCCTCAGATATAAAAATAGAAGCTTATGAAAGTAATGATTAAAAACCACTAGTTTTGTCTGCTGTTTTGTTTTGGTGTCACACCCGGTTGTGCTTAGGGCTTACTCCTTGGCTCTATGCTCAGGAATCATCCCTGGCAGGACTCCAGTAACATCTCCATTTGTCCCTGTCGCATGCTAATGTAGCCGAGTGGCGTCTGCTCATTCTAGGAACAAACCGATCATTCAGGGACTTGACGAAGAAGTCTGACCAATGGACCCATATGTAGGGCCAGGGATTGGATCTGGGTGTGCCACAAGCAAGGCATGTGCCTTACCTCCAGTTATATTTGTCCCCTCTAAAGTGATTTTTAAAAATGGAAAATTAATGACTTAATTGCAAAAGTCACTTAATAAGCCAAAGGACATGTCTTAGTATGTTCATATTGAAAAATTAAATTAAGTCAGAGAGTTAAGTCTATAGATGTCAACCCAGATGGATATTAAAAATGTAATGCTTCAGAACAATAAGAGAAAATTTAAAATGAGTTTATATATCAGATGTATATATATATACACACATATATACACACACATATATATGCATATACACAACCAACCCCTGAAATTCATATATATATGCGTATACACACACACATATATGTTATCTTGGCCTTATGTTTCTCTCACAAAGTTGGCCACTTAGTTTATAGTCCAGCTCTACTTGAGCACTTCCTAAAAGCAAGGCAAATCAGCTACAGGCTTATTGTCTTGATTCACCCACTACTTCCATCTCAAAGAAAGCTCCTTATTGTGTGTCTGTACTCTGTGGGTTACAGAAGAGGCCAATTATAATCACCAGGAAGTTTAATGAGACAAAAGGAGATAGAGATGAAGTTGCAGATTCCCCTTTGCTCCTCTGTTTGAGACACTCTCTCCCAACCTTTACCACCTTTCCAGAGCCAGTAGAATAAGTAGCAAGAGTGTATCTTACAAGGGACCAGTTGGAACCTTGTTTTTATGTGACCATACAATAAGACTTTAGATTGTATTTGGATTCCTTATTTTGTCTCTTTCACTTTCCTTTTGTTAACGTAGGTTGCCTTGTGGTTGTTTAGCACTTCAGCATTGCTCTAGAATCTGTTCTGTAAAGAGTAAGGCGAAAATAGTGTTGAAACAGTTTCTCTGTCCCCTGGGGATGGATTGGTATTTTCAAGCAGTGAAAGCAGGGCCAACTGCCTAGACAATTGCAAGCTAGGGACAGATTCTAACCCTAAGGCTAATGCAAACCCTACCCTAACTCTAATTTAACCCTAACCTTAACCATTTCCTTACCATACAAACTAATTCTAACTCTTACCTCCAACTCTGACCTTAATCATAAACCTGCACAGATCCAGCACTGCTGAGAGCCATATGAGGCATATTTATGACTTTCAGGTGAAGTTAATGGATGTTGGGGATCAAACTTAGTTTCTTGCACAAGCATGACATGAAACCCTGACCCCTGAGCTATCTTCCCAAAACTTTCAGTATTTTTATGATGTGGGCAAAGAGTACTGTAGCACTGTAGCACTGTCCTCCCATTGCTCATCAATGTGCTCGAGTGGGCACCAGTAACATCTCCATTGTGAGATTTGTTACAGTTTTTAAATATCGAATACGCCACAGGAGCTTGCCAAGTTCCACTGTGCAGGTGGGATACTCTTGGTAGCTTTCCAGGCTCTCCAAGAGGGACAGAGGAATTGAACCCAGGTCGGCTGCATGTAAGGCAAACACCCTACCCACTGTGCTATCGTTCCAGCCAATATTTTTATATATTCACAACAGTAATCAAGTTCAAGGACCATAGTAAGGAAGCTCCAAACACAGTTGTAGCTATTAATATTAGTGCAGCCAAATATAATAGTTTGACAAATCTTGGACTGCTGAAGCTGAAAGATCATAAATTATTAACTTAGAGGAGATCTCAATTATAATTTTACTCAAATATTACTTCATTAATCTATAATCAAGAGAAATGATAAAACTGAAATCTAGGAATTTGACTAGACTTTTAACCTGGAGAATATAGAAATCAGGAAACATGTGAATATTTGATTACTCCTCATGTTTCCATAACTTTGTCGCGATCACTTCCCCAATGCTTCTGCTTCCCACTACAAGTGGAGCATTGGTGAATCTGCAATGATGCGCACTTACTCTCCACTGTGGTTCAGGTTGTCATAGCGCAGAAAAAGTCCCGCATAGATGGTCTCGGTCAGCAGGGCATAGATGGCAATCATAATGAGCAGCACAGCCAGCTTGAGGACTGAGTTTAGACGTAGGAAAACTGCACAGGTTACCATGGCCAACACCCCGGTGAAGACAATGTACTGCAACAGAGAATGCAGATGGTCAGACTCAGTAGAAATGAGAGACCTTAACTCTCTTAGTCATGGAAATCTCCTGAGATGTTTGCTGTGCATCTCCATTTGTTGGTCTCACTTTGTCTTCTAATTCAGTAGGTCAAGAATTGAACTCTATTTTCATACTGTCTCCCCCCAAATTCTGTTTCTTATTTTTTTGTTTTAGTAATCACACAATTCCCCAAGTCAGAAAACTTGATCCCATTTGTTTTGCCATCTACTTCCTCTCTGTCCACAACCAGTTTAAGTCTGTAAATTATACTTCAATAAATCTCATACCGTCAGCTTTTTTTTCCATCCTGCTTCTGCCACGGTTCTCACATTCAGTTTTGGAAGGGTTTCATGGCAGCTCTGTTTACTTCAAGCACCCAATCCCCACTGAAGACAGATGATCACTCTCTATCTAGTATTTCCAAAATGTATATATGATCATGCCAGTTTTTATCTTAAGAATCCTTTCTTTAGAGTAATCCATATTCTCTGTGAAATTCATAGTTGGCTATTTCATGCACTGTAGCACTGTCCTCCCATTGTTCATTGATTTGCTCAAGCTGGCCCAGTAACATCTCCATTGTGAGACTTGTTGTTACTGTGTTTGGCATACACATAAAAATTCTAACTTTGGTCATGTACTATATAATGTTAATTAAAAAAATGGGGTTTTGAGTCACAAAAAAATAAAAAAAAATAAGAATCCTTTCTTTGCTCTCCATTCCCCTCCATTATGGTCTCCTTCTTGAACAGAAATCTCTCAAGATAATCACAGGCAGAATTTCTGTTCACTTTACAAACCCCAACATGTGATCTGGCATTACTATCTACTTGATGTTCTTAGCTCTTATACCTCAGTTCTTTGCACCCACAATGTCCAAGTATCATTCACAGGCTGGAGAGACAGCTGGTAAGGCATTTGCCTTTCATGTGTCTCACCTTGTTCATTCCCTGTCAGCACATATTGTCCCCAAGCCCTGCCAGGAATGTTCCCTGAGCACAAAGCCAGGTATAAGCCCTCAGTATTGCTGTGGGTGGCCCCACGCAAAAAAAAAAAATCCTCAAGCAAATGCCATCCACATGCTAGCCTTACATCTCTAACAAATGACAGTACAGATGTTCTTTCCATGTATAAAAACACGAATTTTACACACGTTTCAAGAAGCTTGGTGAAAAATCGGGACTTTAGACCCTCTACTTCCATTCACTGCTCTGTATATCATCTAGCATCCTGTATTAGAAGTAGCTATTTCAAGTGACAAGTTTGGAGTCACTAAAGGACTAGAATATTCATTATGTGACTGTCTGTCCTGCCAGATATAGTTTTTCAATAGGATTCCTTTCTCAGCCTATTTCCCTTATTGAAGAAGTATCCCATTATACCATTCTGAGTAATAGTTTAGATTCTGATCCACCTGAGGAAAAATATAATAAAATCCACATTATCAAAGGTTTACTTTTCTGGGAGTTCTCTGCTCTTTACATATGTTTTCTTTTATACTTTCCAAAATATCTGGCAAGAGTGAAAATCATATTCCCAGTTTTGTGGGTGAAGAAACTGAGGCTCAGAGTTGACATAAATAGTTTAGGTTCTCACAACTTGCATTGTCAGCTAGGGATCCTGCATACAACCTATTCATAGCAGATGGCTCTCATAGGCATACTATTCGATCATTTCTAAAATCCACTCCAGGAACCGGAGAGATAGTATGGGGTAAGGCACTTGTCTTGCATATGAGCAATAGGAGTTTGGTCCCTTTACCACATATGGTTCTCTGAAAACCATAATAGTGCCACTAGGTGTGATACATGTGCACAGAGCCACGAGTCACTCCTGAGCACTGTTGAGTGTGGCCGCAAAATCCAAATCTAATTTACTTAATATCACTGTATCACTGTCATCCTGTTGTTTGTCGATTTACTCCAGTGGGCACCAATAACTTCTCTATTTCTCCCAGTCCTGAGATTTTAGCAGCCTCTTTTTACTCATCTTTTCCCAAAGATTGAAGGCCCTTTCAGGGTCACAGGAATGAGACCTGTTGTTATTACTGTTTTTGGCATATTGAATATGCCATGGGGAGCTTGCCAGGCTGTGCTGTGTGGGCGGGATACTCTCAGTAGCTTGCCCGGCTCTCTGAGAGGCACATATTTATATATGACTGAATACCATTAAATATAGTGTGGTAATTATGGAAAATGGGTAGGAAGTGTCTTATAATGTGTTGGTCTGGAAAGCTGCCTGGAGTGTGGTGACGGTTGGGTGTGGAGGTCAGCTGCTAGGACTGGGTCCCTTGGGGGCAGGAAGGGCTCTCACCTGCCCCACTTTGGGGCACCCCAAGTGAAAACAGCCTGGCGTGGAGTGCATTAATAAATATTTAATATTTATAATTTAATAAATATTAAATAAATAAAAATCCACTCCAACCTAATTATACATTTTTAAAATAAAAACTGACTGCCTCCTCCCTCCTAATACATAAAGAGACAATTTCTGTATGGACAGAGGAGATGAGAAGGACTTTCCAGGAATCTCCTCGTAACCACTGACTTCAGTGATTTCTTAAGCTAAGTTTATTTATTTGTGTATACTTTAATAAGTACTTATGCCACCCAATGTGGTAGTACCCTTAGTAAGCAACTAATAAGGACAAAGATGCTGTGGCTTTATGGTTAACAGGATAGAACATAAGGATGAATCAGATGCTGTCCCTACAAAGTCTAGGGTGTCCTTTACATTTAACTCTCCCTTTCCCAAAAATTCCAATAATATCTTTGTGACAAACTTGTTTTATCTGCGCTTTAAGATATTTCCCTTGGCAACAATTTTAGGTAGGTCAATTTGATGTCTTTATACATGATGCAGTGGGTAAAGTGAGCAGACAATGATAAGTTTGTTCTCCAGCCTCCATTTTCAACAAAGGCCAAAAGAAATAGGAAAAAGATATGAGGAATCTTGTTTTATTATTGACATCTGCCTCATAGCAAAAAGTTATACATAGTTTTGTTAATGCAAATTATTAATCATGCATTAGATTGTGCCACTGAGCAAAAGCTTGTCAGATCATAAACACCACCACCACCACCACCACCGAAGTGATCATTGCTTCTGTCAAATGATGCACAATATATATTTTCTTTCAAGTTTCTATGGATCTTTGAGAACACAACTGCTAGAGTGTCCCTTCAATGGAGTATATATATAGAGGTTCATAGTTGTGATAGGGTAGAGATAGGGGACAAAGTCACATTACAAAAGCTCTATGTCTTGCCAATTTTTTTTGCCCCAATTTACAGTCTGCTAGGGGTCATAAATGGCTCCATGTTATTAATGGATTTCTTAGATAAAAAAACTTTAAACTCTGGTGGGGAAGAGCCTGAGATGCAAAAAATTGAAGACTCAAAGACAAAATTGGAGAATTATCCAGTGATCTTAACAAGCGTCGCAAGTCTAATTTTCTGTGGAGGTGAGGAAGAGGGAAGAATGAAAATCAGGGCTGATTTCCTGCATGGGAATGTTGACCAACAATAACATCATTATCATCACCAGTGTGAAAGTTAAAGAAAAATGATGGGCATGATAGTGAGTTCAGTTTAAGCTTCTAGGCTTAGAGACAGTTCAACTAATAGTTGCAGAGAAGAGGCTGTTCCAGCAGAAGATAAACACAGATGATACAGAAAATAAAGTTCAGAAACTACCATGATTGTGGGGTTGTGGAGGAAGAGGACCAAGAACATTTATTACGGATTGTCTGGGATATGAGGAGAACAATGCAGAGACAGTAGTGTAAAACGTAGCTAAAGAATAAAAGATCATATAGACAGAAACAGAAAACTTCTGCTTCTTCTACGTGTTGTTGTTTCATCCGTGATGACAAGCTGGCTCAAGAAATCACAAATAAAAATGATTTCTAACTCTGTAATGAACATCATGAAGTACTAATGTGGTAAGGGAAACAATAACTTTTTGCAAGTAAATATTTTTCAACTAAATAATGTATCTGTCATTGTAAAATCATTGACTGAGCATCTACAAGGTGCTGTGAATTGTATCATTTAAAAAGGCACCATTTTAATGTCAGAACATTGTCATATTGTATAATCAATAACATTATCTATAAGGTCACGTCATCCCCTTAAAAGAGGTGGTGAAAGATTTTTACACAACACAAACTTAAAAATCTTGACCATGAACCTACACAAGTTGCACGCATTGGCTTGTTTGTACCTACTTGACTGCTGCCCTGATACTTGGTGTTATGAATTCACAGAAGGAACTTGGGGAGACAAATTTTAAATTGTCCCTGTCGTTTTAAGAAAGAATGAAAACTTTTTGGTTCAGACAGAAAGCTGTCTTAAGAGAAGCTGTGCAGAGAAATGCACATAGGTTGACCAAAAGAGCCTGCTCTGCTTCTCCTTGGATTCTTACTCCCCAAACCATCCAGAAATGAAGACGTCATGAACCCAGGTCACCATGAATATAGTGGGAGGTAATTGACCTGATAATCTATGTTTACCGGGATATTGAAAATATAAAAAGTTGGTATTTCTGTGTAGGGGCTTCTAGCACAATCAGATTGTGTTCTAATTCCTGGTTTTCATGGTTGTCTTTTTGTTGTCTTTTTACCCTAGAGCAAAACTGGTGCATGGATCTAGTTCATTACTTGCAAAACTCGATTTACAAGAATAAAAATAGCAATTTTTTTGTGGAAAGATGTCACTACACAATTCAAAAATATATAAGATGCTTATCTTGATGGCTATTGATTGATTCAATA
Source organism: Sorex fumeus (assembly GCF_029834395.1). Classification (NCBI taxonomy): domain Eukaryota; kingdom Metazoa; phylum Chordata; class Mammalia; order Eulipotyphla; family Soricidae; genus Sorex; species Sorex fumeus. Next base: position 49,462,514 of record NW_026606059.1, on the reverse strand, counting down.
AAAACACGTTGGGGTACTTATCTTGACCATAATTCTTTAGTAACTCAGCTCAGATCTTGGTCAATTTACAGTTTGTTTTTTAAGCACCCAAATTGTAGTCTCTCTGTATCTAATTCCTAAGCAGTGATGTCTGTTCAAATAACATATCTTGATTTCAAAAAAATTAACTTTGTTCCCAGTAGATAATGATTCAACTTGCCAAGCTTACAGGAAGCATATGGACCAAGCTAAGAAGAGTTAGCAAAGAGGAACATGGTGGCATTGTTGGAATAAATATATGCCTTCCGATGCCACTCACTCACCAAGAATAGCAACTTGGTCAGAGAGGATGTGGATATCTGGGAGCCATGCAGTTCCAGGTGGTCACCATTTTGTAAGTAAATGGTGAAGCCAGGAAGAAATATTGCTGAGAAACTGGGACTTGTTCAAATTCTGGACACCCAATTATGCAGATATTCTCCTGTTTGTTATTTAGTAAAGCATTGCCCATTCTAAACAGCCAAACAGGGACTGTAGCAATAGTATACTGGGTAGGGAATTTGCCTTGCATGCGGCCAACCCAGGTTTGATTCCCAGCATCCCAGCACCACCAGGAGTAATTACTGAGTACAAAGCCAGGAGTAACTCCTGAAAATTGCTGGGTGTGACCCCAAAAGCCAAATAAATAAATGAATAAAGAAAACACCAAACATTATTTTCTCTTAGTTATTAGAGATAGAAGAGAGGTAGGAGAGAAAGGGAAGAAAAGGGATAAAGGCAGAAAAACTAATATCTAATAAATTTTAGGTATATAGCTTCTTGTTATAAGCAATCAAATACAATAGGAATTATATCATTATATCTTGCAAAATTCAGAAAATATTTTATTTAAATAAATAGAAAGGAACGGGAAAAGGCAGAAAATTATGGGGGGTTTGCTTAAGCAGGATTCTAGACATAGATATTGTTGATAATAATAGTTTTTACACAGAGGAAAGAGTAAATGAAGATTCCAAAGGGTTATATGACTTGACCAATCTACATAACTAATTAGTATTCTATATTACCAGACAGTCTCAGTCATTCAGACTCAATGAATGACTTGGAGTCTACACATCTACGAGGTAAGACTTGTTTGCTTATGGATCACGTGGTTATATTATGACTCTGTATTTGATCCAATTTTTCTTTGTGAGAAAAGGCAGTAAACACAAGCTACCATTTGGAAAAACAACGAAGTTTGTCTCTCTATTTGGCCATAACATAAAATTGTGACTGTGCAAAATGAGCTTGCATGAACTATGTTTGTTTAACTACTAGATATTTGTGAAATTACAGGGAAAATGTTCAAACCTTATTTTGTTTGTTTGAATTAAATAGGTCTGCTACTGTGAGAGTATATAATTTTATCCTGAAAACCGCTTGGGAGTTTTAGACAGTGAATAACTTCTTCCAAAATATCACTTTTGATTGCTATTTGAGAAGATAACCAGAGAAAGGAAGACAAACAGCTTTAGGAACACTAGTTTTCATTTACTTTTAATTTAAAAAATGACTATTAAATTGTTTTGTTATCATGGCTTCTTTCTTCTATTTTAATTGCTTTTCTTCCTCCTGTTTGCTTTTTCTTGTTCATCCTTTCATCTTCCCTTTTCAATTTTTCTTTCTCCTCGCCTTCATCACAAGAATGATCATTAATATTTAATGAGTACTTGTTTACTAAAAATTGTACTAATTACTATGTATATTCATTTTCTCACTCTCAGCCTCATGATAATTTGAAAATGTAAGCTAATTATTCATCCCCAGTTTGGAAATGAAACTCAAAGAGATGAAGTATATTGTCTAAAGACCCATAGCAAAAACATCAGAGCTGAAATTTAAAGTCAATTTTATGAGTACAGAGCAGATTTGAACAAACTCCTTATGGTTCTTCTTTACTCCCTCACACCCACCCCATATTTGGTCTTTAATTTTAAAAACAGCTGTTTTTACATGCATTGTACATCTCTTGTTGGTTGGATTAATACCTAGTCTTGTATAGATATTGGTGCAAGATAAGTCTTGCAAAATTTTATACTAAAATGTAAATTTCAATTTATGTTGCTGTGATAAATAAGCTTTGTGAAACTTATTTGTGAAACTTTGATTTCAGATTATTTATTATATATCATGCAAACTTAATAAAACCTCACTCACTATAGTAACTTTTATTGTAGATTTTATTCTATTTTGTGCACAATCGTGCCATTTGTAAATAAGGTTTTGCTTTTTAAACTGCAAGCTTCTAAAGTGCAATCTTTTCTTTCTTTCTCCAAATTTTAATTCTTTAATATTTCTTATATTTCATTGTAGGATACTTTATATTCTTGTGCCCTTAACTAATTTTATTATTTTCTGCAATGTCTAATCTATTCTTATCTTTAATTGTACTTTTTGTCATATAGTTTTCACTTCTAGAAAATCAATTTAGTTCTGTTTTCATAGTTCTTAAGCTTTTTAACACTTGGAATACAGTTATAACAACAATAATAATCGCTTTTTATTACTTTCACCCCTAATTTTAACACACACCCCCCAGTTCCTGGTTCATTAACACTGACTGATCCCTCCTCCCCACCATCACATCATGAACTATATTGTTCTTTTTTGTCCATTTTTTGCTTTGGTTTTTGGGCCACACCAAGAGTGCTGAGAGCTTATTCATAGATCTGCACTCAGAGACACTCCTGATGGATTCAGGGGACTATATGGGACATCTGGACTAAACCTTTGTGAGTTGCATGCAAAGCAAGAACCCTACCCACGTTACTATTTCTCTTCATATTATCCTACTTTTGATGCCAGACTATCTTTGATTGAATGTTAGACATTATAAATTTTCCTTATTAATCCTTTAAAATTTTTTAAAGTCAAAAGCTGGATGCAGTACAGCGATAATTACTAAACATTTCTGAAGCAAGAGCCCCCTGACTAATTCTTCAGGACACTCCTCAGTCTTTCTGGCGGTTAAAAATGGTTTTCAACAGTGTGTGCCAGGCACTAATCTTTTGGCAGCTCTTTCATCAGCGTGGGTTAATTTGTTTTGTATGTATGAAATACTGGACCGTCTACTTATTAGTGACTTTCTCCCTTTGTGAAACTTATTTTCCTCAAGTAGTATATCCTTTTTTTTTCTTTTTGGGTCACACCTGGCGATGCACAAGGGTTACTCCTGGCTTTGAACTCAGGAATTACTCCTGGTGGTTCTCGGAGGACCACGTGGGATGCTGGGAATCGAACCTGGGTCAGCTGTATGCAAGGCAAAGCCCTACCCACTGTACTACTGCTCTAGCTCCTCAAACAGTATATCTTTGAGAATTCTTTCTATCTTGTTCTCATTTGCATTTATTTTATTGTCTTCTCAAATCAATTTTCCTGCTTGGGTTCCATTCCTGCTCTTTTTTTTGAGCCACAGTCTGACAACTCTCTTAAGCTGATTATAAAACTTAGATAATCTTAGGGCTCGCTCCACTTGTTTCCTGGAATTCGTCTTCATAGCCCTACACTTTCTGACTCAAAACTATTATTTCAAAAATTTTGTCTGTTTTAAGTTGGTGGGAAAGCAAATGTGTTATTCCAGTGAAAATGTACTTTTTACCTTTTTAAAAAAATTAAATCATAACCTTAAAAATAGCCTCTATTTGATGTTGAGGCATTTAGATAAACTTGAATAACTATACAATACTTACTTTTTCTTAAAGCAATTTATAATTTTGAAGCAATGACCATAGAGTCTTAGCTAGATAATTTACTGTAGAAAGGACAGCATGTGAGTACTAAGAAAATGCCGTAAGGGGATGTGAAATGTCAGGACATGATTTGTGAAAGGATTGGAGGACATTTCTTAAGAGGCCTGGAGTGTTACAGTGGGTAGAGCGCTTGCCTCTTATGCAACTAATCTGGGTTCTATCCTCAGCACCCCATGTAGTCCACCAAGTCCTGCAAGGATTGATCCATGAATACAGAGCCAGGCATAAGCCCTGAGCACATCTGACTGTGTCACCCCCACCCTCCAAGAAGGGGGTAGGTTTAAAGACTGGGTAGAACCTGACTATATATGAAATAAATGGAACAAGTGCCAGGATGCATAGACACAGATAATAATACCTCTTTGAGAAATTTCTCTCAGGGAGGCTTTAAAACTATAGCAAGCTATGACAGCTACTGCAAAGATAATTAGCTGTTTATTCAAATGTACCAGAGCATATAATAAAGAGACTTGATTCTAAAATGAAGGCCTTCCCATTGAAACTCTGGAGAATGGCGTTCAAGTAGTTGAGATAATGACACCCTGAATTTATGCATGTGATTTGCATTTATTTTACAAACTTTATGTCTTTGCCCTTCCCTCGATGAGTTCTCAGGTATAGTGGAATATGGAATTCTTTGCTGTCATTTCCTATCTTCACTCATTCTTGGTAATTGAGAAGATCTAATTCATACCTAAATTATATTTTAGAACATATGCTAGCTTCTAATGTTTTGTCACATCATCTTGGTTATGGCATGTTTTTGAACTAAATTTCATTTCTCATGGGATAAGAAAGTTATGTAGTCAGATGAGGAAATAATTTGTGATTGACAGAGAAGATGTGAATAGCAAACCTTTCTGAAGGTTTGAGTGTTTGTTTCCTTCTTGGTAGACAAATTCTTATATAAAAGAAGTACAGTCATGTATGTCAGGATGACAACTTGTGGGTCATATCAGACTTTTGTAGAAGCTGGTGGAGGAAAGAGTTCAGACTCCCATCTTTTTAGGCCAGTGGGAATCTAGTACCTGTGGGGCTGTTGCAGGTTGACAAATTTATAAGAGGCCAGACAGGAAAATATTTGGCTTAGAGAACCATAAGTTAAATTCACCTAATTCTGACACTTGATATAAAAGGATGCATTTATGAACAACAAAATTTTATTTATAAAGTAGGTGGCAAAAAAATTTTTGCCTATGCCCATAGTTTGCTCACTTTTGGACAAGATAATTTTTGGTGGGAGGAAAATATTAAAACTCCAACTCATTTATTTTATCTCACCCTTTTACATTTTAATTTTTAGTATCATTTAGAATCTGCATAATATTTAATACAGTGGTTTAATTTAAACATATGTTGTAATTTAAACATATGTTGGTAGTGCGGGCTAAAACCCTTTGTACTGGAAATAATAAATAAATCTTGACTAACATTTAATGAGTTAACACTTTTTGTTTGTTTTTATTTCGCCATGCTTGGTGGTGCTATGGGTTTAATCTTGACTCAGTTCTGAGGAGCCACTTCTAGTAGAGCTCCAGAGACCCATATGTGGTGTGGGGGGTTGAACCCGAGGCTCCTGCTTATAAAACAGTTGCTTCAGTCCACTGAGCTATCTCTAACCCTAATGATTATAATAAGTTGACGCTTTGTGCCAGCTATTGCTCTAAACACTTGGCACAGATTAACTCACTTAATCCTCACAATCATCTCAGAGGAAAGTACTATGTTCATTTTCATTTTACAGATAAGGAAACTGAAGCACAAAGGTGAATCTGTTATATGAAAGATATCCATCATTTCCTTATAATTGTCAGTCCATAAATGCTGTGATCCTGAGTCTAAAGGTATGCAGTATTTATTGAGAGAATCACGGTCACACACATGAATGATTCAAGAATGTCTATAAGTAGAATCAATAGCTAATTAATTGAAATGAAAAGTTAATAAACATCTACATTTTAAATATGTTAGAAACTCGTTTAATAAATCAGCTATGTAGGATCCATGAGATATTCCTCTACTCCACAAGAGCATGTGACAAAGGTATTATTTTTATTACTTTACGGATGAGGGAACTGAGATTCAGAGAGGGGCAAGAACTTACTCAAGAGATCATTGCTAGCAAGTGTGGGGACTCCGTTGGGAATAAAATTTAGGTCCAGTGTATCTATCTGGACATATTCTTGGACAACTTGTTGATCCTGTGGACAGTTCTCATGCCTCTCCAACCAAGAATTTTTCAGGGTCCACAAAATTGGAGTTTTACTCATGATTTGGTGGGAGGAGGTCCAAGAGCAGGGGGCTGCTATGTAGAGCTCCAGGTAAAGAGTTATACTGTCCTGGATTACCTTAAGTCTCATTGCTCCCTACGGAGTGAAACTGGATTCAAAAGTAGAGACTTAAGAATAAGCCAGATGCAGTTTGAGTTGCAATATTGAGGATTGTAACTGAGTTAAGAAAAGAAGAAAGATGAAGAAAGCAAAGAAGTGAGGAAGGATGGGAATCAGACAGGGGTGCCACTCTGGAACTGAGAAAATTTCTTTCTGTGTCTCATTTCTTTATGTATAAAATGGAGAAGGTAATACAACCACCCCATCCATCTGTGGATTTAATAATTTCAATGTATATCAAGTAGGTGCTCTGGAGTTGGGGTGGGGGTAAGGGTGGAGCATGATCTCCTCTTTAGAATACTACTCAAGCTCATTCTGGGCCTAGGTAGGAAACAGTCATTCCTTCACTCATCTTCTGGAGGTGGTACTTAGTGTCTTATGGTCTTCATGGGAGGGGTTTACTTAGGGTCTGCAGTGCAATTCTCCTGAAGGGTCTGCAGGGGTATCCCAGCAAGCATCCCTTCTGTCCCTGAACTTCAATTGCACTACATATATATTCGAACCTTGGATAAGATAGTCTAAGATTTTGCTTTTCTTGGTTCTGTGGGTTGACCAAAGGTTCCAGGCCTGACCTGTGTGGCTAAGGGAGGATCATCTTATATTATATATATTATATTAGTATTATATTAGTTGTGTGAATAAGGGAGGGTCACATGTATACTATGATAGTTGATATCCTAATGGGATACTTCCTGATTTTGTGATGATCTGGGAACTTTTAATACCACTTTCTTTAAGTTTAGTTTTGATTATCTGTGGATCCTTCCTTCCTTTCCTTCTCCCTCCCTTTTTCTCTCCCTCCCATCCATTTCTCCTTCCTTCCTTCCTTCCTTCCTTCCTTCCTTCCTTCCTTCCTTCCTTCCTATTTCATATGTTTCCCTTTCAATATCACAAAGTGTTTGAGAATAACTACGATCTGTCTTCTTATGGAGAAAACACATTCTGTTTTAGGATTTTTAAATGAACTAGGGCAAATTTTGAGAGGAGGAAGAGACAAAGGGAAATGATAATGGATCTAGGGGAACAGGGTAGAGGAAGACATGGAGGAGGAAAGAGGAGAGACAGAGAAATGAGGAAGGTGAGAATGAGAGAGAGAAGCAGAGGCAGAGTGGGAGACAGTGAGGAAGGGAAAGAGAAAAAGAGAAGAAAAGGAAGGGAAAGAGATAAGAAAGAATCTAGCACTTTCTAAGGCCCTTCATCCAGTTCTACTTATTTGGAGACTATGGAGATATCTATGCCAAATTCTAGCCAAGTGGAGCTTGTGAATAAATACCTCTGGGTAGGAGCAGATATCTGTAAACACAGCTGAGGAATTGAAAGTCAGGTTCTTCAAGGGTATCGACTTGTCAAAATCACACCACAGCTGCGGATTAAAAAAAAAAAGAACAGCAACAAAAAAAAAAACATAAAAAAACACAGGAACAACAAAGTCAGTGTGAGTGCTAGAATGAAGTTGTGCGCTATTATTGCTGGGCTTTAGAGTCAAAGCCTGGGGCAGACCAGGCCCTCATGGGGCACTTGATTTTAGAATGTAAGAGCCAAATGAGATCCGCTCTTTTAATTTTAAAGAAGGCACTGGCTTAGAAAAAGCACAGGAAAGCCAGTTTCAAAACCAGCCCAAAACTGCTCTGATTGGCCCCATCACAGACCATCCATGGAGTGCGCTTGTGCAGCTCTGAAAAGAGAGCTAGCTAGAAGGCAGGAGAATTGCCTGGCAGACTCTCAGCCTGTCTCCACACAAAAGCTGGGGGCATTTATAAGAGTTTTGGCAAGAAATTGCTGCTGGAGAATTTGTGGTGTTCAGAAAACAATAGCTACCACTGACTAAATCCTTCCTCTGTGCCAGACACTTTCTTATCAAAAAGAAAAAAAGATGCAAAGGTGGGGGAGAAACACCAAGAAAAAAGCCTCACAACCACCATGTGATGTCTCTACCATTTTAATCCCCATTTTACAACCAAAAAATATGAAACTCTGAGAAATAAAGTAACTTGTCTAGGATCACCGACCTCACAAATGGTAAGTGGTGGAACTGAGATTTGAATGCAGGTCTATCTGACTCCAAAGCTTCCAAACTTCCATGCCATTGTGGTAGGCTGGTACCAGAGAGATATCTGAACTGGGTTTATTTCCAAATCCTAAACCTCAGAAATACCTGAATTGTTGAGACTTGAGATCCTGGCTACAACCTTACAAGCCATGACAAATGATCCTATGTACTTTCATTTTCAATTGCCATAATCTAGAAAACATTTGTTAGAGGATGGACTTATGATTTTCCTTTTTCTCTAGCCATTTCCTATAAAGCCAAATATGGAGCCTGCATAGCATAGACTCTAAGTAAAATTTGGACCAGTTTGGATGATATATCTCAGGCAGGATAAGTCTCCAAGTCAGAGGATGGTAATTGTGGAGTCAATAATTTGGGTCATTGAATACTTGGAGACCTCTCCTCAGGTCCAAAAATACTATGATAGCTCCAGCAACCAGAGAATGCCATTACTATCTCAACATGTACATTCAAAATCTACAATCAAGTAAATCGCTCCCAAATCTAAATTTCTAAGTCATGGGCCACAACCAACTATTTATACATGCACAAAAAAGTCTATAACTACCACATTACCATTTTCAAGAGAAAATGAAATCGTTGCAACATAGATCACCAAATTAAAAGCAATGGAATTGGTATGGCAGTTGAAATTTCTTCCGAATTTGAGGTGTCACATCCAATCTGATTTCTTAGGAAATCATAGGTAAGATATTCAACCTTTCTGAAAGGCAGTTTCCTCATCCAGTACATGAAAACATGAAACCTACCTGCAGCACACAATCTGTGCTATTGTATTCCCCGACCCCCGCATCTCCAGATTCAAAATCGCATGTTAGAATGCACATGAGTTGTGGAGTCAGACAGAACATGTTAGCAAGTTATTTCATGTCTCTGAGCCTCAGTTTCTTCAGCCATAAAGTGGGGATAATGATACTTACCTCACGGGGTTTATGTGAGGATTAAATAAGAAAAACTTGCATAGCTCCTCCTTTAGTGCATGGCACAAAGCAGATAAATACTTAATAAATGATAACTCTTATATTTAATTATAGTTGGTTGGTCACTGACAATACAGAAACTTAAGGTTGTCTGGACCTCCTTCAGAACAGTAAATCTAACCTATTGGACCAAAAACAATTTGCTGCCAAGAAAACATATAGTTCTGGCAGAAGTCATTCTTTATTTCTGTCCCCAGGCGTGGTTTCTGGACCAGGCATTTGAAAATAAGTGGTACCAAAGAAGGCAAAACAAGTAGCTATAGATTTCATAAACTCTTACTTCCTGACTAAAGTAGATACTGGAGGGTTGTTGGATTTGGAATGCTTACAATATTTAGGATGGCACCCAGGAAATTAATCAGGATAGATGCAAAAATAATGATGTTCCTGGCCAAGTAGGTCTCATTAATCCAACAGCAGGTTTTCCGGAGAATGAGGGGTAAACACTTATAATCCTCTGCTGTGGTGATAAGGACCAGGGCAGAGTGCAGCATAATCAGGATGGAAAACTGGACGACCATTGGCATTACCCTGTAGAGAAACAGAACATGGGGTCACATGTCAGCAGTCATTGACCTCCACTTTCCCAGAGATGCTGAAAATAATTTCTTTTCCTCACTCCTAAAGTTCTACTTGTTCAAAACAATAACAACTACAAAAAGGTTATTATCAGACTCCATTTCTTTTATGTATCCATCCCTTGTATACTCTATTGAGAAACTTCACAATGAACACCAAATATTTGGCCACAGGTACTTTTTCTTCCTATTTAAAAGGGTTTTTTTCATCACTCATATTTCTCATTAGGAAATTACTGCCAAGGCAACATGCCACTGGCATTTTATCTCAATTGTCTCTATCTATGGAAAGGATCATATGCAATTTTCCCTACAAAGTGGATTACATAAAATACCTTCCCTATTGCTCTACTCTCATAACAAGAACTGAAGTTGACACCTCTTACAATTTACTTAGTTAGGTTAACGATTAACATAGTTTGTATTGAATATTCTACGTGCTATTTGGAACATATGTAGGTAACGGTACAATTTGAAACATAATTAAGAACTCATTTTTGCCAGCACTTCAAAATCATTGCCATCTACATTAATTCCAAATAGAAAACAAGCTCTCACTCAAGCTCTCTCCTTTAGAAGAACCAGTTTGAAACAATTATTTTGTTTTTTTTTAATTTGGGGGTTACATTAGGCCATCAGAGATTAGTCCTGACTGCACTCAGGAATTACTCCTGGTGGCAATTAGAGAATCATGAAGAATTCCAGGGATGGAATCTGGGTTGGCAATGTGCAAGGCAAACACCCTACCTGCTATAACATCCAGTCACAGAGAGTCAAGAGTTTTAGCCAATTGGATCTATATATATGGAGAATGTATAGATCTGGGATGTAAGGGTTTGATCAAAGAAATGAGAATCAAAGAACTGGCTCAAGGAGAGTATCTAGAGTAAGAAGCAAGAGGACCAAAGTCAAAGCTACAGGAGAAGCTAATGAGCTGGAAGAATAGATAGAAGCTAATGAGATTTAGAAAATGTTGAATAAGCAGGAATGCATGACATCATGACAGTAAGGGAGAAGACATTTATAAAAGGGAGTAATTGAGAATGACAACTTCCTCTGCACAGTCAGGAGCCATGAAGGCTCGCTCTAAAGTGACTCTTCCTATCATAGTTGGAGGTTATGACATTTATTTTTATTTCTTTAAATTTTAGTGCTTGCGCAGGTTTGATTTTATGGATACCCTTGAAAATATATCTCTGCTGGAGTTCTAGATAAGAACAGATCTGTGCAGAAGTGGGTTCCCAGAAGACTCTAGGCAGATGAGAAACATCCTTCCTGAACAGGCTGCCAAAACTCTCCCTGACAACACACCATTATTCCTAGGCACAGATGGCAGGCAAATGAAGGAGTTTGCAGGTGGATTGCTTTGTTAGGTGGTCCCAGGAGAAAAATAGCCAATAATGTGTCTCAGTAACATAAAACAACTATAATACCTTTGTATATCAAGAATACGAATGTCTTGTCTCAATGTGAGAGGTAACTGGACAAAGAAGAATTTGAAACTGCTCTGGCAGAGTCCCCTATTCTCCTGTGCTGTCACTGCATACAAGTAAGGTCTATGGATCTTAGCTTGGTATGCAGGGCCTCCACTGAGTGACATGGAATTCTCTGCTGACCTTTATCTCTTTTACTCTTACTGTTCTGTAGTTGATGGGGAATACTTGGGCACATGTCTTAAACAATGTGCTATTCCTAGCTTATTGCTTTCTACCAGAATACTAGTGAATCACCACTCATTTAGGGGATTGTCCTATTGGTTTGTTAAGGCTCTGTTATTCTTTGGCTTTATACAAATAATGCATATTTTCTTATAGGAAAAGAATTAAATTCTTTTAAAAATAGCACTATTCCAATTTGCCTCAGAAAATCAAGTACCTAGGAATCATCTTAACAAAAGAGATGAAAGAGAGCTGAATCAGAAGTACAGTGGGCAGGCAGTTTGCTGTACACACAGCCAAAATGGGTTTGATTTTTGGCACCTCATATGGTACCCCAAGCACCACCAGAAATGATCCCTGAGCACAGAGACAGAATTAACACCTGAGAACTCCTGAGTGTGGCCAAAAAAACCAAACCAAACCCAAATAAAAAAAGGTGAAAGACATATACAATGAAAATTATAAATCACTATGAAAATAAATAAAAGAACATGGAGAAATAGAAATGCATCCACTGTTCATGTATTATTGGAATTAATATAGTCAAAATGACAACCTTGTCCAAAACACTACAAGTATCCAATTTAGTGCCCCTAAAAATACACAATACATTTTAAAAGACATAAATCAAACACTGCTAAAATTTGTGAGGGGTAATAACCTTCTTCCCCAAGAGTCAAAGCAATCATAAGAAAAAGGGAGGCTCCGCACTCCACAACTCCAAACTATACTATAAAACTGTAGTTATCAAAATAACATGGTACTGGAATTAGTACTGAACTCTCAATTTTATTCAATGGAAGGAAATTGAAAGTCCTGAGAGATATCCCTTTGATAAAGAAGGAAAATATATGAAGTTGAGCAAGGAAATCGTCTTTAACAAATGATGCTGGGAAAACTAGATGGTAACATGCAAAAAATACATTTAGACCTTTTAAATTACTATGCACAAAAAATCAAGCAAAATTAATTAAAGATATGAGTATCAGACCTGAATCTACAAACTGAATTGAGGAAAACATAGGTAGAATACTTTATGACATTGAAGCTGGGGATAGCTTCAGTGATTCAATACTGTTAGTCAAGCAAACTGAAAAAAAGATATAAATGGAATGACATGAAACTAAAAGCTTCTGTGCCACAAAAACATAATAGACAGAATAAACAGGCACACCACATTCTTTGAGAAAATAATCAGATAAAAGGTTAGTAACCAAGATATATAAAGCACGGGTAGAACTCTCTTAAATTGAAACAGTTATCAAAGGAGTTTCCAGAAGGAAATTCTTGACAAGACATATCCTATCTAAATGAACAACAACAACCAGTGCTGGAGTGGATGCAGGGTGAAAGGGACCCTCATTCATTGCTGGTTGTGACACCGAATGGGCCAGCCTTTTTGGAAAACAATATGGACATTTCTCAAAATACTAGAAATTGAGCTCCTATTTGACCCAGCAATACAACTCCTGGGGACAGACCCTGGGGGTCCAAGAACACACAGCAAAAACATCATCTGCACTTCTATGGTCATTGTAGCACTATTCATGATAGCCAGAATTTGGAAACAACCTGAGTGCCTGAGAACAGAAGAATGGATAAAGAAACTATGGCACATCAACATAATGGAATACTACACAGCTGTTAGGAAACATGATGTCATGAAATTTGTCTGTAAATGGGTGGACATGGAGAATATCATGCTGAGTGAAATGAGTCAAAAGGAGAGGGACAGATAAAGAATGACTACATTCATTTATGGGATATAAAAAATAGTATGAGACTAACACTCAAGGCCAGGGAAATTAGGGACCAGGAGGACTGATCAAATGGTTGAAAATTACCACAAGTTTGTGTGGGGTGGAGGCAGTTAAAATTGAGAAGGGTCCAGTATGAATGAGAACAATAGTTGGAAATCTGGACAAAAATGAGTATTGAAAGAAAACTTAGAATAAATAAATAAATTTCTGGATTCCAAAATCCTCCCAAGGATTAACCAAGAAGATTTGGAATACCTAAATTGACTTATCATTAACAAGTGAATTGAAACAGTAATCAAATATCTTTCACAAACAAAAAAACCCTTGTTCAGATAGATTCACTAGTGAATTCTTCCAAACATTTAAAGAGGACTTATTCTCACTCCTTTTCAAGCTTTTCCAGGAAATTGAAGAAACAGAAACATTCCCAAACAGTTTCCAGGTGGCACATGTCACCCTGATACCAAAAGCAGACAGAGATACCACAAAAAAAGAAAATTACAGGTCAATATCCCTGAGGAACACTGATGCAAAGATCCTCAACAAAATATTAGCAAATAGAAACCAATGACTCATCAAAAAGATCATACTATGATCAACCAATGACTCATCAAAAAGATCATCATACTAAGTGGGATTCATCCTGGCGATGCAAGCATGGTTAAACATTCGCAAGTCAATCAACATAATCTATCATATCAATAAAAGAAAAGATTAAAACCATATGATCATATCAATAGATGCAGAGAAAGCATTTGACAAGATCCAGCACCTATTTATGATGAAAACTCTCAGCAAAATGGGCAATGAAGGAACTTTCCTCAGTATTGTCAAAGCCATCTTACACAAGTCCACTGCAAGCATTATTCTCGATGGGAAAAACCGAAAAGCCTTGCCTCCAAGATCAGGTATATGACAAGGATGCCCACTCTAGTCAATATTCAATATAGTACTGGAAGTACTTGCCATAGCAATTAGAGGAGAAAAAAAATATTAAGGGCATCCAGATAGGAAAGGAAGAAATCAAGCCCTCACTATTAGCAGATGACATAATACTATACTTAGAGAACCCTACAACCTCAACCAAGAAGATCTTAGAAGAAATAGACTTATATAGTAAACTTGTAGGCTATAAATCAATATTCAAAAATCCATGGCTTTCCTATATGCTAATGATGAGAGAAGAGAAGTGATATGAAAAAAAAAAACAATCCTGTTCACTATCATTCCTCAGGAAAATCAAGTACCTCGGAATCAGCTTACCTAAGGAGGTAAAGGACCTGTACAAAAAAATAAAAAAACCTACAAAACACTACTTCAAGAAATAAAAGAGGACACTAGGAAATGGAAAACATACCCTCCCTGTGAATTGGGAGAATTAACAATGTCAAAATGTCAATACACCCCAAAGCATTATACAGATTCAATACAATTCCTATAAGGAGACCCATGCCATTTTTCAATAAATTGGTCAAACATTTCTGAAATGTGTATGAAACAATAAACTCCCACGAATAGCTAAAGCAATTCTTGGGGAAAGAGATGTGAGGCATCACCTTCCCCACCTAAAACTGTACTACAAAGTGGCAATAATTAAAACAGCATGGTATTGGAACAAAGACAGCTCCACAGACTAATGGAATAGGGTTGAATAACCTTATGCACACCCTCAAATATATGATCATCTAATCTTTGATAAGAGAGCAAGAAATATAAAGTAGAGCAAGGAAAGCCTCTTTAACAAATGGTGCTGGCAAAACTGACAGCTACATGCAAAAAAAATGGGCTCAGACCTCTACCTAGCACAAATGCGACTATCTTAAACTAAGAAGCTTCTTCTCTTCAAAAGAAACAGTGACCAGGATAAAAAGATAGCCTATGAAATGGGAAAGGATATTCATCCAACACCCTTTTGATAAGCGGTCAACATCAAAAATATACAAGGAGCTGGTTGAACTCTACAAGAAGAAAAAATTCAATCAAATTAGAAAATGGGGCAATGAAATGAACAGAAACTTTCTCAAAGAAGAAAATCAAATGGCCAAAAGACACGTGAAAAAAAAATGCTCTTCATCACTAATCATCAGGGAGATGCAGATCAAAACAACAATGAAATATCATTTCACACCACAGATTCTGACACACATCCAAAGAACAAAAGCAACTGGTGTTGGTGTGGATGTTGGGTGAAAGGAACTCTCCTTCTTAGTTGGTGGGAATTCCGGCAAGTTGACCTTTTTGGAAAACAATATGAATATTTCTCAAAAAGCTAGAAATTGAGCTCCCATTTGATCCAGCAATACCAGTTCTGGGCATATTCCCTAGAGCCCCATAAACACACAGCAGAAACACCATCGCACTCTTATGTTGATTTGAGCACTATTCCCCATAGCCAGAATCTGATAACAACATGAGTGCCTAAGGATCAGACAAATGAATAAAGAAACTATGGCACATTTACACAATGGAATACTATACTGCTGTCAGGAGAAATGAATTCATGAAATTTGCCTATAAATGGATGGACTTGGAGAGTATTATGCTGAGAAAAATGAGTCAGAAGGAAAGGGACAGATATAGAATGACTGCATTCATTTATGGAATATTTAAAAATATATAGAGAAGAAGAATATACATGGCCAGCAAAAATAGGGGTTAGGAGGACTGTTCAATGGTTGGAACCTAACCACAAGTGTGTGGAGCTGAGGGTAGGAAAGAGAAGAGGCCAGTATGACAATAATAGCTGGGAATGATCACGCTGGACAAGATCTGAGGGTAAAAATAGGTAAGGAATATTCTTGATAAACTTTCAGTATTAATATTGCAAACCACAATACTCAAAGGAGAAAGAGTGGGGGGATGGGGGAGGAAAGAGAGGGGGAGAAACAGAGAGAGAGAGAGGAGGGGAGAGAGAGAGAAAGAGAGAGAGAAGTATTGTAATTTTATCTAATTATAGAGATACTGAGGCATCCAGGGGTTCTGAATATGTGTTTTCATTGTTGGTATACAAAAGAATCAGGAAACCTTTTATTTCTGATATGGAGTCTTAAAACTAATGAAGGGATTTGCAAACAAATCTATCTGAACAATGTCTAGGTACTAAGTACTAATTTCTCTTTATTGTCTGTCTTTATACAGGGGCTGTGGGTTGACATCATGATTTGATTTTTGCTGGAGAGACAGGGATCAGTGTGAGTGAGTGAACAGCCCATGACAGTTTGTGGTACAATCAAAAGCTCAGATCACACTGAACACTGTCATTTGTAACATCCTTTAGAATTTGAAAAAAGCCTATGAGTTCAACTGTACATTTGATCCTCTTAGCAATCCTGAGAGAAAGATTTTCTTGTCCACTTCAACAAATGAAAATAGCATTACTCAAGGAACCAGAATATACCAAAATGGGCATGGTTCATTCATTTCATTCTTGCAATATGTCTGGGAACATGGTAAGGCTATTATTATTTTTAAGCAGAGAAAATTGAGGCACTAGAGGAGGCAAATACGTGCATACAATTAAGATTTGCAGAAAAGAATAGAATCTACTGTCTTTTTAATTTCCTTTCTGTCCTTTTCATTTTCTCTCTTCCCTCCTTCCTACTTCTACTTTTTTTTCTTCTCTCTGCCCCTCCATCTCATTCTCTTTCTCCCTCCTTCATTGTTGTAGACTTATATACCTACAAAAGTTATCTACTTCTCTTCAATTTACCCTTATGATAGAGGGACATTGACATGACATGGAAAATAAATGAAAGAGCCAAGTAAACACTGTGTCTTTTTGCTGGGGTTTATTAATGTTTGTTCTGGGGGAGATGAAAACCTGTTTTAAAAAATCAATAATGGAAGGAATATGAATGAGAGGCACCTTCCATCAGTTTAGTCACAAAGAATCAGGAACAAAATCACTTGGGTGAGAAGTCTGCATACATTAAGGAAAGCTTGTTCTGTGTCTGGGATAAATGGGCCACTGATCCCCCCACCTGTTGACATGGTCACTTGGAAGTTTCCTTCATTGTGATATTTTTCTTTAAACTAAGAGAGGCTGGAGGCTAGCTAATATTCAGTTACCACTCCACAGTCAGAGTTTTCTTCTGACCAGCTGCTGTTCTAAGTTCCAGATCTCTTCCTCCTGATCTCGAACTCAGAAGTGCCAAGAAGATCTAGAAGGTGCCAAGACAGGCTCAGATCTGTTGGCCATTCCACTAAGGAAGGGAACCTATGGAGCCAGCTGGGGAATGTCGTTCCTTGCCAGTTGTGGGCACAGTGATCTCTTTGTCAGCATCAAGTCCAGACTCCAGGGTTCCTCTTGGGCTCTCATCTAGTCAGTTATTGGAACTGTTAAATGCTCTAGCCTAAATGTCTAACAGAATCTTCCTTTATGGCCTAACAGACTGCCATTATCTTGTCCCTGTGCTTCCTGCCAGACTTTTGCAATTACCTTTTAATTGTTCTTCCCAGGTCCAAATAGAAGTTCCCTATCCTTTTTCCATTTTCAGTGTGATCTTTCTAATCATGATCTGATCACATCACACCTTTGATTAAGATGTCACAATAAGATCTCTACTGACGAGCTGCAATTCCTTAACACAGATTACACATCTCAAGCTCAGAATACTCAATCTCCAGTCTCTTCCCTCCTTTCCATAAAACTCTCTTATGCTGCAATCATTGCATAGCAATCTCTTAACCTGCAAGCGCTGAGTTCTCTGGGAAGCCTGCCTCATTTCTTCCCCTCATCTAACACCTATACATCTTACCCCACCTCCACTGTTCCCATC
The DNA here is from genome assembly GCF_029834395.1 of Sorex fumeus. NCBI lineage: Eukaryota > Metazoa > Chordata > Mammalia > Eulipotyphla > Soricidae > Sorex > Sorex fumeus. The sequence goes on along the minus strand of NW_026606059.1, from coordinate 49,444,529 downwards.
ATAAGTTATTGAATTATGATGTAATTGTACACCAATGGTCTTTCTTCCTATTATGACTGCAGGATCATGATTGAAAATCTCCATCATTTATCCAGACTTGCATTTTTAACATATTTCTACTCAACAGCTATATTGGTTTCACTAGTTTTCAGTCTCTTACTAAACTCCAAAATATTACCATTGGTTTCTTATCAGTAAACTTCAAAAAATCATAAAATCATGAAGTCAAATTATCTGTTGTATTTTGATCAAGAGTTGTTTGTTAACTGCTTTAACAACTATGAATTCTGAAGGTCAAATTACTCTAGCTTTGGACTGTAGCTATTTCTTGAATGTGTTTTCTGAGTCCTCTGAAGATGACTAAGATGTGTAATGACTTCCTAGCTTTTCTGTAGACAAGATGTTCAGGCTAATCTTGTTATTTTACTGCCACAGTCTTAAAATCACACACATATGTTCAATGTACTTTTATAAGACAAGAACTTACTATGTTACATTAAGACCCAGTATGACCCTTGGTTATGCTCAGAGATGCTGGGTTAGTATTTTTTCTAGACCTTTCTGTAATTATAACTTCAATCCAAGATGTTACCTTCCATTTAGTGTCATTTTCTTATGACTCCAACAAAGATACTTTCTACCATCTATCTTTCACTTACTCAATTGTTCAATTAGAGTATACATCTGTAGAGGTTTCTAGTTAGAGTTACTCCACCAGAAATACAACCACTAGAATCTAGTGATTAAGTGTATTGATTTTGTGTGTGTTTAAGTTTTAAAAATTTGGTTCACTTCATCTCAGTTATCAAAGTTAAGGGAACAAAATAACTTTTTTAAAAAATGTAGTTTCAATGTTCATGGAACAGTAGTGTGACCTCTCCTTTATTTATAATATAGGTAATTTCTCTTTTAGCTTACCTAGAAGTTCATCAACTTTATAAATATTTTTAATGAACAAGATTCTAATTTTATTGATTTACTGCTGTCTTCAATATCATAGATTTCTTTCCACATTATATGATTAATTGTATTTAACTTGTTTCAGGTTTATATTGCTTCCTCCCCCCCTTCACTAGGCTGTGGGCTTTAGCTCTTTTATTTCTAAAATATATATTTATTACTGTAAAACTCCCTCAAGCACTGTTTCTGCTGCATCCTACAAATTTTGATAAAGTACATTTCATTTGTATGTAACTCAAACTATATACAAATGATCTTGAGGCTTCTGTGATCTATTTGTTATTTTAAAGTGTGCTACTTAAGCTCCAAATATTTTGGGATATTTCAGCTATTGTGTTATTGATTTATAATTAAACTCCACTGTGGTTTGAAAATATTTGTTGTATAACATATATTCCTTTAAGGTTGTTAAACAGTGGCTTAGTATTAAAATATACCCTATTTTGGTGAATGTCTTAGATAAAGCTGAGAAGAATGTATAGTCTAATGGGAAATGATCAGATATCATTGATTGGTAGTACTCTTCAGTTTACCTATGTCTCTAATGATTTCTTGACTGCTTCATTTAATTACTGACAGAGGAATGACTCTTGATATACCCATATTCATGTTTATCTGAATAACCTTCTGTAATATCTCTCTTTACCTCTGATTATTTTCCTTATTCTAGGTCAGCTTTGTGTCAAGTTAATTTAGCTCTTAACTCTCATGGATTTGTGCTAATATGGTAATCTTACATCCAATTAATTTTAATATTTTTGAGTTTTCATCCACTTTTAATATATTTGAGTTTTGTATTTATATAGTAGTTTTTTGAAAAATAAATATTTGGATCTGGTTTCTATTTTCACAAGCTTTTAAAATTTATATAATGGAACTATCAATATAAGATGTAATAATTTTTAGAGCTGTGTTTATGTATTACTATCTTTTAAAATATTTTTATCAACTCCATTTATTCATTTTTCACATTCTTTAATTAATTGAGCATTTAATTATAATATTTAATTTCATTTGTAACATATAATTATAATTATCATAAGTATTTTAGTGTTTTCTCAAGAGTTTATAATATACATTTCAATTAATCTAGGTGTACCTCTAATTAATTGTATATACTTAGTATGCAATGTAGATTCCTAAAATTATTTTTCCAAATCCTAAATAACTCTAACATTATTCATTTCGCTAATCTATCCTTATACTACCTTATACTCTGTTGCCGTTGTTATATACAATTATATTTTGATAAATTAAAAATAAGAAAAAGATTTTACTTACCTTCATTCACTCTTTTGCTGATGCTTTTGTTTCTCTATTCACTAGGAAGATCCTAGTTTCTGACCTATATTGTTTTTCTACTGGAGAACTTTTTATACATTCTTGTAGGAAAGATCAAATGGCAGTGCAGTTTCTGTTTATCTGAGAAAGTTTTATTCTCCTACACATTTGAAGAATATAGAGGAAAGAATATTCTTTCCACGCTTTAAATATTTTATTCTACTTTCTTCTTTTACTTGCTTTCTTGTATGATTTCTGCTAAGAAGTGTGGCACAATTCTAATTTTGTTCTTCTATAGATAAGGTACAGACCCCCTTTACCCTTCTGCTTAAAATTTTTCTCCCTGTCTTTGTGTTTTCACTATGACATGTTAAGTGCCTTAAAAAACGGGCATATTTATCATGCTTGGTGTTCTCTTATGTCCCTAGTTCTGTTGCTTCATGTTTATCTTAATTCTGGAGAATCCTACCGTTTATTAGAACTGTAAATACTTCTTACACTCAGTTCATTCTATCTCCGCCTGACCCAGTTTGCATTAACCATTGAAATTATCTCAAAGTTCTTGAATGCTTTGACCATTTGTTAAAATTTTATTTTTTTTCTTTTCACTCAGTTGGGAATTTTCTACTGAACTATACTCAAGCTTGCTGATTCTTGACTCAGCTGAGTCACATCACATCAAAGACTAATTAATTCCATTTCAGAGTTTTTGATTTCTAGAATTTTTGAGTCATTTAGTTTCTGCATTTCATTTTTATTGCCCCAATCTTACTGTATAGTGTCTACCTTTTAAATTAAAATCATTAATATGTAAATAATTGCCATTTTAAGTTATTTTAAGTTTCCATCTTTTGGCACTATTGCTGCAACATGGGAAGATGCTGACATTGACAACATTGACAAGGAATACGATTGACTGGTTCAGCACCTCCATGATTATGCAAGGAACGCAAAGAGAGATAGCCACAAAAAAACACCTGTCTTCAAAAACTCTTGAGCTTATTCGGCAACGTGGCTTGGCACATGCCTCAAGCAACTGCAAGCAAATGTCTGCGCTCACAAAGCAGTGCAGAGAAGCGATAAAGGAAGACCTCAAAGAAAGAAGAGCAGTAGTGCTGGTAGATGCAGCAGAAGCCAGAAAAAGCATTTGTAACGCCCGCCTGTCCTTCGCTTACTACAAGACCAAGATGACTGCCCTCCGACGTCTTGATGGATCTATCACATCTTCCAGAAGGGCAATGGAGAAGATTATCCATGACTTCTACTCAGATCTCTTCAATAGCCACGTCCACTGGCCCACAAACCAAATTCTGCAGGATGGATATGTCATTTCCAACATTCTCCCTTCTGAAATCAGACATGCCATTTTGTCGGTATAGAAAGGAACAGCACCCGGCCCAGACAAGGTCAGACCTGAACACCTGAAGAATCTGCCGTCAGGACTCATCAATACGCTGGCTCGGCTCTTCATATGCTACCTGTCTGAATGCAAGGTTCTGTCCCAATGGAAAACCAGCAGGACTGTACTACTGTAAAAGAAGGGAGACATCCACGACATTGGAAACTATCACCCAATCTGCCTGTGGTCTGTCATCTACAAGCTGTTCACTCGAGTCATCCTGAATAGTATTGGCAGAACACCAATCCTAGATAAAGAACAACCATGAGAGCAAGCTGGGTTCTGCAAAGGATTCAGCACCATCAACCATATCCACACAATAACCAAGTTCATTGAGGTTTCTCGGGAGTTCAAGATGCCACTCTGTCTAATGTTCATTGATTTAAAGAAGGCCTTTTATTCTATTGAGACAGAAGTAGTCATCAAAGCCCTAGCTAATCAGGGCATTCAAACTCAATACATCAGGATCCTCTGTGAGCTCTATTGCGGATTCACTATCAGGATTTCACCATTCTACAAAGAAGTGATCATCCATGTCAAGAGAGGGGTTCAGCAGGGCAATACCATTTCACCAAAACTCTTCAGTGCCACCCTCGAGAATGTCATGAGATGACTGGGATGGGAAGATACATGGTCAGCAACTATACCACCTCCGCTTTGCTGATGACATTGTTCTAATAACACCAAAGATTAGCCAAGCAGCACAAATGCTGGTTGACTTCGACCGTGAGTGTGGAAAGGTCAGACTATAGCTGAATCTCATGAAGATGATGTTTATGAGAAATGGTCTTGTTCCTGACGTTTCATTTGCCCTCAACAGAACGACCATCTCCGAATGCAACAGTTGTGTGTACCTAGGTCGAGAAGTCAACTTGACGAATGACCTGCACCTGAGTTGCGCAAGAGGAAGAGAGCAGCTTGGAACACCTTCAAGAGCATCGAAGAAATAGCTAAGAGGACAGAGAAATTCCGGCTCTGGGCACATCTCTTCGATTCCACTGTTCTTCCTGCATTAACATACGCCTCAGAGACCTGGGCCCTACAAAAACAGGATGAGAATGCTATTTGGGTCTCCCAAAGAGGAGCTATGCTTGGAGTATCACATTTCACTCAAATGAGAGAAAGAATCCTGAGTTCTGACCTCCATCGACCTCAAGAATTAGGGATGCTGTCTTGTTTTCCAAGGTATTGAAAATCAGATGGGCTGAGCATGTAATGAGAGTTGGAGATGACCGCTGAACTAGAGCAATTACCGACTTTATTTCACAGGACGTCAAAAGAATGCATGGCTGCCCACCTACGAGATGGTCACACTTCTTCGTCAAGACCCTAAATAATAAGTTTGAGGCTCTTCGTGTCCTAGAATGACCAGAAGCCATTGGGCTACACTAGCATGTGACAGGGTTGAATGGAAACATTACTGGTGCCCGCTTGAGCAAATCTATGAGTAATTGGATGTCAAGTGATCAAGTGATTTTTTTTTGATAACTTCAGCATGTGTCATATCTAACTCTGATTTTGCTTATTGATTTCTTTTTTCTTTCTTCTTGACGTGCCTTATGTGCTTCTTTTGTTGTTGAAAACATCCTATTGTATCAGTTTCTACTAAGAAACTGAGATGAATTGGCCCTTACTGCAAGGTTTTAAATTACTCTAGTAAGAGGCTTGGCTATGCTTAGTGCTTTTCTATAGCTACATTACCCAGGCTTCAAATTCTTCTTGTATCCTGCCTCTCCTTTGATGAACTATATGTCCTTAATTACAATTCTTTTATTTCAAATCCACGACTGATTATACTGGATTCGTGTTAGTGTCCTAGGAAACTTTATGACAGAAAATATTTCTCAAATTCCTTTAAATCTCTTAAAATCTAAACACACAAAAAGATTTTCTCTTTCTATTTTGCTTAAGGCATTATTCATTGTGTTCACATATTCTGGTTCAGCTCATTAAATGATTTCTGTATCTTCTTTTCATGCCTTTTGCCACACCAAGTGCTTTTAACTGCTTTTGAAACAATTGTTTAATTATTGATATATGTGGTGGACATTTATTTTTTGTTGTGCAACAACTGAAGATAAAGACATTTCTAAACTTTTAAAAATACTGTTTATCTCCACCTCAATTTTTACCAGGTTCTGTTGCCTTTGGCTATCTGTTATTCCTTTACTATATTTCTGTGTGTCCCCATATGAGAGAGGTCCATTTGTACTTGTCCCTCTCCTGAGTGACTTATTCAACATAGTACTGTCTAGTACCATTCACATAGAAGGAAATTATGTGATTATCTTTTCTGACAGGTGAGTGTTTCCTGTGTATATATACCATAATTTCTTCCCCCATACTATTCTTGGACACTTGGGTTCAGATCCTGACTACTGTGAATCATGCTGCCATGAATATAGATGCACAAGTATCTTTCAAAATACTTTGGTTCGTGCATAGATGCCATTAAGTGGAATTGCTGGGTTCCATGGAAGTTCAATTCTTATTTTTTAAAGTGTCCATATTTTCCAGAGGTTAAAAGAGTTGATATTTCCACTATTCCCTTCCCCCCCACATCTACACCAGCACTGATTGCTTTTGCTTTTTTTTGGGGGGGGGATGGGCGCAGAGGGAACACCCAACGGTGCTCAGGGCTTATTCCTGCTCTATGTTGATGGATTGCTCCTGGTAGTGCTCAGAGCATCATATGCAGTGCCAGGGATCAAACCAGGGTTGTCTGTGCGCAAGGAAAATGCTTTTACTCCTATACTGTCTCTCCAGAGCTGCTTTTATTCTTTATTATGTGTGCCATTATCACTGGTGTGAAGTGATATCTCATTGGTCTTATTTGCATATCCCTGATGAAACGTGACAGAATTTTTTCCATATACCCACTGGCCATTGGTATATCTTATTTAAGGAAGTTTCTGTTTGTTTTTACCAAGTTTTTTTTTTTACAAGTTTTCCTGTGTTTCTTAAGCTTTGCAAGTAGTTTATATGTCTTGACTACTAAACCTTTTTAAGATGAATGATCAGCAAATATTTTCTTGCATCGTGTGAGTTCTTTTATTCTATTAATCATTTTTTTTTTGCACTGTAAAAACTTCTTCATTTGATATAGTCCCATTTGTTTATTTTTGCTTCTGTTTGCTTGGCCAATGCAAGAGTCATTAAAGATTCCTCCAGATTTAATGTCGTGAAGGGGTCTGCCTATTTTCCTCAATATACTTTATAAATTCAAGTATGATATGGAAGTCATTCACTCATTTTGAGTAGACCTTTTTTGTGAGGTATGGGATAAGAATCTGAATTCATTTTTTTTAACATATTGCTACCAGGTATTGCAAACACCATAAAAGATTGTGTGTGCATTTCTGTATGTACAATGAACTTTGATGTACAGTTTGAAAAAAAAGATGCAGTTCAGGAAAATTGATTATTTAATTTCAATAAGTTATTTCTTTATTTTCACAGTTGCATATTTCATGAGAGTATTAAAATTGGGCCAAAGACATAATACAGGGGTTAAAGTGTTAGATTTACAACCTGCAGACACCCATCACTACTAGTGGCCATTCCAGAACACAGAAGCTGTAATAGTCCCTAAGCATTGCAGGTTGTGGCCCAACTCTCTCCACTCCCAATTACCCAACCCCCTTAAAAAATAAGTACTGAAATTGCTGTTTTATACTTGTAGTACTTTTTCACTGCCCCTCTCGGAAAGCCCGGCAAGCTACCGAGAGTATCACGCCTGCATGGCAAAGCCTTGCAAGTTACCCGTGACGTATTCGATATGCCAAACACAGTAACAAGTCTCACAGTGTTATTGGGCCTAATCGAGCAAATGGATGAACAACGGGAGGACAGTGACAGTGACTTTTTCACCAATATTTCCACCAGAGAGTCAAGCTCTCTCAACACAGTCTCAAGGTTTTTTCTTCCTCCCCTTAGCAACATCAGTTCCTAGTTCTGTTGATCGTGTCTCAGGATTCATTTCCATTGGGAGTGATCTAATCTCCCGCCCCACTTAACTTTCTTCTCTTAGGATATGAGATCATTACATATTTCTTCATTTCCCCTTTCTAAATCACTTAACTTAGTATGAAATACTCCAATCTACTATAGCAAACTAAAAGTTTTCATCTTTTCTCATTGCTGAATAATAATCTAGTGTGTATATGTACCACATTTTATTTATCCATTTATCTATTAGTGAGTTATTTCTAGATCTTGCTTATTATAAATGTGTGTGTGTTTATCATGTGTATATGTCCCAGGGACATATGAAAATGTGTTTCTTATAACTGATCATCAGGGGAATGCAAATTTAAACAATAATGAGATATCACCTCATACTAGTGAATAGTATTTTAAAAATATCTGGAAAGGAAGTCTGGTGGGAATGTGTTAATAAAGGAATTCTTATTGACTTCTGGTGGGTGTGCTGCCTTGTGAGCAATTTTTATTCTATCCACATAGTTTTTTCCAGATCTCTTCAAGTTTGGAGTTCATAATATATTGACAGTTGCAGTTCTTCAAACCTCATTGTGGACATCTGAACTCACTTTATGTTGGAAAGTACAAACACTCATTATTACTTTATTTTTTTTTTCATTTTGGTACATGGCATTTCTCAGTGAATACACATTGGCTCTATGGGGGATTTTTCATCCCAGAATACATATTGTAACAGATAGCTACTTGTTTATTTTCCATTCATCTTGCAAAGATGATGATATAACAGCAAACTCAGAGCTGTTGAAAGATTTCCCCTATTCACACCCTTCAACAATTCATGGGTCTTCACACACCTGTTGTTGCTGAGAAAATTATTTATGAAGCTTTTGATTTTTCTGTGTTGTTTACATATGTGGAAATTCTGAGGGATTCAGAAATTTTTCACATTTGCTTTCATCTTCCCAGATTCTGTTTTCTTCTAAGAACCTTGCTAATCTAGAAAAGATCAAGCATTTTCATTCCCTGAGTGTTGGATCAACCGAAAATCTTTCCTTCAAAGACCAGTGTTCTGCTTTTCATCAAATATATGACGAAAGCTGTCTTCAGGATCCTACATTCCTTCATGCTGCAGTGTGGACATCCAGAACTTCCTTAGTATGCCAAGGATTAATCATAAATTCTCTGATATAGTAAGTGGGACATCGAACTTCTGTTCACTCCATTTTCAACAACAGCATCCAACACATCCTTTACTGTAGATTCTCTGACTCAGTACTATGCAATCACAAGTTTGTGTACACCCCTGTGCCTTTGGCAACAGTTTTCTAAACTAGGAATGCTCTTCCTTTTTTTCAACCTCCTTTTCCAACTCAGCACAAAATAATATCATTTCTGCAAAATTTATCTTAATCAGAATGACACTTTAGTACAAAGTGTCATTTTGGTACAAAGAGTCATTTTGGTACAAAGTAGATAAATGGGCAAAATTACAAACTCTTTTTCGGCTCAAATTTTGGTTTGGTTTCTACACAGACCTGTGTCCTGGGTAAATTTCCTCTATGAAGTTGCAGTTGGAATGCTGTCTCACTTCTCTTGATATTTTATCAAGGTTGTATGTGCAAAGGATTAGTATTTTCTTGGCATGTGAATAACTTCTTAGGAAACTGTGGACCATTATTAACGTACCTCTCTCCCACTAAATTATGTTTCAGATAATGGAAAAAAATACCATCATTTAAAATTGATGTTTTGCCAAATTATATCATCTTTGGGGCTAAGATGATATATTCCATATATCAGACATCTAACAAATAGTCACTCATTATTTTTAACTATCTGAAAGGGAAAGTTCACAGTAAATTAGGTCTCAGGGAATTTAAGTGGAAGAAGAGACTAGGGCTATTTATAGTAGAGAGAAAAGAACATGACTGGAACATGGAATAAACTAGAACTATGTTCCTGTGCTGGTTCTGACACTTCCACCTGATCTAAGTCTATATCTAAGAAATTAGTAGACAGCAAACTCTGAAGAAAGTATTCTGTATTAGAATCCAGAAGGTAATACTGCCCAACTGAGACCATTCATTTCATTTATTTCATTATTCTAACCACATTTCTTTCCTCTTTAAGATGGAGGCAATCCATTTGGTTTTAACAAACAATATAAAACAAATTACTATGTGTTTGCTCTGGGGGCAGACATGGGGTGGGGGTTGGGAAAATGGGGCAATGGTGGAGAGAAGGTCACAGAGGTGCTGGGATTGGTTTTGGAACATCAAAAGTCCTTAACTATATTATGAACAAACCTGTAAACAATGGTGTTAAAAAACTCCAGAAATTATGAAAACCGGATTTTTATTTTTTTCAAAAATGGGAGCAATAATAGTTTCTACATCATAGGGTTGCTAAGAAGATATCAAGTGCTATTGAATATACAGTATCTGAAACAGTGACTGGCAACATATAGGTGTTTTCAGTGTTGGTAAGTTGTCAAATTCTCTGACCAGGAAAGTTATGATGCTTTATCTAGGAATAGCAAAGAGGTAACTACCAAATTTACAGGTACGTGGGTGGTGACAGAAGCTCACTTACCTCACTTTGAATTAATGAATGCAGTATCAAACAAGAGGAAGTTCTGTTTTGATGGATCATTTTATTAAATTTGATAAAAATATTTGTCTTGGCAGAGTAATGAAATTGCTATATAAAATTAGACAATGAAAAATTCTCCTATAAATCCTGGAATTTAAAATTATTTAAATTTTAAATAACACCCAGTAGTTATCTAAAATTCTCATCCCTTGCAACAATCAGTTAGCTGGCTTTCAGTGAAGGACAATCATCTCTTTAACAAATACATTTCACACAATATTTACCTTGAAGAAGGAAGCAAACTTTGTATTGCTGTAATAAACAGAAGAACGATAAATGCACAGACCAGGTTTGACTTGAATACTTCATCCCTCATTTGCGAATACTGTAATTTAAAAACAAAATAAAAATAACAAATTATTTCACAACAGAATTGAGTTTCAGAAGTCAAGTTTTACCAAACTTGGAGTGGGGGAAAATATCAAGAAGTGACAAGACAACTCTCTGTAAATCTATTTTTTAAGAAGGCTCCATATTTAATAAAGCTTCCGCAGAGCATCTGCTCTGTTTCTTCAACCTAACAATTGAGAGCTCAGGAATAAGTACAATTCCTTTAATGTAAGATGAAATGGGGAGGGACTTTGCACGATATTATCCAGTTCCTCTGTTCCCTCTGAACTCATATATCAAAATATCAGAAGAGGACGCATCCATTTAGTGCAGCATATAGAACTTGTATGAACTTTATTCATGACTAAGCTTAAGTCATTTAAATATCTTGCTCCATTTTGTGTTAGGTTTTGGGGACACTAGGACATGGTGTGCTGGAGATCCTTTCCATCTTCTTTCTGCCTCATAAAAACCTAATGAAAATTAAGTTATTAGAAGATCAGACTTTAAAGTGGATTAAGAGATATCCAGGAATTGTGGTTTCTGCATTTCACACAAAACAAACCAAGACTTATAGACCAATCTGTTTACTGTTGTTCTAATGCCTGCTTGAAGCAGCCCTGGGGAAAGGTGATAAATTTATTTTCATTGTGTACTCAGTAATTTTACTGTGCACCTTTAAAAGTGTCTCGAAAGTCACCACCAAATGTATACTTGCCTTAGTCCTATAGAACTTCTTGAGTCTTCTTGGAGTCACTACAATGAAGAGTAATCCAATTCTCTTTCGAATTAAGAGGAGGAAAGCATTTTTAAAACTGAAAAGGACCTGATAATTAGTCCAAATGGAATCCTTCATTTTATCTTAACTTCAGAGATACAGAAGAACTTGTTTTAAATCACACTGAAGACAATTTTTTAGAAGAAAGGAAGTTAAGCCTGGTTCTGGAACTCTGTTGTTTTAAATTTCATAGTTACTTTAGAAACAAACACACTAAATAGAGTTCTCACTATATTTCAAGCTCCACATATACAATATCAAGAGACAGATACAGTCAAGTGTATGAAATAATAAAATTAGTCCAATTTGCTAATAGTGTATTTAAAGTTGCATGTTTTTTTCTTGGTGTCAGTTAAGTTTTATAATGAACTTACTGTGCAGGATAAGTTCCTGGCTAAGATTTGAGAAACTGTGAAAGGGAACTATGATCTCTATCTGGGAACTCAATGGCAAAACACAGATCTTTCTGATAGAGAGTTTGCACATTTATTGCAGTTGTAGGGAAAAGCTTTTCCTGAATTTACTGTATTGAGGTTGCTGTCTGCTAGCTGACATCCTGCTTGGAATATAAAGAGGGAACCAGAACATGTACCTGAGGAATTACTAAAATCTGTTCTCACTTCTGATAAAATCACAGAAAATCCACGGTATGAAGAGTTAGCACAAGTGCTATTTCAGAACAGAGCACAATCAGAAACCCACACACAACAGCTTGAAAATAAATGAGTCTGTTACAAAGCATTTAATTCAAAGAAAATATCTGAATTCTCTCTAACAACCCGACTGTGTAACATCTAATTATTCTTTGTTGGCTAATTTCGAAGCAGATGGGTTATATAGATTTGATAATGAGATCTTTAAAACAACAATGAAAAAAGCTTAGTTGTGCTTAATGCCCCTCATCCTCCACTATCTTTATCTTCTTATTAACAAAATCTCCTTTTTGATATCATTGCCACCATCAGAGTTTGGATTTGCAATGGATCACTGATTTCAGGAATCCTTTCTACAATGTTTCCGAAATCCAACATGCCATCTCGTCGGTAAAGAAACAAAAAGCACCTGGCCCAGACAAGATCAGACCTGAACACCTGAAGAACTTACCATCAGTACTCATCAATACATTAGCTCGACTCTTCACACGCTACCTGTCTGAATGCAAGGTTCCATCCCAATGGAAAACCAGCAAGACTGTACTACTATACAAGAAAGGAGACATCCACGACATTGGCAACTATTGCCCAATCTGCCTATTGTCTGTCATCTACAAACTATTCACTCGAGTCATCCTGAATAGGATTAGCAGAACACTAGATGAAGGACAACCATGTGAACAAGCTGGATTCCGAAAAGGATTCAGTACCATTGACCATATCCACACAATAACCAAGCTCATTGAGGTATTTCGGGAGTTCAAGATGCCGCTCTGTCTAACGTTCATTGATTTAAAGAAGGCCTTTGATTCTGTTGAGACGGAAGCGGTCATGGAAGCCCTAGCCAATCAGGGCGTACAAACTCAATACATCAGGATCCTTCGTGAGCTCTATTGCGGATTCACTACCAAGATCTCACCATTCTACAAAGAAGTAATCATCCATATCAAGAGAGGGGTTCGGCAGGGTGATACCATTTCACCAAAACTCTTCAGTGCCACCCTCGAGAACATCATGCGACGACTAGAATGGGAAAACATGGGAGTGAAGATAGATGGTCGGCAACTACACCACCTCCGCTTTGCTGATGACATCGTTCTAATAACACCAAACATCAGCCAAGCAGCACAAATGCTTGCGGACTTTGACCGTGAGTGTGGAAATGTCGGACTACAGCTGAATCTTACGAAGACAATGTTTATGAGAAACAGCCTTGTTCCTGACGCTCCATTCGCTCTCAACGGAACCACCATCTCCGAATGCAACAGTTATATATACTTAGGTCGAGAAATCAACATGATGAATGACCTGGCACCTGAGTTACGCAGGAGGAAGAGAGCGGCTTGGAATGCCTTCAAGAGCATTGAAGAAATAACTAAAAGGACAAAGAAACTCCAGCTACGAGCACATCTCTTTGATTCCACTATTCTTCCTGCATTAACATATGCCTCAGAGACCTGGACCCTACGAAAACAGGATGAGAACACTATTCGGGTCTCTCAAAGAGGAATCAAAAGAACTATGCTTGGAATATCACGATTCACTCAAATGAGAGATAGAATCCGGAGTTCTGATCTTCGTCAACGCTCAAGAATCAGGGACGCTGTCTCATTTGCCAAGACATCAAAAATCAGATGGGCTGGACATGTAATGAGGTTTACAGACAACCGCTGGACTAGAGCCATTACTGATTGGATTCCACGAGACATCAAAAGATCACGTGGACGCCCACCTATAAGATGGTCAGACTTCTTCGTCAAGACCCTAAATGATCGGTTTGAGGCTCTACATGTTCCTAAAACGAACAGATACCATTGGGCTACGCTAGCACACAACCGGGATGAATGGAGACGTTACTGGCACCCGCTCGAATAAATCGATGAATAACGGGGATTAAGTGATTAAGTGATTTCTACAATGTCTATGATAACTCCTTACCTCCAGTTGATTATTTTCAGATGATCTTCTCTATTTGGTAGAAGTTCATTTCTTTTCTCTAATCTGTGAAAGAGACCCTACAGCTTTGAACACCTTCCTCTTAACCAGTGCATAACCAGTGCCTAAGAGTTAACTTCTTTGCAAAGAAATTCCTTTTAATTTTTGGCCCAGTCTCAACATGGTAAGATCCTTTCTAATAGATATTGAGCATGAGTCTCTCTTTTTACACATTGATTGTCATTTTTTTCCATTGGTGACTTAAAAATGTGTCAGTCATCAGCTGCCCAGATTAGAGTTGCCTAAGGTTTATGTTTGTTATTTTTTTTCAGATGGTAAGCAGGAAGGTATCTATGCCTGCAGATATTATACTTGCAGTATTTCACCGTAGACATTATCAATTTCTTTGAGCCATTAAAGAATAGGGGGAATTAATATAAAGGATAAGTTTTTCCATGCTAAAACATTATATTTTCATGTTGGAAATTCAGGTCTTGGAACAGCCACATTAAAAAAAAAAAGACTCAAGGCTGGAGCAATAACACAGCGGGCAGAGTGTTTGCCTTGCACGTAGCTGACCCGGGATCAATCCCCAGCATCCCATTGGTACTCTGAGCACTGCCAGGAATGATAGTGATTTCTAAGTACAGAGCCAGGCGTAACCCCTGTGCATTGCTGGGTGTGACCCAAACAGGAAAAAAAAAACCTCATTTGTGAAAGGCCATGGAAATTGACTGCAGAACATAAAATTTGACTTTAGATGAAATACATAGTTATATTGCAAAGGAAGACAGGAGTATGGGAAGAAAATTTAAAGTAAATAAATGCAGAAAAGGATAAAACAATGGGAAGAAAAATCCAAATTGGTTCAGGATGTAAGGGCAGTAAAATGGAGTGGTGAGTCATTTTAGTTCCTTTTGATATGTGAAGGTCACAACTCTCTGGTTCATTATACTTGTGCTTCCTCATGCCAGGATTAGAAACTTCACATTTTACTTGAATTGCATCTCAGCTAGCCTTGCTTTTGTAATTTTATCTTTGTGATGAGTTTAGACTAACTTAGAGTTAGACTAACTGAATTTGAATTCTAGCTCCAACATTTGCTTGCTATGGAATCTTACACAAATGTACTAAGTTTATGCGTTAGTTTTTAATCTAGAAAATAGGGATGAATACAGGAATTACATATTAAATGTTGCTGTGAGGACAATGTATTGAATGAATGCAGTAAAAATGCTGAAAGTATGTGAGAATCTAGTGAGTGTTTCTTATTATTAATCAAATATATTTATTTTATTGCTATCTTTGTAGGTTTTTTGAAGCCTCCTGAACAGACCTTTCAGAAAACTGTTGTTTTAAAAATCCTGTACAAAAATCGTGCCTTATACTCAGTAGTCTCTAACATTTCATTGACTGAGAACCATGTTAAAACATATTCTTTAAGAAAGTAATTAGAGTATAGCATATGGTCTTTTGTTAAATCTTCCTTTAATCCTTTTTTTGGTAAGGATCCTTCATCAATGAGTGGAATTCTTAGTTTTTCCACTAAATTTTAGGGAAAGTTTCCTTGACAATGACCACAGGACACTTACAAATCACAATCCTTCATCTGTAAGAAAATTTAGAAGCCATATAGATATAAATATTGAAGGTCAATTTGTCAAGGCCAGTTAAGTGGTTGTTGGCAAAGTTTAGACAATGACTGCATCTATTGATTCCAGGGACAAATTTGCTCTTTTGGACGACTATATGTGAACAGAAATTGCCTGAAGGCAGTACTTGAACTAAATAAAATGATATTAATGTCAATTAAAAGGACATGACACTTGGAACAAATTACAAATGTTTTATTTAAAGACAAAGACCAAAGTTTAGATTATCTTTATTTATTTTTGGATTTTGGGCTATACCCAGCCTTGCTATAACCAGCAGTGTTCAGGTATTATGCTTGACTGTACTCAGGAATCACTCCTGGGGGTGCTCAGGGGACTATATGGGGTGCCAGTGATCTAATCTGGGTCTGTCACATGCAAGTCCTAATAAATGTTCTAGCCACTGTATTATTGTTCAAGCCCCAATTTGGTTTATTATTATTTTTTTCAGTCTGGGTTCAATTGATTTACAAAATGTTCAAAATATGGTGTAACAAATTTGCATAATGGCTTACTTGTAATAATTATCAGGCTGACCCTATACTATATATTTTACACGTATGATGTCATTTAATCATTGAAACACTTTGAAGAAGTGTTTTCTATTTTTCATATTCCTATATTGCAGTTAGTGAATGCACAAGGGAGTATAACTTGTTACATTTCAGTGATATGGTTTTTGATACAAAAAAGATAATGCAAATATTTGGTAGAATAAAAATAAAACATGGCCTGGAAAAAAGGATCACATCTTAATATCTTCTATGAATTTAATCAACTGACACTGTTCCATTTTTGTGATCGATGAATGGATCCTGCATGAAATGATGCAAAGATCTCCTTTCTTAAACTTGAAAAGGTGAGCCAAAATCAAAAAAGAAACAAAATACAGTGACTTTTATTTATATGCAACCAAAGAAAAAGAATCAAAATTTTCAGATAATTAAAAATTACCTTGAAAGTGAGAAAATTTTACTTAATTAGCCTTTGGGTTTCAAGGAAGCAAGCACAGCAGAAAGACTGTGTTTTATTTGCTCATGTCTGAGGATATTGGTCATGCTTCTTCTTGAAAGGTATATTTAGAAATAAAATCAGAACCATTAGAAACAAACACTTCTCAGAAATGTCACAGTAAAATTATGGAACTCAAGTCTGACCTAATGAACAAAAGCCCTTCTTAGACCTTCATGTATAGATGTGTAACATGCAAGTATCTCGCAGAGGTGGTAGAATTTCCAAATTTCTATGTTTCAGTGCCTGAGGCAGACCTGGAAAACATTTCTCTGTGTACTGGAGAAAACTCAGCCTATTCACCTAAGTTCTCCAGCTTGATTCTGACCAATATTTAAAAGGATTAAATTCTTACATCTCTACAAGATATACATCATGTTTCTAATGAAACAATTATCTAATTGTCCAAGCTACAACAATATTCTGTCTTTTTTATGTTTTTTTTTAATGAGATAACAATATTTGATAGGTGGAATAGATTTATTTTACTCTTTAGTACAATTCTTACTAATGTTGATTTCACTCAGAAAAATCTTTGGTAACAAACAAGCCATTAAGTTTTAACTGAATATTTCCTGTGATGTATTCGATATGCCAAACACAGTAACAACAAGTATCACAACGAAGATGTTACTGGGCCTGCTCAAGCAAATCGATGAACAACAGGAGGACAGTGACAGTGACATTTCCAGTGAAGGGGAAAATCAGCTCCTCATTTTAAAACCCAATTCATCTTTTTATAAATTTATTCTTAAGAAAGATCATTCTCTGACCCATATTCTACTAATTCAAATGAATACATTTGTTAATTTAAGAAGAATCTCAACAAGGTGATTTGCTTATTTTTCATGAAAAGATAAAGGAATTTAATCTTTGTTCTATTGCTAAATTCAAGCATGGTATTGCCTAGCAATAGCAAGAGCATCATTACATTAGACAATTTGGGTGAGAGGTGTAATTATAATAGAAGCAAGGAGGCTAATTTTCAGCAATTACATAATTTGAAACAAACTATTTTCTTATTTGGTGTCTAGCATATAAAATCATTGTCAGGAGGATTTCTAGTGAATGACAAATGATTCTGACAAATTTGTTACTGGTGAACTTCCTCCTAAGTAACAAAGCTTTTGAATTAAGGTGGATTTCCTTATGTATAGAAAACTCACAACACACTTCCCCACCATGATAGTATGTATCTCTAATACACAGCTTCAAAAGTGGGAGAGTAAGAGGTGACCATGGAAGGGGATTAACAGAAGACCCTTAATTCTATAATGCTAGTTTCTTCCTTGGTCAGAAAATTTGTCTGATATTTTTCTTAAAATGGAGGTTGCCTGTGAAATAGAGGTTCCCTGTAACACTAGAATCTTAGAGATAAAGTGATGGGTACATGTCTGTCTTTTTAAACAAAATTTCTAGGTTATTTTTAGATTTGAAAACTATTAGTCTAAACTTATTGCTTAAATTGATCACAATGACAAAAGGTGGTTTTTTTTATATCAAAGAAAAAAATGTTTCAGAATTCAGCAGAACATAATCAGCGTTGAAGAAGAAAATATAATTGGTAAATTGCTTTTAACAGTCCATTAAAATGCTTGCTTAAAAACCAAAAATTCCCAATAAATTTTGAAGTATACATTAATATCCTAATATTTATTTAAAGTGAGGAAATTACTTCAATCAGTATTCTACTTTGGAATATGGAACTTGATAAAGTCACTGCAATAATGAATTTATAATACTGAAATAATGAACACTTGTTTGGATAGGTGTTCACACATTAGTAAACCCTCTGTAGGTTCTGAAGGTCTGAGAAAGATAGATTTGACCAGGAACACAACTGTAATTAATTGCTTTGCCAGTCTTAATCTTCATTCAGATCCTTGCCCTAGAAGAAAAAAAGAGTCCAGATGCTGAAAAACATCACCTTTTTGTGAGTTTCTGTATAAAGAATACTCACAAATTGATGATTTGTGAATAGCATGACAAAAGAAGGTGATTAAAATAGATGGTCAAGTTGTACAAATAAGACAAATATGCACATGCATAATTAAGACATATGCAAATCATAATGAAACCAAAAGCCACAGAGAGAAGCATGCAAAAAAAAAAAGACCGTGACCTCAATAACTATTAAAAGATTAAGATGACAGGAACATGCTTTTGTTTCTTATCAATTCATCAGATTTTTAAAAGTATAAGCATAATACTAGAGGGCAATTTTAAAAGCAAGCTTTATAAAACGTGCTTTCTCTTTTATATCAATTTACTTATATTCACTTCAGAACAACTGCATGATTTTACTATGACAGTGGTATATGAAATGAAGTATATAGTTTATAATAGTTAAAAACACATAAAAAAGTCAAAATGTGTAATGTGTAATGGAAGAGTATGCACTTACAAAATATACGTCTAACTTAATAATTTCCTATAAAGATCCAAACAAAGAATAATTGATGCTGTGCTACAAAGAATGATGGACAAACTTGTCCTATTTTAATTTAAAAAATCACAAATAGATACATAGAATCATATTCAGGAAAGGGGAATCTAGTATGGCAGATTCCAAAACATTAACCGTATTATTCTGGGTTGTAAGGTCAGAGGAGATTTCATTTTCTTTCCTGCATGAATTTTCATAAGTGAAGTATTTTTATCTCTTTACCAGAAAAACGTATATAAAGAAAGAAGTTGTCTCCTGTGATCTTTCTGTTCAATATATAATGTACAGCACCTATTCCACCACCAGCAACAACCTCCCTCCACCAATGTTCCCAGGTTCCCTCCCACATCTGGTCTCCCCAGCCTGCCTGTGATCCTAGCTGTATTTGGCCTAGCTGTCCTATTTCCAATGTTTCTTTATGGTAATTCTGCTTATTTTTAAATTATTTTTGTTTGCATCTGAGTTGTAGAAGCTCCCTTAGAAAATTTTAACTGTAGATTAAAGATAGAAAAGAATTCTTCTGTGACATATGGCAGGTACTGGGTGAGGACTTTGGTATTCTCTGTGGACTGAGCACTTCTCACCCCATCCAAGGAACTGAGAGACTTCATGGGTTTTGGGGACGTGCACATACTGAGAACCGTTCTTTTTAACCTGGCTATGAACCAAGCATTGGCCTATATAGGGTGGCTTTAGAGAGTGAAGGGAGAAACTACTAATAACTTACACTGGTGCCATCCAAGGCAAATCAGGACATATGGTCAGTCCTGGTGGTTGTAAGGAATTCAGAGGTATTGTAGCACCATCTTCTGAAAGACACTAGGCATGGCCCAATGGTCTTGGCTCATAGGTAAGGAAGTCAAGAATCAGATGGGAAGACATTTTGCCTAACCCGGGCTCCCTCATGAGTTAGAAGCACATTTTTCTCAGTGTTTAACTTCGGTTATTACATGCGCGTGTGTCCATGTGTACCCGTACACCTTTGTGTTCTACAGTGACTGACATGGCAGGAAATGAGCAGAATTTAAAGTTGGCTCTTCACAAAAAAAGTCTCTTCAACAAGTGGTGCTGGGAAAACTAGGCAGCTATGTGTAACAAAAAATGAACTCAGACCTTTTTCTAATGCCATGCACAAAAGTCAGATTGAAATAGATTAAAGACCTCACTATAAGACGTGAATCCCTAAAGTACGTGAAAGAAAATGTAGGTAAAAGTCTCAATAACATTAAAGCTCAAGGCATCTTCAAAGATGAAACACCACTGACCAAGCAAGTGGAAACAAAGATAAACAAATAGGACTACATGAAATTAAGAAACTTCTGCACCTCAAAAGAAACAGTGTCTAAGATACAAAGACATCCCATGGAATAGGAAAATTATTTACCCAACATCCATCTGATAAAGGGGTATCTGTATCTCTCAGTATCTGTATTGCAAACCATAATGCCCAAAAGCAGAGAGAGAGAGTGTGTGTAAAAAGGAAGACGCCTGCCATAGAGGCAGGGGATGGGATGGGGTGAGGGTGGCAGGAGGGAATCTGGGAAATCTGGAAACGTTGGTGGTGGAAAATGCTCACTGGTAGGATGGGTGTTTGATCATTGTATGAAACTCAATCATGAAAGCTTTGTAACTATCTCAAGGTGATTCAATAAAGAATTAAAAAATAAAGGGTAAATATTAGTTATATAGAACTGGTAGAACTTTACAAGAAAAAAATCTGACCCCATTAAAAAATGGGGAGAGAAATTAAACAAAAACTTCCTCAAGGAAGAAATTCAAGTAGCTAAAAGTACATAAAAAAGTGGTCCACAACACTAATCATCAGGGAGATGCAAATCAGAACAATGAGATATCATCTTACACCACAGAGACTGGCACACATCCAAAAGAACAAGAGCAACCTGTGCTGGCACAATGCAGGGACAAAGGGATTCTTCTTCATTGTTGGTGGGAATGCTGACTGGTCAAGCCTTTTTGGACATTCCTCAAAAATCTAGAAATTGAGCTCCCATTTGAGCCAGCAATACAACCCTTGGGGCCCCCAAAGCACACAACTGAAATGTCATCTCACTTAGATGTTCACTGCAGCACTATTCACAAAATTCACAATAGCCAGAATCTGGAAACAACCCAAGTGCCCAAGAATAGATGACTGAATAAAGAAACTACGGTACATTTACATAATGGAATACTACCCAGCTTTTAGAAAGAATGAAGTCACGAAGTTTGCTTATAAATGGGTTGACATGGAGAGTATCATGTGGAATGAAATGAATTGGAAGGAGAGGGATATATATATATATATCATATATACACATATATATATATAGAATGACTGCATTCATTCATTCATTCATTCATTTGTGGGATACTATATTTGTGCGTGTGTTGTGTGTGTGTATATTTGGTGAGACTATTATCCAAGGTGACGGTAAACAGGGGTCAGAAGGGCAGGTCAATTGTTGGAAGCTTGCCACAAGAATGTGGATTGTGAAGGGCATAGGTCACTGTCACTGTCATTGTCCTTCCTTTGTTGATAGATTTGCTCGAGCGGGCCCAGTAAAGTCTCCATCGTGAGACTTGTTACTGTGCTTGTCATATCAAATACATCACGGGGAGTGAAATACTCTTGGTGGCTTGCTGGGCTCCTTTCATTATCTGTATTGCAAACCATAAAGCCCAAAAGGAAAGAAGAGAAAGAGCTAGTGAGAGAGAGTGAGAGAGAGAGAGAGAGAGAGAGAGAGAGAGAGAGAAGGAGGGAGGGAGGGAGGGAGGGAGGAAAAGTGCCTGTTGTAGTTGCAGACAGTGGGACAGGAGGGAAAGTGGGACCATTGGTGGTAGAAAAAATACACTGGTGAAGGGATGGGTGTTGGAACATTGTATGACTGAAATCCAACAATGAACAACTTTGTAAATGTGTGTATCACTGTGATTCAATTAAAAATAATTAAAAAATAAAGTTGACTCTCTTAACATTTCACTACTAAATCACAAATGAACTCACCCTTTTCTTTTATGATCAGAGTCCTAAAGAGAGGGGGATCAGAACCAACTGCAGATAGCAAGACAGTCTCCTTCAATATTCTCCTTAAGTTGAGTTTTCATTCATTCAAAAATATTTATGCAAGACCATGTGGAATACAAAGTCTTGTTTCACATAACACTGTTGGTGGGTAAGCTGACATTTTCTTATTTTGGGGGCCTCCCAAACAATGCGAAGGGAGGCCTCTTTTGGCAACACTGAGCCAAATGGGTAGGTCTGTTCAGTGATTAGTACTGCTGGGACCTGGGAGTGTCAAGACTTACCAGGACTATGCTGGGAAGTCCTAGTGAAGAGGTGGGAGGTGTCATATGGCAGTGGTGATGGAAGTTGGAGCCTCACCCAAAATGCATGGTCCCCAATTCTTTATGTTTACTCCCCAGCAGCCATATGTATCAATTTTTTCAAGCCAACAAGAAAAGGAAATATCTTAAAGAACATTTCAAAGTAACTTTTGGGTTCTATAATTCACTCATAAAGGTGGAAAGGCTAATGGGTTCCCTGATTCATACGTCTTTTGATTCTGAAGCACAATAAAGCCTTTTGTCCCATAAGAAATTTTCAAAGGTGAATTGTTACCCTTTTCCTTATAGAAAACGTGCTTTTATGCTCTATACCTGCTCCTGAGGAATTTGGGGTAGACTAGAAAGGAAAAAAGACTTTGGAATTGTAAATACAATAGGTAGTACAACAATTATAAAATATACAATATCCTCTCCCCTTTTTAAAACACACACACACAAACACATACACGTCTAAAATCGGAATCAATTTATTTTATGCTCCATGGAACCTTAATCCCTAGAGATTTTTTTAGGGAACATTGCAATTGCTTTTGCTGGCAGCAGGGGGCAATGTCACTCCAAGGCAACTTCATATTCTTTGCTGAGCTTTTTTGTTTGTTGTGTGTGTATCTTTTCTTTTTTATTAATAAAAAGACAGGATTCAACGAGTGAATACAGATAGAAAAGCTCTAAGTTTTGCCTTCTTGGAGTAATTTTTTCTTTTTTATTTTTAACCAATACCAGGTTTCTTTACTCTTGTCTGCCAAGTAAGTTTTTTTCCTATTCTCCCTTTCATCTTAAAATCACATATTGACTGATTTCTTTTTTCTTGCTCTTTTGAAACTGGGGCATCTTGTGGCTGATTGTAACTTGGAATCAATGAACTCTGACAGTCTGATTTTGATATAAATGACCTTCATTAAACTTTCAGAAGTTCAGTTTTCTTTCTTATAAGCAGATTAGTAATATTTTTTCAAGATTTCAGCCACAATATAGAGGCCTAGAGTAGAAGCACAAATACTATGTGGTCCCAAATTTTGAAATCCTCGTTTTTAAAAGTTCTTTAAAAATATTACTAATAGTATAGGACCCCACCTCTCTTCTAACTTCCAGCTCATGCCTCCTCCCCCATCCAATATTTAAAGAGGAGAAGATGAAGATAACCCCCGACTGGCTTCAACAAGACCCAATCACTGCAGTGGTTAGGCAATGTCTTTGTTTTGGATCCACAGTGGGCTTGCCCCTAATCCATCTAATTATAGATTGAGTTTGGGTAGGGTAGGAATTGTAACTATTTTTCATTATTTCTATTTTGTCAAATATAAAATGCGACTGCTAATAAATAATATCCATGTAACACCATTATTTTTGGTTTGTGTGAAGAATGTAGATTAGTTCCTCATAAATATCCAATAATTCATTATTGCATATTATACTCTGCTAGCAGTAGCATAACTCTTCCACAGGGTGTCAGAGCAAGAGTGAATGAGGAATGTCTGTGATACCCAAAGGGAATCACCTTTTTGGGATGTGTCCCACTGTCCTGACTCATATGGAACTCATATAATGCAGAGTATACTGGACTGTCAGTGGGAAATTTCCAAAAGATTCCTTCAAAACGCTGCCCTTTGCTTCTCCTATAAGCACCTCTCTTGGTCATAGAACTCAAACACTTTTGTCTCTAGGTTTCTTCCTATTTTCATACAAGGTGTCTGCAGATAATGAAATTTGGACACCACTAAATTAAAAAAACACACACACAAAATTATCTACTGGGAAAAGCATGCTGAAAGTAGAACTATAGACTGAACATGACTGCCACTCAATGCCTCTTTTGCAAACCACAGCACCCAAAAGGAGAGAACAAAAGGGAACGCCCTGCCACAGAGGCAGGGTGGGACTAAGTGGGGAAGAGGGGGATAGGGGGTGGAAGGGATACTGGGATCCGTGGTGATAGAAAATGGACACTGGTGGAGGGATAGGTACTTGATCATTGTATAATTGGAACCCAAGCACAAAAATTTGTAAGTCTACAACTGTACCTCATGGTGTTTCACTAATAAAAATTTAAAAACAAAAGAAATTATCTACAGGCAGCAGAGGTTAGGTCATTTGCATGTCAATTACATCATTGAGAGGAATAAGAAAAGTTTTATAGACCTCTGCACACAGGTATTTACATGGACTACTTGAGAAAATTTTTGGCATGCCCATTTTGTTCTTCTTGGTTACTTCAATGTCACAAAGGAAAAAAGATTTAATTTAGATCTTAAACCCTTAATTATACTAAGAATTTTTAAATGTCCACCTGCTATTAGAGAGGAATTTTTAGTTAAGGCAAAACATCTGTTCTCTTTTCGTTTTGTTACTGCATACACAGGATACATATCGAATTGTGAACTGCATGTGATGATATTAATTGTGGAGTTTGTGACCTCTGGGAAATTATTAAAGAAATTATTTGGGGATGGTGCATATGCACATGAGTATGAATTCCCCAAGCCAAAGAAAACAGTATTTCTCAGGCAGCTGAGCAAACTCACACACAAAACCTTGTTCACTGGAGCTTTGCGGAACATTGGATCAAACTCCTAAAATTTGCTTGCAAATTCCCTGCTGTTCTTGCCTGAAGCTACTGCAGATGCCAAGTGCCTCCTGTGCTCATTCAAGGAAGGTCTGTTAGTTTCCATCAGTGCAAAGGAGCTACTGAGTTAAGCAGAGGCAACGTGCACCTCTCTGCAAGCCTTTACAGTTGGACATTGGGGTAGGAGAGGGGCACTGAAAAAGGTGTCATAAATATGATGCTTGTCATTTTGAGACACTTAACCTAATCATGGCACATAACTAAATCATGGGTTATAATAAACTCTGTGGGAAGCGTGTCCATTATCTTCATCACACAGAATAGAACTCATGCTGACAGGGGTTACATTTTCAGAAGGTCACATGGAAGTGGAATGGCAGAGCCCTCAATTCAATCCATCTGCCTTCTACCAAGCCTGTACCAACTCTCTGAGCCAAGTTGCATCTGGGAAAATGGGAAGCAGGACTCTAAAACCTGAGAAAGGGTTTATCACTAACAGTCAATTCATTGAGTGTCTTCATTTATTATCCTAGAAAGGTTGCATCTTTGCACATTTACCTGAAAGCAAAAGCAAGTGGGTGCTAGTATCATTTGGGTTAGTAATCTCAAAGAGGAAGAAATTTCTTTGAAGTCTACTCTGTTAAAGCTCCTTGTTCTTTTGTCTTTTCCTTAAAGAACAAAGAAGAGACTCAGTATCTCCGTTCATGACTTCCAGTCTAATCATGCTCTTCAGAGAAAAAGGAAGGACCAAACCAAACCAAATAACCAACCAACCAACATAAAACACAGCCCCTGGGCTCTCTCCCTAGATCCATGAATATTTATCACAGTTTACTTCAGGAAAAGAGCCACTACAAGACCCAGCTCTACCTTGTGCTCCAGGCTGGAGTCTTTAAACATCAGTGAGAATGGCTTGATATGCTCTCTTCTCAATTTATCGCCACTCCGCAAGTCGATGGTATGTTCTATTCTCTTGTTAATTTCCTCAGGCCCAGACTGGACATGCAAAGCTTGTGCAAGATGGTTTGGAAGTAGATTTATTGAATTTCTTGTTAGGGCAGCCAGAGTCTAGGGGGAAAGCACATGCAAACACAATAAACCTGCTAGTCCCCATTGGATTAAAACAAAATGCAATGTTTTTAGATCAGGTTTCATTGCAAACAATAATAGCATTTCATGCAGTTGTATTCAGTGAAACCTATAGAAGTTGATAAGTTAGCATTTGTTTCAGAGAAACATAACCTGAAAAAAAATACCACATTGGGAGGGACACTTCCCTTTCCTCTATGTAGGTGCACTGAATTCCTTTGGTCTTTGGTTCAGGTATTTGGAGTGCTACTCACTCGGAAATGTTAATCAAGACCCTTTATCTTAACCAGGCACATCTCTGGTTAGAGAAAGAGAATTGATACAAAAGAACCAAACAAAACCCCAAACAACATAAAATAAATTTGAAAGCCCACGGAAATGATCATCTCCAATTTCACATTTTGGTAAGGTTTTTCTTTGGTGAGGGAGAGACTTGGGGTTACAAAAGTGGCTTGCATTTTTCTCTTTTTGCATTCTTATGAATAGCCAGTCAAATGTACCAGAATCTGTTCCTTATATTTGAAAAAAGATGTGTAAGTTTTTATGCTGCACACTATGTTTTTTTCATAGATCATTACATATCTATATCTCCATATAGATATATGTGTTTAATTTCTTTTAGGCAAAAAATAAAATGCAAGCAGTTGTGGGCTTCGTCATTTTACAAGGTGAGACAGAGAAGACGGGAAAATGCCCAACCAACATAATTAGTCATTGGTATTGCTCCTTGGATGCAGAAATACCACTGGCTTATGAGGACATTGCAAATTTGTCTGGAGGTGTCTATCTCTTGGTGATTTGGCTGCAAGTTACCGGTTCAACTTGCTAGATCTAGTCAGATGTAGTGCTCACCCACTGCTCCAATTCATAACAAGTTCTTTGACAAAAAATTTAGAATTTATAGATTAAGGAACATAGGAATAAGGAACAGCAACCTCCAGTTGCATGAGATTTCCTTGAGAAGAGTAGTAAGATGCACGACATCTAAAGTGTGAAAAAATGGAAACACCTTGATTCTGCACATTCTCTAAGTCTGCTTCTCTGTCTCAAAGCTTGGCCATTCTTAGAGCATAGGCTGCAGTGAGATACAATGGAGGAACTATCCAACGGTCGCCAGCCAGAGCTGAGACCATCTTAGAGGTCCTCCAGCCCAAACTGTTTTTATATTATTGAGCCTCAGAGAAACATGCTTAAGAGCCAGCAGCTCACCTGCAGCTGTGTCAGCTGTTCTGACGTTAGAGTCAAAGCCAGAGTATAGGGCTTTGATCTCAAGGAGCCTTCCAGTCCATTCCATAAGAATTTTTCTTATGGTATTGTTAGAGTCTTCATTTTAACCTTCATGGGATAGCTGACGTGACCTATATTTACAATCTTTAAGAATTCTGTTGGGGGTTTTATTCCTGGTGAAATGTACTAAAATCTTTTTCTCCAGACTCAGAATAAAGGATAAAACTGTGTGTGGTCACATGAGAAAGCCAGTATATACAGCTAGGGCACTGAAGCAATTAATTTCATCTCTGAGTATCAAGAGGGCTACCACAGAGAAAAAGATAGATGTTAGGAGGAGATAGGGCAGCATGAGAAGTGAGGATAGAGTCTGGAGTGGAAAAAAAGGAAGCAGTGATCAGTGTTCCGGTAAATCAAGCAGTTGGATCCATGCAAAGCCAGAGGATTTGCACCGCTGGTATTAAATGGTCATAGGGAAGCATTTCAGAAGGCAAAGGAGGCTGGACTGCCAGTTGCTCAGGCTCTCTCATTGGTTTCTTGCACAGACATTCTTTCTATAGTTTGGAAAATGACATTTAGTTTTCTATTTTGGAGATGGAAGTATAAAAGAAGCTCAGGCTGCCTCAGCTGATCATACATTTGGACATAGCAATGTCAAATGCTCTCCTGAAAGGTATTATTAGAAGCTGAGGTTTCATTATCTGTATAATTCCACAGGCATGTGGATATATGGATATCTGTGTCAATCCACACAGGTTGATATTTGTGTAATTCTACATAATTCATAGTTAAATCTTCCTAGTTCATTTTGAAACTTGTGTTTTCTTACAGTTTTCCTTCTATTAACTAAGTTTTTTTTTGACTCTACCAGAACTTCACACCATCAGTAACTCTTAGGCTTTGATTTTTCATAGCAACAATGATTTCAACTACAGCTCTCCAATGTAACCATTATTCTATCAATCTAAGTACTTCCCGCACCCCCCATAAGATTGATACAAGCTCAGAGAAAAATTCATTATGGCAAAAGAATTTACTTTAACGAATAACTCTCTTCTTTATCCTCAGTTTTCTTAATTAGGGTGTAAACTTGTGAAAACGTGTCAGGGATTGACAGTGGTCTTTATAGGGGCTTTTGGTAAAATTAAGAATAGTTATTGTTTTTCTTGGACAACTTTTGTGAGGCAGAGATGAATAACAGTGCTTCCTCACGGAGATATCCTGCACCTAAAAAGATTCTCTTGGCTTTTTGAGTGTTTTCTCTAAATGAGAGACACATTTGGAAGCGTGTCTCTCTTTCAGTATTGCCACCAGGCTATACGTAAGATCATGTGAGGAAGCATTTGCTTCAAAATGTTAGTGATGCTGAGATGAAGAATTCCATTCTTGGTTCAGTACTTATTTTCATTTCTGAAATTGTACCCTTTTTAAAAAAAATCTTATTCCTTGAAATTGTACTCTTAGTACTCAGCAACCCTTTTCTGATAATTTGGCTCATCCACTATAGAAGACAATTAATTCAGCTATTATATTGCAATCTCTCTTAGAAAGCCACACCTTCAGGTTCTGTGTGCTCAGTGAAGATCAAAAATATCATAAGAAGTCAGGAAGGTTGGAATTGAGAGGGAACACACCCCTGCTCACTGTACCACTGCAAAGCATGAAGGACTTTGGAGCAACAGCATTGCACTGCACTGTCCTCCCGTTGTTGATCGATTTGCTCGAGTGGGCCCAGTAACGTCTCCATTGTGAGACTTGTTGTTACTGTGTTTGTCATATTGAATACATCACGGGTAGCTTGCCAGGCTTTGCCGTGAGGGTGACAACCATTTAAAATTGTCTGGGACACTCTTTCATCTCTGTTTGTAAAGGCTACTGTGATTTTACCATGTATTCTCATCAAGAGGATATTGCTGCCTATATTAATAATCCATGTGCTGATATCTTCACAATGATCCATCTGTGAGTTGTGCTAGGAAAATGGGTACTATTTCTTATTTGTCTAGATAGAGTTATTCAGGAGTAAGTTATTTTAAATAGTATGATTTTTGTCTTTCTAACACTCATAGTAGCAATATGCGTAGGGTGAGAGTTTAAAAAGTAAGCTTTGAATCATGATTACAATCTTAAATCAACCTTAAAGATGCCAAGTCCGTTCTTTCACATACACAACCTAAGGAGGAACTGACTAGAGACATTAGAGAATAAAACAATGAATGAAATGGAAGGAAATTGGAAATGTCATGAGACTATATGCATATTACATATATTCTAAAATATGTAAGTTATCAAAGTAGGTAATATAGCACATATATTTATATATAATTAAATCCATATCCACTTGCCGACATACCAAATTCCACAGGATGGGTATGTCGTTCCCAACGTTCTCCCTTCCGAAATCCGACACGCCATTTCGTCAGTAAAGAAGCAAACAGCACCCGGCCCAGACAAGGTCAGACCTGAACACCTGAAGAACCTGCCGTCAGTACTCATCAATACACTGGCTCGGCTCTTCACTCGCTACCGGTCTGAATGCAAGGTTCCATCTCAATGGAAAACCAGCAGGACCGTACTACTGTTCAAGAAGGGAGACATCCATGACATTGGCAACTATCGCCCGATCTGCCTATTGTCTGTCATCTACAAGTTGTTCACTCGAGTCATCCTGAATAGGATTGGCAGAACACTAGATGAAGGACAACCATGTGAGCAAGCAGGGTTCCGCAAAGGATTCAGCACCATCGACCATATCCACACGATAACCAAGCTCATTGAGGTTTCTCGGGAGTTCAAGATGCCGCTCTGCTTAACGTTCATTGATTTAAAGAAGGCCTTTGATTCTGTTGAGACGGAAGCGGTCATTGAAGCCCTAGCCAATCAGGGCATTCAAGCCCAATACATCAGGATCCTCCGTGAGCTGTATTGCGGATTCACTACCAGGATCTCACCATTCTACAAAGAAGTGATCGTTGATGTCAAGAGAGGGGTGCGGCAGGGTGATACCATTTCACCAAAACTCTTCAGTGCCACCCTCGAGAACATCATGCGACGACTGGAATGGGAAGGAATGGGAGTGAAGATAGATGGTCGGCAACTACACCACCTCCGCTTTGCTGATGACATTGTTTTAATAACACCAAACATCAGCCAAGCGGCACAAATGCTGGCCGACTTTGACCGTGAGTGTGGAAAGGTAGGACTACAGCTGAATCTTACGAAGACAATGTTTATGAGAAACAGCCTTGTTCCTGATGCCCCATTCGCTCTCAATGGAACGACCATCTCCGAATGCAACAGCTATGTGTACCTAGGTCGAGAGGTCAACATGACAAATGACCTGGCACCCGAGCTGCGCAGGAGGAAGAGAGCGGCTTGGAACGCCTTCAAGAACGTCGAAGAAATAGCTAAGAGGACGAAGAACCTCCGGCTCCGGGCACATCTCTTTGATTCCACTGTTCTTCCTGCATTAACATATGCCTCAGAGACCTGGGCCCTACGCAAACAAGATGAGAACGCCATTCAGGTCTCCCAAAGAAGAATAGAAAGAGCTATGCTTGGAATATCACGTTTCACTCAAATGAGAGAACGAATCCGGAGTTCTGACATCCGTCGACGATCAAGGATCAGGGACGCTGTCTCTTTTGCCAAGGTGTCGAAAATCAGATGGGCTGGTCACATAATGAGATTTAAAGACGACCGTTGGACTAGAGCTGTTACTGATTGGATTCCACGGGATGTCAAGAGACCGCGTGGCCGCCCACCTACCAGATGGTCAGACTTCTTTGTCAAGATCATGAACGATCGGTTTGAGGCCCTCCATGTTCCCGGAGCGAAGAGATGCCATTGGGCTACACTAGCACGCGACAGGGACAAATGGAGACGTTACTGGCGCCCGCTCGAGCAAATCGACGACTAACGGGAAGTTAAGTGATTAAGTGAAGTGAAATCCATATATTAAATATGTATAACATTAAATACATATTTGCAGAAGTTATTGAAATATATTTTATGTTTATATGCAGCAATAAAATTATATATTTTTATTTACTTCAACTGTTGTTTTCAGATATTTGGGCAGTCATCTTGGAGCAGTAATGCCAGCAGATAAAGTTGGCAGGTGAACTGACCTTTAGTTCTTCACATGGTAGCCCTGAGATTTTTCCATTTTTTCCTAACCTGAATCATGGCCTTCTGAGGCATTTCAAATATTGCTTCTTCACAGAGAAAGTGTTTAAGACACATTAATGCCAAATTAAAACCAGAGTTTCTTCAAATTTTATTTTCTAAACACATGTTCTTGAGGATTCCAGTCAAAAATTATTGTCTGGGCTTCAGGTATCTTTCTATAAACTGCATTTGAACGAAGTAGAGAAAATCGAAAATTCTCTCAAGCTTATCATTTTATACATGACTTCTTTGGGAATCACCTTTCATCTATGCAAACACTGGATATTTACTTTACTTATGGTTCACAACACTTCATGGATGACTATAGACTGTAATCAGTTTATTTTAGCAAATCAATTCCTCCTAGTGAGCTTTCAGACTGAAGATATGCACTGAAGAAGCATCTGGCTTTGTTGGGTCAAAACAGTCAACAATGGATCACATATTCCAGTCCCCAAATACCTTCAAAACAAAGCATCCCTTAGACATTGTAGTCAGCTCACCTTGTTTCAATGTTGACTTTCTGGGGAACTCAGCATTCTACTTCAATACTAGGTCCACCTAATGAACTATTTTTCAGGAAATTTAGTTCAAGAACCATAGGAATAAATGAACAAGCCTTTACAAAATGGTGCAGTGATTCAATGAGCTTAGAAAATATTGATCTATTATTGGTTTATTGCCGTTTCCCCTTACTACTCTCATTTAGAGAATATTCTTGGTCTCTTTGTTAATTTTTTGCGCCCATTTCTATGTCATTCTTCTGGAAGCAAATTTTCACTTAAAACTTGTTCATTGAATGAAAAAAATTTAATATACTCCTATTACAATCTCAAAGTGTACATTATTGTATTAAGGCACTAACAAGTTCAGAAAAAAAATTAGACTTCAAGCTGTGTGTTTTCCAGACTTTCATTTCATAAAATACCATTTAGGAAACTCTAGAGTTTAAAAATACTCTTGTTTTTTTAAATGTTTTTTAAAAGTTTTTACAATGTTTTTCTCCCCACAAATTATATGAATGGATATATTTCTGATCTCTGAATATTTTTTCTCTTTTCTCGTGGCTACTTTCTAGTTTCAAAAATTCTATTAAATAGGATAATGGCTTTGATGTCCCACAAGAACTCCGAAAGTAAAATGATTTATATGTATTGCACAATGCTGTCTACTTTGTCCTTGACCTGAGGGATGAGATGGTCTACCCTTTTTCAAGATGCTGCTTCCTTTCTGCTTCAGGTTGGAATCTTCAGTCTGACATAGATAGAGCCAGTTGCTTCCCCAATTCATTACCCAATTGAAGGACTGCCCTTCCATGAACTACCATGAAACACCCCCTCTATCCTAAATTGGGGCCTCTGTAACTCCATTTATATGTGTTACCTGTAGGATTTGAGTTATAGAAAAAGAAAAGATATACCTTTCAGTTACATTGTTCCTCCAGTATCCTATAATAATAAGCGAATGTGATAAGAAATTATTGTTGGATAAAATTGGTTTGTCCTTTCTGCCTTGCCACAAGGAGCTTAGGCTTTTTGGGCTGCACCCATTCACAGTGCTCCCAAGGCACTCCAATTCCTCTGTGTTCATCTGTAACCTCTTTCTTTGTGCTCTGCTTCTCCAACCCGTCAATCACCTGTATCTCCTAATAAGACTCTGTTAACCTGTAAATATTGCTTCTCTTTTTTCCTTATGTCCTTTGCATAGCTAATTCAGAGCAAAGTCCTTTTGGTCTGGACACAGGAAGAGAGTTAATGCTACGCCTTTGTAACTTGACAGTGAACTGACTCCGAATAATATCCACTCCTGGACATCTATTTTCTCTATTTAAGCCTCAGTTGCTCTTAATTCCTAGCACCCCAAAAGCAGGATCCCAAGGAGGGACTGGATGGGCCCAGGGCAAGCTCTGAGTTACCCTGACATTGAAATGGGCCAGGCAAAGAGCCTTAATACTTAACTATAATTTAAGGGCATGGTCATGGACAAATTATGTCACGATTCAAAGAGAAACAACTGGATTAGGACCCTACTAGGGTTAGGAAAGACTAATCTGGCCCAAGCACTGTTGTCTGGGATCTAAAGAGTGATGCCCCCAAGAGAGCTACCCTACAAGCTTAATGTATCTTTTGCTGTGTCCATACAAAAGAACTAATATTAAGAAGTAGGATTAAGATAATAATTAAGATGTTAATTAAGTTATTGGACTAAGGACAGGAGAAAAACCCCTGAGTGGCATTTCGACCTTGAGCAGAGGATTCCCTGGCTGCAGGTGATCAGGAAAGGCTTTAATGTGTGTTGATTGTGCTACCCCACCTGGGTAGGGTTGCAATGCTGGGGGGAGATTGGGAGAAATGAGAGAGAGAGAGAGAGAGAGAGAGAGAGAGAGAGAGAGAGTTTAGTGAAATTGGAACATGTGAATGGGAGAATGGAATAAACAGCAACTGATCACCAACCAGCCTGTTCCTCATTTCCCCCTTTTTCAGCCCAGGGCATTGGCTGACCTGGATGTGGAAGTGGCACGAGACCACCAAATGCAGGTGGAGAGAAAGAGAGAGAGAGAGAGAGAGAGAGAGAGAGAGAGAGAGAGAGAGAGAGAGAGAGAGAGAGAGTCTCAGGATTCCTGTCACTTGGTGAATACACAATTATGAGCAACCAGCATGAAGTATAGAGAAGAGAACTCAGGTGCTCATTAGTATTTTTCCTTTTGTTGTTTGTTAAAACTGCAAAACAAACCCTAGAAGAGAAGGCCCCTACTCTTTTTAAAAGTTATTTTTTTCAGTATTCTTTTAAATATTCTTTTTAAAAAAGAAAGCTCACTTGAACAACTTTGATGTTGTCTATAATAATTTATATTTAAGGTTTCAAGGAGATTGCTTTTTGAGATTTGAAATGATACATTTTCCCCTTCAAATCAAGAAGGGGAGTAGATATATTATTATTATTATTTTTTGCTTTTTGGGTCACACCCGGCAATGCACAGGGGTTACTCCTGTCTCTGTGCTCAGGAATTACCCCTGGCGGTGCTCAGGGGACCATATGGGATGCTGGGAATCGAACCTGGGTTGTCCTCTGGCAAGGCAAATGCCTTACCCGCTGTGCTATTGCTCTAGCCCCAGATATATTCTTAAATGGGTGGCACAGTTTTCTGGTAAAAAGGTACAAGTGGCAAAGGCTATGGGTAAATACTGAGATGGGGATGATTTCGGAAAATAAATATATGGAGTATAACTGAATTTTCTATTTAATAATGTAATATATTTTCTCCATGAAGGGCTATGAGATATGTTCATCAAGATTGTTTCATTTCCTCTCTGTACCGAAAGGAAAAGAAATGGCATTCTAATTATTTTCCAGATAAATTTTTAATCTTCCCACTTAATTTTTTAAAAAATATTTTTGATGCCATTACTTTTTTCAAATAAAGGAATAGTTAATTAGAAGTTATTGTGGAAGGAGGTCTATAGGAAAACACGGGAAGAGATTTAAGCAGTTTTGATTCCAAACTCAGAGCTTCTGTTCCAGGAAATGAAATCCCAAGGGTCAGAATGTCTGCACTGTTTGCTGAAGCCACAGGCCAGACGGTTGCAGGATTTGAGCACTACTCTGCAGTCTGGTGTCCAAATCTCCAATCACAGGCAAATAATGCCAGTCTGGGGTTCAGACATGGGCAGCCATTGCACCCCACTTGTGAGCTGAACTGAACACTTCCAAATATTGTAAGATTGTGATATTTAATATAAAATACGCAGAAATCTTTGAATGGTCATTACCACTTTGTGTCCTGAAATTTCAATATGCAGATAATTATGAGATTAAAATAATGAAAGTGGAGGAATTCTTATTTTTGGAAGATTCCACAATAAACGTTAGCTAGTTTTAATGCAACAAGCTTACTCTTAACCCTTTGACTATTAAGACCACTTACTCATTTTGTGGTTTCAAGTTCAAAATTTGCGAACTATCTTTCAGATATTTGCTATAACATGAAATATCTTGCTTCTTGTGTCAATTCATGCTACT
Source organism: Sorex fumeus (assembly GCF_029834395.1). Classification (NCBI taxonomy): domain Eukaryota; kingdom Metazoa; phylum Chordata; class Mammalia; order Eulipotyphla; family Soricidae; genus Sorex; species Sorex fumeus. The sequence continues at coordinate 49,409,076 of NW_026606059.1, read as the reverse complement.
GGTTGCTCGTGATTTTGTACATATACTACTTTGAGTTCTTTCTGGGTAAGGTATGAACAAATGGTCAGCTGTGAACTTCCAGGTCAACCAAAATTTTAGTTAGGTGAGCAGAACTCTAAGAATGATGAGACTCAAAACCCACAGAGCTAACCTCCAGGATTCTAGATTTATCCTCAAAACCTGTTCCAAATACTTCAATGCTGGCTAAGTAGTGTCTGATTGATTTTTGTCTTGTTCTATTCAATGGATCTTTCATTAGCTCATTCATTATATTTTTCTCTGATATTATCATTTGAAGCTATCACAAAGATAGCAATCTCAGAATAAGAATGTGATTCCAGGTCATATCACACTTAGGACATTTTTAATCAAAAAGAGTTGTTAAGTTTCTGTGGAATTGGCTAAAACAGAATTTGACATACACAGTTAAATGTGGTCACTTTGAAGTTATAGTATTTGGGGCAGATGCCAACTGAATTTTTAGCTTTTAAAATAGCATATCCAGAGTAATGTGTGGATTAGATATACAAACACCAGCACTGACCTCAACTCAGGGTTAGAGACAGAGTGAATCACAGGGATGGGACAAGCCGAGGAACAGAGGTTACCCTGAATGTGATACATGGGCTCAGAGAAAGAAGTTGACATATTAATGATTATACAGGAAGGGCTGGAGTAATAGCACAGCGGGTAGGGCATTTGCCTTGCATGCAGCCGACCCCAGTTCAATTCCTCTGTCCCTTTCGAAGAGCCCGGCAATATTACAGAGAATATACCGTTGGCATGGCAGAGCCTGGCAAGCTCCCCATGGCGTATTTGATATGCCAAAAACAGTAACAAGTCTCACAATGGAGACGTTACTGGTGCCTGCTCGAGCAAATCAATGAACAATGGGATGACAGTGCTACAGTGCTAGGGGCAGAGAATAGTGTGAATCAAAGTAATAGTTGCACATAAATGACAGGACTAAAATATCAGTAACTGTTACTAAAGGTGTCCTCCACTCATCAACTCAATGAGCTTGAGCTCATTATCTGGATGGTTTTTGTTTAGAAAATGAATAAACAAGCATATATCAGGAGCTAAGTTATTCAGTGTTCCTGATATGTTAAAGAGGCGTTCTTTTAGATATGTCAATGTGTTTTCAAAGGAAAAATTGAAAACGTGTGTACTCTTAATGGAAATTTGGAGACAACTAAGAAGAAGAATAATCTAAACTTTTAATGCTTATTAAGGTTTTAAAGTAACTTTTCATATCAAAATATAAAATTAGTAGTATATTTTGTGGCGATAATAAGACACTTATGTTTAGTATTTAAAATATGTTGGTCTGAGTTTTTTTGTGAACCACATTCTTTCCTGCTGGAATTGTTTGATTAATTTAGCTTTTCTTGGCCGTCATTATCCCCATAGTTTTCTGTCTGAGTTTATTATTTAGGAGTATGAATTCCTGGAGGACAATGGCAACCATGACGTCTACAAATCCCTATATCATCCCCTGATGTGAAGAACCTCTTTGCAGAACTAAAGACAATATAAAGTCCTTATTGAGTGGGAAGGACACAAACAGATTTAGTGGTTCTTAATCAGGAATTCATGATAGTAGTATGGTGAAGCTTGAGATGTGAGAGCAATTAAAATATTCCATTAATACCCATGGAGTTACCACTATAAGTTCTTTTTTGACCCTAGGTGAGGCAAAAATAAGCACTGACACAAATAGCTAAGCTGTGGCTATAAGGCCAACAAAAATGTCAAGTGTCTTTTCTTTGGGCTAGAATTAGATGACCTCAGAGTAATAACACTCCTTCACGTTGGAGTCATAACACTTGCTTCCTATGCACAGCATTGCAATAGTGGGTCAGGACATATGTGCCAACTCACTTAAGATAAACAAATACAGTTGCATTCACACTAAATACAATACTGCTTGGAGAGAAAAAAACAGAAAGTAAAATAGAGCAACTGTATCACGTTCAATTATAAAAGGTTTCCTTGGTGGAGAAAATATAGGACAACACTGCTGAAGTTCAATAAAGTATTTTTTCATTAACCTTCAAGCCTTCAGGGTACAGAATTTGTTCCTGGCAATATTTGGCCAAACAGGTCATATGGTTCAGTTAGGATACCAAGATGCAGTTCAGCTTCATACTGTCCTTCAGTGCTTGGTACCACCAGGGTCACCCCACCAGAGCTTGGGGATCACTAGGGCCACAGATGGTAGTGTGCAGGAGACTTCTGGTAAAGGGCACAGAACTGGGATCCAGCATATCCAAAGTATGTGTCATGAGTCATGTGCTATCTTTCCAGCGCTCAGCGATACTCAATCTCATTATTGGCAGAATGGCATCAGGCTTTATCTTAAATAGCCAAGCATAAAATGGCATCAAGACTTAAATCATGTTTTTGTCTTCAAATTGAGTTCATCAATATCAGAAAAAAAACTAAAACTAGATTGTTGTTCTTTTGTTTCCTATCCTGACATATTTAAAACATTATCACAATGTTTATAAGATCATGTATTCATTTTGGTTCCAGTTCCTCAGGCCATAATTTGATTAACTCTCCAAACAAATAGTTAATCCTTGGAGAAAAAATATTCCACTATTTTGTTTAGAAAATTTTCAGTTATGCAGTAGTGACAAAATTCATGCCATTCACTTGGGAACTTAGGCACACATTTTCAGAGGAGTAATTCTATGTGATTCACACACTCATCTCTACCTTTATCTACCTTAGTCTGCCCCTGGAACTTCAGAGAAAGTTTGGTATTAGTCAAAGTTAATGGATCAAATTGCCTACTTAATCCAATCAATACTCCCTGGAAGCCTTCAAATCCACTTGCCTTTTTGAAAAGAGTGAAAAAACAGACTCCTGTAATGAGTCCCTGGCTGAACTCAGCCGTTATCTTTAGAGTCAGGGCTAAGTACAGCCCGGGGAGTTTTGTTGTAAGAAAGAGTTATGTTATCGCAAAGAGTCAAATTATTGGAAATTTATTTCAGGGAAATGTCATAGCCACTAAAGCCTACAGCCATCCCATCCAATGAATCCAATGAACTTAATCTGATATTAAAATGATTAACAACAGATTACCTATGGAGAAAAAATTTGTGATTTCCAGCATATTGAGATTAAATATGGAAAGTAGATGTTTGGCAGCTTATCAGAGAAGCCATAAACTCTGCACACTTTGTTCCTTATGATCAATAACATACCCTATTCCAGGCATTTGTGTGGGGTAAAATCTTCAGGCTGGGGCTGGAGTGATAGTACAGTGGGTAGGGCATTTGCCTTGCACACGGCCTACCCGAATTTGATTCCCAGCATCCCATATGGTCCCTCTATGCACCGCCAGGAGTAATTCCTGAGTGCAAAGCCAGGAGTAACTCCTATACATCGCCAGGTATGGCCCAAAAAGTGAAGAAAAAAAAAAAAGAAAAGATTTTCAGGCTGGAATTCTCTATGGGGAAAGAAGCATATGTTGTGAGCTGTAGACACGTTGAAATGAGGGACGTGCTGTTCCTCTCTTCCCGGAATCTTGTTTCCTTATTTTTGGACCCCTTTCTGTTTGTCTGAAGATCTCTATAGTTATTTAGTAAGGTTTTCTCTGATTATCTTGAATCAATTTTCCATTCTCCACTATACTTTCCTACAACAGTGACAGCAATACTCACACTGAACTGTTGACCTGTTAAAAGTACCACCAGACTTCAAGCTTCTTGTCAGCTTGAACCTCCTTCATTTATCTATCTCCAACACCTATCATAGTGACTAGTAATTGGTAAGTGAATGATTGGATGAATGAAGAAATAACTAAACATCTTGGGGAGACTTAGTTGTCCAGGTTGATTGATAGTAGTAAAATGAATTTTAATTTTATTTGAATTCCTTGTAGGCATTTCTATGTATATTAAAAAGTATGTGACACTTAATTCACATACAGTTCTCTTTCTACTTACTTTTTAAAATTCACAACCTATAGTGCTCAAAGGCAAGTAGTATTTAGGATATTGGTATCAAGGGCAGGAGTAGTTGGCCTAGGCTGTGCAGAGGTACATGGCAAAAGTAGGGCTATAACTCAGTTCCGTTAATGCCATTCCCAATATCCAATGAGAAAATTTGGTGGTTCTACAGAGGTTCACCCCATGATGACAGGACTCAGAGCCTAGAGAACGAGTCAGTTTATTATGGGAAGCCGAGGGCCATGTCATCAAGTTTATGATGAGGGTTTACGTTAGGAAGGTGAGCAGAGGAAAATTTTTCTCTGATCAGATGAGAATTCTTAATCAACCACTTTTTCTTTCAATTGTCACAGAAAACACAATCTAAGGTCCAAATGGGCTGAATAAAGATACAGTAACCTGAATATAGTCTTTATGTCCTGCTATCCTGTCTAGTCAGCTTGACTTCATCCCCATTTCCTTATCTTTTCATCGCAGTGTTATATTTATGAAGCAAAGCAATGTGAGAATTAAATAGAAGGAATGTGAAAAATGTCCACATTAGTGGACATTTCTGTCCTCTATGCCTCTGTCAGTGTTACTGGTGCTGGAGATATTACCTGTATTCCAGGCAATGAATAACATTTTTTCCCTATTTTGTTGTATGGAACATGGAAATTGTAACTATGTTTTCCATACTCATGATTAAAGTCAGTGTCATGTAGAAATGACAAATAACACAAATATGCACAATAGTAGTGCAAAATATAATGTATTTTTTTCTCCAGGTGATTCTTTTTAATGTCCTGGAGGATAATAGAAAAATGTCTGGATAAGACAGTGTGATATATATGAAAGGGAGTGATAGAATGATGGTAATGATTTCACAATAGACAAGAGACGTACTCCAGGCTCTACAAGAGGGATTTTCCTCTGAACTGATATCTCCACATTTCTTGGTATAGCATTTGTCATAAAAATCAAATTAAAATGATAAATATCCTTAAAGAACATGCTTTATAGCACCATAAGTCTTCGCCATTTGGTGCCCTCTTGTAAATCATAAGTCTACGAGGCAGTTTGTTTGATAAATCCATTTTTGGTTCCTACAACCCATTCTCCAAAGTCCACCAAAGTGATTGCCTAAAATTCGATATCATATCATGTCACTGCCCTGCTTCAAGGCTTTTGTAAACCTTACAATAATAGCTCCCCAATCCCAGTTTCTTTAACTACTCTTTCATAACCTTTTCTTCCCTGCTTACAATGCTATAGTCTCATGGGTCATTTTACTTCCGGTCACTACCTTTTTTTTCTTTATTTCTAATAAACTTTGCATCAGCCATTTTCTCTGTGTCCTTAGCTCTGCCCCTGGTCTTTTGTATTAGGGTCCTTTCAGTATTCAAATATAGTCTTCACAGGCCACTGATAATCCTATTTGCTGTAATTCTATGGATCTCCTAGTCAGCTTTCTTTCTTTCACTCTCTCTTGCTCTTTTCCTGTTTCCACCCCTCCTTATTCACTCTCACTACCTCCTTCATAAAATTTACATGTTTGGTTTAATTGTGTGCTTCTCATTCCCTTGAAATGTAAAGTGGATGTAGGTACCGCATTTGTCTTCTCATAAATGGATCTTCAACATCAAAAATACTGAGTGAGGTTGGAGAGATAGTATAGCAGGTAAAGTTTTGACTTTGCATGCAGTTAACCTAAGTTTGATCCTGGCACCACATATTGTCCCCAGAATTCTGTAAAGAATGATCCCTGAGTGCGGAGTCATAACTAAGCCCTGAGCACAGAAAAGTAAGGGCCCCAGATAAAGTATAAATTAATAAATAAACAAAAATGCCAATGAAATAACTGAGTGGGCAAACACTTAAACCTGAAAATAAATTTTAGTAGCATCATACATCAAAAGGGTGAAATATTGGGGCTGAAAAGATGCTACATAGGGCAGAGCACTTGTCTTACAACCAGGATTTTATCCCTACCATCCAAGATGGTCTCTTGAGACTCTCCAGAAGAGACTGGAGTAAGCCATGAGCACTCCTAATGTGGACCCCAAAACAAAACCCCAAATATTTTATTTAAAAAAGAATGAAATATAGTTTCTCATATTAAATTTTTATGTTATTTATTTTCACCCTGCATGGTGCTCTTTTAAATGAGAGATTCAGTGTTAGTGTTGATCATTTATTCTATAACATACCCTTGAAATTTCAGTATATGTTCCTACAAATATAACATTTTAACCTCTGGTCTATTTAAACTACCTACTTCTATTTTAGCAGTCTTAAATTTAAATAGACTACTTATGGTAACAAACCTTTTGCCCTTTAGTTTTATTACTCTCCTCCCATGGAGAGGTTTAGAGCAAAGTAGTCAGTGTTCAAGGAGCTGAGAATTTAAATAAGGTGGGCACTTTACCTGCACATCAGGAGTCAGGGCTACAAAGCAGGAGTACTCAGTTGGATCAAAGTAGGAGTATCAAGTTGGATACCTAACATCAAACCAGCAATTGTTGCCCATAAGGATACAAATATAAGAGAAATAGGGTACACAGAATTAAAACTCAAATACCTTAACCATATACAGGTACTCAAATACTGGGGCTGAGATAATTCTTAGTATCTTCTATTGATTCTTTAGGGAATCAATAGAAGATTCCTGAAAAAGGTTTAGGACAGGGGACAAGGAAGGAGGTGAGGTCCTTCTTAGAAGCAGAGAGTTCTTCCATATCAATGGTGACCATGTAACTTAAGATTTTACCACCTCATCCAATCTTCTTCTTGCCAATGATGTTCTTTATTCAATATCAAGCAGGAGTTCTTAGTTCTCATCTTACTGAATATCTTGGTTACTCTTAATGTTGTCAATCATTTTCTCCTTCTCAAGTGTTCTTTTCTTTATATCCCAAAGCAAGAAATTCTCAGATTCTCTTTTCCAGGTCAACTACCTTCTCTTTATCTTTGTCTGGGATCTTTTACTCTCAGCTTCCATCTAGTATTCTTTTATGGTATTTCATATGAAGTTTTATTTAAAATGTTATATACTCCTTAAAGAAATATCTTTCACTCTCATAACTTTAACTAACATTCAAATTTGATGATGATCAGATTCATATCCCTTTTTCATTATTCTATGCTTGAGTCTGAGAAGTATGCATTCAAGTCTTCTGATTGTCTTTCCTTATACATCTTTGGGTAACTTGAGTTTAATATTTAGGTACTTTGAGATAAATATGTTCCCAACTGAATTTTTAGACCTTTATATCCATTTTTCATATCTAGTCTACTTCCAGTCCACTGAAATTACTTTCAGTGAGAAGACTGACGAACTACCCAGTCACTCATACAAAACAAACAAGAAACTTGAGTGATTCCATTCTCTTTTCTCCACACGTATTATTTCATTAATTTATTCAGCAAGAAATAATCAAACCACGCTATTTTCCATATATTGCTCTAATTGCAATCTATACAATGATTGGTCATACATAATTCCTGCCCTCATGAAGCATATAGACAACTGGTTGACCTTACCTCTGAAGTGATTCTTTCCTCTGCCTGTCCTATATATTACTAGCAATAGCTTGCATGTAATTGATGTTAAATAAATATTTATAGGAAGAGTGAAAAAATAGGAACATAACCATCTGAACATCTGCTGTTAATAAAGCACAAATTATGGCACTGCATACCGATGTCATTAAAAATACGTTTGAACACACATTATGAATCAGTAGAAGCCAAAACATCTGGCCAATTAATCTTAATATGTCTCAGTGAAGCATTAGCATATTTTATCTGTGTCTTACAAACACCTGGATGGTTCTTTGCTTTACATGGAACTGACAGTCTTGCAGAGCACAGGCTCTGCATGATCAGTTTTGATTTTTTTCAGGCACAAATTATGTCTTGGAATTGCACGTATGGTTCCCTGGCTTCTAGAATTAAGTATAAAAGCAAACTCTGGGCACTTGTGACCATTTTAATTGACTTCATAATTTCCAAAATGTTTTTAGTACTGCTGGGTTATTTATGAATATCCTCATATTCATTGACTCCTACGTCAGAATACGTAATAAAAAATTCAGATTATTCATGTTGATGATGGCACAGATGTATTATATTCAAGTAAATATTTTAGGCATTATAAGGATTACAAAGTATGGCTAACTAAGAATAACAATTGTCAACTAAAATGACACATTTTATGTTGCTATTTAATGACTGCATCAGATAGCTTTATAATAGTTTACCAAATCAATCGTGAAGTAAAAGCAAGCATCTCTGCATTTTACTTCTTAGCTCTCGGTTGTTAGGCACACCTAAGATTAGAATAATTAGAAATCACCCAATTTCCACAATTAGATTAAAAGAAAAAAAGGTTTTCAAGTGGAGAGATCATATATAAAAGGAAAAGTAAATAAAATGAAGAGAAAAATATTTATGTAGTTCCTGAGATTTCAGGCAAGGCATGCATTTACTTCTCTTTCAAGAACCTGCATTCATGCCTCAACCACAGGGAGAGAAAGCACTGTCAGCCACTTATGCAACAGCTCCAGAAAGTTTGTGATTATTATTTTATATAATTTCTAATGGTCCATGCACACAAATTCAGGAATAGAAAGAAGAGTGAAATTAGATATTTTAGTTTTGTGAGTATATAGTTTTGGGGAAAACTTACTAAAGATGAGCTAAGATTTAAGGATAGTTGTTTGCAAAGCATGCCAGATAAATCCCATCTGCAGTTTTCCCATTCAACACATGCATTGCTTCATCATACAGAATTGGAAGGAGAGTTTATCTGACCTCAGAGAATCCCATCAATCTATCAAAGAAATAAAGAGGAAAGACTTCCCACATTTTAACCTTTTCCATTTTAAATGTTGAGAAATTTAAAATGAAAATGTGAACAGAACCCATAAATTAGTGAGAAAGACTTAGATCTTAGGTTAACGCAATTAACCACACATTTCTTCATAAAGATATTTATGAAGATCAATCAGATACCCTCTTAGTTAATTCACTTCATGTGATTCTCAGATTTTGCATGGATTAGGGATATGCAATAAACTATTAATTTCATTTCAGCTTAAAAAAGTAAGGTGAAGTCATACCATTTAACTTGTGTAAATTCAACTTCCTGTGTTTGGCATAAATGGCTAATGTGGGAAACTGTTTTAGAACAATTGAGTTTGCCTGTTCTAGAACACTCCAAATATATCTTCTTGAAAAACCCTAGTTCTCTAGGCTCTCTTGCCATCTGACCGTTTTATTGGTCCAATTCTTAAAGAAAGAATTTTTTTTTTTTTGCTTTTTTGGGTCACACCCGGCGATGCTTGGGGGTTACTCCTGGCTCATGCACTCAGGAATTACTCCTGGCGGTGCTCGGGGGACCATATGGGATGCTGGGAATCAAACCTGTGTCAGCCGTGTTGGCTGTGTGCAAGGCAAATACCCTACCCACTGTGCTATTGCTCCAGCCCCTAAAGAATGAATTTTTAAATTATTGGTGATTAACCCTGATTTACTGACTTTGTCACCTTATTATTATTTGCATCTTCACTCTATAAGCTACAAATACAGATTTGATAGAACAGAATCATGTAGTCAGTTTTGAAATTTCATATTCTGTAAAAATCAGTCTTTACTCTGACTTGATGCATCACTTGATGCTGCTTCTACATTCCCAAATAAACATTGCCTGGCTGATTCTAAATTTCAAAGTACAAGTCTAATCTAGTTAGCTGCACTAAAAGGTAGCCTTCTTATGGCTAGCTCTTGTTGTTCCTTGAAGAACACCAGATTTATACCGTCCAGCACAAGTAATTAATTTTAGAAAACTTATAATTCAGTCTCACGTAATATCTATTTTTTTTTAGCTAGGCTGAAAAAAAGGAGACGGAGCATGGAAACTCCTGGTATTTCTGGCACTTCCTGAAATTGCACATGCAGAATACTTTTGTCCTGAGAAGATGAGTTTAATCATCTGCAATTATGGTACCTAGCAGAGAAAAAGTTAAAGATAAATTGGTTTTCTTGGAGGTTTCTGGGTTGGAGATGTAATGGAGCATGCATTTGTGTCTAACCAGGAAAAGGATGCCAGAACTTACATTCTGTTTTCCCACAATGTTATCAAAGGGCAGTTCAGGGCTCCAAGATCCTTCTGTGAATGTCGCGCCACTGTTCCTTCTGTCTGAGATGCTCACAGACTCCTTGACAACGTCCTCTGGCAGGGACAGGAGACTGTCCTCAGGCTGCTTAATTAAATATGTCTCTATATTATGCTTCCTCAAAAATTCATTTCTCTCTTTACCGTGGCCCTCTTCCACATTATAGTCACCATTGAGGCAGTCCAGTGTGGCTTTGGAAATGTGAATCCTCCTGTGTGTACAAGCAAAGTTCATTACACACTCTCCATGTGGTCCACAGTGGACATCAACCGTTTTTTGGCCTGTGAAAAGCCAGCATCAGGGTTTCACTGCTAGGATAATTTCTTAAAGACAATATTTGTTCCAACAAGAAAGCAGAAAGGATAAAGAAGTACAAGCATAAATTAATGATCAGGATACCACTCTGACAAAATACAGAATTTTGAGACATACATAGACACTTCTTTTGACTTTTTAAATACAAGGACTCAAAGTAAACTTTAAGAACCAGTGAGTATTTTTTAGGATATTTCATATTTGGAACACATTACATAGATGCTTCTGAACCTAAAAGTAATCCTTGTTCAAATCACCATGCAACAGTTCACTTAGTGCCATGGACTTTTCCGATCATTTCAATTGTCATATATTTATCTTTCTTCCTCAACTTGGTTCATTAACGGCTTCAAAAAGATAATAGAAAAGTACAAATATGGGTTTTAAGCAATTTTACAGGGCTACATAGAAGGTCTTTTGAGAATAAGAAATTAGGATGCATTTGCCCCTCTAAGGTGTGGATGGTAATGATCAGAGAACAAAGATGTGGCTAGCAGCTGGCTAGGCCTACTCACAAAGTAAATGGTACATTCTTTCTAAGTCAGTGTTCAACATAGCTTATGATTTTTTTAAAAAAATACAACAGATGACATGAAGGGTCTTTGGTATAATATTGAATTATGGGAGTTTTGTATGACAAGTCCTTCCAAGGAAGAAGTTTTCTTTTTCTCCTATCTATCATAATCAGACTTATTGTTTTGTAATGTGGTCTGGGTAAACTTTCATTTGGTTATATGCATGAATTCTTTGGCTATGATGTTTGAATTGAAACCCTTTGATCCACTACAAGCTTCTGAGAGATTTGGGGCCATTTATATTAATTTTCTATGAGCCTGTTTTCTCAATCATAAAAATGGGCAGTTAGTATTGCCTATATCCTAGCACTATTTGATAAAATATTTGTGTATAGAAGTTAAAAGAATTTATGGTATACTGCACGTCAATAAAGGCAAATGCTTAGATTATTAGGAACATTCTTAAAATGTCATTGTGATTATATTACTGTTGTTTATTCGAAGCTTCCTCAAGACTAACATGTACAACAGAAGTTCTAAACAAGACCTCTAAAGCATTGGTTCTCTTGGACCGGTCACAAAATTCATTTTCTGGCACACATTCACTAATGACAGAGAGAGAACTCTATGGTTTCTCTCACTCATCAAATGCAGTAGTACACTATATTAGGCACACTAAACTAAGAACACTCCACTTTTGCTGCTTAGAATGTTCACCCCACACTGTTGCCACAACAATTTTCTATTCCTGGTTCAACTCAAGAGCTGAACCAGAAGTAGGTTGATTCTAACAGTGTTTCTTTGAATAAGAAGAATGCATAAGAATAAGAAGAATGCATAATACATTCTTTGGCTTCTGTGATTCTAGAAACAATATATCCAAGGAAACTCATTTTTAGGAGTGCCAATTTTTTTCTTTTACTTTTTTAACTGAACCACAGTGAAATATAGAGTTACAAAGTTGTTCATGTTTGGGTTTCAGTCATACAATGTTCTAACACCCCTGCACGCCTTTCTTTACCATGTATACTTCCCACAACCAATGTCCCCAATTTTCTTCCCACCCACCTCACCTGCCTCTATGGCAGGCATTCTTATTCTCCCTCTCTGTCTCTATCTCTGTCTCTCTGTATTTCTCTTTCTCCCCTTTCATGCATTATGGTTTGCTATTAATGCAGATACTGAAAGGTTATCATGTATATCCCTTTACATATTTTCAACACACTATTGTCATATTGGTCCTTTTTATATCCAAGTTAGGATAGCCCCTTTAACTGCCTCTGCTCCTCCCCATCCCCACCCCATTATCTGCATTCAAGACAAGTATCTTAACCTCTGTATTATCTTTCACCTCCCCCAGGCTTCCAGGGCCACATATGACAGTGCTTAAGGACCACACCTGACTTTGCTCAGGGACCAATCCTGGCTCTGCATTGAGGAGCTACACCTGATATGACTCAGGAGATCATATGCAGTGCCAGGATTTGAACCACTTTCATGGAGATGCCACATGCAAAGTAAGCGACTTAACGTCTGTACTATCTCTCCAGACTAAAGCCACCTTTGAAAACATAGGATGGGAAAATGAATCAGCTCTCTAGATGGCTTGAACTCACCAGGGAGTAAAATCTGTAACTCTATAGAAAAAATTTTATGAAGTCCCCATAGAATTTGTCTTATAGAAACCCAACAGAGATGGGAAATGCACACTGTTGAAAGGATGGGTGTTGAAAAATTATATGATGTAAACCCAATCATGAACAACTTTGTAACTGTGTATCTCACTATGGCTTATTAAAAACCACAACAAAACCCCTCAGAGGAGAGAATAGCTAAAAGTGGGAAAGAAGAGAAGAAACTTAAAGAGACCAGGGTCTGGGGAATCCATTTCTTACAGATGAGACAGTTCTAAAGGTGTGGGGAAGTTGTCTTCACCCCTCCTTCTACTTGACATTGCCTTGGAACCTGGAACAGCACCAGTGCTGAAAAGCTGACTCCCAGAGACTTTGGCCTATGGTCTGGGTAGGCCCAGTCTTCTGTTTATATCCCACATTCCTAGGAATACAGAATAGAGCAGATTCTAAATAGAACTGTTATCAGTTTCAGAGGTGCTCAGCTCTGTTTTCAATGCAGAGAAGATGAACAGAAAAACTGGCATCAACCTAACAGAAGTAGGCAACTTTAGATTGGAACTGTACCCACTCTTTCTACAAGGGTCAACCTTGTGTTCCTCTGAAGAAGGTTGACTGTCCCCTGAGGCTCCCGTAATGAGCTAAGGTCCATCAAGTCAAGTTATAACTTAAAGACAGGAGTGGTCCTATACTGTCATGAGTGCTCCTGTTACCCCATGATCATGTACTAAAGACCCCTTTACTGAGGTGAGAGGAGACCAAAACATGTAAGACTGGATCATTCTTTGTATTATTAGATCCAAACTATTATAAACCTGCTCCAGGTAATATTACAAAAAAAAAAAAAGAAGAAAGAAAAAGAAACCCAGTGTTGACATGTCAGACCAAACCTTCCTAACAATCACTTGACTCAGGAATCCTTGATAAGAAAGTAACCAACACAGGAGCATCACATGACGTGTTCCATATCCATCACCCTAGAAGATCTTCAGATCTGTGAGGTGGACGATGCCCATTTGGCAGATGGAAAACAGTCTCTCAAGGAGAAGGAACATAAATTCACAATGTACTACATCATAAGGACTATCTTCTTGATTTTTTGTAGAGAGAAAAGGGAAACTCAGAAAATTTAAGTAATGGTCTGAGTTCACACTGATGCAGTGATGAGAACCAAGTTCATATTTACAATCACATGGCAGGGGCCATACATGCTATACAGGACTTGCTGCAGATCACTAAGCTTAGTCAGAGTCGAAATCCTGGTTTTTCTGATTCTATCTTCTGCTCTTTATTTCTCATGAGACCATGTTATCTAGTTACCCTATGTCAAATAAAACTATAAAGGAATGATGATAGATACTAGTGATACTCTATAACAGCTAAGGCAAGACTGAGGCATGGGGAAAATGTATATCTATGAAAGCATAAATGATTAATTTTAGCTGTATATCTCTATTCATCTACTTATCATTTTTCATCCCAGAGAGAGACAGACTGCAAAATTCAATACAAATCAGTAGTCCAAATATATCTAAAATCTTATTAGGCTCAGTTTGTATCAATGGAATCTTTATATTACTTTCCAAGATTCAGCAGATATTTCCAGGTCACTGGTACCTTTCAGGATTCTGTACTCATTGTTTTGCCGATCAAGGTTGGAGAACTAAATATTCAGGGAAGAGTAAGGTCAGATAGAAGGTCAGGAGGCTTGAAACCTGAATTCTGAGAATTACTTTAAGAACTTAAACTGGGTGTTAGAGAGATAGCTAAAGGGTCAAGGGTACTTTCTTTGTATCTGGAAGAACCCAAGTTTGATTACCAGTACAGTATGCCCTCCCCCAGAATCCTCACCCAAGGACCACTCAGTATGGCCCCTAGCATATTGCCAGTCCCTACCAAAATAATGTCTATTTCGATTGTCAGAGAATTACCTGGAATGGCTCCTGAACCCCTTGAATTTTCTTAAGAAGGCCCTCCCCGAAGAACTTTAAAAAGATTCTCCATAGATTTTACTTTAATTGAACTGGCTTAGAGTCTGGATATATCTGCTGATCCCAACATAGAGTCAAATTCAAGAACCAATGCTCTGTAGATTGGAACTGAACATGTGAAGATTTCCCCTCTATCCTTGTTGCCATTGCCTATGACGAATTTCACTAGAATTGGTGGTGGGGGAGGGGGGGTTGGTATACGTATGATGTTTTAGCATTCTTCCTCCTCCTGAATAATAATTTTTAGGTGTATATTTCTGAGTTCTACCATAGTGGAATTCACTCTCACAAATGGGAAGCGCGAAACAAGAAGAGGGCTTTCTGATGACTTACCCTGGGATCCCTCCAGATTCAAGTTTGTTTGCGATGTCCACATCCCAAGACCAAACATCAAACTGCCACTTTCGCAGGCCCAACACACCACATAAGACGGAGCCCGAGTGGATTCCAATCCGCATATCAACATCATGCTTCGTTCTTGATCGCACATACCTGTTGAAATAGATGAATAGAGAGACACATGTGTACAGCCAGAGCATGAATCCTTGAGTCTTGTACTAGTCAGTCAGAACTCTCAAAGTTCAGATCCTACTAACTCAAATAACAGTTTTTTCAAGAAGTTTTGTTGAGCTCACTGAAATTAGAATGATTCTTTTGGCCTCTCATTGCCTTCTACTTACAATTTAAGACTTTTATCACCTTTTCCTCCAAAATTGTTAATCCTTTATAATCTGTTTTAGGCAATGGCATCTGTGTCCTTTTCTGGTGGGACAGACTATAGATTCTGAACTTCATCACTTAATCCATTTAAAAATCTAAGTACTTTAACTTGTATTCTCTTTTAATTTCTCTATTCCTCCTACCAACAAAGATCACCAATATGCTGCATCTGTTTTTCTATTCATGTTCTATCTGGCTACTCCCAACACAAATATAAACCAGCCACCCCATTTTTAATTTTTGTTTAAAATCTTTCCTGACGTTTTTTGGTGGGGGGAGTTGGGTCCTACCTGGTGATGATCAAGGGTTACTCCTGGCTCTTCACACAGAAATTGCTCCTGGTGATTCTCAGGGGACCATATAGGTTGGTGGGAATCGAACCCATGTAAGTGTGTGCAAGGCAAACACTCTACCCATTGTACTATCACTTTGCCACCTCCCTCAACCCTTGCCCCTGTCCTTCTCTTTAGCAGTAAGTTTACAACCCAGGGCTAAGCTGGGATATTTAAGCAGATGCAGAAAGAAAAAACGGTTAGGATTTTCACTCACAGATTTTGAATTTATACTTTGAAAATGCTTTGCCAAAATAGAATATATAGAATGACTTTAATGATTTTACAGGATATGTGTGGAACCACCCTCTGATAAGCAAGGAGAAGGCGTCCTGAGAAGAGGAAACTCCTACACATGTGTACTCTAGCGCACACATTCCTTCTTCATTTTCAGGCAATTTTGGATTATCAGTAAAATGGTATCACTTATGTAGAAAGAAATTCAAATGGTAGAATTTACAATAATTTCAAATAAAATAAGTAGAAGGTCTTCATTGTCCTAGAAAAATTTAGTGGCTATTTACTTCAAAATGCTGAAAAGAGTTATCAAACTTAATTTAACCAGTTTCCTTTGAGGAAGAAGACGTGTTTTATTTTTTTTTGACTTCTCTGTGATAATGGGTTGCCATTAATATTCCTTCTTATAAATATGTGTGTAAGAGAAGCTTGTTTAATTTGCTTATCCAGACTAAAAAGGAGGGTGCAAGAAAGAGTAAGAAAATAACTGTTTTTAACAAGAAATTTATGCTCCAAAGAGAGAAATTTGAAACTGGTAGTTTGGAAAAATTTTCATCTTTTTGGAAACTTGATTTTCAACTAAATTATATCATCTATCAAAATTCTCAAAGCTAGAACTTTGCTAATCTGTTTCAAAATGCTCCAAATGAAAAGTTTTAGTAGGTTTAACCCATTTGTTAAAAATATTTAAAAATATATATATTTCTCGGCAATGACAATGTATTTCTCTTTCTGGTAACAATTATCAGAGAAGAATTTATGGAAATAAGCAACTTATGAAAAGACTTACACATACATATTGCAAGACAGCTTTGGTATAGCTTAAAAAGTATACTCCCCAAAGGCAGAGAAAAACATCTATTTGAGATGAAAATCCTGAGCTCTTTGGAGAACTCCTCCCAGAGAAGGGTGGATCCCTCAGAAAAGAAGAAGATAGAGGAGGTTCTGCAGGTCATGATAAGAATATGAACGGATCACCATAAGTCCAAGGTATTCTTCACATGACACACACACAGATTAACTTTAATGTATGCAGATAACTCCAGGTCTGGTAATTGTGTATAACCTTTTACCACAGAGCGATAGCACAGCGGGTAGGGCGTTTGCCTTGCACGTGGCCAACATGGCCTACCCGAGTTGGATTCCTCCGCCCCTCTCGGAGAGCCCAGCAAGATACCGAGAGTATTCGATATGCCAGACACAGTAACAACAAAGTCTCCAATGGAGACGTTACTGGGCCCGCTCGAGCAAATTCTATGCTTTATCTACTCTGGAGAAACCCATATTTTCTCTTGAATATATATCTCTTGGCATCTCCTGCCCTCACGCCTGGCTGTTCTCACTGGGGTGAGAGGGTTGAGTTTCCCTCCCCCACCTGCCGACCAGGGCTCTGGCAGCCTAAAACCTCCAGAACCAGCCACCACCATGCTGAGACCACTCTCCACATGCATGAAGGTACCTACAGAGGAACAAAGGCATGAGGGTCCTGGGACTGAGATCTCCAAGCCTGTTCGGATCGGGGCTAAGCATCCTCCACCCAAATCCTCCACCTTCCAGTAGGCAGGGGTCACACCCACCAACTGACCCCCTGGTGCCGTGTAATCCCATCAACGGCCAAGACCCAGAGACTATAAAACCCAGCTCTCGGAAAAGAACAGCATAGTCTCCTGCCGCTGCGCCTGGCTGTCCTCACTGGGGCCCCTTGGAGGGGAGCGGGTTGAGTTTTCCTCCTCTCCCCTGACCAGGGCTCTGGCAGCCGAAGACCTCCAGAACCAGCCACCAACATGCTGAGACCATTCTCCACACGCATGAAGGTACCGGCAGAGGAACAAAGGCATGTGGGTCCTGGGGCTGAGATCTCCAAGCCTGCTCAGATCGGGGCTGATCATCCTCCACCCAGAACCTCCATATTCCAGTAGGCAGGGTTCACACCCACCAACTGACCCCCTGGCGCCGTGTAATCCCATCAACGGCCAAGACCCAGAGACTATAAAACCCAGCTCCTGGAAGCGCACAGCTGCATTTGCGGCCGCGTGACATCCTATTATCTCATTCTTACTTTGGACAAATTGGTAGGCTACTGAATGTAAACTGCCCACACGGCAGAGTCTCATAAACTCCCTGTGGCGTACCCAATATGCCAAATACCAGTAACAATGATGGGTCTCGTTCTCCTAACCCTGAAAGAGCCTTGAACATGGCACTTTTTAAAAAAATCTCAGGGCTAGGATGAAGGAGACGTTACTGGGGCCTGCTCGAGGCAATTGACGAACAACAGGATGGTCGTTACAGTGATCGTGATATATCTCTTTCTTTTTTTCTCCCTTAACATTTTTTTCAAATAATTTTTTCCAATAAAACTGTTTGACACACACACACACACACACACACACACACACACACACTATAGTCAAACATGCAAGTGTTCCCCCGGATATATCTTTATAAAACATAGACTTAGCTGCGACTGCCAGGTACAAAAATAAACTTCAAACTTAACTTTGCATAACTATATCACAAAACATTAAGATTAAAAAAGAACAAATCACATTCAAATCCATTGCTCTCAGTAAAAATATAAGAGCAGAAAGTACTCAAAGTACTTAAAGTATTAGTCTTTTAAATCCACATTTTGACATGTTTTACAGTATATGTTTATGAACATGTGAACATTATTAATATCAAAGAGAATAAAATGTATAATTTCTATTTTTGATAAAAAATGATTGAAAATTTTGAAAGAACGGATATGAAAGATTAAATGGGAAAATTCTAATCTGGTACACAAAGTCCTCTGTGATCTTCTCTAAGATTTCATTATTACTGATGTTACTCATGCACACATTAGACACCAGTCACCCAAACTATAAATCATTGTCTGATCTCAGACTTCCTTTTCTTCTCTGGTTGGAAATGTCTGTTTTCTCATCCAATTGAAGATTACTCAACTATAAAGGTGAAGATTGGGTTTAACCAGTATTAGAAAACTTTTGTTAGTCTCTTAGTCTGAATTTAAATGTCTTTTACTAAGGCAGCTCAGATAGAGAAGGGAGCACCAAATGAAGGTGCTGGGAGGATCCTCCCAGGATGGGAGATGTATGCTGAAATTAGACTATAGACCAAACATGATTGCCACTCAATGCAAACCACACTTCCCAAAAGGAGAGAGAGAACAAAAGGGAATGCCCTGCCACAGAGGCAGGTTGGAATGGGGTGGGGCGGGGATGGAGGGTGGGAGCGATACTGGGATCAGTGTTGGTGGAAAATGGGCACTGGTAGACGAATGGGTACTCAATCATTGTATAATTGAAACCCAAGCACAAAAATGTGTAAGTCTACAACCGTACCTCATGGTCTTTCACTGATAAAAATTTTTTAAAAAATGTCTTTTACTGTGTTTCTATTGCATCCAAGTGAGTTAATAATTAGGTTTTATGTTACAATCTGTTGATATTACTGTGTTTAAAACAAGGGCAGGGATTTTGTATGCCTCATTGTCAAATGTCCAAATTAGTAGTGTATTTTTTTTCTGGAACTGCACACATGTTCGGGCTAGAGCCATAGCACAGCGGATAAGGCGTTTGCCTTGCAAGCAGCCAATATGGCTGACCCGAGTTCGATTCCTCCACCCCTCTCGGAGAGCTCGGCAAGCTACCGAGAGTCTCTTGCCCACACAGCAAACCCTGGCAAGCTACCCGTGACGTATTCTATATGCCCAACACAGTAACAACAAGTCTCACAATTTGTTGTGAGATGTAACTGGTGCCCGCTCGAGCAAATCGATGAACAATGGGAGGACAGTGACAGCGACACACATGTTCAACAAATCTTCATTGAATAACATCATCAATATTCGTGCTCCTCGATACGTAAGCTCATTAATAAAGAGTATTAAGACAGATTTCATTGGTATGTATGTGGGGCAAAGGTGGATTGAAAAGAGGTATTGTGTATTGGAATGCTGTAAGTATGAAAAACATCATAAATCATGGTCCCTCAAAACAAAATAATAAGACATCAATAAATAAGAAATTGCCCTAAGTGATATGTGTACTCTACATTGTGTAGCACTTATTTAAACTTGTAGGATTTTTTAAAAGATTTTTTTAAAGACACAAAATATTCATAAAATCATGATACACCATTGTTCCCCATTTTACAGCCTGATAAAATGTATATAATGATTTCTTCGTACAGTTACAAAATCGGATTAGCATCCAAAGTATAAGCTATAAATTGTGTGTCCTCAGTCAGAAATTGTTTTTATCCTAACAAAGATTTAGATTCCTTTTTAGAAAATGGGGGAAATGGTAGATTTATTTTCTTTTTCTTTTTATAATGTAGGAACATTGCTATTTATTCAGCCATTGATTATGCTGATTGAATTGAGCATGAACTCCACATTACTTTTTTATCTTAATTTTTTTAATTTTATAAGTTAGTTTCCAATGTTTGATTACATTCAATGTTCAAACACCAATCCCACCACCATTACATCTTCCCAACACAAATTTTGGATGTTTATATCCAAAACCTCAATCCCTGTCCCAAAACACAACCAAAATAATATATTTCATATTGTCTGTTAAGAAGAATGGCTGAACATGCTTACACAAAAGTGTTCATATAGGAAACAGTGTGATGATTGTTCTATTTTGGCATTCTATAGGATATCACTAACATGTTGTTAAAGTTACGGTGATGTGAGCTTTGAAAATATGTATATATGCATATACATATATTTCTCTCTATGATTTTTTACCTACTATCTGAACCCCATCAATCGTGGTGGGGTAATTATGGAGAATGGGTAGGGAGTGTTTTATGATGTGTCACTGCATGGTCCAGGAATATGTTTATTCATATGTGAGTCTCGGCCTGAGCATATAAGGAGTGGCCTTGAGCGTGTTGGTGGTTGGGTTGTGGAGGTTTTTCAGATGCTGGAGATGGGTCCCTTGGGGCAGAGAGGGCTCTCACCTGCCCCCTCTGGGATGCCCCGTGTAAAACAGCCTGGTGTGGAGTCTGGTGGCATGGTTATGGGAGCCCCATGTTATTCTCCCTTTTGGAAGAAGCAGCCATGTGATCTGGACAGTGGCTGATGGTGAGATTATCTGGTGCCCACAGGAGGTGGCTTATGGGCATGAACCCTGGGTTACCCAAGACTGGGGAAGTTGGGTAGAGGATCTCTGCTCCTGGTCCCGTTGAGCCCAGAGATCAAGGTCACAAAGTTTTGCATTACCTGGGTTTTGTAGGACTTCACTCATGTGTGAGGCTCGGCCCAAGCATGTGGGGAGTGGCCTTGAGCTTGGCGATGGTTGGGTTCTGGAGGTTTTGGCTGCTATAGCTGGATCCCTTGGGGCAGGGATGACTCTCACCCATCCCCCTCTAGGACACCCCTGTAAAGACTGCCTGGCACAGGGTCAGGACATTCTTCAGTGCTCTCTTTCAGGAGTTTTAGTTTATAGTCCCTGGGTCTTGGCTGTTGATGAGATTAGATGGCACCAGAGGAAGTTTGTGGATGTGACTGCCAAACTACTAGAAAACTGGGGAGCTGGGGGCAGGAGGCCCAGTCCCAATCCAAGTGGTCTTGGAGCTCTCAGTCACGGGTTCCTGCCTCCCTCAACACTACAGGCCCTAACTGCATCTTTTTATCTCTTTCAAGATTTATGGGTCTCTGAAATCACTTGATCACTTGGTCACTTGACATCCTGTTATTCATTGATTTGCTCGAGTGGGTACTAGTAACATCTCCATTCGTCCCTGTCACATGCTAGTGCAGCCCAATGGCGTCTGCTCGCTTCAGGAACACAAAGAGCCTCAAACTGATCGTTCAGGGTCTTGATGAAGCCAGACCATCTCTAGGTAGGCGGCCATGTGATCTTTTGAAATCCTGTGGAATCCAGTTATTACTGTGGCTCTAGTCCCACAGTAGTCTCCAAATCGCATTATGTGTCCAGCACATCTGATTTTCGACACCCTGGCAAATGAGACAGCGTCCCTGATTCTTGACCATCGATGGAGGTTGGAACTCTGAATTCTATCTCTCATTTGAGTGAAGCGTGATACTCCAAGCATAGCTCTTTTGATTCCTCTTTGGGAGACCTGAATAGCATTCTCATCCTGTTTTCATAGGGCTCAGGTCTCTGAGGCATATGTTAATGCAGGAAGAACAGTGGAATCAAAGAGATGTGCCCAGAGCCAGAGGTTCTTCGTCCTCTTAGCTATTTCTTCGATGCTCCTGAAGGTGTTCCAAGCCACTCTCTTCCTCCTATGCAACTCAGGTACCAGGTCATTCGTCATGTTGACTTCTGGATCTGTGTACACATAACTGTTGCATTGGGAGATGTTCCGTTGAGAGCGAATGGAACATCAGGAACGAGACTGTTTCTCATAAACATTCAGGTTGTTAGGCAGTCGAATGAATCAGTGCTCATGGCAAGTTTGTGTTGACAAGGACACTGATACCACTGCCTCTTTTGTCGCATGTTCTGAGGGACAGTTCTTCTCCAGTGTTGAAACGGCATGATGTGGTTGATGTCTTCTCATCTAGGTCATACCAATGCACCATCAGGTCCTCGATGGATGCATCCAATGCCAGTGTAAGTGCATTAAAAGTACAAACAGTCATTTTTGTCCTTCTTCATTTTGGCAGTCTAGTTCTGCCTTGAGATTTTGTCAACCTCTCCTTTCTCATCCTTCTTAACTCTGCCGTATTGGTGGCTCTTTCAGGGTCTGGAGAATGAGACCCATTGTATTTACTTGTTTTGGCATATCAAATACGCCACAGACACTTGGGCCAAGACTTACACACGAGTGAAGCCCCACAGAACCAGGTAAGTAGAATCTGCAACCTTGGACTCCAGGCTCAACGGGACCTGGGAACAAAGATCCTCTTCCTGCTTCCACCAGTCTCCGGGACGCAGGGATTACACCGAGAAGCCCCACCCTACCTGTCTGTACCACAAAAATACCTCATTGTCAGACCTCCACTACCTCAACTACCTCCACTATCCAGCCACTGCCACGCTCCAGCTCACTTTCTGGACACATCATAAGACACTTAATACCTATCTTCCAAGATTACCACAGCATATTTGATGGGGTTCAAATATGGTTTGAAGCATGGGAACACCTGCAAGGGCGATTAGAGGCCGCCCTAAAAGCCTCTATCTATGAGCCTGGCAAGCTACCCATAGTATCCCGCCTACACGGCAGAGCCTGGTTCTCTGAAATAGGACCAATAAATGAGCTTATATAGCTGATATAGATGTGGTTTGTGGGTGTACCTCCCACATACTTAACTTTTAGCCGTTTTAATTTCTTGATAAACTTGCCCCACGTTGTTGGGGTCTGTCCAAAGGCACAGCAGCAATTTTGGGGTATCTGGAAGTCTGAAGGCACCATCAGGCTGTTGATGCATTTGCCCCACAGATACAAGTTGACATGCTGGCTGCACCATACCCCCGGAAATGGTAGATTTCTTAAAGTGTTGTTGAATTAGGTGGGTGCATCAGCAAAATTATTGTATTTTCTGGTACAAAAATTAGTGTATTTTCTGGTACATAGCATTTGTACATTATTAGCTTTGGCACCATTACTGCTAGATATATTCGATGTTCATCATATTAAATAATGTTAAAATATCTTTTAAAAAATCTCTCCCTCTTAGGCAGCTCAGATAGAGAGGGGAGCACCAAGTAAAGGGAGTTGGGAGGACCCTCCCAGGATGAGAGATGCATGCTGAAAATAGACTATAGACTAAACATGATAGCCACTCAATGCCTCTTTTGCAAACCACAGCACCCAAAAGAAGAGATAGGACAAAAGGGAATGCCCTGGCACAGGGGTGGGGTGGGATGGGGAGGTGGGAGCTGGGAGGGATGCTGGGAGCATTGGAGGTGGGGAGTGGGCACCAGTGGAGGGATGGGTACTCAATCATTGTATAACTGAAACCCAAGCACAAAAATTTGTAAGTCTACAACTGTATCTCATGGTGTTTCATTAATTAAAATTTAAAAAAAATCTTCTCCCTCCTGAAGCCCAGAACCTATGGAATGCCAGGTTTAGAACCCAGATTGAGTATGTGCAAGGTAAACATCCTACCTGTGTTACTACCTCTTCAGCCAAGGCTATTATTCCTTTTTAAGAGGAGAATGTGGTTAGGGGTAGTGTTATTAATAACATATAACAAAAAGTTGATAAATGGTGAGTGGATACTGACAGGAGTATGTATGAGAGAAGAAGAAGAAGAAGAAGAAGAAGAAGAAGAAGAAGAAGAAGAAGAAGAAGAAGAAGAAGAAGAAGAAGAAGAAGAAGAAGAAGAAAGAGGAGGAGGAGGAGAAGCAAGAGGAGAAAGATGAAGAAGAAAAAATAATAATAAGAAGAGGAGGAGGAAGAAGAAGAAGGAGTAGGAGGAGGAGGGGAAAGAGGAGGAGGAGGAGGAGAAGGAGAAAGGGAAGGAGAATAATAATAAGAAGAAGAAGAAAAAGAAGAAGAGGAAGAAGAAGAGAAAGAATGAGGAGGAGGAGAAGAAAGAAGAAGAAAATAATAATAATAATAAGATGAAGAGGAGGAAGAAAGGGAAGAATAAAAGAGGAAGAAGAAGGAGGAGAGGAGAAGAGAAGAGGAAGGTAGAGTAGGAGGAGAAAGGAGAAGGAAGGGGAGGGGAGGAGGAGGAGGAAGAAAAGGAGGGGAGAGGGATGGGAAAGGGATAGGGGAGAGGGAGAAAGAGAGGAAGAAAGAAGGAATGAAAGAGAGGAAGGAAGGAAGGAAGGAAGGGAGGGAGGAAAGAAGGGAGGGAGGGAGGAAGGAAAGAAGGGAGGGAGGGAGGATGGCAATCCAAGTAGGGGGGAAAAGAAACAAAGCATGGAAAGAGACAAAGAAAACTGAATAGTAGCATAGAAGCATGCAGGGGGCTTCAGTATTCTTGCTGTAAGTGAGTGAAACAAAAAATTTCAAATTTTTGCTCCATGTCCACCATAATGCTAAGAAGGATAAGCAGACCATAATAAGAATTCCCTTTGTTGCAATTAACCATTGAGACGAATCCCATTTCTGTTTGGTATTCTTCTGTTATTCTATGACTTTTAGCATTGCACTGAGCAGACATAGCTTTGATATATTAATTAAGATTTGTCAAGATTTTTTTTGTAGATTATTAATAAAGATATTGCATATAACTAAGCTCATCATCAACTCTGGTGTCTTCTTTGGTATCAACTCTCCCAAAATAAATGTGAAGAGGAACAACCTGGAGCCACTTTTAATCTTGTTAATGGGACTATTATCTAAGCCTATTTAATTAGTTTAATGTTATCAACAGATATGCATGAAATGATGGGTATATTAAATGCTTCATTAGAAAAAAAGCTACGTTTGATCTTTTTGCCACTCATTTAGCTAATCATGTTTCTAAAATCAAATATTTTCATGAAATAAATATCACGGGATTTTACTTTCATAATTTATTTTTATGAGTTCGATTCCTCTGCCCCTCTCGGAGAGCCCGGCAAGCTACCGAGAGTATCTCTCCCGCACGGCAAAAGCTGGCAAGCTACCCGTGACATATTCGATATGCCAAAAATAGTAACAACAAGTCTCACAATGGAGACGTTACTGGGCCCACTCGAGCAAAATAGTTTAGGTAACATGGTTACAATAATTTAAGGGACTGATGTACAAAATTACTGTACCCTACCATAAACAATGTTTTCTTGGTTAAGGTTTATTATCGTATTATTCTTGCATGTTCACATTTCCCCTCCTCAACATCAGTTCTACTTATTCATTAGTAATGTATATATAAGATATCCTAGGCTATAAGTTGATTGAATATTAATGGCAGATTTCATGCATTTGATACACATGCAGAAATATGAGTTCAAAGACAAAATACTATAGTGATTAAGACAACTGGCTTTGGAGACAGATAGTTCCAGATGAATATCCTGTTCTATCATTACCTGTATGATTTTGTGCAATTACATGAGTACAGTGAGCCCCAGTCTTCTCATCAATAAAGTCAGAATCTACTTCTATGGTTTCAGTTAGGGCATACTGCACAGTTATATAGGTTACTTGTCATTCACATTCATTCTGATATGGCTACCACAGATTATTTTTGATTAGCAGGTGCTGCAGTGACATCAGGTGTTCTTTTCCCTCCATCTTTGCCTTTCTCCCTGGTGTTAGAAGTATTTAAAGAGTTAATACAAATAAAATACTTATCCTAGTTTGTGGCATGGAGTAGTTTTTCAAAAATCTCTAGGCTTTATCATTCTTTTGCTAGAGACTAATTAAAGTCAGTCATAGAAGAAATAGTTCCCTTTAACTTAATTGAGTCCATTTTTCCAAGTCCAAACTCAGCCCTCATTGAAAGATCTGAAGAAAAACATTTCTGTAGAGATGACATGTATATCATCTGAATTATCAAAAGAACATGGTGACATTGAGATCCTATGGTCTTCATTTCACAGACAGGGCCATATGGACTTTGAAAATTGTCACACTTACCATAGGTACACACCTACGGTGTACAGCAAAAAAAAAAAAAAAAGGAAGAAAAAGGCATCAGATGTGTGTGGCCTGATGACTGCAGGTTAAGGGTTCACTCAGCTTATTCCTCATAAATCACCTTAGGATGCAACTATTTTAGCATGTTTTCTACAGCAACCAGCTTTATATTTAAAAAAATTTTATTTTAATGAATCACCATGAGACCATGAGACCAGTTATAGACTTACAAGCTTGCATGATTACGTTTCAGTAATACAATGTTCGAGTATCCATCCCTCCACCTATATCCATTCTCCATCACCAATGTTTCCAGTATCCCTCCCCCACCCCCACCCCTTCCCACCCTCTGCCCCCCACCCCTGGCCTCTGTGGCAGGCACATTCCCTCTTACTCTCTAACTCCTTCTCAGTGTTTTACAATACAGGTGCTGAGCGGCCATTATGTTAGGTCCATAATCTACTTTTGGAACGCATCTACCATCCTGAGCAAGTCCTCCAACCATCATTTACTTAGTGGTCCCTTCTCTTTCCCAGGTGCCCTTTCCCCCAGCACAAAAGATCAGCTTCCAAGCTGTGGAATGATCCTCCTGGCTCTTATCTCTACTATCCTTAGGTTTTAGTCTCCTTATATGTTACTTTATATTCCACATATGAGTGCAGTCATTCTATGCCAGTTCCTCTCTTTCTGACTCATTTCACTTAGCATAATACTCTCCTTGTCTATCTACTTGTAAGCAAATTTCATGATTTCATCTTTTCTAACAGCTGCATAGTATTTCATTGTATAGATATACCAAAGTTTCTTTAGCCAGTCATCTGTTCTTGGGGGTTTGAATTTTTTCCAGATTCTGGCTATTGTAAATAGTTACCAGCTTTATCTTTAATAGAGTGGAGTAGTGTTCAAAATTCTTAGAGTACTGCAAACTAATAATTAACTTTACTGTGTCAATAAATTAGCAAGTTAATATAAGTTTCTATGCTACATTTTGTCTCCTGAGAGAATTTTTTTGCCTATTACCCTTTCTTTCTTATTCCACACAGCTGCTTTATTTCTGGTCTTTATTTCCTTTCCTTGCATTGTTTGAAAAATGCCCCAACACTTTTCTTTTCCTCTGTCTATGCTTTCTCTCATTCAGAGCTAAATGCTGAGGAGTGATCATCTTCACAAGTAAAATTCTTATGCTCCATTTGGATGTGAAATTTTCTTATTTTACACAGCAGAGATTTCCCATTGACTAAGAGAAAAATTTGAGCCAATTAAAAGCAAGGATTGCTTAAATCTGGAGTTCTTATTTATTCCTTTGCAACAAGCTTTGCTATTAACTGAAAGAATTAATGCTGGACCTCAAGTCACCTACATTATAATCAAGAAGCTGTTTCAGTATTAATAGACTCTGACTCATGTAGCTAAGATGTATACTACTGAATTGTCTTATTTTAAAGAAGTAAAAGCAGCACTTAAGAAACTAACTAGAGAAAGCCCCTGAGTCATTTCAACCTATTCAAATTCTTACTTTTCATTGTCTCACTTCAAAATTCCGAAAAGAAGACTTGAATTTGGATGAATGTTCATGAGGGATAGGTTCTCCTGAAGACATAAACAATAATGCTCTAATTTTCTTAAAGAACATAATAATTAACGTACATTTTTCTGCAATGCTATATATAAAGTCTATCTTTTAAACTCAGATTCAAACGTCTCTGGAATATCTTGGATAAGTGAATAAAGAAGAAGTAAGTATCCGTAAAAGAATACCACTCAACTTTTGAAAAGAAGGCCTTGCCATTTTTAACATCCTGGATAGAAACAAAAACTA
This sequence comes from Sorex fumeus, assembly GCF_029834395.1. Taxonomy (NCBI): domain Eukaryota; kingdom Metazoa; phylum Chordata; class Mammalia; order Eulipotyphla; family Soricidae; genus Sorex; species Sorex fumeus. The sequence continues at coordinate 49,380,884 of NW_026606059.1, read as the reverse complement.
TTTTCTAAGTGAGATATGGAGACAGAGAAATACTCTTTATGTGGTATCTTTAAAAATAAGTTGTATTTGGGGCTGGAGTGACATTGCAGAGGGTAGGGTGCTTTCCTTGCACACGACAGACCCAGGTTCAGCACCCCATATTGTTCTCCAAACACTGCCAAGGAGTAATTCCTGAGAGTAGAGAGTTAAAAGTAAACCCTGAACATCTGTAGTTATGCGCCCCCCAACCAAAGTGGTTGTACTCATTGAAACAGCAAGTACAAAGGTGGTTGCCAAAGACAATTGGGTGGGAATGGGAAGATGTTTTGCAAAAGATACAAATTTTTCATTACAATTTGAGTTAAGTTCTGAGATATAATGTACAGCATAGTGAATATAGTTAATAAAACTTCACTGTATTTGGAATTTTCTGAAATATCTAAGAATTTTCACCGAAAATGTCCCCCAAGACAAGAACTATGTTAGGTGATTTATTTGTTAACTAACTTCATTTTAGTAATCACAAAATATATGAAACCATCACATTGTGTACTTTAAACATTAATAATTCAATTTACTTTCAAGGTATTTATTTATTAAAATGTTCTTTACTGAAATTTTGCTTTAGTTTAACAGTTCAGTTGAGTCTTTACATTTCTCTCCCAAGGTCACCACTCCAGTGTACTACAAAGAAACACCTTCTCCAGCACTCAGTGTTGCCAGTGCCCACATGGTGAAACGATACATAAATTTTAAAATAATTGATTGAATTTTCATTTAGGTAAGGTGTTCACAATTGTATTGAAATATATGATATTGATTTACAAAGTTACTTCACCGACAACCTCCCAACGTACCCACAACTCCCCACTGCTGTCCCTCTGTCGTCTCTAGTCTTGTTCTTCATTTTCCTCAATCCCTTACCCCTCCTCTACCTGGTAGTTAGGTTTTAATCCAGGACAAATGGTTTGTCTTTATTTGATACTAAATATAGACAATTTTGATTGTTAATTATATTTTAATTACAGAAAACAATTTCTGTAATTGTAAATTGTAAACAATTCCTGGAAACTATATTTCTACCTAAACTTAATTTCTTTCATGGTAGAGAGAGCACAATTCTTAGAACTAACATAGATTTCAGGGTTGGGTGTAAGGGGATCTGGCCTAATTTTCTCATATCATAGACAATAAATCCAAATGATTTCTCTAATGAACACAAAAAGCAGAACTGGGTGACAGAGACTAGCATATAGTAGAGCTCAACAAAGTATTTGCTGAAAATCTATTGATTGACAGAATAAGACTCATAAGCAACTTAGTTGTAAAGCAGTACAAGATTCCAGGTCTTCTGAGTGTTCTAGAGGCTTCCACTGTCTCTCTTGAAATATTATATTCTAACCCTGTTTATAGTTTTAAGGGAAAACACTATGTTCAAATTCATAATTCAGTGATAAGAAGCATCTGCACCCTTTAATTTTATTTTATTTTTTCATCAACAAAAGGAACTCAGAGTTGGAAGTCAGGGGCATCTCTTTCCACAGTATCTAGAAGAGGGAACTTTTTCACTTCTATAAAAATGACAGAGTGTATATTTCCTGTGTCCCTTTACTTATCTTCCTGAACCAGAGATGGTGAAATCTCATATCAGAGTGTCATAATTCTTTGGCTGGGTCCTGGTCCTGGAGCAGAATTGCCTGGCGATTGGACTTCTGTCCATTTTCTTATCTTGGGGCTATACTGCCTTTACAGTTAAGTGACCTCTACCTTACCTGATTAAAATCATGGATTTCTCATCAAGGGAAAGGCCCAGGCACCCTGTGCTAACCATGGTTCAGGTCTACAAAGAGAGACTCTAGTTGCTTAGCTATTTCTTCATCATGCAAGGTTGGTCATGAGATCTAGCAGAGGATCTTCTAGACAGTCTGCAGCAGAGGATGTGTGTGAGTATAGTGGGTGTAAGGATTGTTGTTTCTGATGACCTTTAATCTAGACAAGAACACCCAGGTGTCAGACAACACTATGGCATGTGTATATAGGAAGACTCACCTGGTCTCTTCCTGGACAGACTCTTTTTCCTTTAGAGGAGGAAGGCAAGAACCAGGGAGTAGATTTCTACCCATGTATCTTGATTGCCTTTGTGATTGGGGGACAATGCATTGCTTATTAGAGGTTCCATAACTAGGTTACAGTCTAAAAGGAGAAGTTTGAAGGCACTGAGCTTCAGATCTGAAATCATCAACAGTCTAGTTCCAAAGGCCTAAAATCTCAACAACAACTTCACTTCTTGATTAGAACTATATTTAACAATTCCTCTGGCAAAAGAAGAACACTTGTCACCCATGAAGAAAATTCTGGAGGCAGCCCTTTAATGATTTATTACTGGCCGTTGGACAAAGCATGCTCTTGCATAAGACTGAATGTAGATGCAGAATCTGGCTGCTCTGAGACTATGCTTCCAGTCATCCTTCTCCCAACCACCTCAGACTTAACCAGCTGCCACTGCAGCATATCTTAATTTCTACACATGAACTTCTCATTATACACATATTTCACTCCATCAGCAGAAGCTGGCTGTATCTACTTATTTTTCAATAAACAGCTTTGGTATCTCATTCCTGGAAAGCTTCTATTACCTCAGACTGAATTGACAATTCCTCCTCAATTTCTCTCAAACACCTGGATGGGATTTATCTGAATCTATTGTTCTATACTGAAACTGTCCGTGTTTCTCTGTTGGTGCATTGTCACCTCCTTTAAGGCAAGCACTAAGTTAATCATGTTTCTTGCCTTATCCCCATAAAGATTTGTTGCAGAGATCATTGAAAAAGAATAAGAATTGGAAAATAAGTTAGCAATTCACTGATTTGTATGGTAAAACTAATGTTCATGGCATTTTGGTGGGATGTATTGAGACCTTCCAACATACATATGATTTTACCACAAAGGATAGATGAAGTGGTCTGTTTTTCTTATCTTGTACATTGAAGCCCAGTTCAGGTATTTACAGGGAGAGTCCAAGTTACCTGATGGTTTTGATCATGCTGAGGCCCATTTCAACGCAGCAGTGAGCATGGTCCTGGCGGGGTTCAGGAAGTCCAGAAACACAGTAGTAACAATCCCCCAGGATCTTAATGCGAAGACAGTGATGCTCCTGGAAGGAAAAAGATGGGAAGGGATAGGACTGAATCAACAGATGTTTGTGTGCTTCAGAAAGGCAAAGGAAAGAGGAGAAGACTCTCATTTCCATGTCCTTGTACTGCACGATGGGATGAGAATTACCTAATTTTGAAATGTACAAAATGCTTCCATTGTCTTCTTAGGAATTTAGGGAAAGGCGACCTACATCAGAAATTGAAAGGCTCTTGGGCACATTGAGGTATGGAACAAAACTGTATTTTTAATATGAAACATAAATAACCATATTTATTTATTTATATTTCTTATAAATATATTTCTTATAGTTCCCAGAAGAGAACAACGCAGAGTCTCTTGCCACCATGCCTCGCTATCCTCACTGGGGCCCCATGGAGGGGGGCATGTTGAGTTTCCCTCACAGCCCCGAGCAGAGCCCTGGAAGCTGAAGATCTCTGGGATCCAGCCACAGCCAGGCTAGGACCACTCTCCACACACTCGGACAAGACTCACGCATGAAAGAACCGGCAGAGGAACCCAGGTGTGCAGGACCCAGGGTTGAGATCTCCCAGCCTGCTCGGTTCGGGACTTGACCTCCAACACCCAGAACCCCCATCTTCCAGTAGCTAGACAATTACACCCACCAACTGAAGTGTAATCTCACCAACGGCCAAGATCCAGGGACTATAAAACCAAGCTCCAGGAAGACCTCTTATTGTCTAGTTTTCACTCTCAGAGAACCCGGCAGGCTACTGAAGGTATCCTGCCTGCATATATATGCTTGACTGGGAACACCTGTAAAAGTGATTAGAGGCTGCCCCAAAAGGTTTCATCCCTCTCAGAGAGCCTGGCAAGCTACCGAGAGTATCCTGCCCACACAGCAGAGCCTGGCAAGCTACCCATGGAGTACTCGATAAGCCAAAAGCAGTAACAATGATGGTCCTCATTCCCCTGACCCTGAAAGAGCCCCTGATCTGTCATCGGGCTATACTAGCATGTGACAGAGAGAATGGACACGTTACTGCCCCCCTCAAGCAAATCGATGAACAACGGGATGATAATGATAGTGATAGTGATATTTCTTTATTAGTACCTGGCTCTGCCACATACTAGCTTTCAGATATGAACATGTGACACGTGGAAGAAAAGCTATGGTACAGAGTTCACAACTGAACCCTGTCTTCTTTTGTTGTTCTTCCTTGTCTGTGTCTCTCAAATAACCATTTTTATCTGTAACTCAACAACAAGGACTTAAAGCCAAAAATCATTTAGGAATTATTACCATTTCAACTCAATTTAAAGTCACTTCCTAACTAATGGTGACAACTGTAGAAGTTTGGTGCCTTTGTAAGATTATGTCTTGTATCATTTATATATTCATTTATTCATTCACATGTTTCTTCATTGAAAATAAAATGAACTGTGCGACTATGATAATGAATGCATTGTCCGCCAAACAAGGTTATTAGTAATAATTCCCTTAATGCACCAAATGTTAAACTGGGTTAACTCTAACAATAATATTTTAAAGCATGTGCAATTCTTTCATCTTAACTTCACAGGTAAGAAGTGAACAACACAACAGTTTGTTGGAGCTAAAATCTTTAGAACTGACAGAAAAAAATAAGACACAGAAAGAGAATATTTAGGCAGAAAAATTAAACAGAGAAAAGAGAATCGGAACTGGCTCTGGTACTTTCTCATCTGGATCAGATCTCTTGGGCCTTGCCAATATTCCTAAATGGATACAAATGCAATCTTTATAACTCTGAGAACATACATAGTCATCACATATATAGTCATTTCAAGTTATTTTTAGGAGTCTGTCATTCCTATGCATTTGTATCACAAGTGCATATACATTTGCAAAAGTGCTGTTGATAAAGTCTAATCAAAAAAGGAAGCACAAAGTCTTCAGTAGTTTTTTTCCTAAGTTCTCTGAATTGTTACAGTTTTAGTGGACTAAGAAAGTCCTTTGCTGTCATGTCCTACCAAATTTGTGAAATTTATGGAACAGCTATTAAAATTTATATATATACATATATATATGTGCATAAAGGATTGTTATATGGTTCAGTTTGGAGCGATAGCACAGCAGTAGGGTGTTTGCCTTGCGTGCAGCTGGCCTGGCCAAGCCGGGTTCAATTTCTCCACCCCCTCGTAGAGCCCGGCAAGCTACTGAGAGTATCTTGCCTGCACAGCAAAGCCTGGCAAGCTCCCCATGATGTATTCAATATGCCAAACACAGTAACAACAAGTCTCACGATGGAGATGTTACTGGGACTGCTCAAACAAATCGATGAACAACAGGAGGACATTGCTACTTGGTATTTTGCCAAGGAAATAAAGATACATCAATGAGGAAAAAAATCTACCAACTATGATTACCCCATCAGTTTATAAAAGGAAGAGAATTTTTCAGCAGCAAAAAAGTAAACAAAATCCTAAAATAAAGAAATGTTTATTCAAATAAATAAATATATAAATAAATAAATTTGTTTCACTAAATAAAACTGACATTATAAAAACATAGTAACTTGTTTGTATATATGTATACAGATATGAAAGTAGATTTTTCCATTTCATTATCACAGTTAAAACTTCCTGAGTGTGGGATTGGAGCGATAGCACAGTGGGTAGGGCATTTGCCTTGCACGCGGCCAACCTGGGTTCAATTCACAACATCCCATGTGGTCCCCTGAGCAACACCAGGAGTAATTCCTAAGTGCATGAACCAGGAGCAACCCCTGTGCATCACCGGGTGTGACCCAAAAAACAAAATTAAAAACAACCCCCCCAAAAAAGCAAACAAAAAATTCCTGAATGTTATTTGTAGAGTATTTGAATTCTGATCTAATTTATTACTGTGACTTTACAGAGAGCACTAAAGCTGAAGGCAGGTGTTGATTTCAATCAGCTACAGTATATTGCCAGTGGTCTTCCTTTTGGGACATAGTCTGGTCTGCGTGACTCAAGGTGATTGTAGTCTGAAACAGTCGGGGGATCTAGAATCTTGTTAGCAAAAGGGAGGAAGCAAAGAATATAGCTGAGAATAAAACATCTTTTGTCTAAGACAAAAACTCTTAGACAAAAATTTTTGTCTAAGACAAAAAGTCTACATTCTGGCTAAATCTTCTACCTATTTGACCCTGGAATTCTACCAAAACCAATAACATTTGAGTTTCAACTTTGGGTTTCAACTTCCCCTATGTGGCTCATATGAAAACAGCTCTGTCCTTAATAGACAACATAGTGAACAAGGCCTTTGATTACAAGGCCAGGAAATGGCTATCTCTACAGTCAACAATGCTTTCATCTTTTCACTGTTGAGACCTTTAACAATGCTAAACATTACATCTGTTCTAAGATAGAAAATAATATTAAGAGAGAAAGAAGAGAGAAAAAAATTGCTGTGATGTAGATTAGTTGGCTCAATATGCCAAAAACAGTAACAATGATGGTCCTCATTCCCCTGACCCTAAAAGAGCCCCTAATATGCCATTGGGCTACACTAGCACGTGACAGGAAGGAATGGAGACGTTTCTGGTGCCCGCTTGGGCAAATCGATGAACAATGGGGTGATAATGACAGTGATAGATTAGTTGGCTAAATGTAATGAATTGAACCTCCAGGACCAGCCACCACCATGCTGAGACCACTCTCCGCACACATGAAGGTACTGGCAGAGGGACAAAGCCACGCGGGTTCCGGGGCCGAGACCTCCAAGCCTACTCGATTTGGAGTCGAGCATCTTCCACCCAGATCCTCCAAATTCCAGTAGGCGGGGGTCACACCCACCAACTGGCCTCCTGGCGCCGTGTAATCCCATCAGCGGCCAAGACTCAGAGACTATAAAATCCAGATCCCGGAACCGCGCAGCCGCATTTGCGGCCGCGCGACATCTTATTATCTCATTCCTACTTTGGACAAACTTGCAGGCTATCCAATGTAGCCTGCCCACAGGGCAGAGTCTGGCAAACTCCCCGTGGCCTACCAAATATGCCAAATACCAGTAACAATGATGGGTCTCATTCTCCTAAAGAGCCGTGAATATAATCTCAGGGCTAGGATGAAAGAGACGTTACTGGGGCCTGCTCGAGGCAATCGACGATTAACAGGATGATGAAATGAAATGAAAATGAACCATCCATGATATACTCCAACCCCTATTCATTGCTTTTGTTTCATCCATGAAAACAGAGCTAAAAGTATTTGGTTAACATTTAGATAGAAAAAGGAAGCAGTATTTCATAAGCATCTACTATGTGCCACACTGTTAAATTCTGAGTCCAGTGAATCTCACAGATGATTTAGGAGATGAAAGATAATTAGTAAGAGGCGAAAAGGACTTCAAAACAGTATCTATAATAACTCTATCTCTTTAAACCACAGACATCATGGAAAGGTCCAGAATGGGCAGATCACATAACAAACTTTATTTAGGGACGAGATTCTTTGCAATGGTTCATTCATTGATCTTCTGAAACAAATACAGAATTATATGATGAAAATGTTCATGTTATAAGTCCAAATTTCCTAGGAACAAAAAATACAGCTGGCAACCTCCTTGAAAAAATGTGGGTCTTAATTAAGTCTTATATACATATATAATAAAATATTATGTATATGAAAATAAACTACTTATAAATAAGTATACATGCATTAAAATATACTATTGATATGTATACTTACATGTGTCTATATGATATTGTATATAGATGTAATACAAAAGGTAAAAGGTAAAGGCCCTCCCGTTGATCGTCGATTTGCTCGAGCGGGCCCAGTAACGTCTCCATTGGAGACTTTGTTGTTACTGTGTCTGGCATATCGAATACTCTCGGTAGCTTGCCGGGCTCTCCAAGAGGGGCGGAGGAATCGAACTCGGGTCGGCCATGTTGGCCGCTTGTAAGGCCAACGCCCTACCCGCTGTGCTATCTCTCCAGCCCTAATACAAATACAAATAAATATCTATATAACTCTATTTTTACATACTTATTTGCCAAGTCCTAGATGCTTTGTTACTGATCAATTTCTATGAGTTGTCATATAATTTGGCAGAAATATCCAAGCAACATTTTTGGAAAAAGCTTATATAACAGAACTTAGGTATTCTGGAAAAAATAGTGAATAGAAAAATTTAAAATAATAAAGGTGAAGAGCTTTTTTTGGGTAAAACTGATTTTTATTAAGTTAGTCATAATATTATCCTCTACTTCCTTCTCGATAGTTTTGATAAAAATGTGGGGAAAATGCAGAGAAATTATAAAACTACGTGTTTAGATTCTAGATAAATAGATGCATGCATCACATTACAAAGTTGGTTTTGTCATTGGGGAAGGCTAAGACTATGGAAATGCATACTTCCTGCATTCCTTCTACCCTTGAAATCTGAATTTGCACAATAAACAAAAGTGTTTATTTTGGAATGAGAAAAATAGCTATGAAAATGGGGGGAAAAAAGGGACCAGAATGGTAGTACATTGGGTAGGGTTCTTGCCTTGCATGTGACCATCTGAAATTTGATCCCTGGCATCATAAAAGGTTCTCCTAGTCCTGACAGGAATGATTCCTGAGTTAAAAGTCACAATAATCCCTGAACACCACCAGTGTGGCCCAAAGAACTTCCTTGCCCCCAAGAAAAAGGAAAAATGACAAAGAGAAAGATATAGAAAGCAACAACAAAAAAATACCCAAATATACTTTGTAAAAAAATTGTATTATAAATGAAATTTTTCACTGTGTTATATAATTGCAATTACAAATAATGTGCCTATACTGTCCTAGCAAATTTGAAGTTGTAGGTAAGTTTAGAATCCCTTCAGACATGCATCCTGGAAATCTAGCCTCTTTTTCCTCCTCAGAAATAGCTTTGAACTTTCATAGACATGTATATTTATATTCATGTACTATTTTTCACAATATTCAGCCATAAATTTATTACACCAAGTTTATAGATCTGAGACGTGCCTTTTTCATTCATGTATATATGTTAAAATCTATGTCAGTACAGAAAATGCTATAAGTCTCATTAATCTGTGGATCAGTTTTCTATCTTGTAGAATTTATACTTATAGCTTAGGTTGCTTCTGGTTTGTCAGCAACTTAAAACAAGGCTTAAAATGTAATGGTGCTAAATACATAATTCAAAAAGCCCTGTTATTTGGTTTACAGTTTTGAAATTCTCGTAATAGTAGACATATTCATCATTCTGAATTTGGGGTGAGGGTGGGAGACTAGGTGGGGACTAATTTCTAAAAAAAGATCAAAGAGTAGAATTTACAAAAGTTTGCCAAGGGCACCATCAAGGGTCTAAAAACACTCTGACCAGACTGAAACACAAGGGCACTGAAGAATTCAATCATGTGAAGAAGTTTAGTCAGAGGCTTTGAAGTCTTCCCTGCATTCCAATAATGTAATGAATAAACACACAATACATGACATCTATGGGGAAGATGGGCTCTTTCCAGTGTACAAGAAAATGAAAACTTAAAATAAAAAATTATGGCAAATCAGATGGATACTATTATTAAAGCCACAGAATTTTGATTCCAAAATATGTTAAAGTGGGTTACTTTTATGCCCCTTCTTCTAAAACCAAACCAAACAAGAACTATCAAAAAACTGAAGCAGAGTCTGTGACCCAATTGAATACGTTACATGATAAGTTTGGGGCAAAATCATTTCAAGTCAAATTTCCTTATTCCTAGGTGAATGGAATTGTTATCACTAGCACTGTTTCTCATACCTTTTCATAGACATCTAGAAGAGTAAATGTAGATGTACTCAGCATGGGAGGGAGGTGGAGGGAGGATGGAGGAGGAGATTGGAAGAGGGTTACTGAGCTTTAATGTACACTGACTGATTCTCAGCCAGGATGTGTGTGGACACATTTCACAGTCATTGTTTCATTCATTCTTATTTATAAAAACTGATTAAAAAAGACAAATCTGGTATTCAAAGAGAAGCTTTATACCAGTACAGCATTAAAGTTCAGTTTATACTTGAAATTGCATGAATCTAACCCTTGGGCTGTTTGTCAAGAACAGTAGAAGGTTTTGATATCTTTTGTAGGAACCCATAGCTTGCTTGCAAAGATGCTTAGAGGTCAAGAAGATGTGCCTGACTCCATTCCACCTGATTCAGAGATGCATCACTCACTGGTCCTTAGATGGAGTCATTTATTTCTTTAAAACTCAGTGATTTATTCTGCAAAATAGAAACATGTAAAGAAGCTGCCTTGTAGGTTGGCTGTAAGATTTAAATAAGGCAATTTAGGGAAAACACTCATCAGAGTACCATATGCGATGAGTTAATGGTGCCTATTTAATATCCTTTCATATGAATGCAGAATAGTCTTTTCATAACTTTAGTCCGCTGTTGTCTGTTTTGATCTTTAGTTTTAGTTTAAACCTTTCACTGAAAAAACAGTATGTAAGAATCTGTGTTGCAGATCATAATGCCCTTAGGGGGAGAGAGAGAGAGAGAGAGAGAGAGAGAGAGAGAGAGAGAGAGAGAGAGAGAGAGAGAGAGAGAGAGAGAGAAGAGAGAGAGAGAGAGAGAGAGAGAAGGTAAGTGTCTGTAATAGAGCCATAGAAGGAGGCTGGGGGACTGGGGGAGGGGCTAGCGAGAGAGAAACAGGGGTCCTGATGGTGGCAAATGTTCACTGGTGAAGGGATAGGTGTTGGATCTTTATATGACTGAAATCTGATCATGAGCACCTTTGTAACTGTATATCACGGTAACTCAACTAAAAAAATAAAAATTAAAAAAAATCTTTCTTTGAGTCTCATACACAGTAGAGGAGCTATAGCTTCCTGGGCCCACTGAGATCAATAGATTGTGGACACTCCTCTTGCTCCTTCTTCCCTTTCATGCATAGGGTAAACAAGATGAAAAGTCATGACTACAGGTCAAAGTCCACATTCCTAAAATATTGCACCATGCCTCCAAGATTTGTTTGTACTTCCCTCTTCAAGCTCATTTCTCACTACATACTCCCATGCCCTTTATACATCAGCTATCTTGAACTTCGGATGGCCTCCTGAGCGGCGGCACATTTTCATGTTTTCACACTTTCCTGCCTTTTCGTCATAACTTAGCCTAGAAGGCACTTTGTTGTCCAACACAATGTCAGAAAAGGTTATGTTCTTTCTCAAGACTTCACTTACATGTGGCATTTTCTTTTAGACAATTCTCGATCCATATCAGTCCCCCCAAAACCCAATTGCACCTTCTTTTGTCCACCAAGATTTCTACATCTAATGTCGCTTGTATCACAGTATTCTTAAATTAATAATGAATTGTCTTTTTTTTGGGGGGGGGTCATACCCAGCGATGCTCAAGCTTTGCACTCAGGAATTAGTTCTGGCGGTGCTTGGGGGACCATGTGGAATGCCGGGGATCAAACTTGGGTTGGTTGCCTGTAGGGCAAATGTCCTATCCTCTGTATTATCCTCCACTCCGAGAATTATCTTTTATTCTTTTAAAAAAACCATATGAATGAAAATTTCCTGAGTGTAGGCACTAGTTTTCGCTTTCCACATTCTTATATAGTACGTGGCAGAAGTCCTCAATAAATATTAATCGAACAACACATTTTGCAGAGCAAGCAGTTCTGGGAATATGAAAATTACTGCAAGACCATAAATTGACCTTGATCAGATCTCAATAGAGGACCATTTTTGTTTAGTCTTCGAATTTTTGAATAAAAATCTTTTGAATCACATTATGGAATACGATAGTTACCTGTTACTGGCACAAAACACTATAGAGATGATAATAAAGAGAACTGTTACACATTCTTTCTATTCAAATTCTCGGCTCTCCCGAGAAACATAACTCTGTTATTAGTAGGAGAATCATTTTCAGCCTCCTCCTTTGCTCATATTAGTTTCCTAGTTGATTGTTGTCCAGTTGCTACAAATTACCAAAGTCCTTGGCAAGTTCTTAACACCTCTTCTCCACTAACCTTTTCTCCATTGCTCCGTTCTTTTCCCTCCAGTAGCTCTACATCTCCTTTGGTTTCTTTCCACATACAGAAAAACATCTTTATTTGTGTTTTACTCATAGCGTAACTCAACTATCTTTTGCCTTCTTCACTTTGTTAATTGGTGTATAATTTATATGCAATAAAATTAACACAGTGATGTGTCATCCACAATCAAGTTATAGAACAGCCCATCGTCCCCTAAATCATCATACCTTATGCTCTGGTACAATCAACCCACTCCCTTTACTTCTGATTCTTGGAAACCACTTATGTATTTTTCTGTCCCTATAGTTTAGCCTCTTCTTGATATATAAAAAAAATAAAATAAGTAATTAGCATTTTGCTTCTATTTGCTGCACTGCTTTGAGAGTCACTGATTCTGCTGCATATGTTGGTGACTTTTTCCCAGAATAGCATTCTTTGGTATTGGTTTTCTCATTTTAAAGATTCAGCTTAAGAATCACTATCTCTTGAAGTTTCATCTGGTCCAAGGGCACGTGCCGCTTCTTTACTCCTGAATGTACCTTCATCACGGCACACTTAGTACACTGACTACCTTTTTGTTCCCCTGGCTAGACTTAACTTAATGAAGTGCGTTTCATGCTCCTAGAACTGAGTGCAGTACCTGAACAGTATTCAGATATAGGACGAATAGATCTCTTTGGAGTGAAGTAAACTTAAAGTAGGATAATTTGATGTTCTAAAAAGAAACTCCTACTTCATGGGGTATTATTTAATTCCCCTAACACCCTTATCAAGTAAATCTAGTACTAATACTCATTTTACAGAATGAGTGATTAAGTCATGTTTTCTTGCACACAAAGCTATTCTAAAATGCAGGATAATGCTGATTTTCTTCCATAACTTGAGGCTTTTGGACTAGGATATTAAATGTTAATCTTCTTTAACCTCTCTCTATTTTGGACCTGGTGAAGTAAACTAGAAAATAAAGGCAGTGTTGTCTGAACTGAAAGCTCTTAGCTTTAGGTCAACAAAAATGGTAGTGGGATGGTCCAATAATTTATGTGCTCTTGGGAACTGGCAAATTTATTCTAAATGGCTGGGGTTGGCTGGGAAACTGCAGTCAGCCATCACTGCCAGAACAGATACTGAGACCGCAGCTGGATGGCACCTTGCCAAATGTAGGGAGAAAATAATAATGAGGGAGTGGGGAGCAGATTAAAAACGACTTTGGTCTAATTGTCATTCAGCCAGCTGTCTCTCCACTGGGAAAATTAAACTGACAAACCTCCCATCAGAGACTGGTAAATAACTAACATAGGGTCTGCAGAAGGTGTGCAGGTCAACGGTCCATGCCTGGGTAAAGACTGCAGAATGTCTACCACACTGATCATAAGGCTGAATACTTCCCCACATGCAGTCTCTCACTTTTACAGAAGACTAAGAGAGAATTAAATTCAACTCACATGTGCCAGTCGATCAAATCTGGCAAAGAGCTCGTTGAGCATCCTGACCAGCTCCTGAGCAGACAAGGTCGTTGAAAGGTTGGTGAATCCTTTAACATCTGCAAAAAGAATACTGGAAAACAAGGAAGCAGTGAGGTGGGGAAGAAAGTGTAATAATATTTTAATTGGTTCTGGGAGATCTAACAACACCATCCAAATGAATCAACTATGGTCTGAGAGTTTAGTTTTCCCCGCAAGGAAGTCAAGAGGGATATCTTAATATTTAACAAACATCTCGGCAGAAACAGTTCACTCTGGAGTTCAAGAAGGACAGGGGGGTAACTAAACGCCCTTTCTTCCTGTGAGGGATGTGGAGTGTGGGCAATGCAAACAAACCCCAAATGAAATTTCTCACAGGGGCAGATCAGTTTTGTTGTGGAAATGAAAAAATGAATATTTGTGATTTTTTTTATCACAGTGAAAAACAATATACATGCCATGAACACAGAGTAGGGTAGATTATCTGTAGTCAAGGACATGCATGCATTGATTCTACTCCAAAAGACACTATTAAATTAGATAGAACTAGGCACTTTTCAAAATTATGACAGTAAGACAGGAAGATCTCGGACTGAAAAAATTAATTACCCAAAAGTGCACACATTTACTAAGGATTTCATTTAGATGAGGTCTTATTTGATGCATCTGAGTTGGGATAAAGGAAGAGTAAATTAAGAGATAGGACAGTCTTTGAAAACTTAAAAGTCAGAAAAAGTATTATCTCTGCAGTCATCATTCTCTCTGCTCTGGAGATCAATGAACTGAGGTTTAGAAAAGCAAGAAGACTTGCTCAATGTTCCACTAGTAGCACATTACAAGGTTTGAATTGTCCATGTGGATCAACTCTTCTCTGGGGCTTAGCTTGACCTATCTTGACACTATCTCAGAGACTAATAAAGGGAGAAGCACCCCTGATAAATAAAACTCCACATTTTCTTGATGGTCATGTTTGATTATCTATGAAACTGAGAGTATCTTAATAATGGTATGTAAAACTTTTTGCTATTTTTCTTAGTGTTGCATAAAATAACGCTGATTTTTACTGTCAGTTATTTTTAATGAAACAGACCAATTGGCTAGGAGGCATTCTGGACCCTTCACTTAAATTGATTACTCCTAGTGTTCAGCAGTTCCTAAATTGTCTCTATTGTGAAGTTCTTTTTAGAATGACATGGGCTGTGTTGTTTCCTAAAAATGGACAAATGTTAAAAATCTGCATCTATTTTCAAGGAATTTACACAAGCCCACCCATGGACTAATAAAAAAATCCATAGGTACCAGTTTAAAATTGCTTTAACTAATTTGTTAATGCCTTACTACTCAGTAAGTAATTAGTATATATCATGTATCTACCTGTAAATTGTGCTAGGAGAAGAGCTGAATGATAAAAGTGATGCTGAATCAATCCTCTACTTGCTTAACCTCTGTTTTGTGGGTTGGGAGACAAGAAAGATAAGATAACACATGGGGTAACTCCAAGTCACTTTACCAATTATGCAGGGGATTAGTTATTTCTAAGTGTCACAAAATGTTGATTTTAAAGGAACCTCTAGGACTTGATGGATAAAGCAAATAGAGTAATGTGTGTTCGAAGCTGAGGACATTATTATAGTGGGGTGAAAAGCAAACAAATGCATCAAGGTTCGGCAGTGGGAAGTTGTCAGAGGATAACATTGATTAGTTATTTCCATGGCAGGTGGGAAGGTGAATATTCCTTACGTGATCTAGTTCAATTACAGGTTTATTCACCTAAAACTTTCAGTAATTGTGGCAAGAACAATTTGTCTACTTATTTATTGATTCAACAGTTATTTAACTAAATACTCACAAAGAGTTGGGTACCAGAGATACAGTAGTGAGCAAACATGACCATGTCAGTCCTTTTGGAACATGCAGCCTATTGCAGAAGAAAGGAATTTCTAGAGAGCAAAAGTTATGAAAGATTCAGATGATAGTCTGTGTTCCAATACAAAATTCTCTTTAGTCTACTTTATGTACCAGTACCTGATGGACCTGGTCCCTGGCATGGTTTAATTTCCTGGTGCTACTATTAAAATTCTGCTTCCCCTTCAGGATCCTACTCGTGATAAGACTCTATGTTTATGGAGACTTCCCTGTGCACAGCTAGTCACTACTATCCTATCATTTTCCTGCCTGTGCTCCCTTCTGTTTTTATATTTATTATTTGATAACATGATCATGTGAGACAAAGAGTGATCCATCTACTAACTAATGAATTAGGAAAAAACTGCACAGAGAGTACAGCAGGTAGGGTGTTTGCCTAGCATGCAGCCCATATGGATTAAATCCCCAAAATCCCCTATGGTCTCCTAAGCACCTCCAGGAATAATTCCTGCGTTCAAAACTAAGAGTAACCCCAGGACATTGCATGTTGTAGCTAAATAACAACAACAATAGCAAAATAATTATAATAAGTAAAACTCTATGAGACAACTACCCAGCACTTTGTAGATTTCATGACATGCTTCCTGAGTTGGTCCAATGAAAATCTTTAGAATCAACTCATCCCATCTCAGCTCATGGTCACCACTGGTATCTCCTGGAAGCTTGTTTAAACTGAAATCTCAGTCCCAACCCTGATCTACTGGAACAGAATCTGCTTCCAAAAGAATTTCAAGGGGGTGGAGCGATAGCACAGTGGGTAGGGCATTTGCTTTACATGTGGCCAACTCCAGTTCAATTTCCAGCATCCCATATGGTCCCCCGAGCACCACCAGGAGTAATTCTTGAGTGCATGAGCCAGGAGTAACCCCTGTGCATAACTGGGTATGACTCAAAAAAGCAAAAAGCATCCAATTGGTTTACATGCATATTTATGATGGAGAAGTCCCAGCAATGCATAAATTATAATTATGCAAGAGAAGTTTCATGAACATTAAGTCTAAGAACAAAAAGCCAGCTACACATAGTAGTTATTATACCCATAGGAGTTGGCCTTACAGTTGGGCTTTTTGATTACTGGTATGAAATGGTAATATTATAAGATAATTATGCTGAAGAAACCATATTCATGTTCAAGACTAATATGGTTATATAAGTCATTTCATTTAAAAAAAACAACAAGAGAAGCTATCCAAAGTTCATTCTGCAAATTGAGTCCTTGAGGAAACTGAACATGAAACATGGAACATGGAACTATGTGAGTTCTTCTTCCTAATTACACAGTGGGGGAAAAATTTATTTAACCCCTCTGAGCTCTCATTTTTTGGATAACAAACCAGAGGTGATGAAAGGTATTTTGTGGGGTTGTCTTTAAAAGATCATATATAAATCAAAGCATACAATTCATTGAGTATGGTAGATAAGACTGTGAATATTTAGGGAAAACAAAATGTTTAATAAATTGCACTAGAGAAAGGTTGGGAAAGACAGCAAACTCTTTAGGACCCTTCAACTACATCTTGCTTGTATGTGAAACTCTAGTTTGTTGGGTGAATGTGGTGATTTCATATGTTGCCAGGAAGGGTTGGCAGAAGTAAGGAGCTAGTCAAAAATGTGGGTGAGTGAATAAATCTCTGAAAGTGAGGGTTTTTCTGATGCTTGAGAAAAATTTACTAAAACTCTTCTGATAAATCCAAACAGTAATATGAGCAAATATGCAAATGTGGGTGGGTGGGGGGGTCACATGCTTGAGTAGAAGAAAGAGCTCTGGAAGAAAAGTTGCCTGTTCACTTAAACCCCAGTCTCCATGTAGTACCACATGTAATACATGTATGTTGCTGTTAGAAAAGATGAAGTTATGAAATTTACATACAAGTGGTACTACATGGAAAGTATCATGTTAAGCGAAATGAGTCAGAAAGAGCGGGATAGACACAGAAAGATTGCATTCATCTGGGGAACATAAAGCAACAAAAAGGGAGATTAACACCCAGGAATGGCTGAGATTAGTACCAGGAATTTTGCTCCATGAATGGAAGGCCAGCCACAGGCTCTAGATGAAAGGAAGCTCAGATAGAGAAGAGAGTACCAAATGAAGGGTGTTGTGAGGGCCCTCCCAGGGTGGGAGAAGCATGCTAAAAGTAGTCGATAGACCAAACATGATTGCCACTCAAAGCCTCTCTTGCAAAACACAGTACCCAAAAGAAGAGAGAGAGAACAAGGGGGAATACCCTGCCACAGAGGCAGGATGGGACGGGGGGGGGAATGAGGGTTGGGGGGGGGATGCTTGGACCCGTGGGGATGGATGACGGGCACTGGTGGAGGGATGGGCACTTGATCATTGTATAACTGAAACCCAAGCACAAAATTTGTAAGCCTATAACTGTACCTCATGGTTTTTCACTAATAGGGAAAAAAAAAAACCCAGTCTCCCTGTTACATAGAAAGGCTGCTAAATCATGTCTAGTTAGGGCCTTATGTCTCATCAAGAGAATATGAGTAAAAAAATCACACATGTCACTTCAGGGGCCAGGTGGTAAAGAAGATGTGCCTTTCCCTAACACTTTATCTTTTAAGAATGTTGAGGTCTTTTAAGAATGTTCAGAGAATGGTACAGTTCTGAAATGCAGGAGGTTTGTTCCTGTGTCACCAGGAATGTTAGCAGTGAGTTGTTGTGCGAAATTTACTAAATTTAAATAATCAATACTGAAAGACTATTTGTTAGAGCAGATTGCAATAACCTACCACAAAAAGATCTTAAATATATAGGGAAAAAGTGGCAGAGAAATAGAATTGGAGTGATTGGACAGGAATTTCAGATGGCTTCCAGTAAAAAAAAAAAAAGAGTGTGGTCAGACAGATGTCCAGAATTAATCTGATGATCTCTAAGACCTATATAACAAAAGCCAACTTGAGAGTCCAAGTGCTTTGTTCATTATAGATAGACCAGTTTTTGGGTCTTAGAACCAAAAAGGTGAACTAATCCAGTTCAAATTCATCGGGTAGCGTGGCCCATATAATACAGCTTACAATGAGAACCATGAATCAGAGCCCTGATCACTGACTGCCAACCTACTGGGGGGCATTAATGCCTTCAAGTGTGGCACCGCTTCCATTCTCTCTGCAAGAAACAATGAGCAGTATGAGATAGAACAATGTTAGAATTTCATAGCAGACTATAAAATTTACGGAAGCCACACAAAAACAACAACAACAACAAAAAGCAATAAGGAAAGAACACACCAGGTGGTTTTACATGAAGAGAGTGACAAGACTGGAAATGATTTCAAAACTGTTCCCTACGCTGCTGTGGGTGGTCAATGGGAGCATAACAGCCACTCTTTGTTCTTAGACGTGAGTTTAGGTCTATCTTCCTCAGCTGTTTTCTTGTTGGGTTTTATTTTTAACACCAGTAGTCTTGCAGTGGGCTGGAGAGTTCCCGGCACCTCTTGTGGACTGGAGTTTATCTGCCCAATGCCAGCAGAAGCAGTGGGCATCTTGCCGTGGCTACCTCTGTAAATAGCTGCAGGGAGGTCTGGTGCAGATCTGAGTTTCTCTGTGTATTCTTATCCAATTATGAATGGTTAGCTTCTCCCCATG
Organism: Sorex fumeus; assembly: GCF_029834395.1. Lineage (NCBI taxonomy): Eukaryota > Metazoa > Chordata > Mammalia > Eulipotyphla > Soricidae > Sorex > Sorex fumeus. Next base: position 49,361,813 of record NW_026606059.1, on the reverse strand, counting down.
CTGGAGACACTGAGAAATGTACGGAAGAAAACTCAGTTTTAATTTATGGTGTTGAGACCTTCTGAAAAGAGGTCTTGAGCAAATAAATCAGTTTTGTGATTTAGTGGGTATATGTAAGGGAACAGAATAACCTAAGAATTAATTTTCTCAACTAAGATAAGTACTAAATAAAAGAACATATGGCTTACTAAATTCAAGATAACCAAATGGTCAGACATTTCTTTTTTTTTTAATGAGAGTTATGACGACATGTATATTTATATTTGTATATATATCTATATATGGTAGCACTGCACTGTAGCACTGTCCACCCGTTGTTTGTTGATTTGCTTGAGTAGGCACCAGTAACATCTCCATTGTGAGACTTGTTGTTGCTGATTTTATCATATCAAATACATAAGGTACTGTATGAATTTTTATGAAACCTATCTGTGAGCATGCTGTTATAATTTAGAACTGGTATTGGTGAACTTTCATTACCTATGAGAACCATATGAAGATCTGGAGTGTAATGTTAGTAGCTCTTTTCCAAAACATTGTTTTGCAAAATCAAGCATCTAAACTGGCATAGCTCAATTCTTGGATGAGAATGACCTATACTGAAGTACCTTCTACAGGATATTTTAGAATAATGCTGTTGGATGAACTTTGGTTTCAAATGAATGTTCAGGCAAAGAACACCTAGAGATGTTGAAAAGCTGATATTTTCTCCTGAAAGTTATAATTTTCTCTTGTCAGAGTTGGGAAGAATGGATTCAGAGAGTACGTAGGTTCTTCATAGAGGTGTTCAATGTACCTAAGTTTCTCCTCTGTGTGATAAATCTACACTCTATGATATTGGTAAGAGGGATATCACAGTTCTACTGTACAAATTGAAAATGTTAGATATTTTTTCTCCAATAACTTCAAGTGAGTGACTAGGTTTAGCCAGAGACATGGGCTTCAGGTGGTAATTTGAGATGCAAAAGGCAAGGCTTAAGAGACATCATAAACAAGGAAGAGGTTTAGAATTTAGAATTGGGATTCTAAATCTGTTCGTTTTACCAAGTTAACATCTTGTGATTTTTAGCATGTACTTTATTTTAAGCTAAGTGCTAGGTACAAGAGGTCAATGATGATTATATTGATGCTATTATGAATGAATGTATGCATCTTGTATGTATGTATATAGGAGTTGATGACTCGGTGGGTGAGTGAATGGCTGAACGTATGAGTGTGTGAATGATCAGATGGTAAATACACAAATGGATGAATGAATGAATATGTATATGAATAGATGGATGCCAAAGTACATAAAAGATTAAGTGGACATATGGGTGTATAAAATATGTCTGATGAGAAAACAAAATGTTTCAGTCATTTTTTTCTGTTGTTTTGGAGAAACTTATCAGAAAAAATGAGGAGTACACCCATGCATAAGACTTTTGGATTATTTTTTCATTCATAGTATAAAAGGCTTTTGCTTTTCATACTCAAAAACGTAAAGGTAAGCAAACCTACCACAGTGGACCAAAGGAGCAAGTTTTCCAGCAAATAGAATTGCATTTATTCACCAATATTTAGACTCAATTTTTGATAATCACAAGTGAAGTAATGAACCAAAAGAAGAAAGGCAATGCCATTTAGGTATTAACAAAAAGTCATAGCTATGAGATGTGAACTAGTCAAGCCCACAGATCCTATGGATAAATAGGGTCCTGAGGGGGACACATATTTCTCACCTGACATTTTCATAGCGATGGATGTATATCCGATGGAACTGATGCTGCAGGTGCTCATCTTCAACATTGGTCATATCATTGATCATTTCCAGTACAACAAACCGTGGGAGCACAGAGAGTACAAGTCGCTCCTGGAATAAAGCAATTGAAGGTGGACAGTCATATTAGTCTAGCCTTTACGCCTAGCTGGGTGGGTGGATGGAATAAAATTAATTGGGTTCTTTGCTGAACTTCTGAAAGAACTGCTATTTTCATACTCCTATGTAAATGGATAATATATGTTGAGTACTTGTTATGTGCCAGACACTATGCTTGACATTGTGCATAAAGAGGTTAACAAGATTGATTGATGTGGACCTTACAATTGTGGAGCTTACATTCTAACAGGGAACAAAAATACTAAAATTTACACATCCAGACTTACAAAGCATGACAAGTGTGATGTAGAAACAGCTATGATGAGTGAGTATAATGGTTAATGACTTGATTCAAATCAGGGATTTAGAATGACCTTTCTAGGAACTGAGACTTAAATGCCAAACATTTCAAAGCATCCAGCTTTCAGTGCAGAGAGCTCCAGAAAGAGGAAACAGCACATACAAATCGGTCCAGTAACAGAAATGGGCAATAGTGTGGCTGGAGGGTGGTAGCAAGAAAGGAAGTCAGAGGTATAGCTAGATATTGCAAACCTGTGTAATATCTTAGCATTTTATTCCAAATACCACACTTGGTACTAAGTGGAGAATTGATATAGGCTATTTTACATTTTAAAATATCTCCTAGCCTAGCGGAGAATGGATAATGAGGAAGGAACTTGGGGGTTGGAAGACCCCTCAGGAAGCTCTGACAGAGGCTCTCTATCACAGAGTATAGGGTAGAGCATATTTCTAGGATTGGACACCAGCCAACTGAGGAGAACAAGGCAAATATCCTGAAAAGGACTGCAGCACTTGACAGGATGCTGTCATTCACCCAACAATATCTTGGAAACTAGCCAAGAATTTATGCTCATCATTATTTATGGATGTTAAGCCTATTTGCCATTCATTCTTTCACGTATTCCTCTCAAAAGCCTGAAAACCAGCAGATACAAATAATAATCTTCATTAAATGGCAGATTGAGTCTAAGATTAAATTACTTGCAAGACCTGAACAGTTACCAAATGACAGTGCCAGAAAGCAACATATTATTCCTTGACAAATTTCCTGGTGTGATGGGAAGTTTCCTGGAATTAGAATCTGACTGAGGTTTTGAATCCCATTTTTATCTTTTAATAGTAATGAAGCATTAGGCCTAAACTCTCAGCTCTCTGCTTCAGTGCCCTCATTTGGCAAATGGCAACCATATCATTGACTCTAGAGTATTGATGTCAGACTTCGATAAAATAAAAATATGTGAAGGTTAGCATGAATTACATCATGTCTCCTATTTCCCCTATTTTACCCTGGTCTCATGTAAAAGGATTTATTAATGAAGTGTCCATTGAGTTTTATGGGATGAAAATTTCCTCTTTTGAGAACTGTACTGTCATGGGCCTGAGAGGTATGATTCTGGCAAAAGCCCTTCATCGGGCTTACTGTGTGTTCATTAATACTATTTGTTAACTTTCCAGGTACTTGTGACCTTTTTCACAAAACTGCTTCTGGATGGGAGCAAAGCTAAATCATGGTGCTGAGCAGCACCTGGTGCTTGTACATAGTCAACACATAAATATTCTCTAAACACATGTCCGAATACAAAAAAGGCAGAAGGCCTAGAATAGAATCTTCAACAATTATCAGCTCAATACATTGTTTAAATGGTAATGAACTTTCAAGTCAGAAAGTTGCTTTTACGGGAGACTTAAATGAAACATTTTCTAGCAAAATTCTCCAGCCCCGCCCCCCCGCCAGTGTTTTAATGGCGACTACCCCAGCTTCTCCTTTGCGTCACCATTTTTCTATCAGCTGATGGGAGTTTGTCTGGAATCTGCTTATAAAAGCCGGTTTTCAACACTTTTGTTTCCCTCAGATTTGTTCCCTGCTTGAGAAACATCATTCAAATCCCCCAAAAACACAATCTGAAAGAAAACGGGGGAAGGTTTGCCCTTAATGCAATTCCCAACTCCTGCTGAGGCACAATATATGATTTTCCGGCTTTTGAGATCAGAAGCACAAGACTCTCCTGGAGCCAGACTGTGGTCCAGGATGACCTTTGTGCACACATTCAGCAGATCTTTTTTTTCTCCCTGAACTCCTTCCATTTTCATGAAGAAAAAATCCTGGGTTGATTCAAAGTGCACCAGAGACTCCTTTCTTGATTTCTCTCTCATCTCACATAACAGCCCCTATTCATGTCATCACACTTGTTTCCTGGGCATTAACTGCTACAGTCTGCCCCAAAGGGAAGTCAAGGTGAAAGCAGTGAGGGATTAAGGATATTTATCTTATGCAAATGCTTATAGTGGGAAAGAGAGGGAAGCAGAGCAGCCCTCCCCACAGGCAGAGCTTACTCACAGCAGGGTTTCTGCACAGCCAGGCCTGAGGGAGAATTCTGGCTCAGGCACTAACAAGTGGAGAGTCCCCATGAACTACTTTAACTGCAAGGAAGGCCCAGGCAAATGTAGGAGACATATTCCGGGGTTACTGATCATTCATGATATAGTATGCCAAAGTTTTTGCATCCAGTCACTGTCACTGTCATTGTCCTCCCGTTGTTCATTGATTCGTTCGAGCAGGCCCAGTTACATTGTGAGACTTGTTGTTACTGTGTTTGGCATATCGAATATGTCACGGGTAGCTTGCCAGGCTTTGCCGTGCGGGCGAGATACTCTTGGTAGCTTGCCAAGCTCTCCAAGAGGGGGAGAGGAATTAAACTCGGGTTGAGCAGATCGGCAAGGCAAATGCCCTACTCACTGTGCTATCGCTTCAGCCCCTAGCATCCAGTAATGAAATGAAACCTCAGGAAATGGAATTACTACTGTCATCTAGTGAAATGTACTGAAATTCAGGGAAATAGGAGAAAGCAGTACATTGAAAGTCATGAACTTATGAAGTGCACAGTGAAGACTCAAATTCATGATCTACCAAAGTAATTCAGCTATGTATGCATCTCCCCACCATGTGGAGAAGATGCTGAAGGGCAGACAGGCAGAGGTGGGGCCGTGACAATAATTTGGGGGAGGGACTAGAGAAGGTGTCTTCTCTTATGTGTCAATGTAGCTCAAAGACATGAATGCTGAATCCTTTTGGGAGTTGCAGAAACTGAGGCCTGAGCAGATTCTCCCTGGCACTGGTGGGTCCCCTCAGGAAAGGAGAAGCTGAACAAAAGTCTAATAGGAACATGCATGAATCACAATATTAAAGTTCTTCTCTGGTGGCAATACCTTGATTAACTTTTATTTATGCAGAGAACTCCAGACTAAGTCGATTTAGAGCATTATCCATAAATAACCACATCCCAAAAGCTATTCTCTCCTCTGGAGAAGTTAGTGTCCTCTCTTCAATGCATTACCTCCTTCTCTTTCCTCTTATTCCAAAAATAAAACCATTTTCCTCCACCACTGATTTCTTCCTGTAAAGATGAGATGAATTTTCTGTGGGCGTAGTTCGAGAACCTGGGAAACCTGGACAGATGTTAGGACTGATTTTCCCTTTCCTGCAAAGCGATTGTGAGCCACACAGCAGAGCAGCAGAGGCAGAAATCCAACTCAACATGGCTCAAACAAAACCAAACCTACTGTACTATATACTTATAAGCATATATGTGTATACATATATATATATGTGTGTGTGTGATATACTTATGATACAAACCCCATCAGCCCATCAGCTGGAAGGATAGCACAGTGGGTAGGGCGTTTGCCTTGCACGCGGCCAGCCCAGTTTGATTCCTCCATCCCTCTCTTCCGCCTGCACGGCAGAGCCTGGCAAGCTCCCCGTGGCACATTCTATATGCCAAAGACAGTAACAAGAAGACTCACAATGGGCACAATACTGGTGACCGCTCAAGCAAATCGATGAACAAGAGGACAGTGCTACAGTGCTACAAACCCCATGATAAGTATGTCACTGTTACTCTGTTACTGTCCTCCCATTGTTCATCGATTTGCTGAGCAGGCCCAGTAACATTGTGAGACTTGTTACTGTGTTTGGCATATCAAATACATCACGTGTAGCTTGCTAGGCTTTGGCATGCGGGAGAGGTACTCTCAGTAGCTTGCTGGGCTCTCTGAGAGGGGCTGAGGCATCATCCTTGGGTTGGCCATATTGGCTGTGTGCAAAGCAAACGCCCTACCCACTGTGCTATCACTCCAGCCCTGTTGTTCATGTTTTTGGCGTATTGAATACGGGTAGCTTGCCAGGCTCTGCTGTGCGGGCGATATTCTCGGTAGAGGGACGGAGGAATCGAACTGGGCTCAGCCCAGGGTGGCTGCGTACAAGGCAAGCGCCCTACCCGCTCTGCTATCGCTCCAGCCATGATGAGTATATATATATATATATATATGTATATATATATTTGTATGTATGTATGTATACTTATCATAAATATTATGTATTCATAAGTATACCAATAAGGCCCAAAGACCCGTGATAATGCTTTCCTCTAAATTTGTGTTTATGTTTTTCTTACAGTTTAGCTTCCTCCTTATCTCTTACTTCTCTGTTGCTGACAACTTTAGGTGATTATACCTTATATCATTGGGCATTTTTGTAACTTATTCATTTAGTTCAAGATATATATATATATATGCATAACTGCTCTGCTTGGGAGAAATACATATTTCTACCTAAGATTTATGGAGAGGAGTGATAATAAAACCAGGTCCATTACTAACATGACCATTAAGAAGGCAATTAGTTGAATGCAGATCAGAGGAAGTCCCAGATTTGTGGGGGATATAGTGTCAGAAAACCAATATGCACACGGTACATTCGCAACACATATTTGTGGGAAGAACAAATACGTACTAGAGAAATATTTGCCCCAAGAGAGTCTAGTTTTGAGAGATCAGGCATGGAGATCAGGGACCCTGAAGTGAAGGTGAGCATGTGGGTGGCAATGGAGAATATATATATATATATATATATATATATATATATATATATATATGTATCTTAACCTCTGAGCACTATTGTTCCCTCTTCTATAACCTTGAGGTGATGATAAGAGCTCTGGAGGTGATGATAAAATCAAAGGTTAAATGAGTTCCTATTTTCAAAGAATTAGTGTCTGGCACACTGTAACCACAGCCCAAATGTTTGTTACATTCACTGGCAAACAGTCTATTTTAAGCATGGTTTTAGAACTCTAATTGCATATTGTTACTAAAACTTAAAGATTTTAGAGCAGGGGCATTGTATAAGAAATAGAGGGCAGATGAATAGACAAAATATGTGGAGGCAACTATGCAACACAGTGAAAAACCTCCAGCCACACTTTATTAACTGAAAAAATGGGGGGACAAATTTTACTATCAAAATCTAGATGTCAACATTGAGCCTTTTGTTTCTTTATTTCTTTACAAGGCAATGCTTTTGTTTCAACAGATGACAACCCCACCGAGAAACTTTGGGTCCCGTTAAGTTCTTGTCAGGAGTCAAATTCATCCACCCGATTTGGCTCTCAGATCGTTAGAGTCTCACAACCCTCCAAATTTCAGCCCTAAGCCATTGCCAAACTGATTTCAGCTGAAAGTCACAAGGAAATTCGAGGAGCCAGCGCCAGAGGACCTGCAGCAAAGGCCTCTTGCTCCTTTAACATATCATGAGGTCACAGAAAGTATATTCCTTATACCCCTCTTTTACAGGTTGTGGATTGGACAATGCCAAGACTCCATATTTTTAATTAACAGTTCTTAACTTTTACCCTTTCCTTGGAATTTACAGGTGCCTCAGTTCCTGAAGAAGGAAGAAATGAGTTTTGGCAGGAATGCCTTTTCATTTCTCTCTAGGATATCCATTTGTATTGGAGATCACACAACTGTCTCTCTCTCACTCACTCCACAATGCTCTCTCCAACTCTCTCCGCAGCTCTCTCCACCTCTCTAACTCTCTCCACTACTCTCTTGGACTTTATCTTTTTCTCTCCTCCAGCCCTCTTGTCTCTCACTCTGGCTGCAGCAACCACCTCAACCACCTCTTCTCTAGCCCCGCACCCCCTTCTCCAGACTCCCCAGCCCAATTAACATGTTTCTCAAGCCTTCCTGACCACCTGCATCCCACATGGGCAAAACAGCACTTAAAATGTATTTCTCTTCTCCTTAGACCAGTAACTTAATTAACATCTTAATTCTACATCCTAATATTTGCCATTCTGTATGGACAATAATAATAGGCACATTTAGGCTTGGAGGACGACTCTCCAGGGGACATATCGCCACAGACTCAAACTACAGTGCTCAGGCTGGATTAATTATGCCTAACCCCAGCAGGGTCTGTATCTAGTTATTACTTTTTGATCATGGCAGAATTTGTCCATGACCTCACTCTTAACTTATGGTTAAGTATTATGGCACTTTAGCCTAGCCCATTATTTAGTTATTTATTTATTTAAAATTTTATTGAATCACCATGATTTAATTACAAGCTTTCATGTTTGGGTTACAATCACACAATGATCAAACACTGGTCCCTCCCTCCACCAGTGCACATTCTCCACCATCAATATCCCCAGTATACCGCCCCCCCATTCCCACCCTCCCCCTGCCTCCATGGCAGACAATATTCCTCATACTCCCTCTCTCTACTTTTGGGCATTATGGTTTGCAATACAGACACTGAGAGGTGAGAGGTTATCATATTTAGTCCTTTATCTACTTTCTGCACACATCTCCCATCCCAACCGGTTCTTCAAGCCATCATTTCCTTAGTGATCCCTTCTCTATTCCAGCTGCCTTTTATCCTTTGCTCATGAGGCAGGCTTCCAGCTATGGAGCAATCTATCTGTCCCGTGTATCTACTATCCTTAGGTGTCAGCCTCATGTTATGTTGTTTTATACTCCACAAATGAGTGCAGTCCTTCTTTGTCTGTCTCTTTCTTTCTGACTCATTTCACTTAGCATGATACTCTCTATGTCTATCCATTTATAAGCAAAGTTCATGACTTCATCTCTCCTGACAGCTGCATAGCATTCCACTGTGTAGATGTACCAAAATTTCTTTAACCAGTCATTTGTTCTAGGGCACTTGGGTTGTTTCCAGATTTTGGCTATTGTGAACAGTGCTGCAATGAACATATAAGTACAGATGTCATTTCTACTGTGCTTTTTTTTGCATCCTCGGGATATATTCCCAGAAGTGGTATTGCAGGGTCAGATGGAAGCTCAATTTCTAGTTTTTGAAGGACTGTCCATGTTGTTTCCTGGAAAGGCTGGACTAGTGGGCATTCCCACCAACAGTGAAAGAGTGTCCCTTTTCCCCCACATCCACGTCAGCACTGGTTACTTTTGTTCTTTTGAATGTGTGCCAATTTATGTGGTGTGAGATGATATCTCATTGTTTTTATTCGCTTCTCGCTGATGGCTAGCAATGTGGAGCATTTTTTTTTGAGGAAACTTCTGTTCATTTCTTCTCCCCATTTTTTGATGGGGTTGAAGGTTTTTTTCTTGTACAATTCTACTAGTATCTTGTATTAGCCTGGCCCATTTTGAAGCCAGGGTAGCTCACAGCTTGCCGTGGGTCCATCCAGTCCCTTGTTGGGACTCTGCTTTTGGGGATCTAGGAAGTAAGGGCAACTGAGGCTTAAATTGAGAGACAAGATGTCCAGGAGGTAATAGTATATGGAGTCAACTAACTCCCAAGTTACAAAAGCATGTCTTTTATTTTGTGGATTGATGATTTTATTGCTTCTTTGTTCTTTAGTTTTTTTTTATTTTTTAATTTTTTATTAGTGAAACACCATGAGGTACAGTTGTAGACTTAAAAATTTTTCAATTTGCTTGGATTTCAATCATACAATGATCAAATACCCATCCCTCCACCAGTGCCCATTCTCCACCATCAATGATCCCAGTAGCCCTCCCACCCCCCAAACCCCCATCCCACCCTGCCTCTGTGACAGGACATTCCCTTTTGTTCTCTCTCTCCTTTTGGGTGTTGTGGTTTGCAAAAGAGGCATTGAGTGGCAATCATGTTTGGTCCATAGTATACTTTCAGCAAGCTTCTCCCATCCTGGGAGGATCCTCCCAACATTCTTTATTTGGTGCTCCCTTCTCTATCTGAGCTCCCTTTTCCCCTAGCACGTGTGGCTGGCCTCCAAGCCATGGAGCAAACCTCCTGATACTAATCTAGGCCCTTCTTGGGTGTTAGTCTCATATTTTGTTACTTCATGTTCCCCTGATGAATGCAATCTTTTTATGTCTAGCCCTCTCTTTCTGACTCATTTTGCTTAACATGATACTTTCCATGTAATACCACTTGTATGTAAATTTCATGACTTCATCTTTTCTAACAGTTACATAGTACTCCATTGTGTAGATGTACCAAAGTTTCCTTAACCAGTCATCTGTTCTCAGGCACTCAGGTTTTTTCCTGATTCTGGCTATTGTAAAGAGTGCTGCAATGAACAAACAAGTGCACATGTCACTTCGACTATACTTTTTTGCCTCTCTGGGATATATTCCCAGGAGTGCTATTGCTGGGTCAAATGGGAGCTCAATTTCTAATTTTTTGAGAATCATTCATACTGTTTTCCAAAAGGGCTGAACCAGTTGGCATTCCCACCAGCAGTGAAGGAGGGTCCCTTTCTCACCACATCCACGCCAGCACAGGTTGACAAAAGCATGTCTTTTTAACTGTCTTCCTGTGTCCATACAAAAAAATAATTGCTCTGAGGTAACTAACCATGCAAAAGACATTAAGGAAGAGAAAAACAATATTTACAAGTCAACAGAGTCTGATTAGGATATGATGGTAATTGACAGACTGAAGGAACAATCAACAAACCCAAGCTACCTGCAGCCAGGAAGGGCAAACCAATGTTATCCTACAAATGGGATACACTTTGTTCTTAAAATTATTCCTATTATATTTTAGATTCCTATTTATATTATATTTTAATATAATTATTCCTATTATATTTATATAATGTTACATTTACAGTAGGGCTGGAGTGATAGCACAGCGGTAGGGCATCTGCCTTGCATGCAGCCAACATGGCTGACTAATAATCGACCGGAGTTCGATTCCTCTGCCCCTCTCGGAGAGCCCGGCAAGCTACCGAGAGTATCTCGCCCACATGGCAGAGCCTGGCAAGCTACCCATGATGTATTTGATATGCCAAACACAGTAACAACAAAGTCTCCAATGGAGACGTTACTGGACCCACTCGAGCAAATCGATGAACAACGAGAGGACAGTGACAGTGACAGTTACAGTAACAGTAAAGTTTATTGTACTCATGTACAGAAAATTACTGTGCCAACTACCTTCAGAATCTCTGACACTCCATCACCATGGAATTTGTTTATTTTAACAAGTCCAGCAGCAGTGGAGTAGAGGCATGTGAGTGGAAGTTACTGTACCAGGTGCAAGATACAGAGGTCTCCCTTGTTTGAAGAGAATTTAAAATAATAATAAGAGAGTTAAAAGTTGTCCTACTCTTCATCATCACATTCATTGGTGAAATACTTTCTTATGTAGACTTAATAAAGAACTTGTCATACCAAGGCATAGTCCTGCCACCAATTATTAGCACTTATAGGTAGAATGTTATGCAATGCATGCCTTTGCTGTCAGTATTACCTTTACTATGTCTTAGCACATCCTTGGTAACCTTTAATTGAAGGCCTAACATTGTGAAATAGAAAAAAGAAGACACTTTTGCTTTGAGCAATAAAGTGATACACCAAAAGGCAAAATGACACTCAGGCAAGATGTTATGCTCTCCTGAAAGGAATTTAGTCAAATGTGAGGAATAAAGAGAACATTTTCTGAGTCCAGATGACATTAGGCACTGAATTTTCTGCTAAGCAGTTCTTCTCAGGGGTAAAAAAAATCTTTTTTAAAAGCTCTTCTTATGGCTTGAGAATTTCAAAGTCTTTTTTAGAGAGTGCTAAAAGGTTCTTTCACACTAGCTTTGCTACTTTTCTCAGACAGAAAACACTACTAAGCATTGTGCCATTTTCAATAAAAGGACATTGATATATAGGTTAGAAAACATCATTCAGAAAACCAAATTTGAGTTTTGTTTGCAGGCACTGACTAATTGTTTGATTTTGGCAAGTTACTTAACCAGCAGGCCAGTCTGTTTCACAGAGACACTTTGTTGAAAATTAGGTATTCCAATAGATATCAGTGTTTCTTAAGCACCATTTACTATACTATCTAACTAGTCCTTAAATTGTTATTACTACCTTTTACTTAATCTTTCTTTTATACTCACACCTTTAAATATTGGGGGCCTCCAGAGCTTAATCCTACAGCTTCTATGTATATATCTAGGCCAATGATTTTATACGTATTGTATTTGTTGATATACTCCAGATATTATGCTTCAATCTTAACCTTTCTGCTAAACTATAAACCAAAATAAACAACTGCCTACTTGACAACTCCACTTGAATGAATAATAGTAATTCAAATTCTCTTGACCCAGATTTATGTTTTGATTTCATTTTCCATTATCTACTTAAAATATCATCCTCTATCAGTGAACTGTTTCATAGCATGAGCATGGCAAGCTTATTCCTACCTTATGACTTTAGCATAATGGCAATGACACTGCTATTCTAGCCCAGAATAATCTTGATTCATTATGCAAATGAACAAAATTTTAAAAAATTTCTTAGGAAATTCTCAGGGGGTTCATATTTATACTATTGTTTTATAGTCACATAGTAAAAATGCTATGCTAATTTAAGATTAAAATTGTTCTCCCTGGTGGGCATTTACAATGAGGTTCATTGTAAATTCATTTACAACACATTTATACTGCAATGCATATGTAATATATATGTAATGTATATGTAAATGTAATGTAATGTAAGTGAACTGTGGTTCATTTACAACACATTTATACTGTAGTACTTATGTTATTTATCTTCAAGAAGAAAAAATATTTTGATCTTAGACAGTTTAAATCTGAATCCACTCTAGCTGAGGGACTGTGTTTAAAAATAAATTTATCTATCTGTAAAATAAAAAGCTTATAGATGAAAATAATAAACAACTTTTTATGGCATAATAATTATAAAATGGACAACAAAAGTTGTTGGCATGCAGTGAAGGTTCGAATATCCTCTTGTACAATGAGAGGTCAGTTAGTAGAAAATTTGATGCCCTGGTTTATATTTGATCAAATTACCAGATGTGTGATTGAGATTGTCTTAAATTATTTGATAACAATTGGTTTTACCAAATGAAAAAAAATGAAAGAAAGAAATAGCAGAGGACAGATTTATTCATCAGATTAATGAGTAAATCAGGAAAACATAATAACATCACTGTGAGCTAAATATATGGTGACTGTTTTAAGCAACTATATTATAAGGTTGTTATAAGGCAAAAGATAGTTTATATACAAAAATTACAGCTATAAGAAAACAAGGCAATTGATTAGGATATATGACTAGGGAAGATAATTAACATTTTTTGAGCACTTAATTGTGTCTGACAAGTATTAAAGTCTCTCCTAATTTATCCTCACAGCTACAAGATGGAGCATAGAGCTTATTTTTGGCTAAGACAAAATCAATCCAGGACTTATTATACCATGCAAGGGCATACACAGACTGTGTATCATTGTTCATTTCACAGATGAGTATGTTGGCTAAAAAGTGAAAAATTCAGAAAAAAATTCTAATTACTGAAAGAGGCAGATAGCCAATCTTGGATGGTAAATCTGTCACAAAAAGTCAGTGTTCTTTCTAATTTTATTGATAATATGTGGATGGCAAGTACTTCCAAAGCTTTCTCTCTGTCTAAAGAAAGCAATACCCTCTCATTATGTTTGCCTTTTGATGGCTTCTCTATCTCCTCCATCTCCTTGCTGTCTTTAAGATTGGTGGTGGATACTGTCTTAAAAGGACAGATACCCTGCTCCTGGCATGCTTCCTCTTGGGTCCTGGGTTCTGAAGAATCAGAAAACTGAAAGCAGAATTACCCACAAACCAAAGGCTGTAGACAAAAGGACTAGCGAGGTCTAAGATTTAGTTGGATGGATATAAGTGGAGGGTAGCTGACATGTATGATCTATGGTCTAGCCTACTATGCCTAGTGCAGTTTTGTTTAGAACTTGAGTACATGAAATTAAATTGAAGGAATCATATACAGCATTAAAAAAATAAAAAAACCAGAAAATATTGGAATCCAATGACTATAGAGGTACTGGTTCATGTATAGCTTACTTTACATATATACACATATATATATGTATACTTGATCAACAAGTAAAATGAGCTTCTTACTGAGTGTGGCAGTTGAAAAGGAAAAAAAATGAGTACTACTTTCTGAATTAAATATCTGAAAAGTTAATGATTAATTTACCCTAAATTCTGAGCTCTGCATATGATTTTTATCAATTGTATGTACTGCGAAATTTAGAATGTAGGAATTATACAGAGGTGATTTTTTTCTGTAAAAGTCTGCCTTTTCTTGCAGGTAACCACAGGAATGGAGATAATGAATTTTTAAATAGCAATATTCCAGTGTTGAATGACAAGTAATATAGCTGTCCAATGGTGACCTGTACCTATGTTTCACTAGGGTGGATCTAGAAGGCAGCTTTAGCTTTAGAGCTAACTACTGGCAGTAGGAGCTCCCTGGTCCTTAGTCTTCACATTGAATGGAAGCTGGTACAAATCCAGAAGAGAAACATTGATGACTTAAGAGTGTATTTATTCCACCTCAAAGCCCAAGACACAGTCCTCTTATTTAATGACGATTGGTGTCAGAAAGGCGTTTTAAAATTCCATCAACACTCCAAACATTTCTAAGGTTTATCAGACCCTCAGAAATTACCTGCCCCTTGGAGGTTCTCCTAACTCTATATTTGTATATGCCGTGCCCCATGTCTCTCTACTATTCTTTTACTTATCAGAAAAGGATGTATTTCCGGCTCTATCGGATCATTCAATTCAATTTTCTTAAACAAATAGCAGTCATACCTGATGATTACAAGGCTTGAAAAAGTATTCCAAAGTGCTGTATAAGACAGCTATCTTAAGAACACACAGCTAGGGAGGAATGCAGATACAGGAATCTCATGATTATTTAATTCAATAAGCTCTGTGAAGGAATCAGAAAACTGGCACCTTGGGAATCTAGGAATAACATAGTAGTGGGCAGGGGGTCTTGGTACTTATTCCTCAGTCACATGCACATTTACATGCAGTATGTCACACAAAGATTCAGTGAAGATGGTGGGGCTATTCCAATTAAATAGATAAAAAACCAGAAGCATGTCAAGTTTCATTCTTGGCCCAAGTTTATGCAATGAAAAAGGCACAAAGCTGACAGTCAGAAGCTGTTCTCTCTAACTCCATTGTTAATATAACAGTTCAATCACCTGAAAATGCAAAAGGAATTTTTTTACTTTAAGGCACTTTCCTTGCATGTGGATCACCCCAATTGGGTCTCTGGAATCTCAGTGGTCCTCTGAGGAGATCAGAGACAGTAACAACTCCCTCCAGTACACTATCAATAGTAGTTCCTGAGTACCATAAAGTGTGGGCCAACCCCACTCCCCATGTTCTCCAGTCTCAAAACACAGAAGTTATAAATAGACTGGCTTTTGCATAGCAATTTTTATATTTCCCTCAATTCTGATAAATTTCTTTCATACCTATTATGTTACCAAGGTTAATGGGCAACAGGAATAATGTTGGAAACATCACCAAATAGTACACACTATGCTACAAAGCTTCACATCTTTTGGACAACTGCTAATCCTTGTGTGAGAAAGATTTCTACACTATGAGGCTTTTTATTATGTTCTGTTCTTAAATTTTATGGACATCTGGACAACTGTGATAGCATGTGATAGCACAATACTTGTGATAGCATGTAAGTTTTCAAAATTGCTTCCAGGTCTAAAGACAGTTGTTACTTGGGTTTTTACAGAGGGGAAGATTTCATTCCTGGACATGTGGTAGGGGAATGAACATCTCAACTCTTCCAAGGGAACAGGGAGAGTGGTCTGTCTAGGGATTCTGGGTCCTGAGGCTTAAATAAATTGAGATATCTTTTATTTTCTAAAAAGAATATCAAATTATAACTACAATATGGTATTCCTTCTTTAAGATCTGGGAAAAGTTTTATATATGAGGGAACCTGAAACTTGAAACTTCATTAGCTTTGCTCTAGTGTATTTCTGAGTAGGTAAACTATCTTTAAAAAAAAAAGATAGTTTGTGTTAGAAGGGCTGATATTTTGCCACACTTCTTAGTGTGTGGCTACATGTAGAGAGCTATAACTAGTTTTGTTTATTTTAAATATAAACATACAGCTATTCCCATGGAATAGCTGGAGCTGGAGCTGGTGCTGGAGCGATAGCACAGCGGGTAGGGCGTTCGCCTTACACGCAGCCAACATGGCCGACCCGAGTTCGATTCCTCCGCCCCTCTCGGAGAGCCCGGCAAGCTACCGAGAGTATTCGATATGCCAGACACAGTAACAACAAAGTCTCCAATGGAGACGTTACTGGGCCCGCTCGAGCAAATCGATGATCAACGGGAGGGCCTTTACTTTTACTTTACTTATTCCCATGGATGCCTGATTAAACTATGTCACAATTCATGGTCCATATCCATGTTCAGATATCATCACAGCTAATTCCTAGCTTCAATACAATAGTGATTCTAGTAATTGAAAAAAATTGATTTTTAAATGCTGTATATGCTCAGACATTGAAATTTTAAACATACTGAATTTTATGGTCTATCTTCACATCCACAGTGCTTTCATATTTATTCAATAATCTCACATTTTAATTGCAGTGGAGTATCTGTGATTTGGAGTTTGAAATACTGAAAACCAAATAAGAGTATTATTATTGTACTATTATTAGGAGATAATATGTATTCTGTTAATATTTGTCTTCATAAGCATTAGCCCATTTAAAAGAATCATGTAAGGTAGAAATTAGTGAGATTATTTTACAAGTGAAGAAGCTAAGACTACAAGAAGTAATTTTGTCAGTCTATTAATTCAGGATACTAAGCTGCATTTCCTGCTTCTGCCTCTCAATGGAACATGAGAGCAGGCCTTGAGAAAGAAACTCAGTCAATGGTGGGTGATCCAATAGCAGAGGCAGTATGGCTTGGAGACCTCAGTGGCTGCACTTCCATGACTGTGTAAATTGCTCAGGTCAGATTTTGGGCCTCTGGTGAGCCAAGACAGTCAACTGGCTGATGAGCTGAATCATCACTTTTAACCCTGATCTTTCATTGTGAGGATATAATAATTTTCTGCTCCTGAGAAGAACCCTATAAGGTGCAAAGTTCTGAAGAACAAAATCAATATAATCAATGTAATCAATGTAACTTACCTAGAAACTATGCC
The DNA here is from genome assembly GCF_029834395.1 of Sorex fumeus. NCBI lineage: Eukaryota > Metazoa > Chordata > Mammalia > Eulipotyphla > Soricidae > Sorex > Sorex fumeus. Next base: position 49,344,612 of record NW_026606059.1, on the reverse strand, counting down.
AATTATGCCAATGATACCCAAATGAATAACATTTATTATTGCAATATGCAATATGCATTCATCCATTATTTTTCTCTTTTATTATTTCATTGACAAAACCTAAATACTCTTTACAATATCAAGTGCAATCCAATTATCATTGATTTTTCTTTCTTTTTTTCACAAACAAAACATCTGCATTTCTTTCTCCTTATTCAAAATTGATTCAATCTCTGGTAGCCTGAGAATTTTGTTTGTTCATTTTTGTAAACTGTTCATGATACAAGCAAATGCTTAAGAGAGAGTAGCAATTATGCCAATGATACCAAAATGAATAACATTTAATGATTGTACAGAAGTTATTGAACACTTATTAAATGTCATTTTATTCATGAATCATATTACTTAATCCTCACAAGTCATGAGGTCTGTATATTTATTATCACTAATTCATAAAAGTGAAAACAGTGAGGCTAGGTAGTTGTCCCCAGAGCACAAAGTGAGTAAATAGCAGTTCGCAGAATTCAAATACAGGCATTAGGATCAATTACTGAGTTCTATGCAGCAAACTCTACTATAGAATGGCAACAGTATTTTCCATGTCTGTATTAACTACTATCACCTGCTACTATTTACGTGATGTATAATGCATCTAGTAAACATCAACCAAGAAATAAGTAGTGGCTGTATAGTGCTCTGCACTGGTAGAATGGTGGCTACACTTCTTTCTTCCTTCACTATGTCTGTGTTCCAGTTGACTGTAAGACTGAAAATAATTACAATAAAATATTAATGGCATGACATAATCCAGCACAGGGAACCACTTGTCCTTGTCTGTTCTAAAAATATAGTTGGATACTAGATGTGAATATGAAATGAGAGTCTCCACCCCTAATCTCCTCCATCTCAGAAGGTTTGTATCTACATCTCAGACCCTTTGATTTCTCATTCAACCTTCCAGACTGACACCTACACCTTGAACTCATAACCCTGCTTACCATTGCTTGTACCCTGAACTGTATGTCTACATAACTGTTCCTCATGGCATATCACACTGAACTCATTTACACATCCTGTCACTGGTTGAGGACTGCCAGTGAAAAGAAAATAGCACCTCCCAACCTCATCCCTCAGTGACTCCTAATGAGAAGAACTACAGTCACCAACAGACCACAAAAAACAGAATAGAGAAGCCCCCATAAGATTAATGAGTGATAATTATAACATGAGCAGCACTACCAGTATCAACCAACTCTGAGCATCACTGGGTGTTACCCTAAAACCCATAAAAAGAATGCTAGATATGAACTATTCTCCAACTGAATAAATATTATTTATATATTCTCTCTGTTTATTGGTTTCCTGATATATAAATGGATATAAAAATATCACTCATCTCACATGATTTCTCTGAGGATGTAATCAATTGAATGTATAAAATCAATTGAATGTATACGTATTTTCCCCCCAAAAGTCCCATTTTGAGACGCATCAAATGGAAATTTTGGTGGAGGGTTGATATATATGTATACATATGCATATGTATATATGTGTATACGTACACATGTATGTATATGTATATAAACACAAATCCAATCCTTTATGGAAGTCTAGAGGTGACGAGCAGATTTAGATTTCAAGGTATTTGGTTACGGTGTGGAGAAGCAAATGATGGGCGAGTTGGAGAAATTGTACAGCAGTTAGGCCTTGCTTGCACATGACCCCCACTGGTTTTATCCCCAGCATTCCATATGGTTCTCTGAGACCACCAGAAGTGATTCCTGAGTGCAGAGCCAAGAATAAGGCCTGAGCACCACCAGGTGTGGCCCACAAAAACAAAAAAATAAACAATAAAAATAGACCAAATGGAGTTTAAGGACTGTTGCAGGGATCTAGGAGGGGAATGAAGACAGCTGCATGATTAGAAAGGTGGAAGAAGATACAAGACATGTAGAGTGAGCTTTTCTTTCAAAAAAATTTTTTTATTGAGTCACTGTAAAATAGACCCTTACAAAGCTGCCCATAATTAGATTTCAGTCTATCCAACACCTATCTCTTCTCCAGTGTATGTTTCCCAGCACCAGTATCCCCAGTTTCCCTCCCATCACCCCCCCCACCCCTCAGCATGCCTCTATGGCAGGTGTTTTTCTTCTCTTTTTCTCTCTCTCTTTCTCTCTCCCTCTCTCTCACTCTATCTCTCTTCATTTTGGGCATTATGGTTTGTAATACAGATACTGAAGGGTTATCAGGGATATCCCTATACATACTATTAGCACTCAGTTCTTGTCCAATGTGATCTTTTCCAGCTATTATTGTAACACTGTTCCCTTCTCTATCTTTTCTGCACGTTCTGCACCCCCAAACACACACACACATAGAGTGAGCTTTTCATGATTATAGATGGATACTAGGGAGCATGAAGCACATGTTGTGGGAGGAGTAGTGGGGGCTTTTAGAGTTAGTGGACCAGTGGTATTGTTCACTATGGTAGGAAATACCAGAGGACAAAGTTTTGGAGAAGAAGAGATCCATGTTTGTAGAGTGAATGGAAATTGAATGATTATTTCACGTCATGTCAAATTTCTTCTAGCCTTGAGAAGAGAGGTTTTTTTTCACCCTATTGCCTAACTCTGTAGACTCCTAAGCACTAAACAAGAGTAATTACATTTTAAAATGATTAGTATGAGTTTATTTTATTTTCCTAAATAATTTACAGAGTGGCACCACAACACAGTACTTCTTCCATTAACTGATTGACTAACATCTTACTGACGGAAGTTCCCAACGTGGTAGTTAGTTGACTACCTTCTATGGCTTCCCTTTTGTGTTGTATCTTTTGTTAACTGTAGTGTTTGTTTTCAAACCTGTTACTATCAGTTATTTTTGCTATTGCTATAAATAAATTTGCATATGGTGCAAACAATCAAATGTGATGTAAAAAGAAATCAAACTTTGGTTTCTATGAAATATACTTGGAGTGTGGGCCATAGCCATAGCTAGTGGAGTGTTTGCCTTGTCACTGTCTGTCCTCCCGCTGTTCATCGATATGCTCGAGCGGGCCCAGTAACGTCTCCATTGGAGACTTTTGTTGTTACTGTGTTTGGCATATCGAATACGTCACGGGGAGCTTGCCAGGCTCTGCCGTGCGGGCAAGATACTCTTGGTAGCTTGCCGGGCTCTCCGAGAGGGGCGGAGGAATCGAACTCTGGTCGGACATGTTGGCTGCGTGCAAGGCAAATGCCCTGCCACTGTGCTATCGCTCCACACATGCTAATTGGGTTTAATCCCCAGTATCCTATAAGGTCCTCTAAGCCCTGACAGGCATGATACTTGTGCAGAGTCAGGAGTAAACCCCAAACACAGCTGGGGATGGTCAAAAAAAAAAAAAAAGAAGAAAGAAATACACATGGAGTACTTTTTAAAGTCATTGCTTTTAAAGTTTTCTTTCTAGTAATTAAAAAAATGCTATAATGGTTCTTTACTTCTATAGCCTATCAAGTTTCTTAAAATTATTTGTCAAGAGTCTGGAGGGAAAGTACTAGAGAAAAGTGCATGCCTTACTTTGATCCCCAGCACCACATGCTCCCCAAAGCAGCTCTGCATCCTTCGTCCTTAGCATTGAACCACTGGCCAGTTGAATGGGAATCACTGGAAAGGGCCCTGGGGCCTCCTGATTGCTGCTTGAGAGGGCACACGTTTATATTTTTTGTCCATCCTTTGTGCTTAATTCAAAATAGAGAATGTAACTCATCAATGGACCCACACCTATGGCAGCTGAAACATGTCATTTAAGGTATGACTCATTGAAATTGAAAAAAAACAAAAAAACAAATTGCTTTATCTACTACCTTTAAATATGTCCCCAACTGTATTAAGACAACAAAGCATTTCTTCCCTTCGGCATTTTATGATTGGGCTATATTAGGTTTCCAATTCCAGTTTCTATCATCAGAATTACTTGGACAGATTTATAAGTAAACAAACCCTGTGTGGCTTCCTTGCTTAAAACACTTGCAGACTGGATCAAAGATTGTGAGTGTAGTGATGAGGGCTGATTTTTTCTATCTGAACTGTCTCTAGAAATGTTAATTGTATGCAAATGAGCACAGGGTGATGGCCTTTCTTTGAATCATGATAATATTTAAATTAGTACTGCCCATGGATGCCAAATATAAATAAGAATACAAATAGTAAGGAGAAAAACTAGCTACTAGAACCAGCATGTGTTTGGTGGTAAAGTTCAGGGCTCATTTAGCAGTTCAATAATTCAAAGACTAACTCTTATCTATTAGGGTACCAGTATGTCTACAAATGATTAGGTGCTTTCTGCATACTCCTTCATTATCTCCTCATAACTTAGAGATACAGGGATTAGCGTGCTGAATAGGTGAAGTCCTAAACATTAATAAGCTTAAGTGATACACCCATAGTTAGCTGGATGTGGAAGTTGAAATCTAGGTTTGCTCTCTAAAATTTTACAGTTTCTATCTGCAGTATATGCAAATCTGCTGGAAAGATGGCAAAGAATTAGACAGCCAGAATAGATACTAGAGTTGGCAATACCCACTGGGGTAAACACAATCATTAAAGTGTAGTTAGATGTTACAAGATGGTGAAAGGCTGTTAGCACAGAAATTCTGCTCACTGATCAAATTTTTACTGGCAATTAGAGGAAATTATAATGCAAGTCATGATATTATGTAGAGTGTAAAAAACCCATGCAAACAGAAACTTAATAGATGCCAAGAAAAATAAATAGCATATGACTGGAAACTGTAAGGAGGTTTCTTAAAGGGGAATACTGAGCATCATCTTAGGGTTTTGGTGAGATTTTTCACACTAATAGTCCTAACGTTTGTAGAGTTCTTAATTCTTTAGTTAAAACAACAACTCTTCAAGCATTATGTTACTTGTGTTTCAGAACATTTCTGTGGATTAAGTCAAGAATTATAATTTCAATTTAGAGATGAGAAAATTTACATACAAAAATGGTTCCATAACTTTTTTTGGTGGAGGGAGGCACCAGGTGGTGCTCAGGGCTTACTCCTGGCTCTGCACTCAGGGCTCACTCCTGGTGGGCTTAAGGGACCATATGTGATGTTGGGACGGAACCTGGTCAGCTGTATGGAAGGCAAATACCCTACCTCTTGTACCATTGCTCCAGCCCAATTCCATAAGCTTTTTGGTGTGATCCCAAGAAGCTTGAAACTGAAGTAGACTAAACATCTATGGCAACATTGTTCAGAAGAAATACATATTGAGTCACACAAGAAATTAAAAGCATTCCTAGTACCACATAATTAAGGTAATAGTTATTGGAATCGCAACTATCTCCTCTTATATTTAGAGAGATATATCTATAATAAATCAGATGGTGAATATATGAGTCAACTACTCAGAAACTTCTGAATGAAGACCTTGACCTTGCCATTCTACAGCTATTATTTTTTCTGTTTTCCCTAATAATATGCATAAGTTATTCCTTCCTCTCCAATATCTTCTAGGAAAAAGGAAAAAAAATTAAGCAATTTAATCAGAGACAGAACAGAGAATGAGGGAAAAAAGATAAAATAAGCCCTATGGAAGAAAATAGCACTATGAAATAAAGAATAAAACAAAACAGGACTGAGGATCTATAAGTAAATAGAAAACCTGAACATCTTATACCAATTGAATCTAGCAGGCATTTATGAAATCCTCTAACTAACAATAGCAGAATATGCATTCTTTTCAAGGCTATATGGAACACTCTCCAAGAGAAACTCCACTTATGCCACAAACAAAGTATTTTTTAAATTTAATTGTATTCGCCATACCAGGTAGTTCTCAAGGAATATACTGGGCCCTGTGCTCAAGAGTTATCTCTGGCAGGACTCAGGGACCCATATGTGATACTGGATATCTAAACCAGGGTAGGTTACATGCAGGGCAAGTACCTTACCTCCTATATTATTTGTTTATCTGGGCAGTCTTAATCAATTTAATAATGTTAAAATAACACAATGAATCTTTTATAATCACAAAGATGTAAGACAAGAGATCAATAGAAGAAAGAAAATGAGAATATCCACAAGTGGAAAGTATGCCAGACAGTTAAAATAACCAGATGTTAAAGGAGGAATCACAAAGCATCTGAAAACATCTTGAGACAAATAAAAATAAAAAAAAATATCAAAACTAGATGAAACAGTGGAAGCAGTGCTAGGAGGGAAACAGATTTTAATACTTACACAAAAAAGATGATTTTATTTTATTTATGTAGGAGTACTGCTATTTATTCAGTCACTGGTTAGCTGATTGAATTGGGCAAGAACTCCACCTTACTTTTTTAAAAATTTTTTATAATTTTATTTATTGAATCACAGTGAGAGCAGTTACAAAGCTTTTGGGTTTAAGTCATGGTCATACAATGAAACATCGTACCTTCACCAGTGCCCATTCTCCACCACCAAAACCCCCAGTATACCCCCATCCCGCACACTCCCCCTACCTGTGGGGCAGATGATTTCCGCATTACTCTCTCTCTACTTTGATCACATTCAATATTTTGACACCAGACCCAGCATTATTATTTGGGATTTTATTCCAACACTCAGATCTGCTGAAAAGGCAACAGTAGACAATTTGTTTTCTATTGCTGTTTAAGAATAACATATGATGTCGCGAGGCTGCAGTAGTGGCCGTGAGATTATGAAATTTCAAAATTTTAACACTTAAATCTGGAGGGATTTCTGCCAAAACCTGCCGGGTTCCGAGATTTGTTCCTGAGTCTCTGGGATCATGGCCGTTAATCAGCTTGATCAGGAGGTCAGAAAGGCTGTTCATGGGCAGCGACTCAGGGTCTCATTGGGATGGAGAGGAAAGGGCTGGCTCCACCCCCATCCCGTGAGGCCCTGTGTGGCTCGTCACTGAGGGCCCAAACCTGATTGTCCAATAGCCTCTGGAGGATGGCGGCCACCGAGCCACCTAGGGGAAGCAGGCAGAGAGACAACACCCTTTCCCCTCTGGGGTGGCCTGGCAACAGTAACCTACTGCGGGGTCCAGACGCATTTCTGTCAAAAGCCACTGTGTTCCAAGATTTGTTTCTGAGTCTCTTGGATCATGGCCATTAAGCAGCTTGATCAGGAGCCAGAGAGGCCGTTTGTGGGCGACAACTGGGGGTCTCGAGGAAAGGGCCAGCTCTACCCCCATCCCGTGAGGCCCCGCGTGTCTCGTCACTGTGGGCCCAAACCTGACTGTCCAGTGGCCTCTGGAGGATGGTGGCCACCAGGCCGCAGGAGGAACAGGCCAAGGCACTAAACCTATTCCCACCTTGGTTGGCCCAGCGCCGGTAACTTACTGCAGGGACCGGACGTATTTCTGCCAAAAGCTGTTGTGTTTCGAGATTTGTTTCTGAGTCTCTGAGATCATGGCCATTAAGCAGTTCGATCAGGAACCAGAAAGGCCATGCCTCTAATTATATAGCAGAGCCCGAGGTGGTTTGTGCGTGTGTCTCCCACATACCTAACTTTTGGCCATTTACTTTCTTGGTAAACTTTGCCCTAAGTTTTTGGGGTCTGGCCAAAGGCATAGCAGCAATTTTAGGGTATCTGGAAGTCTGAAGGCGCAATCAGGCTGCTAATGCACTCACCTCACAGGTACAGATTGACCTGCTGGCAGCAAAAAAAGATGATTTTAAATCATAAACTCTACAAGAAAACTAGAAAATATACAACCAGATAAACTGATGAACAAAGTAAATTACAAAAACTATAACAGGTGTAAACAAAATATAGAGGGAGTCAAAGCAATAGTATAGTAGGTAGGGCAACCCCTGAGCACTGCTGGAATGTAGCCACCAAACAAACACCCCCCCACACACAGACACACCCAATATATACAATAGTAAAACAGACACCAGAGATTCTTTCTGACCGTCTGCTCACTGCTTCACCATCCCAGTCATCACCTTCTGGCTGATATCATTGGGCTTATTCTGGAATGGGAGGGAGAACTGCTCCCTATCAGTTGGGTTTCAGCAGCTTCCACACCTGACTTGCACTGTATTAAGAACCCACAGGGTTATGATGCTGCCAACAGGTCAATCTGTACCTGTGGGGTAAACCCATCAGAAACTTGATGGTGCCTTCAGGCTTCCTGATACCCCAGAATAGCTGCTGTGTCTTTTGCCAGATCCCAACAACTTGGGACAAAGTTTACCAAGAAATTGAACACCCAAAAGATAGGTATGTGGGAGCCATGCCCACAAACCACCTCGAGCTCAGCTATATAAACTCATTTATTGGCCTTATCTCAGAGACCCATAGATAAATCTCGAAAGAAACCAAAAGCTACAGTTAATCTTGGGCCCGTACATGGCTGAAGAGACTGGGGTAAATTGAAGGGGGGTGGGTTAGCCTGTGGCTGCCCAAGCAGAGCCCCCAGCAGCCCCTTGCTTCCACAATTCAAAATCGCCACCATACCCCTGGCCTGACTTCACTGTCTCAGGATGGACCTCACCAAGATAATATCAGCTGAGAATTCAGGTATGCGGATTTTGTGACTGAAATCTCTAGGCTTTCATGCAGCTGGGGTGTGTTACTTCCCCCCACTTCCCAATACAAATTGAAGCACTGGCAGTCACCCCCATAAACCAACTCCAGGGCTACCCTGTAAACTCTATTACTGGCCTTGCTTCAGAGACCCATAAATAAATCTCAAAAGAGATCAAAAGCCAGAGACACAGCAGCAAGTCCTGGAAGACACTACAGAGTCAGAGATCTCTCTGGGCGCCATACCAAAATTTCAAGGGGGCAGCCCAGATGGAGCAGGTACACTCTCTCTGCCTACTCCTGATGGAATCCCAGCAACCAAGAGCTTCCACAAGCAAGGCTCAGGAACGTGAATTCCAGGACTAAATCTCCATGCTGCATGGTGGCAGAGGCACCAGGATGTCCCTCCCCGGCTCCTTTACCACTTGTTGGCCTGGATGTCACACTCACAATGTTCCTCCAGGCAACCTCTTAGCACACCAACAGCCCTGGTCCAGAGACAACCAACTGATTCCCAAAATGGATTAGTGCTCTACAGAAATGTCTCTGGAACCCAACCATTTCCACTCTGGGAGTCCAGAAGCACACGGCCACGGCACCCAAGATATTCAAAATAAGCAAGGGACAATATATGATCTAGCATCTGCCCATGGCACGGAGACTTGAATGGTGCTGGAAAAACTTGAGCAGAATATAATGCCCCAAAGTAAAGAGAGAGTATTGGGAAAATTGCCTGCCGTGGAGGCAGAGTGAGGACTGGGATGGGGTGGGGAGCACTGCTATTCTGGGGACATAGTGATGGAAAGTATGCACTAGTGGAGGATGGGTGTTTGATCATTGTACCACTGAATTTCGAACATGAAAACTTTGTAACTGTATCTCATGGTGATTCAATTTAAAAAAAAAGTAAGGTAGAGTCCATTCCCAATTCAAACAGCTTAATCAATGGCTTAATAAATAGCTCCTACTATTATAATAAATATCTCCTACTATTTATTATAATAAATAGCTCCCATTATTATAATAAACAATATTATATCTTGCTAGTCTTTGCTGTGTGGGAGAGATACTCTTGGTAGCTTGTCGGGCTCTCTGAGAGGGGCAGAAGAATCGAACTCGGGTCTGCAGAACTCCTACATTAAAAAAAACCCACACCACAGATCCGGAAGTGACATGTCTACTCAACAAATTACATACTGCTCATAGTTATTCTTCCTGTCATTCTGTGAAGACAGGCTGACAAGATAGACAGCAATCTCTGCTTAATCCCTCGGCATCTTCTAGGGGTTTTAACTACATAGACTCACCCCAGCACAGTAAAAACACTAGAATACCAATGAGAAATATGAAAGGCAAATTAAAAAATGCTCTCCATCACTAATCATCAGAGAAATGCAAATTAAAATGATGAGATAACGCCTTATACCAAAGAGACTGGGAGATGTCAAACATTATAAGAACAACCAGTGCTGATACAGATGCAGGGAGAAAAAGGACTCTCATATATTGTTGATGGGAATTCCAACTGGTCCAGCCTACTTGGAAAACAACATGGGTATTTCTCAAAAAACTAGAAATTGAACTTCCACATGACCCAGCAATACCACTTCTGGGACTATAACCCTTGAGGTGCAAACACACACAGCAGAAATGACACTCTGTACTTGTGTGTTCATTGAAGCACTGCTCAAAATAGCCAGAATCTGGAAACAACCCAAGTGCAAAGAACAGATGACTGCTAAAAGAACTATGATACATATACAAAATGGAATACTATACATCTGTTATAAAAGAAATGAAGTCATGAAATTTGCTTATAAATGGATGATCATGGAGAGTATCATGCTGGATGAACTAAGTCAGAAGGAGAGGGATAAACATAGAATGACTGCATTCATTTGTGGAACATTTACAAAAAAATCCCATAGCATTAGACTAACACCCAAGGACCACGAGGATTGGTCCACAGTTGGAGGCCTTCATCAAGTACTTGGTGGGGGGAGGGCAGTTGGAATACAGAAGGGACCATTATGACAATGATGGATGGGAATGATCTCTCTGGATGTGAGATATGTACTGAAAGTGGGTAAAGAAACAAACATGATGGCCTCTCAATATATGTAGTGCAAACCATAATGCCTGAAAGGAGAGAAAGGTTGAGAGGAAGAGAAGAACAAGAAGAAGAGGGAGAAGGAGGAGGAGGAGGAGAAGAAGGAGAAGAAGAAGGAGAAGAAGAAGAAGAAGAAGAAGAAGAAGAAGAAGAAGAAGAAGAAGAAGAAGAAGAAGAAGAAGAAGAAGAAGAAGAAGAAATAAGAGGGGAGGAGAATGAGGGGGAGAGGAAGAGAAGGAGGGGGAGAAGAAGAAGAAAAAGAATCCCAATCAAAACAGATCAATTATACCATGCCTCCCCAGGAGGGAAGGCATGTCGCTCCCTTCCACCTTTTTCCCCCTGGGCAGCAATATAGTGGCCGCTTCAGAGCTTATTGGAAAGCCAGGTATGAGTCGGCGGTGATGGGGCAACTGCAACCTCATGGAAAGGGGGGCGTTCCCAGCTCATCCTTCATGCCCTACCGAGGTCATGAGTTGCCCCCCATGAGTGGCTCTCCGGCACAGCCATGGCTATAGAGGCCCAAGGATTTACTGCAGACCCCAGCAGCTTGCAGCAGAAAAGTGAGGGACTATGTGTTAATCCATGGTACCATGCCTCCCTGGGAGGAAAAGGGTGTCACTCCCCTCCACCTTTTCCCCCCCGAGCAGCAAGATGGTGGCCGCCTCAGAGCTTATTGGAAAGCCAGGTATGAGCTGGAGGTGACGGGGCAACTGCAACCTCAAGGGAAGGGGGTGTTCCTGGCTTGTCCTTCATGTCCTACTGAGGTCACAAGTTACGGCTCTCCAGCATGGCCATGGCTCCAGAGCCACAGAAACCAACCTTGTAATTATCTGGCTCTTGGCAGAAATCCTTTCAGACTTAATAAGTAAAATATCAGAAATCGAAAACCATGTGGTTCTCATAACCAGCTGATGAGGATTGCATGAAACACACTCTCCAGATCAATAGCAGCAAAGTATCAATTTTTTTTTTAAGCAGTGTCTCAATATTTTTAATGGAGTATCAGATGGTTTTCAACCAGGTACAAAAATAATCCACAGCTGTAGCAGGCACAAATAAAATAAACTTTAGTCATTTGGTATGATCCATAAAAAATATAGACAAATTAGGAAAACTCCAAGAAACATTATACTCAATAAGACATAATTCAAAGACAGTGACAAAATATTGAATTCAGTAAGGTCAAAAAAAAACTATAAGAAAAGGAATGACTGTAAGATGTACAGCAGATATATCAAATAAGAATCTATGACCTAGAAGAATATGGAAGAATACAGTACAAAAACTCAATGAAATAAAAAAACTCACCAAGAATATTCTATCCAGTAAGATTTTCTTTTAGATTTGAAGGAACAATATAGAGCTTCATGGATTGGAACCAGTTCATGAAGTTAATAGCCTTGAAATCAGCTTTGCAAAATGCAGCTCAGATAGAGAAGGGAGCAACAATTAAAGAATCCTCCCAGGATGGGAGATGCATGCTGAAAGCAGACTATATACCGAACATGATTGCCGCTCAATGCCTCTTTTAAATACCACAGCACACAAAAGGAGAGAGAGAACAAAAGAGAATGCCCTGCCACAGAGGCATGGTGGAATGGGGGAAATGAGGGGTGGGAGGGATACTGGGATCAGTGGTGGTGAAAAATGGGCACTGGTGGAGGTACAAGTACTCCATCATTGAAACCCAAGCACAAAAAGTCTACAACTGTACCTCATGGTGTTTCACTAATGAAAATTTAAAAAAAAATAAGAAACCAGTTTTGCAAGAAACATTGAAAGAACTTCTCTAAAGGACAGGAGAGCTTTCTACTATGTGGCATTAAGTATGACATTCATTAATGGTGCCTGTGATTGTCCTCTATGAGATTAAGAAAGGTTAAAAACATATAGCAATTAATCATCACAAATTGACTTTTATTGATTTCTTTTCTTGTTTGTAAAATGAAATTTACAAACTTTCATTTTTTTTATGCTGTTGGATGTTTTCTTCTTGTGGAGTTAAACTAGTGCTTTGTATATCATTGATCACTTGACTTCCCGTTAATTGTCGATTTGCTCGAGTGGGCGCCAGTAACATCTCCATTTGTCCCTGTCACATGCTAATGTAACCCAAAGGTGTCTGTTCGTTCTAGGAACGCAAAGAGCCTCAAACCAATAGTTCATAATCTTGATGAAAAAGTCTGACCATCTGATAGGTGGGCGGCCATGTGGTCTTTTGACATCCCGTGGAATCCAGTTGATAACAGCTCTAGTCCAGTGGTTGTCTCCAAATCTCATTACGTGTCCAGCCCATCTGATTTTTGACGCATTGGCAAATGAGACAGTGTTCCTGGTTCTTGATCGTCGACAGAGGTCAAAACTCTGGATTATTTCTCTCATTTGAGTGAAACGTGATACTCCAAGCATAGCTCTTTCAATTCCTCTTTGGAAGACATGAATAGCATTCTCATCCTGTTTGCGTAGGGCCCAGGTCTCTGAGGCCTATGTTAATGCAGGAAGAACAGTGAAATCAAAGAGATGTGCCCAGAGCCAGAGGTTCTTCGTCCTCTTAGCTATTTCTTCAACGCTCTTGAAGGCGTTCCACTCCGCTCTCTTCCTCCTGTGCAACTCAGGTGCAAGGACATTCGTCATGTTTAATTCTTGACCTAGGTACACATAACTGTTGCATTCGGAGATGATCGTTCCGTTGAGAGTGAATGGAGCGTCAGGAACAAGACTGTTTCTCATAAACATTGTCTTCAATAAGATTCAACTGTAGTCTGGCCTTTCCACACTCTTGGTCTAGGTCGGCCAGCATTTGTGCCATTTGGCTAAGGTTTGGTGTTATTAAAACAATGTCATCAGCAAAGTGGAGGTGGTGTAGTTGCCAATCATATATCTTCACTCCAATTCCTTCCCATTCCAGTTATCGCATGATGTTCTCGAGGGTGGCACTGAAGAGTTTTGGTGAAGTGGTATCACCCTGCCAAACCCCTCTCTTGACATCGATGATTACTTCTTTGTAGAATGGTGAGATCCTGGTAGTGAATCTATAATACAGCTCACAGAGGATCCTGATGTATTGAGTTTGAATGCCCTGATTGGCTAGGGCTTCAATGACTGCTTGAATCTGAACAGAATCAAAGGCCTTCTTTAAATCAATGAACGTTAGACAGAGCGGCATCTTGAACTCCCGAGAAACCTCAATGAGCTTGGTTATCATGTGGATATGGTCGATGGTGTTGAATCCTTTGCGAAACCCGGCTTGCTCGCATGGTTGTCCTTCATCTAGTGTTCTGCCAATCCTATTCAGGATGACTCAAGTGAACAGCTTGTAGATGACAGACAATAGGCAGATTGGGCAATAGTTACCAGTGTTGTGGATGTCTCCTTTCTTGTACAGTAGTACAGTCCTGCTGGTTTTCCATTGGGACGTAACCTTGCATTCATACAGGTAGCGTGTGAAGAGCCGAGTCAGCGTATTGATGAGCACTGATGGCAGATTCTTCAGGTGTTCAGGCCTGATCTCGTCTGGGCCGTGTGCCATTCGTTTCTTTACCGACGAAATGGCGTGTCGGATTTTGGAAGGGAGAACATTGGGAATGACATATCCATCCTGTGGAATTTGGTATGTCGGCAGGTGGACATGATATCATTGATATCAACCCCTTATTGGATTTTGTTTTGTATTCTGGTCACTATTTCTTTTGAGGCCCAAAAACTTCTTAGTTTCAGACAGTCCCATTTGTTTATCTCTGTTTTCACTTGCTTGGCCAGTGGTATGTCATCTTTGAAGATACTGTTAGCTTCAATGTCGTGGAGGGTTTTGCCAACCTTGTCTTCAATGTACCTTATGGGTTCTGGTCTGATGTTGAGGTCTTTAATTCATTTTGATCTTATTTTTGTAAATGGTGTTAGGTAGAGCTCTGAGTCCATTTTTTGCAAGTAGCTGTCCAGTATTGCCAGCACAATTTGTTAAAGAGGCTTTCCTTGCTCCACTTCACATTTCTTGCTCCCTTATCAAAGATTAGATGATCATATATTTGGGGGGAGGTGTTTCAGTATATTCAACGCTTTTCCATTGGTCTGTGGATCTGCCTTTGTTCCAGTACCATGCTGTTTAAATTATTATTGCTTTGTAGTAGAGTTTGAGGTTTGGGAGGTTGATTCTCCCATTTTCTCTTTCCCAAGAATTGCTTGGGAAAGAGAAAATTCATGGGTGTTTATTGTTCCATATGAATTTCAGGAGTGTTTGCTCCATTACTTTGAAGAATGTCATGGCTTTCCTTACAGAAATCACATTGAATTTGGACAATGCCTTGGGGAGTATTGCCATTTTGACAATGTTATTTCTTCCAATCCATGGGCAAAGGATATCTTTCTATTTCTTCATGTCTTCTTTTAGATCCTGAAGTAGTGTTTTGTAGTTTTCTTTGTACAGGTCTTTTAGGTCCTTAGATAAGCTGATTCTTAGGTTCTTGATTTTCTGAGGCACAATTGTGAACAGGATTGTCTTTTTTTCATGTTACTTTCTTCTCTCTCATTATCTGCATATAGGAAAGCTACGGACTTTTTGGTATTGATTTTATAACCTACAATTTTAATATAGAAGTGTACTGTTTCTAGGAGTTTTTTGGTAGAGGTTTTAGGGTTCTCTTAGCATCATATCATCTATGAATAGTGAGGGCTTGATTATTTCCTTTTCTGTTTGAATGCCCTTTATATCTTTTTTGTCTGTTATTGCAAGTACTTTCAGTATTATATTGAACAGAAGTGGAGAGAGTGGGCATCCTTGTCTCGTCCCTGATCTTAGAGGGAAGGCTCTTAGTTTTTCCCCATTGAGGATGATGCTTGCCATAGAATTGTGGAAGATGGTTTTGATTATATTGAGGAAAGTCCTTGATATACCCATTTTGGCCATGGTTTTCATCATAAACGGGTGTTTGATCTTGTCAAATGCTTTCATATGGTTTTTATCTTTACTTTTGTTGATATGATGGATTATGTTGATTGATTTCTGAGTGTCAAACCATCCTTGCATCCCCGGATGAATCCCACTTGGTTCTGGTGTATGATCTTTTTGATGAGTTATTAAATCCAAGTATAAGCGTGCCTAGGGAATGGACATCTTTATGGAATGCATTTGCTGAGATTTCTACTTTTGTTTTTGGAAACATGCAATTCCGGTGTTATCTTCTTGTTCCTCTGTTTCTTTCTTTTTTTTTTTTAATGTAAGGATATTTTATTGGGCTGGAGCGATAGTACAGAGGGTAGGGCGTTTGACTTGCACTCTGCTGGCCAACCCGGCCGACCCAGCCGATCCAGCCAACCTGAGTTCCATTCCTCCGCCCCTCTCAGAGAGCCCGGCAAGCTGTCAAGAGTATCTCATCCGTACGGCAAAGCCTGGAAAGCTACCTGTGACATATTCGATATGCCAAATACAGTAACAACAAAGTCTCCAATGGAGATGTTACTGGGCCCGCTTGAGAAAATCAATGAACAATGGGAGGACAGTGACAGTGACTGTCCTTTCTAATCTTTTTCAACCTGAAATCTATGTTTTCCAATATGAGTAATGCTACCCCACCAATTTTCAGGGGGGTTGTTTGCTTGTAGGATTGTTTTCCATCCTTTGCCTTTGAGTCTGTGTTTGTTCTGACAGTTCAGACGTGTTTCTTGTAGGCAGCAGAATGTTGGGTTCAGTCTCTGAATCCATTTTGCCACTGTGTCTCTTAATTGGTGAATTTAGACCATTGGCGTAATGGGGTTTTGTGTCATCTTTCTGTAAGTATTTGTTGTGCTTGTAGGGGTTTCTCTTGTCTTACAGTAGCCCCCTTTAGCCCTTCTTTTAGGTTTGGTTGTGCGTTTGTGATGTTCCTGAACTGTTGTTTATCCAGAAAATAGTGTACCATTCCTTCGAGTTTGAGTGACAGTTTAGCCAGATAATGTATTATAGGTGAAGCATTCATTTCAGTGAGTTTTTTCATTATATCCCACCATTGCCTTTGGGCTTAGAGGGTTTCCTCTGATACGTCTGCTGTGAATCTAAGAGGTGCTCCTTTACATGTGATTTCCTTCTTTTACCTTGCTGCTTGCAGTATTGTGTCTCTATCCATGGCATCCATCATTCTAACTATGATATGTCTTGGAGTGTTTTTGTTAGGGTCTCTTTTAGCTGGCACACTTTTGGCTACTTGAATCTGGATGCCTGCATTCTCCAGCTCTGGGAAATTTCCAGCAATGATTTTTTAAAAATTTTTGTTAGTGAAACACCATGAGGTACAGCTGTAGACTTACAGATTTTTGTGCTTGGGTTTCAGTTATACAATGATCCAGTACCCATCCCTCCACCAGTGTCCATTCTCCATCATTTACATTTTTTAAAAAATTTTTGTTAGTGAAACACCATAACTGTGACTTTTTCATTGGAATTGCTTCCCTGTCCTTCTGGTACTCCAATGACTCTAATGTTGTTCCTCTTTGAATCATCCTCTAGGACTATGATTCGTCCTAGAGCTACTTTGAGGTCTCTTTCCTTTGTTTGTTGTTGCCTGTAGACTTCATGCAGTTCATTTTCAAGCTCACTGACTCCTTCTTAGGCTGTAGCCATTCTACTGTTGAGGGCACACACTGAGTTTTTTATTACACTACCGAATCCTTTATTCATGACACTTCTGTGCACAGCTTTTCAACTTCTGCTCTCATTTCTTCCTGTAATTTCTCAATTGTTCGATCCATTGTTTCTTTCATGTCCTCCTTTAATTTAATGGATATCTTTCTGTCCCACCATTTCTTTGAGTTCCTTGAACACCTTCAATAGTTCATCTCTGAATTCTTTATTGGAGAGCTCACATTTGTGAGTGATGCTTATTGATGCTTCTGGATTCTTTACATCGTCTTCTCCTTGTGGTGGGAATTTGCACTGTTTCTTCATGTTGTGGTGGTTGTATGGAGACTGAGATGTGACACCAGATTGCTGGGTATGGGTAAAATAACTGCTGCCCCAAATAGGCCATGCCCACTTCTGCAGAGGCCATGCCCCCTGTGGCAGAGGCCACGCCCTCTGCTGCACTGTAGCTGGGGAGCTGGGATCCGGAAGGCTCACACAAACCTGGGCGAGAAACAAAATGGCTGCTGTGCTGGGGATTGGTGGGACGGTCTGGGTCCAAGATGATGGCTGGGACACTGACTTATTTTCTGATAATTCTATTTGCCATTCCTTTAAGCTTTATTCTACCTAGTAATATGAAATGTTACATGCCTGCCAAGGGAGAGGACTGGAGCGGGGAAGAGAATCTGGGGATATTGGTAGAGAGTAAGGGCCATTGCTGTTGGGATTGGTGTTGGAACATTGTATGTCTGAAACAATTCCATCATCAACAACTTTGTAAATCATGGTGTTTCAATAAACATTCCAAAAAATATAACTAAAGGACTCTTTGCTCATTGCATCACCAGATACAAAACGCATTAGAAATACAGAACTAAGTGTTTCATGTGATTTATTGAATAGTAGCTATGACAAAAAGAACAGTAAAATAAAATAAATCTGAGTCTAGCCAAATTTTGCTTATTTTTATATTTTAAAGTAACAAAAACTAAAAACTAGAGAACTAAAATAACTAAATTAGAAATTTAAAAGAGCACATTAAAGTTGCTACTATAAAAATGATTATCAAATGCTATAAACAATTGCATGTCAATAACTTGGTAATTAATATGAACTGAACAAATTTCTGAAAATATATAACTTATCAATATTGAGTCATGAGAAATTAAAAAATTCAAACAGACCTGAACTAGTAAGGCTAATGAATCAGTAATGAGAAGCTTTCCACAAAGAAAATCCTGGAACCAGAGTGCTGCACTGAAATTCTTCCAAATTATTAATGAATTTGTACAAATTCTCCATAAACTTACAAAAAAACTGAATGAGGAAGTGCTTTCAATTTTTATATTTTCTCTGAGGCCAACATCACTTGATCACTTGACATCCCTTTACTCATCGATTTGCTCGAACGGGCACCAGTAACATCTCCATTTGTCCCTGTCACGTGCTATTGTAGCCCAAAAGTTTCTGCTCATTCTAGGAAGAGCCTCTAGGCAAAGAGCCTCAAATCAATCATTCATCTTGACGAAGAAATATGACCATTTCGTAGGTGGGAGGCCACGCAATCTTCTGACGTCTCGTGGAATCCAGTAGGTAATGGCTCTAGTCCAGCGGTTGTCTCCAAATCTCATTATGTGTCCAGCCCATCTGATTTTCGATGCCTTGGCAAACGAGACAGCATCCCTGATTCTTGATCGTTGATGGAGGTTGGAACTCCGGATTCTTTCTCTCATTTGAGTGAAGCGGGTTACTCCAAGCATAGCTCTTTCGATTCCTCTTTGGGAGACCCAAATAGTGTTCTCATCCTGTTTTCATAGGGCCCAGGTCTCTGAGGCGTATGTTAATGCAGGAAGAACAGTGAAATCGAAGAGATGTGCCGGGAGTCAGAGGTTCTTCGTCCTGTTAGCTATTTCTTTGATGCTCTTGAAGGCCTTCCAAACCGCTCTCTTCCTCCTGTGCAACTCAGGTGCCAGGTCATTCGTCATGTTGACTTCTTGTCTAGGTACATATAACGGTTGCATTCGGAGATGGTAGTTCTGTTGAGAGCGGATGGAACATCAGGAATGAAACTGTTTCTCATAAACATGGTCTTTGTGAAATTCAGCTGTAGTCCGACCTTTCCACACTCACGGTTGAAGTTGGCCAGCATTTGAGGCCAACATCTGATACCAAAACCAGATGGAAACAATATAAGGAAAAAAAACAATAGAACTATATTTTTAAAGAATATGCAAACATTGTCAATAAAATACCAGAAAAAGGACAATACAGTACATTTTTACACCTTCACCAATTGCAATTTGTTCCTGGAATTCAAGGATTTATAAAAATTAGTATAATATATTGCAACAACAAAATAAAGAACACAACCATATAATCACCTCAAATAAAGAGGAAAAATACACTTGATTTATGATACAGCATTCTCTTGTGATTAAAAACACTTGAATTAGAAAAAAGCAAAGAAGCTACTTTAACATCATAAAGGACATTTATAAAAAGCCTACTGGTAAATTATACCCCAGAGTAAAAATTTGAAGCCTTTTTCTTTAAGGCCAGGAAAAAAACTTGTATGGCTTTTTTAAAAATTTCTATTTAACAGAATGTTGGAAGTTCTAGTCAGAGTAATTAGGAAAGTAAAAGAAGTTAGGTACCTAAAATGGAAATGAGAAAGCAAAATTATCTCTGTTCAAGACAAAAATGACTATTTAATGTTAGAAAATGTTAGGAAATGTTAGGAAACCCTAAAATGATTCCACAAAAATACTGCTAGAATATTTAATTACAATATTTATTAAAACAACAAATTAAAACAGCAAAATTTCAGGAAATAAAACTAGGCACAAACAATTTAAAAAGAAATAATGGAAACAATTTTATTTACAATGGTATGAAATTACATATCTAAGAGCCACTGAACGGAAAGATTATAAACAGTAAACTACTTTAAAAGAAATTAGAAATGAGACAACATATTTTGCTCACAAGGCATAAAACTTAGTATTGCTGAGGGGTCAATACTTCTTTGTGCATTTTCTCACAGAATCTTTTGTTTGTGTTCAGGCCATAGCTGATGGTGCTCAGTGATCACAGGTTGCTCCTAGTGGTGTTCAGGCACTATGGACCTAGACCTCACATGCACAAAGGATGACTTTATCTCACTGAGCTTTCTCTCTGCCTTCTGGATATTTCCTGAGAATTAGAGAAACCCATCCTAAAATATATGTCATCTAAAAGAATATAAATTGCCAAATTAGTTTTGAAAGACAATCAAATTCCTGATTTTCAAAACTTATTGCAAAGATACAGTAATTAAGACAGTGTGGCATTGGCATCATGACAAACATATGGGACAACACAGTTAAATAGCCCAAAAGTAAACTCTTGCATATATGCTAAATAATTTCCCACAAGGGTAAACATGACCATTTACCAAGAGAAAGAAGAATCTATTCAAAAATTGATGATAAAAGTTATTAAAGAGATTTATTTTGAATCTAAATACAAAATTTCTTTTTAGTGTTACACTGTGAATTGACTGTATATTTTGAATTCACAGCTCAACTAAATTTGAACGAGGTCCATTTCAGAACCCATACATGTAACTAGTGGCTTCTCTATTGGACAAAGCAGAGAAATTTTGGCTTCTTATTTTTCAGACAGAGTAAACTGACTTACAAACACAGATTCAGAGAGAAGGAAGAAGGGAATATGATGAGGGGAAAAATAGGAGTACGCTCATCAGAACTCTGGTAGGACATGGTACCATAAAAGGGACTATAGAAGAACCTGGGTGATAGAACTACAAAAATTCCCAGATCCCAGTGAATCTTACAGTAATCTATATGAAGTCTGCTTACAGTAACTCTGACCATTGGCAGAGCAATATAGCTATTGCTATTAGCAGCACACTGAGCAGAATATGAGAGATATCTCAGTGCCTGCAAATGGGCAACCCCAATCATAAGGTAGAGACAAGGAGGCCCATTTATGCACAATAAATATGAGTTTCCTAGGAAACAGAGAATGGCAGGGATGGATCAAGATTGCATTTGGAGGTAAACCAGGGAATAATTATCAACTAAAAAAAATTATAGAATGTATTGCATGTTCACTAATGTGGATGGAGTGTTTGAGTACATGAATAAATGTAGCAAGTGACATGACTAAAGAGTTAAGCTGGATCCAGCAGTGGATAAGCTTCATTGGTAAAGAAAATTGGCTTCTATTCTATGGGAGTAGCAATCCATGGGGGTAAGGGTGTGGTTAGTGTGAGGTCTTATATAACCAAAAGGGTCACTAAGGGATGTTCCTGACAGACATTGGACTCTGTGGTGGGGTTTTGAGATGTGAATTAGTTATACGCTTCACCTCTCAAATGAACCAGTTGAGAAATAGATTTGTGAGGCAGATAGGAATCAAGAGAGTTACTCTATTACTGGCAAAGGAGTAAGAACTTTGATGTGGAGTGAACATTATCTTCCTTTTCCATTTTTCTGTTCCAGTGGTGCTTTCTCCCTACTCAGAAACAGAGTAGCTGAGTTCCTCTGGAGCCTACTGTGGCATTGGGTTCCCTCTGGGAACGAGCCTACAGGCATAGATTGACTTTTTCTCAGAGAGTCTCTATACTCCCATGCCACAAAAGGCTGGTCAATGAATATAACACACAGGAATCTGACTTTCTGCAGTATGAAACAGGGAAGAAATAGAAAGAGAAACAACAAAGCTTTCAGCTGTAGACATTAGCATAATGTCCAATGTGGGAAGAAACAAAATGTTTAATTTTTTTCCCAGAGGAAATTTAGCTTGGTAAATATAAAGTGGGTATACCACTTACACTAATTAGAAATCTGTCAACACCAGTTAGAAAGTAATTTTGTGGGATGGCATAACTAAACAATTTTATAAAATAAGTATAGGGAAAGTTAGTACATACATATATGGTGGCAAAAGAACCAATGGGAATTGGCACTATAATGGCTATGAATTGGTCAGGTATAAAGTAGGATGTGTAGTGTTCAAAAGGAATTATTGTATCACTACTATTAAAGAAGAAGAAATAGGCAGATATTAACTGAGTGTTACCTGTGGGATACAAAGCTGTCCAGAAGGATGCTAATGACAGACAACTTATGATCAAAAGAAGGTGATATTAGAGGTCTTTGAGAAAAACTAGAGGTATTAGAGGTACTATGGGAAAAACTGGAAGCAATGATGGGAAAATGACAGATACTCTGCACCCCAAACAGAGATAAGATAAAAATGACTACTTCATGGCTAAATTTAAAATAATATAAAATAGTCATACTGACTGTATTTTGTTTGGTAGATGTGTGGCTAATGATTTTTGAGTAACAAAATACATCTATCACCACAGGAAATTCTACAGAATAAAAAGAGCACTAGACACTGGAGAATGAAGGTGATTGGAATAACATTTCACTTTCTTCTATAAAGGCTAAAGGGAATATAAGTGAATTCATGAAAGGAAGTGAAATGAAACTATGAAAGAATGGAGCTAGGGGCAGAGTAGGATTTTAAAGAAGATTCCTACAGATAATTCATTGAAAATTCTTTCAGTTCTATTTAGGTAGAACTTCTGTTTTAAATTAGATGAATCTTAGACATAAGTAATTTATTTAAATTAGCGATATAAGGTGACGTGATACTGAAAAATAGAGTAAGTTAAAGATTTAACAGTCAAGGAGAGATTATATACCTGGTTTTAGAGAAAAGAAAACCAGACATAAAAATACTATACTTGTATATATGTATCTACTTGTACTTCATTTTCAGTGAAATAATGTTTGTAAAAAAGAGTACATGGAGAGAGAGAGAGAGAGAGCGAGAGAGAGAGAGAGAGAGATCACAGAGGTTAAGGAAGGAACATGCCTTGCATGCAGCCAATGCAAATTTAATTCCCGGAACCACATGATACTCTGATAATCACTGGGTCTATTTCTGAAGGCCACTGAGCAATGATAGGTGTACTTGGAGGTCTTTGACCACTGCTGATATATTCTGAGTAATACTGGCCCTGCAAAACTCAAGCGTTACTACAACCCTGGGGCCTCATATTGGGCTGTCAGTCTAACTGGCAGTGAACTG
The DNA here is from genome assembly GCF_029834395.1 of Sorex fumeus. NCBI lineage: Eukaryota > Metazoa > Chordata > Mammalia > Eulipotyphla > Soricidae > Sorex > Sorex fumeus. The sequence goes on along the minus strand of NW_026606059.1, from coordinate 49,321,292 downwards.
CCAAAAGGGACCCCCGGATCTCCTGAGCACAATCTTATAATAAACCTTATAATTATGCACTCATGTTATGTTAATAGTCTCTGCTTTTTTCTTCCTGCCCATTCATCTTGTGTTTTCATATTTGACTCCTCTGCAATTTGAGGAATTTAAATGAAACATATATCCAATATTCAAAGAATTTATAATGTATAAGAGGAAATTAATGCCATAGAATAATGTAGAAAGAGGTTAATTTCATAAATAAATATACAAATAAAACAATCATAGAGGCGACAGCTGAAGTCTCTGAGGATCTTTGAGGAAAAGGTGACATTTAATATTTGCTCTGAAAATTGAATGGGGTTTGGGGTGAGAGGAAAATAACAATGAGTAGAGAAAGTGGAGTCAAGACATGAGTGCAGTAAGATAATAATAACAGTGTTTCATAAACAGAGCATTGAAATATAAACTAGAGAATGGTTAGTACGAAAAATATGACTAACAGATTAAAAATAAATATGCTAGATGGAAGATGGATAGTATTGACTGTAAGAAATAAAGAACAGCAGATAACAGCTTGATGAATGGAGGTTCAAAACTTTTTTTGAATAATAATAAAGACATATACTTCTAGTTTGAGCAGAAAAGAAAAACATTTTGAAATTCTGCCCACTTTTAGGTCAGTCTTGATTCTTAAGGAAATTAATGTCAAGGTTCTGTCTTATTAGTTAATAGCTACCTGAAGCTTTAAAATCAACTCTCTAGATGTGATCAAGTATCAAAATGAATCAAACCAGTCAATATAGAAATAGAGACCTAATTTTTACATTCAATCTACTGTCCAAACTACTAAATTATGTCAGTATTGTTGAACAGAGATACTTATGTTAAATAGAATTGCTTTAATACAGTTGAAACATCTGTTGCGGTTAATAATAATCTTCCTGCTGCTGCAACATATGGTAACATCAAATACTTTTTTCCAAAGCCCCCCAGAGCTTCTGAGACACCTCAAAATGCCACAATTACCATAAGTAGGTCTCAGCAGTTCTCAAAAGTTGAAAGAAAAATAATTAATTCATTTTAATATTTAAAATAAATATGAGCCATTTGGATCATTGGGGAAGAGAAGTGGGATACAAAAGCTATAATAATTAGAATCCAACTCCCACAGGGAGATTTTCTAAGATGAGGCTTTCCAAGGAAAATTTCCTTGGCAGATCTGCCTAAAACACATGCTCAGTTTAACCCAGTATCTCCTGAAGTGGATCAAAGTCCTCCCTGCACCAAAGTCACAATGGGCGCAAGGTCTTTACTTTATACAGTAGAATTATTACAACTTGATCTTCATGTAGATAGAAGTTAACCCAGCAGCCAAAGTTTGAGTTCAATATAACTCAGTTAAATAAACATTATCAGAAAATTTTCTATGACAGCCACTGTGCTGAATAAATAGCAGAGAATTTGATAAATTGGAGTAGCTGCCTTTAAGTAGTTCTTATTTCCTGTGGAGAGAGAGGAATTCAGAGAAGTAAATGTCATGAAATATGACAGGATCTATGGCAGGGTTAACTCTTAAGCAGTCCGGAAGCACAAGACAAACATCACAACTTTAAATGAGGTTGTAAAAGCAAATCTCTTAGAGAAAGGAATGCTGATAAAGTTCTCTCAAGGTGGAGAAATTACTCTGAATACAACTAGTAGGAGATGGGCTTTCCCAGCTGTAAGAATCACATGGCACAGAGAACTAAAGGAGCAGTTGTCATTTTGGTACCATTACAAGACCTAGTAGGTGGAGAAAAACCTGCCCTGTTGGTCACACAAGAGAAGGTTTATATAAATGGAAAGTCACATTATGATTTTGGAAAGAATGATTTGATATCCTAAATATGTAAATTATAATAAATCATTCTTTAATTAAAAATTAATTATAAATTTAATTATGATTATTAAAATGTTACAAAAATAATGGAATATACTTAAACCTTACAATTACAATTGTCAAGGGCTAGAACCTAGAGGGTTTAGTTGGATCATATGTGGAGGATTTGGATTTTATCTTGGAGGGACTATGGCCACTAAAAGGTCTTCCCACAGAGAAGAGGGAAGTCAAAGCCCTTATTGAAGCATTCTTTCTAATAAGCCTGCTGTTTGGGGCTAATATCTGCTCATCCATAATCTTTGCCACAACCCTTGAAGGAAGTCTAGTTATCATGTTCATCTTATACCCCCAAATCAAGGTTTCTCTTCTTTATCTCCCGCTATTTATTTTGGCTACTTCCAATTATGCTAAGAGGGGGCATATATGCATGCCAAAGACCAAACCCATGTTAACCATGTGCAAGGCAAGTACCATCCACCCTGAACTATCTCTCTGGCCCATAAATCAAGTTCTCTTGAGTTGTTTTTGATTAGGATTTTTAACTGCAACAGCCAGACTATGTACATTCTCAGATGAGTCCTCCTGGAACTGAATTATGCTGTCTCTATTGAGTATGATTATACTATTGAGTATGATTATACAGAATCTTTTATAGTATAGTATACTATAAAACCAAGCTCTCAGAAGAGAACAATACAGTCTCCTGCCCTTGCGCCCAGCTGTCCTCACTGGGGCCCCTTGCGGGGGGGGGGGGGGTGTCGGGTTGAGTTTCCCTCCCTGCCCCAAGCAGAGCCCTGGCAGCTGAAGACCTCTGGAACCCAGCCACAGCCATGCTAAGACCACAGATCTTTGAAGTAAATTAACTCATAGCTATAAAAAAATGGTTTAGGCAGACAAGCAGGGTACAACTTGTCAAAACTCAATTCCTACTGCTGAGTGTTATTGCCAGCATTATTATCAGAGTCAGAGAGGAAACTATTGAATTTCCATATTCTATATGGACTTCAGAGGATTCCTAGGTTAATGTATAAAACAATATGAGCCTTATAAATAAAGTGTTGTAGTTGCACTGAATATCCTTGTAAAATAATTTAGAAAAGTAACTTTAAGAAAGGCATCAGCTTCTATAATAAACATAAGTACCTCCCAGCCTGTATATTATGTCCTTCTGCTAAACAGCAGTTGCCAGACTACATATCATTCTTTCCTTGGGTCTGTGGAAATTTGGAGAATACAGCCACATTACTAACTTATTCAACTCTTTTTGATGCTCTAGCACAATCAGAAGAGCAATTGATGACTGAATTATGTTATATTTTTCTTGCATCTACTTTAAAATTTATCAAATCATTAGTAAGTAAAGTTTGGTATAAGTGTTTATTAATAGGATAACTGTGAAATAACACTGCTTTGTCCTTCCTGCATCACCTCAGGTAGTTTAGGTATATTGGGTTGCTCCCATCACATTGCTCCCATTCCTCTGTGTTTATTTGTAACTTCTTTCTTTGTGCTCTGTTGACTTGTAAATATTGTTTTTCTCTTCTCCCTAATTGCTTTGCACAGTTTATTCAGAGCAATGTCCTTTTTGTATGGACATAAGAAGAAAGCCTATTCTATGCTTTTGTAACGTAACTCTCAGTGATATTTTCCTCCTGGGCATCTGCTCTCTCACCTAAGCCTCAGCTGCCCTTACTTCCTAGCATCCCCACAAGCAGGGTCCCAATGAGGGACTGGATGTATCCAGGGCAAGCAGTAAGCTATGTGCTACGCTGGCATCAAGATGGGCCTGGCCAAAGTGCCATAATGCTTAACTATAAGTTAAGAGCTTGGTCATGGACTGATGCTGTCATGATCCAAAAAGTAATAACTGGATTTGGACCCGACTCGGGTTAGGAATGATTAATCTGGCCTGAGTGCTGTAGTCTGAGTCTGTGGCAAGATTGATTGTTCAATACCTCTTTTGCAAAACCAGAAGAACAACTGTGGTAAGTTGTCTTGGAAGTTAACTCTTTAATTTGACATTTAGGAAATATTGGAAACACATTACATAACTGCCTTACTAAGCTCAGGCTTTCCCTCTTTTCGATCATTTAAGTTGGATGTCTTGAAATCACACTGATGTCATGATGTAAATGAAAGTGGAAATCCTTATCATTTCTAATCTTTATTCTTTTGAACTTGGTGGAAAGAAGAAAAAAAATGATAAGGTACAGAGGTGAGGCTTACTGGCAACTAGAACATAGTGAAAAGTATTCTCGAATTTCTGTCACCTCTACCTTGCTTCCTAGTTGAGCTTGTGGAATCCCCAAATGTGACCCAACTTCCTGTTGTCAATGACTTGTTTGTATATGGATGATTTCACCATTGTCTTCACCTCAGATGAGATACTTTGCATAAAATAATACAAAATTATAAGCCAGTTTATTATTTTTGTAGTTGAAATTTAAGTTAGTCTTTTGTTCTGAGATCTAAGAAAATTACGTTAAAGTATTATGTTAAAGTATTTATTGTATGTTGACTCCCAACAGTAGTATCTAAGATAGCTATCTTTCTGTCAGTCAATGCTAAAATAAGTTTCCATTGACATTTGATCTCCATTTCAGGTTTCCCTGAAAACTTGGCAGGTGGGTAAAGAAGGCATAGGTTTCAATGAGACCACTCGGGGCTTGAAAGCTTTTCTTAGTTGTTTGGTTTTATAGTATGCATAAGAAAGCTCAGAGGCTTCATTTCTCCATTGTCTCTAATGTAGTATGGTAATAAAAACATTATTCCTGAACAGTCCCCTTAGTCATTAAAAGTATTGTGCATGGTGCCCTTGCAGCCCACTGAAGAATTTCTATTAGTATGTATCACCGTCACTGTATCACTGTCATCCTGTTCATTGATTTGCTCAAGCAGGTGCCAGTAACGTCTTCATTCATCCCTGTCACATGCATATTGGGGGCTCTTTCAGGGTCAGGGGAATGAGGACCATCATTGTTACTGTTTTTGGCATATCGAGTACACCACAGGTAGCTTGCCAGGCTCTGCCATGTGGGCAGGATATTCTCAGTAGCTTGTCAGGCTCTCTGAGAGAGATAGAGGCTTTTGGGGCACCCATTAATCACCAAAACGAGTAACAAGTCTTACAATGGAGACGTTACTGGACCTGCTCGAGCAAATCAATGAACAACGAGAGGGTAGTGTTTGTTTTGTTTGTTTATTTTTTCTGAAAATAGGGATAAAATCTTTAGCACTATAAATATACTTGCTCTGCTAAGAACTTACTAAACTTTGACTCATGATGTTGTGAAAATTGTATGATAAATAACTTACAGTTTAAAAATGAGGAGATTCGAAGTTGGAGAATAAATTCTATGTTTTAGAAATGCTAAAACAAAGATGTCAATCAAAGGTGTCAGAAAACCACTCTTTAGAATTCTATTTACTTCTTGTGGGGTAAATTAAACAAGGAGCAGAAGACCAATCTGCTTTGATCTTCAGTTCTATAGCTATTTTTGAATTGAGAATCCCATGAAAAACTGGAAGTCAAGATATCTTTCAGGGGGGGAAATGGCATCATAGAATTCAGACAATGGCTAGGAGCTTCAGTGAGATACACAGCCTTTCTGATCAGTACCTGTCTTTGATTTTCTGTCTCTAGACGCAGCCTTGCTTCGACACACCTCCGAGTTTCCAGGAAGGCTTGACGCTGGGCTCGATCTGACAGGTAACTGATGAAGATTCCAGCTGTGTTCATACACATAAATAATACAGCTTGTGCCACAACCTGAAACAGGATTGAAAACATAACCTGGTCAGGTGAATTAATCAAGAGCTGTTTGGAAGCAAACAGAAAAACAATAAACAAAAATTTCCAAGGTAAGTGTTAGCATAGTAATCCAATAATTGAGCATCAGAATCCTGCTCTTGCTTCATTCCCTGGGGAAAAATGGTACCCCCTTCAACCAACTTAACCAATTTATAGCTTTTCACTCCCTAAGCTTGGATTTGAAAACATAAGGGGATTTCTTTCTCTCTATTTTACCTTACCTTTCCTTTTCACAAGCTTTATTTTGGGATTTTTTTAAGAGTTGGATGACTTTCCTTTGTTGTGCCCAAGTTTCAGATTCCCAATTGCGGAGAGACCTAGTTCCACACACAATAATGCAAAAGCAAAGAAACTTATTTACTAGCCCGAGCTAGGGTTCAAGTCTCATCCAACACAGCGGAGTCTTGACAAGGACCCCGACTCCAATTCACAAGCAGTTTATATAGGGTTCAGTTAAGAAGCAGTTTATATACTGGTCTATTTTTAGCATTGCCCTATTACCACAGTGGTTAGCAATTAGACAGCAGGTACTAGTAACGGATTGGGGTTCTTTCCAAGAAGGGCGCGGCAACCCCTCATGACTGGCCAGATCCAACTGCCCAATTTCTTACCTAGGTGAATTACTCAATTGGGAATTTACCAGAAACTACAGTGCAGCTCTGGGGAAACAGAAACTGAGGCCTGGCTGAGACTTAATGTTAGCTGCTGCCTGTCATGCCGCCTGAGGGCATCAGTTTGGCCCTCATATCTTGACCTCCCTCCCTCCCTCCCTCCCTCCCTCCCTCCCTCCCTCCCTCCCTCCCCTTCCTTCCTTCCTTCCTTCCTTCCTTCCTTCCTTCCTTCCTTCCTTCCTTCCTTCCTTCCTTCCTTCTTGTCTCTCCCTCCCTCCCTCCCTCCTTCCCTCCTTCCCTCCCTCCCTCCTTCCCTCCTTCCCTCCCTCCCTCCCAATTCCTTTCTCCTTTTCTCTCCTCTCTCCCCTCTCCCTCTTTCCTCCACTTTGCCCCACTCCTACAGCACTCAACTCAGTCAATAGCCTAGTGATGCAATTCTCAGGACTTGGTGCTGGCGCTGGTGCTGGTGCTGATCAGAGTCACTCTGATCTTGTCTGTGGGCCACTGGGGCCATACCTGGCAATGCTGGGTGGGGTATGTATTACCTAGAATCAAACACACGCCACGCAGTCTCTACCTCTTAGACCAGCTCCCTCACATCCTCAGTTCTTTTCCTGCTGTGCTTTATCCTTGCATGCTGTGCACAAAGTGGAATCACATATATCTTAGATTGCTTTTTCACTTACTATTTGCCACTTTGGATTATTGCTTCTAATAATACAGAGACAATGCTTGTCATTGGTGTCAACATACAGTGCTCCATGCGGTGTCTGTTAACTGCTGAGTAACTAACACCACATGCTAGATTATTTATTGAAGAATAATTGAATGGATTAATAGCTTTTTCATATAACGCTGAGAATAATTTACAAGATATACTGGAACAACTATTATAATGTTCACAGTAGAAATGATAATGTAAAATATGAAAGACTATACTTGACAATAATAACAACAAATGTGTATGAAGTGGGGGGAAAAGCTCTAAAGAATACAGTTTTACAAAGGATAAAGGACAGAGTTATTTCTGGTAAAGGGATGCTATTATTAACTATGTAAATGTGTTTAGAGCTATAATCTCATTACAATCAAAATCCAAAATTGAACCTTGAAAAAACAATTCAAAAGTATATTTAAAAGAATATATGATGCCAAAGACGTTTTTACAAAAGGGATTAGAAAGACCTCCCCAAACAGTAGGAAATATATACTACCGTGATACAGTAACTGAACTTGTATAAGAGTAAGCATCAAATGAAAAACTAATAGAATAAAACTGAGTTTCCTACTCAAATAATACTGAGTTTATTTGTGATGTACATAGCTCAATAGCTCAATAGGACACATAATGAGATTTGGAGATGAACGCTGGACTAGAGCCATTACGACTGGATTCCACGGGACATCAAAAGATCGTGTGGCTGCCCACCTACAAGATGGTCAGACTTTTCGTCAAGACTCTGAATGATTGGTTTGAGGTTCTTCGTTATCCTAGAACGAGCAGATATCATTGGGCTACACTAGCATGCGACAGGGACGAATTGAGACGTTACTGGTGTCCGCTCAAGCAAATCGATGAGTAACAGAATGACAAGTGATCAAGTGCTCAAGTGATCAAGTGATAGCTCAATTAATTAAGCGGAAAAATAAGTCAGTAAAATAATAAGTGTTTAATTAGCAGAAAAAAATGTTGATAATTACCTTACTCACTATTAATTGATATGTCTATTCCAAATTATTAATGAAGTAAGACTGCATCAGATAGAGGCTTGAACTGATACTGCTCAGAGCATATGTAATATGTTCTCTTTCTAGTGAAGGAATGATGTGCCCCTTTGGTTGTTGGTTATTTTTGGCCACACCCAGAAGTTCTCAGGCTTTACTTCTATACTCTGCACTCAGGGCTCACTTCTGCAGTGCTTATGGGATTATATGAGGTGCTGGGGATTGAACCTAGGGCAGAAATATGCAAGGCAAACACTGACCTGCTGTACTATTTCTCTGGCTCTTAAGCCACATTTTTCTACAAAGTCTAATCTTTGGTTTAATGTATTTTAAAATTCTGAATATTCACTATGAATTGTTTTCATGCAGCTTAAGAAATGGCTCAGAGTATCACAAAGTATTAAATGTTTATATATATATATATATATATATATATATATATATATATACCTTCACAGATTTTATTTCTGTTGTTTTCTTTGTAGGGTTATTAGTGTAAGGGGATTAGGGAGTCAACTCTGGAAATTAGAGTTAGTCTTACATTCCATCTCCATTCTTTCCCCACAGAGTTACTGAGGTAAGCCATTTCTCTCATTAAAAGAATAGGTATGCTGCACAACTTGGAGCCTAGCAGTCTAGCCCATTGGTTAAGGACATGGATTCCTCAAAATGTCATCAACTTGTTGTATGAACTTGGTCCAAACAGTCAATTTTTCCTGCCTTCAAAATCGCTCCCTGCTAAAAAAAAAAAAAAATTAAAAAAATTCCTCCCTGATAAACCAGGAATACCTCCCTAAAATCGTGACTGTGTAACTTATGAGAGCAATGAGCAAAAGGCCTTTAACACAATTATTGATCAATTTGTGTTAGTTATATTTGTAACTAAGTTCTTGTTTATGGCTGTGTTTGCAGTAATAGGTAAGCAACATGGGCGAATCCATAGTTCAGAAAAGTGATGAGGCAATTTGAGAATAGTGGTCATCACTGTTGGATAAGCTCACCTTTGAGGTGTTGGTGGAAAATGGGCTGGAAGAGTAATAAACAGGGCCTATGAGAGTAGGAAAAGCAAATAAAGGAATAAACATTCAATAACATCCTCCACCAGAGTGGCGGGTTCCTCCACAACTGTCAACCCTCTAACCACACTTCCTACCTTCCCTCTATAAATACCACATTCTAAATTAGAAAAAGAAATGATAACTAGTATGTAAAGAAGCTTAAAAAACAGAACAATACAGCAGTGAAACTTAAAGGACTAGTTAAGAAAAAGGCAAAAATATGAAATATGCTAAATGAAGATTAAACAATACAAAAATACTTAATGATAAAAAAAACTTAAGGGAAAAAAGAGCCCCAAGTTCAATGACTGGTAGCCTGAAAAATTACCTAATAATGAAGTGAAAATGCAGTCTTTCAGTCTTTTTAGTTTTTATTTTTATTTTTTAAATTTTATTTTATTTTTTATAAAGTTGTTGACAATAATCCATTACACTTAATATTCAAACACGAATCCCATCACCATTGCACCTTCCCACCATCATAAGAGGAAAGTATGTGAAGATTGTTGTATTTCATCTTGGAGCCATTAAACCCTTGTATAAGAGATTACAAACATGCATGTTAAACCAAAACAAATGTGTGCTACTTTGGTACATGAGTGGTATAAAGTATGAGAGGTGGCTCCAGGAATTCTGAAATATAGAATACGATTATAGAGCAGAGTCAGTCATGGTAAGGTCCATGTTGCTCTCTTTTGGAAGCTTTATTTCAGTCTCTGTGTCTTGGCCACTGATGAGATTATATGGCAACAGGAGCAGTTTGTGGGTGTGACTGCCAAGCTACTGGAAAACCTGGGAGCTTTGGGAAAGAGGCCCAGTCCTGCTCTGAGCGAGCCTGGAGATTTCAGTCATGGATCCTGCATACCTGGGTTTTTCTGAGTTTCCCTTGAGTGTGAGGCTTATCCAAGCTTGTGGAGAGTGGCGTTGAGTATGGCTGCACTTCGGTTCTGGAAGTTTGAGGCTTCTGGAGATTCTTTCCTTTTCTTTCTTCCTTTCTTCCTTTCTTCCTTTCTTCCTTTCTTCCTCCCTCCCTCCCACCCTCCCTCCCACCCTCCCTCCCTCCCTCCCTTCCTTTCTTTCTTTCTTTTTTGATCGAATCATCATGAGATACAGTTACAGACTTTCATGGTTATGTTTCAGTCATACAATGAATGATCAAGCACCCATCCCTCCACCAGTGCACATTTTCCAACACTAATGTTCCCAGTATACCTCCTGCCATTCCCATCTCACCCCCTGCCTCTGTGGCAGGCACATTCCTTCTAACTCTATACTTTTGGACATTATGGTTCGAAATACAGATACTAGGAGGTCATCATGCTTGATCCTTAGTCAACTTTCAGCACGTTTCTCCCATTCTGAGTGATCCCTCCAATTATCATTTACTTTGTGGTCCCTTCTCCATCCAAACTGCCTTTTCTGTCAGCACATGAGGCAGACTTCCAAACCATAAAGCAATCCTCCTGGCCCTGTCTCTATGCTCCTTAGGTGTTAGTCTCATATCATGTTGTTTTATTTTTCATAGATCATTGTAGTCATTCCATGTCTGTCCCTCTATTTCTGACTATAGCATGATACTCTCATTTTCCATCCCACTTGTAAGCAAATTTCATGATTTCATGTCTTCTAACAGCTGCATAGTATTCCATTGTGTAGATGTACCAAAGTTTCTTTAGCCAGTAATCTGTTATTGGACACTTGGGTTTTTTCAATTTCTGGCTATTGTGAACAGTGTTGCAATAAACATACAAGTGTAGATGTCATTTCAACTGTATTTTTCTTGCATCTTATATTCCCAGAAGTGGTAATGCTGGGTCATATGGGAGCACAATTTTTAGTTGTTGGAGGAATGTCTGTTTTGTTTCTCAAAAAAGCTGGACTAGTCGGCATTCCAACAAACAATGAATGAAAATCCCTTTCACCCTGCATCTGCACCAGCAATGGTTTTTCTTGTTCTTTTGGATGTGTGCCAGTTTTTGTGGTGTAAGATGATATGTCATGTTTTGATCTTCACCTCCCTAATGATTAGCGATTTAGAGCATTTTTTAAGGTGCCTTCTGGCCATTTGTATTTTGTTTCTTAGGAAGTTTCTGTTCATTTATTCTTCCCATTTTTTTGATGGGGTTGGAAGATTTTTCTTGTAAAGTCCTACTGGTGTCTTGTATATCTTATATATAGCCCCTATCTGATGGAGATTGCGTATATTTTTCCTCATCCCGTGGGCACTTTCCATATTTTTGTCACTTTTTTTGAGGTACAGTATAGTTTAATGTAATTTAAGTAGTTTAATGCAGTTCTGTTTGCTTATATTTGCTTCCACTTGCTTGGTCAGTGATGTTTCATCCTTGAAGATACCTTTACCTTCAATAGCATGGAGAATTCTGCATACATTTCCCTCCATGTACTTTATGGATTCAGGTCTGATATTGAGGTCTTTAATCCATTTTGATCTGACCTTTGTGGTTAGCATTAAATGGAGGTCTGAGTTCACTTCTTTGCATGAAGTTATCCAGTTTTGCCAGCAGCACTTGTTAACGAGGATTTCCTAGCTCCACTTCACATTTCTTGCTCCTTTATCAAAGATTAAGTGATCATATACTTGAGAGGCTGTGTCAGAATACTCAACTGTTCCACTGGTGTGCAGGTCTGTTTCTATTCCAATATCATGCTGTTTTAATTGCTACTGCTTTGTAGAACAGTTTGAAGCTGGGGAAAGTAATGCCACCCATCTTCTTTTTCCCAAGGATTGCTTTAGTTATTCATGGGGCTTTGTTGCTCTATATGAATTTCATGAGTGTTTTGTCTCTTCTTTGAAAATGTCATGGGTATCCTGATAGGGACCACATTAAATCTATATAATGCTTGGGGGAATATTGACATTTTGACAATGTTAATCCTACAGATCCATAGCAGGGGATGTGTCTCTATTTCCAAGTGTCCTCTTTTATTTCTTGAAGTAGTCTTTTGTAATTTTCTTTGTGTAGTTCCTTCACCTCTTTTTTAGTTAAAGCTTCACCTCTTCACCTCTTTTTTTAGTTAAAGCTAATTCCAAGGTACTTGATTTTCCGAGGCACTACTGTGAATGGGACTTTTTTTTTGGTTTTTTAAATATCTTTTTCTTCTCTTTCATTGTTTGTATATAGAAATGCCATGGACTTTTGAGTACTGATTTGTAACCTGCCACTTTACTATACAAACATATTGTTTCTAGAAGCGTTTCTATAGAGCCTTTAGGATTTTCTGTTTATAGTACCACGTCATCTGCAAATAGTGATAGCTTGACTTCTTCCTTTCCTATCTGGATACCCTTTACATGTTTTCTTGCCTAAATGCTATGGCAAGTACTTCCAGTACTATAAGATAACATTAGGTTTGTCCTACCTCCCTGGCCCCAGGGAGCTTGGGTTTGTTGATTACTCCCATCTCTATATTTATCTATAACCTCTCTCTTTGTGTTTTGCTCCCCCAAATAGTTAATTACCTTTTGTTTCCTGATCAAACACTGTTGACTTGTAAATATTGTTTTTCTCTTCTCCTTAATGTCCTTTGCAGAGTTAGTTACTTCAGGTCTGTTATCTTTTGTATGGACACAGGAAGACAGTTAAAAAGACATATTTTTATAACTTGAGAGTTATTTGACTTCAGATAATATTACTTCCTGGACATCTGTTCTCTTGACTGAAGCCTCAGTTGCCCTCACTTTCTAGATCCCCAAAAGTAGGGTCATGACCAGGGACTGGTTGGACCCGGGGCAAGCTGTGTGCTACCCTGGCATCGAAATGGTCCAAGCCAAAATGCCATAATATTTACCTATAAGTTAAGAGCATAAACATGGACAACTGCTGTCAGAATCCAAAGAGTAATAACTAGATACGGCCCCTGCTAGGGTTAGGAAAGATTAATTTGGCCTGAGCTCTGTAGTTTGAGACCTATAGCGAGATGTCCCCAGGAGAACTGCCCTAGAAACCTAAAATATATCTCTTACTGTGTTCATACCAAATAACAAATATTAGGAAGTAGAATTAAGATGTTATTCAAGTTCTGGGTCTAAGGACAGAAGAAACAAACCTTAAGTGTTGTTTTACCCTGGAGGGCTACAGGTGGTCAGAAAAAATATGTTGATTGCACTTCCTGAAAGGGGAGGTTGAGAGGTGTGTGAAGAAAAGTTGGAGGTTAGGAGGTGTGGTTAAAAGAGGTGCTGGAAGTGGAAGCTGGGGCTGAGTAAAAGGTTGGAGAGGTGAGCCAAAGTGAGGAGTTGGAGAGATACTAGAGACAATAAGGCTGTGAGTTGGGGTACAGAGAGACTTAGCAAAGAGAACAGAGGATACAGGAATGAAGGACAGTGTGAGACTAGAATGAGAAGCTTAGAGATACTGGAAAAGGCACGTGAGGAGAATGGAATAAATGGCAACTGATCACTAACCAGCCTGGCCCTTGTTCTTCCTTCTTCTGCCCATGTCAACGGCCATCCCAGGTGAGGAATTGGCTTGAGAGCACTGAACACGGGTGGCGAGAGAGAGTCGCCTGGGAGCCCATTAACCCTGAACTCGGACTTTCCACACAGTAGTATATTAAAAAGAAGTGGTGAGAGTGGGCAACATTGTATTGTTTCTGATCTTAGAGGTAATGCTTTTATTCTTTCCCTGTTATGAATAATGCTTGCTGTGAACTTGTGGTAGATGGCTTTGACTATATTGAGGAAAGTTCTTTCGACTCTTAGTTTGCTGAGATTTTTTTTAATCATTTATGGGTACTGGATCTTGTCAAATGCCTTCTTTGCATCCATTGATATGATCATATGATTTTATCTTTCCTTTTATTGATATAGTTTATTACGTTGATTGACCTGTGAATGTTAAATTCTCTTGCATCCCCGGGATAAATTCTACTTGGTCGTGGCATATGATCATTTTGATGAGTAGTCGGATTCTATTTGCTAGTGTTTTGTTGAGGATCTTTGCATCTGTATTCATCAGGGATATCAGCGTGTAATTTTCCTATTTTGTTATGTCTCTGCTTTTGGTAGGAGGATAATATTTGCCTCATAGAAGCTGTTTTCGGAATTGTTTCTGTTTATTAAATTTCTTGGAAAAGCTTGAACAGGATTGGGAGCTTTGAAAGAATTCACTAGTGAATGCATCTGGGCAAAGGCTTTTGTTTTTTGGGAAATTTTTGATTACTATTTCAATTTCCTTGACAGTGATAGACCTGTCCAGGTATTTGAAGTCTTCTTGGGTCAGGTTTGGGAGATTATAGGAGTCCAGGAATTTATTCATTTCTTCGAGGATGTCTTGTTTTGTGTCATAAAGCTTCTCAAAGTAATCTCTGACAATTCTTTGAATTTCTGTGGTTTCTGTTATGATGTTCCCCTTTTCACTTCTCATTCTGTTTATTAGGGGGTCTCTCTCTCCCTCTCTCTCTTTTTCTCTCTCTCTCTCTTCTTTCCTTGTGAGTCTGGCTAGTGGTTTATTGATCTTGTTTATTTTCTCAAAGAACCAACTCTTGTTTCATTGATCTTTCAGATTTTTTTTTTTTGGTTTTCCACATTGTTAATTTCTGCTCTAAGTATTATTAATTCTTTCCTTCTGCCTGGTTTGGGCTCCTTTTGTTGGTCATTCTCCAAGATCTTAAGCTGTGAGGTTAAGTTACTTACGTGGTTTTGCTCTTTATGAGGAATGCTTCTAAGATTATATTTGCTCGAGCGGGCCCAGTAACGTCTCCATTGGAGACTTTGTTGTTACTGTGTCTGGCATATCGAATACTCTCGGTAGCTTGCCGGGCTCTCCGAGAGGGGCGGAGGAATCGAACTCGGGTCGGCCATGTTGGCTTCATGCAAGGCAGACGCCTTACCCGCTGTGCTATCGCTCCAGCCCGTAATACTTTCCTCTTAACACTGCTTTTGCTCTGTCCCTTAGGTTCTGGTAACTCATGTCTTAATTCTCATTAGTTTCCCGGAATCTTTTGATTTCCTTTCCAAGCCACTCATTGTTCAGTACTGAGTTGTTTAATTTCCAGGTATTTGATTTGAATTTCTGTTTCTGTATGTGATTCACTTCTATTTTCAGAGCATCACGGTCTGTAAAGATCGTTCATACAATTTCTATTCTCTTAATTTTATGGAGGTTTGTTTTGTGGTCTAATGTGTGGTCTATCTTGGAGAATGTCCCATGTGCACTTGAGAAGAACATGTATTCAGCTTTTGGTGGATGAAACGTCATATATATATATATATATATATATATATATATATATATCTACCAAACTCCTGTCTTCCATTTTTTTCCCTCAGATAAAGTGTGTCCTTGCTGAGCTTGAGTCTGTTTGTTCTATCGAGAGCTGATAAAGTGATGTTGAAATCTCTGATACTATTGTGTTGCTATCAATGTCTTTCTTCAAGTGTATAGGCAGTCATTTTAAGAATTTTGCTGGTTCCTCATTAGGTGGATATAATTTATGAATGTGATTTCTTCGTGATGTACAGATCCTCTGATCGTTAAAAATGATCTTCATTGTCTCTCTTAACCTTCTTCAGTCTGAAATCTATGTGATATTATATTAGTATGGCCACTCCAGCTTTTTTGAGGGAGTTGTTTGCCTTTAGAATTGTTTTTACAGCCTTACGCATGGAATCTGTGTTTGCTCTGACTGTTCAGATATGATTCTGAGGCAGCCAAATGTTGGGTTCAATTTTCGGATCCATCCTGTCACTTTGTGTCTTTAATTGGTGCATTTAGTCCATTGACATTGAGATTAATGATAGGCGGTTTTGTCCCATCTTTCTGCCAAAGTTTGGTTTGAGGGACTTGTCTTGTATTATTACAGTAGCCCATTTAGTTGCTCTTGTAACCACAGTTTTGAGGCTATGAAGTCCCTATGTTGTTTGTCTGTGAATCTGTGCATTGTTTCTTCTAATATGAATGACAGACTAGCTGGGTAAAGTATTCTTCGTGAGGTATTTATTTTATTGAGGTATTTATTTTATTTTTTTATTTTATTGAGGTATTTATTTTATTTTTTTCACTACCTCCCACCATTGTCTTTGGGCTCTTAAGGTTTCATCATATAAGTCTACTATGAATCTTAGGGATGCTCCTTTATAAACAATTTCTTTCTTTGATCTTACTGCTTTCAGGATTTTGTCTCTGTCTATGGTTTTTGTCATTCTGATAAGGATGTGTGTTTGAGTATTTTTATTTAGATTTCTTTTAGCTGGTACCTTTTGAGTCTCCTAAATCTGTCTGCATGCATTCTTCAGCTCTGGGAGCGTCTCAGCAATAATGTGTTTGACAGTTTCTTCTTAATCAAGGTTTTCTTCCTGTTCCTCTGGGACCCCAATGATTCTTATGTTATTCCTCTTAGCTTCATCCTGACTTTCTCTTGACATCTCTAGGTTTACATCTGTAGGTTTATTTTGAGACTCTTTTTTGTTTTCTGCTGTTGTATGGAGATTCTCTGCACCTTCTCTTGGAGCTCACTGACTCTGTTCATAACAGCTGTTAACTCTGTTGCTGAGGTCTTCCTCTGAGTTTTTATTTCACCTACTAAGTTTTTTCGGTCTGTCATTTCGACTTGTATTTTTATTTGCATTTTCTTTCACTTCTGCTCTTATCAGGATTGTCCTGTTGTTCGTCGATTGCCTCGAACAGGCACCAGTAACGTCTCCTTCGTCCTAGCCCTGAGATTTTAAAAAGTGCCATATTGAAGGTTCTTTCAGGGTTAGGAGAATGAGACCCATCATTGTTATTTGTATTTGGTATTTTGGGTACGCCTTGGGGAGTTTGCCAGATTCTGCCATGTGGGCAGGTTTCATTCGGTAGCCTGCCAGGTTGTCCAAAGTAAGAATGAGATAATAAGCTTCCAGGAGCTGGATTTTATAGTCTCTGGGTCTTGGCCATTGATGGGATTACACGGCAAATGGGGGGAGCAGTTGGTGGGTGTGGCCCTTGCCTACTGGAAGATGGAGGATCTGGGTGGAAAATGCTCAGCCCTGATCCGAGCAGGCTTAGAGATCTCAGCCCCAGGACCCCCATGCCTTTGTTCCTCTGCCGTTACCTTCATGGGTGTGGAGAGTGGTCTCAGCACGGTTGTGGCTGGTTCTGGAGGTCTTTGGCTGCCAGGGCTCTGCTTGGTGCGGGGAGGGAAACTCAACCCAGCCCCCTCCAAGGGGCCCCGGAGAGGAGAGCTAGGCGCGGGGGCAGGAGACTCCTCTTATATATTTCTCTTATATGCTCTTATGTACTCTTGTATTTTATCAGCAGTGTGTTCCATTGCTTCTTTGAACTCCTTATACATTAAAGCTCCATTTTAAATTCATTATCTTTATTTCTTTTATGTAGGAGTACTGCAATTTATTCAGCTACTGATTAGCTGATTGAATTGGGCATGAACTCCACCTTACTTTTTTTCATAATTTTATTTATTTTTCTTCTTATATTTATTTATTGAATCACTGTGGGAAAAGTTACTGAACTTTCAGGTTTAAGTCTCGATCACACAATGACCAAACACCTCTCCCTTCACCAGTACTAATTTTTCACCACCAAACCCCCCAATATATCCCCCTCCCTCCCCTCCCAATGCCGGTGAGGCAGGTGATTTCCACTTAACTCTTCTCTACATTGATTACATTCATTATTTCGACAAAAGATGCACCATTATTGTTTAGAATTCCCCCCCACCAACAATTAGAATTGCTGAAAAGGTATTGTGAAATACTTTTGTTTTTTATAGCTGGTTATGAGAATCATATAATGTCGTGCAGGTGCAATAGTTTAATGCTTGGACCATTCACTTTTTTGCTGCAAGCTGCTGGGCTCTGGACTAAGTCCTTTTGCCTTTGGAGCCATGGTCGTGCTGGAGAACCACTTGTGGGGGGGGGCAACTCGTGACCTTGGTAGGGCGTGAAGGACGAGCCTCTACTGTGCCCCTTCCCATGAGGCTGCAGTTGCCTCCGTCACCGCTGGCTCATGCCTGGCTTTCTAAGAAGCTCTGAGGCGGCAGCCACCTTGCTGCTTGGGGAGAAAAAGGCAGAAGGAAGCAACATCTTTTCCCTCCAAGGGAGGCATGGCGCTGTAGTTTAACGCATGGTCCATTCACTTTTCTGTTGCAAGCTGCCGGGCTCTGCATTAAGTTCTTTTGCCTCTGGAGCCATGGCTGTGCCAGAGAGTCACTCCTGTGGGGCAACTCGTGACCTCGGTAGGGCATGAAGGACGAGCCGGTACCACCCTCCCTTCCTATAAGACTGCATTTACCCCGTCACCGCTGGCTCATACCTGGCTTTCCTATTAGCTCTGAGGCAGCGGCCACCTTGCTGCTGGGGGGTCGGGGGGGTGGGGGAAGGCTGAAGGGAGAAACACCCTTTCCCCTCAGGGAGGCATGGCATCGTAAATTTATTATCTTTCAGGTTATATAGTTCATTGTTATTATTTGATTTATCTGGGCTAGCAACTTCAATCATTAAACGTGGTGAGTTTCTGCATTGTTTTACCATTGCAAACTTTGCGTCTTTGCAATCTTTGCATATTGGAGATTTTTCCCCATATTGTGTATGTTTTTGCCCATGCAATGGGGCTATCTTTGTGTGTTACCATGCTTTATTGCTGATGGAGAAGTTAGTTTTTCCCTCTATGGTCAGAGGCTGGCAGGGGAGGGCAGTTCCCCAACAAGATGCTGGGTGGAAGGGCTTCCCTATGGGTGGAGGGCTGGGATGCAGGCAAGCAGGGGGATAGGTGACTGGTCAGGACTATACATACACACACACACACACACACACACACACACACGCACACCCCTGATGGAGAAGTTAGTTTAACGCTGTATGTTGCCAGGGGTTCTGCTGGGGTGGGGAGGAAACTCAACCCGCCCTCCACACACAAACAACTTGTCCCGGGTGAATGCAGTCTTTTTAGATGTTAAGAAAATGATGGAATCTTTAAAAATGGAATTTAGTAATGCAGAGGACAAGAATAGAAGATTTTTTAAAAAATGGATTAAAAAAATTCTGACATTAGGACAAATGGAAATGAAGTTGTTTTTTTTTTTTAATCACTGTCACTGTCCTCCCGTTGTTCATCGATTTATTCGAGCAGGCCCAGTAAAGTCTCCATTTTGAGACTTGTTACTATGTTTAGCATATCGAATATGTCACAGGGAGCTTGCCAGGTTTTGCCGTGCGGTCGAGAAATAAAATAGTAGCCAACATTTCAGAAATATATTATGCTAATGCAAAAGACTTTTAGACATATTGACATATTTGAGTGTCTACTTTCCTGTATGAAGAGAGACAAAGTGGTCAAATTGTTCCAAGGGTATTTTTTTGGCCATACTCATCTGCTCTTACTCTTTGCTCTGTGATCAAGAATCTCTCCTGGTGGTGCTCAGAGTACCACACGTAGAGCCATGAATCAAACACGGGTTGGCCATGTGCAAGGGAAGCACTATACATACTGCACTCGATTTAGAGTCTTCCAAAAGTAGTTTCCAGCCTAAAATAACTTACTGACTTAGAATCTTCTGCTAATCCCTTTTCATAGGAACTTGAGGGAAACTTCTCTTCAAAGACTCTAATTACATATCAGAAGCTGTGCCTTTGCAAATGCTATTTCCTGGACAATCCCAAAGCAATTCCCTTGTTCTTCTTAACTCTATTTAATAGAAAAGAAAGGTAAGGCTTAGAGAAGTTAAGTAATTATCCAAAATCAAACAACTCACGAGTGGTCACAGGATGACCAACTTTTCTTGTTTACATAAGATACACAACATTTTTTTCTCTTTTGAGGAACCCAGGCGGAGTTTTCATCCATGCTCTACTTTAGGAATTCACAAACTATGTACCAAATAGAACAAGTTAGGTAAGAATATTTTCTTATTTTTTAAAAAGAATTACAAAATTAAGAATGAAGTAGAGAAGAAGAAGAGTGGTCAGATGAAGAGGATTTAATTGCAGTCTTGTCAAAGTTTATTCACTAATTTTTGAATGCCCCACGATTGGCCCTGGACAAAGCAAACATAGATTCTGCCCTTGTAGAGCTAATAGATTACCAGCACCACATGCCTAAATTTTAAATTCTTCCATGTCTTATGCAGATCCTCATTTGGATTTCCTACCAGCAAATATGGTTAGTGCTTATAACTCTTATAATTCCTGGCTCTCGTCCATGTTTTCCTTGAGGCAGTAGCAACTGTCAACTATTGTTGTATCCCATACCTGACAGAGTGGTCATGAGTAAATGTTTGCTGAGAAGACACTCTATGTTAGGACCAGCTGGGAGACTTGACAGGAGAGTCTCCAAAAAGGCCAGGGTGGTCTTTATTAGCTGTGGCTTCCTGGCCAGTGGCACTATTTCAAGCTTATATACTTTGGCAAAGTCTCCCCAGAACTTGTTCTTATTAATAAAAAAATCTGCTACCAGAAAGCCATATAAGTAAAAATAACAGGATTCCAGGCCTTAGTTTTTTTCCATCTGTGAGCAGAACATGAAGTCTTGGGAAATTCTTGTTTTCATACCATTATAATTCCTGGTGACTTAGTGAAAAGACCACCTCCAGGGTTATTATAAATGATGGCCAGTAATCAAAAAAGGGAAGAAGCTTCAGAGAACACAAATAGCAACAATAATTGGCTCTCTCACCATCGTTATTAGATCTCCATGAGAAATGTCAGAACTATGTTTTCCAAACGATCCTGTGGCAATTTCCTCAGAAAGACATGGGTGAATGCCAAGACCAGATGATAACCTTTTCATGGAGCCATTTTGTTAAAATACAAGATTTTAGTTTCCTGATCATATTTATTTTTAAAACCATTTATAACTCTTGCTTACATCAGATATGCAATATTACTTAATAAATAGACCAATGAAAATATAATTTTTTTACCTGTATAGATAAGAGCCAAAGTGATGAGAATTTATTGAGGTAAATAGTAGGTGTGTGATAATAAATGAGTGTATAAACTACTGAATGCATGTCTGCTGAAGATCATCTTTATTGAACTGACTGACTGAAGTTGATTTATAAAAGATGAGTATTACTTAAATAACTTGTCAAGAATATTCATCACTCAAAGGCTATCTACAGTGAGGATAAGATGCATAAGTTTTTTTGTCCTAACGTCCTAAAATGTACTAGATCCTCCAGCATATAATCACATTCATGATTATTTGGGTGAACGGAGTGGGGGACACACCCAGGTGGTGCTTATGTCTTATTCCTGGATCTGTGCTCAGGAATCATTCCCGGCAGTTCATCAAGCAGAGTACTGGGGGTTGCAAAGATGGTCAGGACTGATGAAATATCTGCTTTTGTGGATCTCAGATACAATGGAGAAGAAACATAATTAGACATTGATCACCATGCAATATAAAGAGTGTTAGACCAAAGACACACAATAGCAACAAATGCTAACCAATTAATAGTATTGAGCACCTAATCTGTCACAGGCATGACTTTAAATATTATACTTAATTTACTTAAGTTGCAGAGTAATACAATGAAGCTGCTGATATGATGATGATTACCATAGAATTATTTAAACAGAAAAGTTTTGAGAGTGAAATGGGTCACTCCATCATTCGTCTAGGACCAGAAGTATGAATCTAGGTATGCTAGAGATATGAATCTCAAGGGCCCTTAGAAAGCAAAGACATCCAATTGCACTAATCCCAGATTCATAAGCGAAGAAACTGGGGCAGAGAGCCATGCTTCAAGTAACTGAAGTACCAGATATGGAATTAAGACAGTCATGTTTCAGCATTTACCCTCTTAAGGAATAACATTATACAATAAAGATAATATGCATTACTATAGAAGGAAGGCTCCCTTGAGGGAGGTGACATTTGTGAAACATAGGAAAGGGGAGGAAGAGGTATAGCATGTAGAAATATCTGAAGGAAAGAAAAGGCAAGGAACATTTAGCAAGCTGAAAACTGTCCAGTATTGCTAGAAAGTCATACAGTGATAAGCCTGAAGTGGTTAGATATGAGGGTGGAAGAAGGGAAGAGGGTCAGAGAGCAAACATTTACTGTTTGTCAAGTACTTTCACATAAGAGTGTCATTATCTCAACAATAGCACTTAATCTCAGGGTTGGAGCAACAGTACAGAAGGTAAGCTGTTTGCTTTGCACTTGACTGATGAGGGTTCAAACTTGGCACCCCACATGATCCTCTGAGTCCACCAGGAGTGACCTCTGAATAAGGAGCCAGGAGTAAGTCCTAGGCACCACCAGGTGTGGCCCCCAAACAAAACAAAACAAGGGTGTGTTATCCCAACTCTGCAAATAGGAACTAGTTCTAATTAATTAATTAATTGGTTAGGATATTCTAAGCAGTGCTCAGGCAGGTCATGTGGTGTTGGAAATAAAACCCAGAGTTTCTGCATACCAGTCATATACTCCATTTTTCCTTGAGCTTTCTCCAAACTTTCCTAGAACTTTCTCCCAGACCCTGCTTTCCTCATTTTACACTAATAAAGCAACAGTCATGAGCCCATGGATTTCACTTCAAATCATATATTTGGCAGAAAAGCTAAGAATATATATAATGATGGGGCTGGAAGCTAGTACAGCACTGAATGTGCATGCCTTGCATACAACTGGCCAAGGTTTGATCCCCAGCACCCCTTCTTGTTCCCCAAAACTGATAGAAGTGATCCCTGAGTGAAGGTTCCTGAGTATGTTCAGAGCACAGTTGAGTGTGTTCCCCCCCAACACACACACACACACACACACACACACACACACACACACACAAGAGAATATGTGTGATGTCAAAATTTTTTTTCGATGGAACTGTCTCTGATCCTAAGCTGCAGAATATTTGGATCTTCCTATATTAGGAATAATGAATACATCTAGCTCAAAGAGAGAAAAATCAATGTATATGAATTTTATTTTAGGAGGAAATGCTTCTAAGACTTTACTACCACATACGTCAAGACCACTGCCACTTGGCTAAAAATAACTCAAAGTCCCCTCACAGAAGCTTTGTCAAATATGCAGAGTATTGGAGACTGTTTTTTTATTTGACTATGAATTTTGTAAGGTGGAGAATTATAATATGGTGAGTTTTTTTGATGTGATAACTACAATAATGTGCTTTTTTGTGGTGGGCATACTTAGCACTCTTTGGGGGCATACAGTGTTGGTGATTAAACTTTGGGCCTCACATGTGCAAGGCGTGTCCTTTAACTTGTAAGCAACATCTCTGGTCCAATATGTATGTTAGGTAGTAAAGAGGTAAGAGGAAAATGGTTGGAGGGAGGAGGAAGAGGGGGGAGAAAGTGAGAAAGAGGTACAGAGAGGGAGAGGAAGTCAAGGGGAGGAAAAGGTGAAAAAGAGAGGGGGAGGAAGATGAGGAGGACTAGAAAGAGAAGAGGAGGAAAAGGAAAAGGAAAATGAAGGGATGAAAGTAGGTAAAGGCCCTCCAAGTAGTGTGGCAGTGCTGAACTTTCATGAGTACCTATCACTTAGAGTGAAAATGAGGATTTCTATGTTTTGTCGGATTTATTGTTTTTAATTGTGTTGTCCATACAACTGAACTGCTGTATCACTCCACACTTGGTTTAAAGTTACTTCTCCTGCCCTATACATTAAAAACAAAACAAAAAAACAAAAAACAAAAAAACAATTGTTTCATCAGGAGCTTGATCACACAGGTAGAAAAAACATGATTGCTTTAGATTATTGGTATCATGCATCCATTTACTGAGTTCTCTCAGCATTTATGGCATATTTCTACAGCATAATTTTTGACTCAGCTGTTAGCTTAAAAACCTAAATTGTGCTTTCAAAATAACTTGGGTTTTACCTGAGTAGCAATGTATTATGACACTTATACTAAAACAAATAAATCCATGAGTTAAGGAGGTGATCATTAGAAAAGCCATATTTTTGATGTATATGACCCCTGGCAGTATAATTAACTAAGGTAGATGCATACCATACTTATTGAGTAAAAAAAAAGTAAATTTATGACCTGCACATTTCAGTCATCAAAAAAAGAATCAAGTGTGATTTCTGAAAAGATTTTTTCTGTGGACGATGGGACATTTGGAACACTGTGTGGAAAATAAAGTCTATAAATATTCAGAGGCAGGCAAATCAGATAAGTTTCAAGGACCAAAGTGGGCATTGATTCAATTGTCTTCTGTCTTTATTTAGAGCCTGTATGACCTTGCATCTAAAGTGCTTTATGGATGGGCAAGAAAAAGGCAAAGAACTTGATGGGACATTCGAGACTCAAGTGATTGTTCCCCTGCAGGAAGAACCATTCTGGTGAGGGCACTGACAGGTCATTGACAAGACTGCCACCTTTGCCACAGTCTGTTTCTGACACACAGAGCATGGAAGAAGTGGGAATTGGCTTTGCTACTTTTAAGAGTTCTTATTATTCTATTAGTAGATTTAAAAGTACAAAAAAGAAAGTCATAATATGAGCTAATAGAGAAAAATTATGGGGTAGTTTTGTTATAGCTTTGAATAGAGATATGCATAAGAGTCTGATTAGAGAGGATGCTATGGGCCTTGCGAGTAGGGCTGTAGTAGACAAGAATCTCCTTTCAGACAGAAAAAGTGCAGGAAAGGACATAGTCCATAAGAGTCAATGCTTACATGCTGACTCTAGTCCCAGAAACATGAAGGTGATCCTGGTGCCATCTTGAAATCAACAGTCTCCAAAGACATATGCCTCACTTCATGATGCAGTAGATATCTGCTTTATATAAAAGTCCTCTAAATGGTGTCACAAGGCAGAATGTATGTTTTAAAACAGGGATAGACACAGGAATGGTCTTAGTGACTCGCTTAGAGAGCCTGTATTTGCAGAGATATAATCCTGAGATTTTTAGTTGTCAAGTTTTGACAGTCTAAAGGATTAATTCTTCATACAGATAACATAGCACAATCCTTGCTAGACTGTCAATGACTGTCAATTATGGTTTTTACCAGAGCACTTGGGCTCATCAAGTGATCATCAGACAGAAATTTCAACTATATCCATGTCAAGAAAGGCCCAGTGTCCAGAAGGGATACAATATGGATTGCACCAATTAGTAGCACTGTAGCACTGTCCTTCCACTGTTTATCTATTTGCTCGAGTGGGTATCAATAATGTCTCCATTGTGAGACTTGTTGTTACTGTTTTTGGCATATCAAATACGCCATAGGGAGCTTGCCAGGCTCTGCCATGTGGGAGTGGGATACTCTCGGTAGCTTGCAAGGCTCTTCAAGAGGGATGGAGGAATCGAACCTGGGCCAGCCGCATGCAAGGCAAATGCCCTATCTGTTGTGCTATCGCTCCATAGCTCTTTCTTCATTCTGTGGGTGGTGGTGCATGGCTGTTCTTAGTTGGTGGAGTATCAATTAGTAAGCCCCCAAATCAGCAGATTTAAAAAATTGAAGTTGAGAGTAATCTAGAATTAAAGTGAGGGCAGGGACACCTCCTGTATCAACTGGACCATCTAATTGCCACATTTACTGTTGTTTTATTTACTGTTCACTAAATTTGTTTCATTTACTGTTCTCTTCTGGGGCGGGAGCGATAGCACAGCGGGTAGGGCGTCTGCCTTGCACGCAGCCAACATGGCTGACCCAAGTTCGATTCCTCCATCCCTCTCGGAGAGCCCGGCAAGCTACCGAGAGTATCTCGCCCACACGGCAAAGCCTGGCAAGCTCCCCGTGATGTATTCTATATGCCAAACACAGTAACAAGTCTCACGATGAAGACATTACTGGGCCCGCCCAAGAAAATCGATGAACAATGGGAGAACCGTGACCATTACTGTTCTCTTCTAAGCTTCAATAGAGAAAAATGGTTTAACAGGAACATAAAATAATTCATCTCAAACCTTGGGAGAAGTAAATCCAAGGGGTGGACAATGAGGGTTTTTAGGATAAACTACTGTATTTCCTTTCAGTAATAAAATATAGTGAAAATTTTATAATTGCTGCTGCCAGAATATGTTTAGTTGTCAACTTCCTTTGATGATAAACCCAGTTGAAGAGAGTCTCCTGACCAAAATCATATATTGAACAAAACTATCAGCATGGAATGAAAATACTGCAACCCAGTGTAGACATCTCTAAATGACCAGGTCCGGAGTGATAGTACAGCAGGTCGGGCATTTGCTTTGCACACGGCCGACCCAGGTTCATTCCCCGGAATCCCACATAGTCTCCCAAGCACTGCCGGGAATAATTCCTGAGTGCAGAGCCAGGAGTAATCTAAGCATAGCTGGGTGCAACCAAAAGGCAAAAAAACCCAAAAGACATCTCTAAGTGATAATCTCAGTTTGAGAATCTTTCATGGGATGAACTAAAAACTCTGAAAATTGTGTCAAAGTTCAATTTGTCCCTTTCTTTCTTCTGCTTGTCTCTTTTCCTCCATATTTTTTTCCAGTAGTATAACATTTATTTCATCATTTCAGTCAAATTATTTTTTTTTAGACTTACAAATTTTTGTGCTTGGGTTTCAGTTATACAATAATCAAGTACCCATCCCTCCACCAGCACCCATCCTCCACACCACGGGTCCCAGCATCCTTCCCACCCCCCATCCCCCATCCCCCCCTACCTCTGTGACAGGGCATTCCCTTTTGTTCTCTCTCTCTCTCTCTCTCTCTCTCTCTCTCTCTCTCTCTCTTTTTCTCCTTTTGGGTCCTGGGTTT
The DNA here is from genome assembly GCF_029834395.1 of Sorex fumeus. NCBI lineage: Eukaryota > Metazoa > Chordata > Mammalia > Eulipotyphla > Soricidae > Sorex > Sorex fumeus. Next base: position 49,294,564 of record NW_026606059.1, on the reverse strand, counting down.
GCAAGAGAGGCATTGAGTGGCAATCATGTTTGGTCTATAGTCTACTTTCAGCATGATCCTCCCAACACCCTTTATTTGGTGCTCCCTTCTCTATCTGAGCTTTCTTTTCCCTTAGCACGTATGGCTGGTCCCCCAGTCATGGAGCAAAATTCCTGGTACTAATCTCAGCAACTCCTGGGTGTTAGTCTCCCATTTTGTTGCTTTATGTTCCCCAGATGAATGCAATCTTTCTGTGTCTATCCCGCTCTTTCTGACTCATTTCACATAACATGATACTTTCCATGTAGTACCACTTGTATGTAAATTTCATGACTTCATCTTTTCTAACAGCTATATAGTACTTCATTGTGTAAATGTACCAAAGTTTCTTTAACCAGTCATCTGTTCTCAGGCACTCAGGTTTTTTCCAGATTCTGGCTATTGAAAAGAGTGCTGCAATGAACAAACAAGTGCAGATGTCACTTCGACTATACTTTTTTGCCTCTCTGGGATATATTCCCAGGACTGGTATTGCTGGGTCAAATGGGAGCTCAAATTCTAATTTTTTGAGAATCGTTCATATTGTTTTCCAAAAGGGTTGGACCAGTCGGCATTTCCACCAGCAGTGAAGGAGGGTCCCTTTCTCCCTACATCCACGCCAGCATCGGTTGCTTTTGTTCTTTTGGATTCTTATCCTAATAGCTCACCTCAATAAACTCCCAATACACGGCATTCCTCTCAGATTCTATTTCTCAGACATTCAAACCTCTGGATACCAGAGAGAATTCATTACTATCCTTAATAATAAAGTCAACCTTACTACCAATTGATAATTTAATAAATCTGTTTAATTATTTGATTAATAATAGTGCCATCCAGAAAATTAGATAATGATGATTTTATAGATAACTTTCTCTTTTCATTATAATCTCCATAAATATTTGTTGAGGCCATGTATGACCTTGGTACTTTCAGATTTTGGTGCAAATAAGACAACTAAGTCTCTTCCTTAGGTGGCCTTATGGGACTTAATTTAGGTCAAGAAGGGCAGGGATTCCATAACTTCTCTGCATGAAAAATAAAGAGTCTTTATCAAGACAATAGTAGGCAGCAGTGAATCCTGGCAAAGCAGGGAAGGTTACCCCAAGAATATGCAGTAAGAAAAGGACGGAGAATCTCTCGTTTAAGATCGAACTGAGTTCCAGCCTAACAACTTTTAGTAAAGACATTCTAGATCACAATGAAAACCACTACAAGATTCCAAAGAAGATGAGTTTTAGACCACTCTCTGTGTCCCAAGAATCCTTTATGGTAGGCATTAGCAGAAATCAGAGTCACTTTCTCCTCAGCCTCCCCAGTTCCCCTCCTCCTCAGCGACACCACAGATGGCAATGTCAAGGAGGTGGCAGCAGCAGTTCCAAAGGAAGTTTTTGGGGTGAGCATGAAGGATGTGTCTTGCAATGTGATGGTTACTATGGAAATTTTTATTGGGTAATTGTGTTTGAAGAAGCATTTTGATTCATCATTAGTTACTAAACTAAAAATAGGACCTTACCAAGAGCTTGTTTTCTTTTTTAAAAATGCATCTGTTGTTCAAGGTTGATAAAGTATAATATGCACCAAAAAAACTGGAGTATTTTCTAATTTACCTAAGTCTTGATTCTGACTCCTCCAAAGAAGCCTGTAATATCTTCTGATATTTTAAAAAAAGGTATTTACAAGCATAAATAAATTTATATTGACCTACGAGATAAGTAAAAACTTTTTTGAGTTCAAATTTAGTATTTCAATTCATATAGAAAGTAAATTTACATAAGATAACTTAGTTTCTCCATGGGGCAGATACAGTGGTCTTTTAGCATTATTTTCCCCTTAAAAAGTAAAGAGAAAAGAGCTCTGCACTGTAGCACTGTCCTCCCATTGTTCATCGATTTGCTCGAGCAGGCACCAGTAACGTCTCCATTGTAAGACTTGTTACTGTTTTTGGCATATCGACTACGCCATGGGGAGCTTGCAAGGCTCTCCAAGAGGAACAGAGAAATCAAACCCAGGTCCACCGTGTGCAAGGCAAATACTCTGCTTGCTGTGCTATCGCTCCAGCCCGTTCTTTACAATTTTTTAGTAAGGAGAAAAGAACCATTTAACAATAGGCCAGTTTAAAAAATTCTCTTGTAGGGAATATTAGCAAAGTTTACCGTTGCTTCATGAAGTTTATTTAATCCATCTTTAGATCAAATAAAATGGTCCTCCAAAATTTAAGTACATAGTGAAGATGAGTAAGTATAATGAGGTTTGTTTTGTAATGCCGAATTATATACCTTGTGACACACTGGTAGTAAAATTATACAAGAAGCCAGAAACATAAAACATTCTAAATTCATGGTGACTCATTTTTAACACCATCCTCTTTCATTTTTCCATAAATATGCCCATTATAGATTTTCATTTTAGTTCTTACAACTAAGCTTATTTCACCAATCTAAAAAAAGAGACATTCTTCATTTTCCAGATTTGCTATAGAGTTAAAGGAGGTCGTGGATAGATAAAGCACGACCAATGGGCCTGCTACAATATGCTGTTCATGTGAAGATCAACTTCTGGAATTAGAATCCTAATCCTGCCGTTCGTACCAGAGAGAAAATGGCTCATATACTTAATCTAAGTCCCAGGTTTCTAAATGTAAAATGTAGGTAATAATTTGTCCATTTGATAGGTGGGTATGACAGAGAAATTATTACAAAAACCCTTGGCATCTAATGAGCATTCAATACATGTTAGCTATTGCCATCAATAGCAATTTCTTTTCCTTTGTCCTCTAGCTGGTATGTTCTTTGAGGAATGTGTCATTCATACTTAATTCTATTGGACTCCATACTATTAGGGGTTTGTTTACCAAGAGAGGAAAGAGGGTCAAACCTGGTGGTGCTCAGGGTTTATTCCTGCCTTTGCACTCAGGAATTACTCTGGTAGTGCATGGGAGACCATCTGGTGTGCCAGGGATCGAGTCTAGATCGACAGCATGCAAGTAAAGCACCCTACCTGCTATAATATCTATCCAGCACCTTTATAATTATTGTGACAATGCCACATAGTTTACAGTATGGAATACTTCTTTTTGTTTTTTTTTTTTTTTTGCTACACCTGGCAGTCTCTGTACTTGCTCCTGGCTTGGCAATCAGGGATCACTCCTGGTAGACTAAGGGTGCCAGCTATTGAATCTGGGTCATGTACAGGAAACACATGCACCTGACCCACTACACTATCTCTCTGTCCCCTGGAACATTTTTGAGATAGAAGAAACAGGCAAAATCTGTAGTGTCCTTGACACACTATAATATATGGACATTCTAGCTTGGCACACATCACTGGGTGAGTAATAGGAAAATTATGTACATATTCAAACTCCATTCCTGGCAATGGCTTAATGAAGAATAGCCACTTCAACTGAGTAAGTGTAGGCATGACTCTTGGCACTGGAGACTTGTCAGTTCATATAACAGATAAAAATACCACTCACTCTTCAAGAACATGGATAGTAAAGAAACACAAACTGACATTTTCTTTGCATTGGTGATAGATTCTATAGATGAAAACTAGAGTAGATTAAGTTAAAAAGAATGAATAATAGAATAATGGAGTTTCTTCATGGTGGGTATTTTGGATTAAATCATATTTGAGCAGACACCCAGAAAAGTTCAGCAAATCATGCAGGTTTCCAAAGGCATAATGTGGAGAACAGTCAGTCTAGTATCATAAAGTATTTGTGGGTTCAGATTAGGGATGCAATCACTGTCACTGTCCTCCCGTTGTTCATCAGTTTGCTCGAGCAGGCCCAGTCACGTCTCCATTGTGAGACTTGTTGTTACTGTGTTTGGCATACTAAATCCATCACGGGTAGCTTGCCAGGCTTTGCTGTGTGGGCAAGATACTCTAGGTAGCTTGCCGGGCTCTTCAAGAGGAGTGGAGGAATCAAACCTGGCTCAGCTGGGCCGGCTGTGTGCAAGGCAAATGGCCTACTACTGTGCTAGTAGAGAACATAAAATTTGAGCTTCAGGACTGATCTTGGAGAGATGCCAACAGTTGAGCTAACTCCAGGCCAGGCCGAGTTGCCAATGAGCCAAGATCTCTGGGCCCTAGTGGGGATGGGGGCAGAAGCAGTCCCTTTCCTGCCAAAGGCCCAGTATTCCACCCACCCACAACCGGCTCCTTCTGCAGCCAGAGAATTGGCCCGGATTCAGGACTGAATTCAGAAAGAGCGGTGAGAAAAATGCAGTTGAGTGTTAGCTCCAAAGACTCTGCAAAGCAACACTTCCAAACTTCACAAATCTGATGGCCCAGAAAAAAACAAGAAAATTTAATGGGGAAAATTGAGTTAGAAGCCCACTAAGCTCAATGAGGAAAAACAATAGCACGGAAGGCCCAACTCATATCTAATAGCTCAATAAATCCTCAGGCCATGACTTTAGCAGCACTGTTAAAACCATTTATGTTGTAATAGCAATATGAGTTTAATTTAATTTATAAAGTAAATTAATTAGTGCCTGTTAAGGGAGCAGGCTTGGGGGTGGGGTGGGAAATTAGGGACAATGGTGGAGGTAAGGGCATATTGGTGGTGGGGTTGCTGTTGGAATATTGAATACCTAACACAACTATATTATGTACAACTTTGTAAATCACAGTGTTAAAGTTTAAAAATATTTTTAAAAAGAATGTAACTTTTTTGTATTGAATTACTATCACTTGCAAAGTTATAAACTTATTTATGGTAAGTTTCAGGCATCCGATGTTTTGACACCAGTCCTTTCACCTGTCCACTTTTCTCTACCAGTTTCTCTCCAAACCACTGTAAAGAAGAACATTTTAAATTTTTTTTTAAAAAGGAAAAGTATAGGGGGAAACCAATACAAGAAAGAAAAAATAAAGATAAAATATTTGTAGTAATTACCTTGACAAATGTGGAAGGTAAAAATAAATGATGATACAGAATTCATTCTATATGCATAAAAAACCTAACTTTATATACATATTGTCTTCTCTACATGTTGGCTACTTGGTCTTTCAACAATTCTTAGTACACAGATAATCCATAAAAAAACATGATTATAGAAATAATAATAAAACATTGATTTTTCTCCCAGATACCTGATACTTTATTTAAGAAAAACTGATTTCTTAACATACCAGTAAAGGGGCTGTCAAACTCACTTTTCCAGTGAGAAGCAAACTGCGAAGTAAATGAATTATTTTTTTTTCAAATGATGAATGAGGTAGTGGGCCTGAAATGCAGAGCTAAGTCACTGATTTCAAATGTTAGATCTTTTCTGATGACTAAGTCTATTGATTTCAAATGCCATACTTATTTTCTGAAGACTCTGCTTTCTGCCTGCACCACATCTCCTCACACCCACTTTTCTTTTTTTGGTGGTGGTACTGGGGATTGAATCCCAGGGACCAGAACATGCACAGCATGTGCTCTATTATTGAACCACATTGCAGTCTTTTGAGGAGTGTTTTCAGTTCTAATGCTTAGATAAAATCCGTGTCCATCTGAGAATGAGAACAAACATCGAGATAAATGTTTCTGATGGAATCCATTCCTTCATCTGTAGCACTGTCCTCCTGTTGTTCACTGATTTGCTCAAGCAGGCACCAGTAACATCTCCATTGTGAGACTTATTACTGGTTTTGGCATATCGAATATGTCATGGGTAGCTTGCCAGGCTTTGCTGTGAGGGCGGGATACTCTCGGTAGCTTGCCAGGCTCTCCAAGAGGGACAGAGGAATCGAACCTGGGTCAGCTGCGTGCAAGGCAAATGCCCTATGCGCTGTGCTATTGCTTCAGCCCATTCCTTCATCATTCCACAAATATGTCCCGAGAGTGTACTAAGTCACAAGTGCTGTTCTAGACTATGTGGACACATTAGTAAGTAAAGTAAAGGCCCTCCTGTTGATCGTAGATTTGCTCGAGCGGACCCAGTAACGTCTCCATTGGAGACTTTGTTGTTACTGTGTCTGGCATATCGAATACTCTCGGTAGCTTGCCGGGCTCTCCGAGAGGGGCGGAGGAATCGAACTCGGGTCAGCCATGTTGACCGCGTGCAAGGCGAACGCCCTACCCGCTGTGCTATCGCTCCAGCCCATGTTCCAAGTATTATATTTTCTCTTCTCTGTGGGGAGCCTCCCAAACAGTGCTCAAGATCTTATCCTGGCAAAACTGAGCCAGACCCTTGAAAGTCAAGGCATGAGAATGAGATGCTGTTCACATTCTGCATTTCTCAGGGAATCTCCAGAGTCATATCCAGCAACATTAGAGGGACTAAGTGGTAACTGAAGTGAACGTGGGTTAGGTACATGCCTTGCATGTGCCCTTAAACTCTGAATGGTCTCCACAGCACCCACAGTATTATGTTTTAAAATAAGTATATACTATATTATGATCTCCAGCCAAAGTTTTGTTCACATATACCACCAGACAATTTATACCCCTTACCTGTTTTGCGGCCATGTGACATCTTATCTAGTTCTTACTCTGGAGAAACTGGCAGGCTACCAAAAGTATCCTGCCCACACAGCAGAGTCTGGCAAACTCCCCGTGGTGTATTCAATATGCCAAAAACCATTAGTGATGAGTCTCATTCTCCTGACCCTGAAAGAGCCTCAAATGAGGCACTTTCTAAAATCCTAGGACTAGGACGAAGGAGACGTTACTGGTTCCTGCTCGAAGAAATTGATGAACAACAGGATGACAGTGACAGTGACAATGACCTATTTTGCCATCCCCAGATGTTCCTTAAAATATTACTCAGCTATTTAAAAAATATCAAATATCACCCATGCTCAGCAGTATGGTCAAACCTAAATGAGAGAAGTTTAATGAAGAAAGTCAGGAGACGGTGGTTTTTGAGACTAATGTGGATGAAGAGAACCAGTGACATGGGGTAACAGGCATTTTAGGCAGAGGGACCTGTCCATGACAAGGCAAGAGAAATCACATGATTTCCAGGAGGAAAGTGAAGCAAAAGCAGAGAGAGAAAGAGGAGGTAATGAGGAGGAGATAGTAAGGCAAAGTCTCTTCCTTATGCGCCTCTGATGGACACAAGCTGGACCCAAAACAAAGTGGGGGAAGAACTGAATTTGGGGCCAAGAAGGGGCCTAACTTGTCAATTGTAGCTCATCTGTTAGCTGAACTGAACAGATGATATTCTCGCTAGAAGTGACAAAACAGTAAAGTGTATGTGTCACAGAAATCCTCCTAATGCACAGTTCCACTCAATCAGGACTCCAAAGAATGGAATGGATTCCTGCTTTGAAAAGGGCCTAGGGGAGCTTCAGTGTTTCCATTTAACTTAGAAGGACCACAGTGCTAAAAAGAAGTTGATAGAAATCTCAGTGAGATGATTGAAAGCATTCAGATTAAAATTCCTTGGTGTATCCTTGAGTCCTTCTGTGGGCAATTGTCATGACTTTTTTGAAGTGCAATTGAAATACAAGAACTATGTTGCACTCCACTCTAAGTTTGGGGAAGGGTTTGGACCACGCCTGCCTGTACTCAAGAGCTTACTCCTACCTCTGCATTCAAGGGTCACTCCTGTTGGGATCGGGGCCATACATGGCACAAGTGAAAGGTCAGAGGGACAGCGGCATGCTTTTAAAAAAATTATTTTTACTTATTATAGTTTAGAAAGTTACAATAGTGTTAAAATGTGTGTATATATACATTTTAAATGTATAAATTTATATAAAAACGAAAACCCCCCCCTTTACTTCCACCTCCACCAACACTATCAAAGATCAAAGTGTCCAGACCCTACACCACTGTCCTTGTAGTCCCCTCTACTCTGGATTTCTTCCCCACCCCCTTCCACTTCCACCCTCTATTTGGTGACTGGTCTGTATTCCAATGCCAAGGGCTTATCACTGTTCAGTATTCTCAGTGCTTTTATTTTAATTCTTGATATTATAGAGATCAGTGAGATTTTTGTATATGTGTCCTTTTTCCTCTGGTCCTCTGACTTATTTCACTTAACGTCTCCAGGATCCAGGGATGAGAGCAGTTCTTAGATACCTCTGCTCTACACTATGACCCTTTACCCCCAGTGAATATGGTCTCACAATCTGCATTTATCAGGTGTTGAAAGCAATTAGAATATCTAGTATGTTAATAGCTGGTTGCCTTTTCTTTAAGAAATGGTGATAGAAAAGTGGGTGATATAAGAGAATATGCCCCACTTTGGTGGGGGCGATACTGGCATTTTGGTGATGAGTGTGGTGCAGTATTATATTGTGTGAAAAGGTGAAGCAGCATATATTGTGATGAGGTGTGAAACTATACAACTCAATAAACACACAATCATATAAACCAACATTAACTAAAAAAAAATCCACTAGGAGTTGAAAATGATTAGACAAACAAGCCAAGATTGCATCCCTGTTAGTGTTCAATGTTAAGAAGACTTTAGTCTTGGGCAGGAGAAAAAGTACAATGGACTGAATGTGTGCTTTGCATATGGGAGAATTGGGTTTGATCCCTAGTATTGTATGGTTCCTCAAGTAGCTCTGAGTTAGGAACCCAAGCAAGTAGCTGGTAGTAGCCCCCAAGAACCACCAGATGTGTACACCTGCTACCGAAACCAAAAGAGAAAGAAAAGAAGAAAAGAAAAGAAAGAAGAAAAGAAAAGAAAAGGAAAAAGAAAAGAAAAAGCCTATTTGACTCAGCAATACCACTTCTGGGAACATACCCTGGGGTCCCCAAAACACACAGAAGAAACATCATCTGCTTTCTCCTATATTCATTTCAGCATTATTTACAATAGCCAGAATTTGGAAAAAACCTGAGTGGCTGAGAACAGATGAATGGACAAGAAACTACTGAACATCTACACAATGGAATACTATGTAGCTGTTAGGAAAACTGAAGTCATAAAATTTGCATATAAATGGATGGACATGTAAAATATCATGCTGAGTAAAATGAGTTAGAAGGAGAGGGACAGATCTAGAATGACTACATTCATTTGTGATATATGTATATTTTATTCATTTATGTGTACATTTTATTTGTGATATATAAACATATATAATATTATATATAGAAAATATATTATCTAATATATAAAGACTAATATTAGAAGACAGATATATGTGTATATATGTAGACTAATATTCATGGCCAGGAAAGTCAGGCTAGCAGGACTGGTCAGTGGTTGTAATCAACCACAATTGTGTGTGGGGTGGAGGATAAGTAAGAGAAGTGAGAAGTTTGACAATAATAGATGGAAATGATCACGTTGGACAAGATCTGAGAGCTAAAAGGAGGTAAAGGGATATTTCTGAGAAGAATAAAGGAAGAAGAAGAAGATGGAGGAGGAGGCGGAGGAGGAAGAAAAAGAGGAGGAGGAGAAGGAGGAGGAGGAGAAGAAGAAGGAGAAGGAGGGGGAGGAGGAGGAGAAGAGAAAGAAGAAAGAAGAAAAGAAAGGAAGAAAAAAGAGAAAGAGAAAGGAAGGAAGGAAGGAAGGAAGGAAGGAAGGAGGAGGGAAGGAGGAGGGAAGGAAGGAGAGGAGAAAAGGAAGGAAGAAAGGAGAGAAGAAAGGAATGAGACAAGGAGGGAAGGAGGGAAGGAGAGAAGGAAGGAAGGAAGGAAGGAAGGAAGGAAGGAAGGAAGGAAGGAGGAAGGAGGGAAGGAAGGAAGGAAGGAGGGAGGAAGGAGGAAGGAGGGAAGGAAGGAAGGAAGGAAGGAAGGAAGGAAGGAGGAGGGAAGGAAGGAGAGGAGAAAAGGAAGGAAGAAAGGAGAGAAGAAAGGAATGAGACAAGGAGGGAAGGAGGGAAGGAGAGAAGGAAGGAAGGAAGGAAGGAAGGAAGGAAGGAAGGAAGGAGGAAGGAGGGAAGGAAGGAAGGAAGGAAGGAAGGAGGAAGGAGGGAAGGAAGGAAGGAAGGAGGGAGGAAGGAGGAAGGAGGGAAGGAAGGAAGGAAGGAAGGAAGGAAGGAAGGAAGGAAGGAAGGAAGGAAGAAAACAAGCAATCATAAGAAAAGCACCTCCATAGAGCTGAGGGGTGGGGGGAGGGGAAGTCATGGGCGGGAAACTTGGGACACTGGTGCTGGGAAATGTACACTGGTGGAGGGATGAGTGTTGGAACACTGTATGACTGAAACATAACATAATCGTGAACAGCTTTGTAAGTGTCTATCTCACAGTGATTCAAGGAAAAAAAATTTTGTTTAAAAATGAAATGAAAACTTCAGTCCCAGTTCTTTTCATTCAATAAGCAGAAGGACCAGTAATCTCTCCTATAACTAAGTTATTATACCATCTGGTACATTAGATAACATAAATCTCTAAAATACTAATGGATTACAAGCACTAAGTGCATTGTTTGGTCTGAATGCTGAATGGATCATTTGGAATAAGTGTTGGTTCAGGGAAAGAAGAACTTTGAAATACATGTTCTCTTTCATTATTTAATCAGAATAGTGACTCAGTTTCGATGCTGCCTCCTTTAGCTATTATTATTTTTAAAGGTCAAAAAGAACATTAGAAGAAACTTTTTTATCTTTTAGTAAAATATGCCATTTTGGAGAAATGATGTTTGCATTAAATATATTCTTTCATTTCTCTGTCAAGAGATTTGAAAAATAAAACTTCAAGAAAACCAAAGGCATGCACTTTTATTAACATAGCTGTTTGCTAGTGTTTGTGATTCAAACTAACACCACTTTTTTATGTAGGAGTACTGCTATTTATTCAGCCACTGATTAGCTGATTGAATTGTGCATGAACTCCACCTTACTTTTTTTTCATTTTTTATAATTTTATTTATTGAATCACAATGAGAGCAGTTACAAAGCTTTTGGGTCTAAGTCTCGGTCATACAATGAAACACCCATACCTTCACCAGTGTCCATTCTCCACCCCCAACAACCCCAGTATACCCCCATCCCCCACCTTCTCCCCACCCATGGGGCAGATGATTTCCACATTACTCTCTCTCTACTTTGATCACATTCAATATTTTGACACCAGACCCACCATTATTATTTGAGATTTTATCCCAACACTCAGACCTGCTGAAAAGGCAACAGTAGACAATTTGTTTTCTGTTGCTGGTTATGAATAAAATATGATGTTGCATGGCTGCAGTAGTAGCTGCACAATTTTGAAATTTCAAAATTTTAACACTAAAATCTGGAGGTATTTCTGCCAAAACCCGCTGGGTTTCGAGATTTGTTTCTGAGTCTCTGGGATCATGGCCGTTAAGCAGCTTGATCAGGAGCCAGAGAGGTCGTTCATGGGTGATGACTTGGGGTCTCGTTGGGGTGGGGAGGACAGGACCAGCTCCACCCCCATCTGTGAGGCCCAACATGTCTCATTACTGTGGGCCCAAGCCTGACCGTCCAATGACCTCTGGAGGATGGCGGCCACCGAGCCACCAAGGAGGAGCAGGCAGAGGGACAGAACCCTTTTCCCCTGGGGTGGCCCGGCGACAGTAACCTACTGCAGGGTCCAGACACAGTTCTGCAAAAGCCGCTGGGTTTCAAGATTTGTTTCTGAGTCTCTGGGATCATGGCTATTAAGCAGCTTGATCAGGAGCCAGAGAGGCCATTCGTGGGCGATGACTTGGGGTCTTGTTGGGGTGAGGAGGACAGGACCGGCTCCACCCCATCTTGTGAGACCCAAAATGTCTCATCACTGTGGATCCAAACCTGACTTTCCAGTGGCCTCTGGAGGATGGCTGCCACCAGACTGCCAGGGAGAAAAGGCCAAGGCACGAAACCTATTCCCACCTGGGTTGGCCCAGCACCGGTAACCTACTGCAGGGACCGGACGCATTTCTGACAAAAGCAGCTGGGTTTCAAGATTTGTTTTTGAGTCTCTGGGATCATGGCCATTAAGCAGTTCAATCAGGAACCAGAGAGGCCATGCCTCCAATTATATAGCTGAGCCGGAGGTGGTTTGTGGGTGTGTCTCCCTCATACCTAACTTTTGGCCATTTACTTTCTTGGTAAACTTTGCCCCAAGTTTTTTGGGTCTGGCCAAAGGCACAGCAGCAATTTTGGGGTATCTGGAAATCTGAAGGCGCCATCAGGCTGCTAATGCACTCGCCTCACAGGTACAGATTGACCTGCTGGCGGCACCATACCCGCACTAACACCATTTAAAAACAAATTGACCCTGATATACTCCTCAGTGATTACCTTCATTTATTTAAAATTACAGGACCTATGAGGTACAAGGTACTATGGGTCTTGGGGCTCGAGATAGGACAGTAAGTCAGGGAATCCAGATCTTTGCCTTCATTGAGCTTCCAATGCAAGCTGCATACTAGTAGATAACACTGGTGTACTAGGCACTCTTCTAAGACTTTACCTGTACTACATTTGTTAAGACTCATCAGATACATGGTCTATCTTGCTTTTACAAATGAGATAAATGAGCTTATGGGAACTGGATAACTTGCCAAGTCATAAACTAATAAATGGTGCTAAAGAATCCTAACTTACTACTCTGGCTCAGAAAAGATATTCTCAATCATTCTGCCAAATCACCTTTCTTTTTCCCATTTGAGAGAAAACTCAGGAATGTACATTTTCTGAAGACTCAGGAATTCTGAAACACTTGAATGTGGGTATCTCAGCCTCCAGCAGTGAATGGAGAACCTTGTAATCACACCCCTCTCTCAGAAGCACCTTTGAAATATGGTTATCCTGCCATCTATGATGAAGCCTTTCTTCTGCTCAAAATATCACAGAAATGTCAGGTACTGTGGTGAATATGATAATTACAGGATTATGGAAATGATGAAAATGATGGTCTGAGGTGCCTTAGTCAGTAATGGCCTTTTGCAACAAGTGTGCCTACATAATACCAACAGCATATTATTTTTATCAAAAAAGTTATAAAAAGACATGAATATTGGATTAGATAGAATGTTGATTAGAGTGCAAAGATTAAGCATTTTGATTGTGGGCCACAGAGGTATTACAGTTTGTAGGGTGCTTGCCTCATATGCAACTGACCTAGGTTTGATCTCTGGTACATTATTTGATCCCTGGAATCTTGCCAGGAATGATTTATGAGCATAAAGCTTATTGATCTTTCTTTCTTAGATGGTTCTTACTTTCTTAGATGGTTCCATTATTTCTCCTTATACTCATTCTCAAAGTTGTGATTAAGTATGATAGCATGACTAAAGTTTCCTCTCAGTAGTACTATCTAGTTATCTAGCTTTCATCATCATGATGATCATCTGTCTACCTATCCAATGCAAAATGAGTGTTAATGTACTTTTAAATAAAGTTAATGGAACCCATACATCCATATGTTTATCTGATCATTCAGTTTTATTAAAATCTACTATAAGAAATAAGCAATGCCATGTTTATTCCTTTACCTATTTTCAGCACACAGTTCTCATCCAGAGTGACCATTTCCAACTATTAGTATCTGTACTGCAAAAATTAATACCCAAAAAGAGACACATGCAAAGAGAGAAGGGGGGGACAGATGGAAAGTGCCTGCCATAGAGACAGGCTGGGGGGAAAGTGGCCTGAGTAAACTGGAGACATTGGTGGTGGCAAATGTACACTGGTGGAGTTTTCCGTGTTGGAACCCTGGAATCCAACTAAGAACAGCTTTGTAACTCTGTATCTCATGGTGATTCAATTAAAAAATAAAATAAAATAACATTTTAAAAGGAAATAAGCAATAAAAGTAGTTGTGTTATTTAAAAAAATGGTGTTTTCCCTTTATATTTGTACCATCTAGGTAAATACTTGAAATAATGACTAATTATTACCACAACACAAATTAAAAGAAAAATAGCATTCTGAAATATGATTGCTTTTGATTATGGGAATTACAATTTGGCAGACTCGGTAGGATGTGTTCTTTAAAATAAGAAAAAAATTGTTAAACTGCTGGTACTGAAAATAATTATCTTTATCTAGGATTTGAGCCAGTTAGTTATAGCCCAAAAGCCCAGTGGATTCACTGATCTAAACCGCTGTCTGACACTTCATGGACATTAACAATCTATAACTATATATCCTGTAGACAAACCTTAACTGCTTACTTGCTCTGAACATCAGCCTGAATCCATATATTCTTTTCTGAATAAATTAGTAAATAAGCAAATGGGATGCTGGTGAATAAGCAAACCTGAGCTATTCCCTATTTTAATTTTGTGTACTGTGTAGTACAAGCAGATATACAATAAATACTCTCAATATACAGGCACACATGCACACACACACATGGCTAAACACACTCACATCCACAGACACTCACAATGGTTTATGTTTTCTAAGAAAACTACGAGGATTGGAAAATGTGCTTAAGCTTTGACTTAAGAGAGGACAGAAGAAGCCACAGTGAGAAAGTATACTTGAGATGCGGAGGAAAGATTAACATCTCCGACAAGGATGAATGGAAACTCAGAGAGTTCTGGACCAAGAAAGGCAGGGGTCATGGCCAGAAACTGAATGAAGGTGATTGTAATTTAGGATTGAGTGGGAGAAGAAGAAAGGTACTGTCTGAGGGAATATCGGGTCATTTTCTGAAAATGGGTTCCAGAAGAAAGTTCCACTTTTGTTCTAAGAGCAATGGGAGGCCCCTAAGATATACTGGAGGATTCTAAATCATCATTTAAAAAAGGCTTCAACCAGTGACACTGTAAACATCAGAGTAAAAAGATGAAAGGAAGATCCTGTAATTTGGATGAAAATCAGAATCCCTTGTACTCAATGAAAGGAGAAAAGAGAATATTGGATGGACTTGAGGATACTTGAGGAGGCAAACTAGTCAGGAACTTGTAGTACATTGGCGTGGAAACTGAGAGAAGTGACAGATTCCTGCTGGTTTTTCTCACTTAGGTTACAGAAAAGGTAGATCAGAAATCCCTAGCTTCATTTAGAAGAAGTTCTAGGAGACCAAGGTTAAGGAAACTGCTGGAGGCCAGCATTCAGATTAAGATTTCTTTGGTTTTTATTTATTTTTTTTTTATCGAATAACCATGAGAACAGTTACAAAGCTTTCAGGTTTAAGTCTCGGTCATACAATGATCAAACACCCATCTCTTCACCAGTGCACATGTTCCACCACCAGGAACCCCAGTATACCACCCATCCCAACCCTCCCCCTGCCTGTGTGGTAGATGATTTTCACTTTACCCTCTCTCTACTTTGATTACATTCAATTTTTCTACAGAAGGCCCACTATTATTATTTGGAATTTTCCCCCAACAATCAGACCTGCCAAAAAGGCATCATTAGATAATTTGTTTTCTATTGCTGATAATGAAGAGCATATGATTTTGGATTTCTGTTATTTTAGTAATTAAGTCCAGAGGGATTTCTGCCAGAAGCTGCTGGGTTCCGAGATCTGTTTGTGTGCCTCTGGGATCATGGCTGATCCAGAGTGGAGGAGATCTGGTCCTGGCGGGGGGAAGGGTAGGTTCTGCCCCCATTCTGAGAGACCCTGCATGCCCAGTCACTGCAAGCCTGTACCTCTCTGCTTATAGGCTCTGAATGATGGCAGTCACCATGCTGCCACTAAAGGGGAAAAGGTGGGAAACACCCTTTCCCTCCTAGGGTGGCACAGGGCCATAGTTTAGTTCACAGTCCAGAGGCATTCCTGCTAGAATCCACTGGGATCATAGCTGTTCAGGAGTGGAGGAGCCCTTCCTGGGTGGCAACTCAGGGTCTGGTCTGTGCAGGGGAAAGCTGGCTTTTATTTTTAAAAGTCAAATTACTTTATATAGTAACACAAACTTGTATATAATTAGAAATCTTTAAAAAATAATTTAGTTCAGTCCTTTGTTTTGCTCCACATCCCTGATGATGAGCATTTGGCTTTCCTGGGGAAAACTTTCCTTTCACTGGGGAAAACTTCAATCTCACAAGCTCTAGTGTTATTTCAGAAAGTTACATAGAGAAAAGCATCAGTTTCTTCCTTTGGGAAATAGTCCCAAAAGTTTCCTCTGGTTATAATTATTGCCTGGAATTTTTTCTCATGCAATAAATTATATAGCAGATGATACAAGTCCCAATCTGGGTCTTCTGGTTTTATCATTTCAAGCATAGAACAAGAAAACTACAAAAATGAAAAAATTTGCTTTAGATCATCAGATTGTCATTCATCTGACAGAAAAGTCTTAAGAAGTGCCTGATATTAATTTGTTGTATGACATTCCATAAATATGTTTTGTGGCAACTATTAACTAGACATTGCATTGGGATGTTGTTAACGGGAATTAAAATAACAGTAAATTTAACAAATTTGGAGTTTTTTATGACACATAAAATACAAGGGAACCTTTAAGGATAAACAGCCTAGGACTAGTGTGGTAACCAAAGCTATTAAAAATTACTGTAGTTTAGGCAATATAGTTAGAAAGTTGCTGAAGTTTATGGTACTAATGTACAATACTGTATCTTACTACTACCCAATTGCTGTCAATTCTATTGTCCTAAGATTATTAAGTGTTTGTGGTTTATCCTCCTGCTCTGTGGCTGTAATACTCCAGGACTCATGGTCAGAGATGGCTTTTGAAGGTGCCTTTGCATCAGCTGACCAAACAGAAAATGGTGGTGGTGGGCATAAAAAAGCATATTTACCGGATAAATTGCCATCTTTTCAAAACTTTTCAAACTTTTAGAATCATAAGCTTTATAAAGATGTAATTAGGAGTTAATAAAAACTTAAATAGTCCAGTTTCTAACAAGGAAATTGAATCAATAATTACTATGTTCCAAAACAAAAGTCCAGGTCCAGATGGAGTTTAACAAATGTTCCAAGATTACCTATTACCTGTCTTTTTTTCAAGGTCTTCCAGAAAAAAAAGCAAAAAGCAGTAATCCTTCCTAAAGCTTCACCAGGATAATACTGTCTTGATACCAAAGAGATATTACTAGAAAATAAAATTACAGATCAATATCCTTGGTGAATATAGAGGCAAATATACTCAACAAAGTCTTAACAGAATTCAGAAATACATAAAAAGGATCAAAAATCATGATCAAGTGGGATTCATTCCAATGACACAAGGATGGTTACACTACTCAATGTGATACACCACTTATATACACCACATATATACACTACTCAATTAATGTGATACACCACATCAACTAAAGGATTGATAAAAATAATATGGTAACATAGATGCAGAGAAAACTTTTGATAAGACTCAACAGTCTTATTGGGATAAAAGAAACTTATAGTAAAGTTCATCTATAACAAAGCTACAACCATCATCATATTCAATGGTGAAAAACAGAACGTTTTATGTCTAAGGCATAGGTTACCAAAGCTATTTGACCTATATTCCCCTTCACAGAAAAAATTCACTCCATGCCTCATAAAAATCTATTTCCTTTAAATGAACAAACAGAAAGTGCCCTCCACCAACTGTACTTGATTATTATTGCTTCTGAGATCATTCCAATGACCCCCCAGGGAGACAGTACTAACTTCTTTGAGAAACATTTCTTTAAGTTTAGGTAACAGTCAAGGAGATGTCCATTTTCATCATTATCATCAATAGCATTGGAAGTAAGTAATAACCACAGAAGTTAGGCAAGAAAAAGAAGCTAAAGGGATATAAATTGGTAAAGAATTAAAGCTATCATTGCTTAGAGATGACATGATAATATACATAGAAAATCAAAAGCCACACAAAAATAACAAGTTGGACAATGGTTGAACTAAAATGTGTTCACTGCAAAGGAAACTAAAACTAAAATTAAAACACAACCCTTATGAATGGGAGAAAATACTAGCACACCATACAATTAACAAAAAAGCTAGGGGTATGATGCCACCAACCTGTACCTGCGGGAGGAGTGCATCAGCAGCCTGATGGTACCTTCAGGCTTCCTGGCACCCTGAAATTCCTGATATGCCTTTGGTAGGACGCCAACAACTTGGGACAAAGTCTACCAAGAAATTAAACAGACAAAAGTGAGGTATGTGGAAGTCATGCCCACAAACCACCTCCAGCTCAGCTATGTAAACTCATTTATTGACCTTATCTCAGAGACCCATAGATAAATCTTGAAAGACACCAAAAGCCACAGTTAATTTCAGACCCTCGCATGGCTGAACAGGCTGGGGTAAATTGGAAGGGGGCAGGTTGGCCTGTGCCTGCCCAAGCAGAGCCCGCAGTAACCATTGGCTTCCACAATCCAAAATCGCCTCCATACCCTTCGCTTGACTCCATGGTCTCAGGATGGACCTCACCAAGATACAATCTGCTGAGAATTCGAGTTTTGTGACTGAAACCTGCAGGCTTTCATGTAGTTGGGGTGAGCTACCACCCCCCCCCCCCACTTCCCAATACACATGGAAGCACTGGCACTCACGCCCACAAACAAACTCCAGTGCCACCCTGTAAACTCTATTACTGGTCGTGCTTCAGAGACCCATAAATAAATCTCTAGAGAGATTAAAAAAAAAAACAGAGACATAGCAGCAAGTCCTGAAAGACACCACAGAAATGGAGGTCTCTCTGGACCCCAGACCAAGCCAATTTAACCGGGGCACTCCAGATGGATCAGGTGCAGTCTCCACAACCTACCCCAGATGGAATCCTGGTGACCAAGTGCTTCCACAAGCGAGACCAAGGTATGTGGGTTCCAGGACTAAATATCCATGCTGCACGGTACCAGAGGTGCCAGGTTGTCCCTCCCCGGCTCCTTGACCACTCATCAGCTTGGCGGTCATACCCACAATGTGCCTCCGGATGCCATGTTAGTGCACCAACAGCCCTGGTCCAGAGATGCCCAGTGGAATCCCAAAATGGATTAGTGCCCTACAGAAATGTTTCTAGAACCCAACTATCTACAATCTAGGATTCCAGAAGCATGTGGCCATGGCATCCAAGATATTCCAAATGAGCAATGGACTAGTATCAATAAATGATCTAGCATCTGCCCCTGGCAGGCAGGCTTGAACGGTGGTGGGAAAATTTGAGCAAAACATAATGCCCAAAAGTAGAGAGAGAGTACTGGAAAAATTGCCTGCCATGGAGGCAGGGGGAAGGACTGGGATGGAGAGGTGAGGTTATTCTGAGGACATGGTGATGGAAAGTGTGCACTGGTAGAGGAATGGGTGTTCAATCATTGTATGGCTGGATCTCGAACATGAAAGCTTTATAACTGTATCTCCCAATTTAAAAAAAAAGTAATGTGGAGTTCATGCCCAATGAAAAATGCTTAATCAAATAGCAGTACTCCTACATTTAAAAAAGCTAATACTTAATACATATAAAACACTTGTAGAAGTCAACGCTCTCAAAACAGATGGAGAAAAGAATTGAACAGACATATCTTTAAAGAAGACATACAGGAGAGACAACAGATATATGAAAAAGTGATGCTGATGATCTCACTTATAATGTGGTATATAACAAAATAAAAGGAATGGATAATGGTAAATGAAATTAAACCCTGGGATATGACATCAGAATTGAGATTACAAGTGAGGGGAGGGTAACAATTGATGGACAGGAATGAGGTGGACAACAGTATTGTAAAAAATTAAAGTCTTAAAAATTAGCAACTTTACATACTCTAATAATGAATAATAATTTTCCATAAATTTCCATAATTACCACACCATATTTGATGGGGTTCACCATCAAATATGGAGAGCCTCTCGGAGAGCCCGGCAAGCTACTAAGAGTATTCTGCCCGCACGGCAGAGCCTGGCAAGCTATCCATGGAGTATTTGGTATGCAAAAAGCAGTAAAAATAATGGGTCTCATTCCCCTGACCCTGAAAGAACCTCCAATATAGCAGCGTTGGGAAAGACGAGTGAGGAGAAAGATGAGTTGCTAAAATCTCAGGACTGGGACGAATGGAGACATTACTAGCACCCGCTCAAGCAAATCGATGAACAACGGGATGACAGTGACAGTGATACAGTAATACTTTCTTCCTTTTTATTCTGGGCTACATAGAAAGTACGTGCACACACAAACAATGTGTAACTTTGAGTATGTATGCATGTTTATCTATCTATGTGTCTCCCTCTCTGTCTGTCTGTCTGTCTCTCTGTCTGGTCACATTTTTCTCCATGATAAATATTTGGTTCTATTGGTAGAAATAAAGGCTAATGCATGTGGGAAACCAACCAGTAATATATGGAGCATAGTCTATGTTCAGAAAACTGCTCCAGACATGTTCTCAAAAGATTTATCATTTTAAAGCTTATAAAACAATGTATGGTAATTCAAAATTATATGGAAAACATATTATGGATAATCTGAGGGAAATATAAGCTTGAAAGGGTTTCATCTTTGGTAATAGGAATGTAAGTACAAATAGTGCTTGTTTTGCATGTTTTAATAAATTATGTATGAACCCTTCCTTTTTCTCTCAGTATGTTCACTAATTTTGTCTTTAAAAAATGGTAAACTGTGAAGTCAATAGAATTTTACATTTTTCCAAGTCTAGTTTGCTTCTTAAATGTCAGTCTACTCTGAGCACATGCAACATGTAAGAAAGGTCAGCTAAAAAGGTGTATACCATTGCCAAAATATCTCCAGCATTAAATCATGAAACCACAGCTGCTCTCTGTAGAATGATTATAAAAGGTAGCTGAAATACTGAAAAATGAACTTTTCTTTCATGTCTTCTTACTCTAGTAATATAAATGACTTCATGATAGAACACATGTTTTGTTTAAACTTGGCATTCCTCAAGTCCAGCACACTGTAGACAATTGATAAATATGGACTGAACATGTTTGCCACTCAATGCCTCTTTTGCAGACCACAACACCCAAAAGGAGAGAGAGAACAAAAGGGATTGCCCTGCCACAGAGGCAGGGTGGGATAGGGGGGATGGGGGTGGGAGGGATATTATCCATGGTGGTGGAAAATGGGCACTGGTGGAGGGATGGGTATTTGATCACTGTATAATCAAAACCCAAGCACAAAAAATTGTAAATCTACAACTGTACCTCATGGTGTTTCACTAATAAAAAAAGCAACATGCAGCATTAAATGTGAGTATACATTTACTTAAGTGGCACCTGGCATGCAAAGAAAGGTGGTGCCCTGCAGTAATGCCCATTTATGTTTGATGTTAGATATGAGTTTAAATTCTCACTGGACAAGCACAATCTGAAAAAATAAAATTAGCTAAACTAAACTAAATGACCTCCAGTTTGCTTTATTTTCAAAATATAGGTTACAGTAGCACTGTGTGGGATTTCAAATGGACAGGTGCACCATATGTCTTTATTCATTCAAGAAATCTCCATTAAATTCTTCAAGCCCAAAGACCTGGGAGGGATATGCAGGTGTTTTTAGAAGGGTTTGAGTGGATACATGGAAAGCCATGGTTTATAGGAGAGAAGAAGAATTCATCTGGGGAACATAAAGTAACAAAATAGGAGACTAACACCCAAGAACAGCTGTGATAAATACCAGGAAGTTTACTCCATGGCACGGAGGACAGCCACACACTCTAGGGGTAAAGGCAGCTCAGATAGAGAAGGGAGCACCAAATAAAGGGTGCTGGGAAGATCTGCCCAGGATGGGAGATGCATGCTGAAAGTAGACTATAGACCGAACATGATTGCCACCCAATGAATGCCTCTTTTGCAAACCACATCACCCAAAAGGAGAGAGAGAACAAAAGGGAGTGCCTTGCCACAGAGGCAGGGTGGAATGGGGGATGGGATGGATACTGGGATTGGTGGGGGTGGAGAATGGGCACTGGTGGAGGGATGGGTACTTGATCATTGTATAACTGAAACCCAAGCACAAAAATTAGTAAGTCTACAACTGTACCTCATGGTGTTTCACTAATAAAAAGTTTTTTAAAAAAAAGAATGGCAATGTTGGAAGTAAAGGAAGAATGGCAGTTGTATCTGGAGAGAGGGGGAGTGGATTTCTTGCTCTTCTAATATTATAGTGCCATATTCATTACTTTATATTACAGTCTTTAATTTTAAAAATGAGTTGCTCTTATAAATCAGGTGAGGCTTATTCTATTAATTGGAAGGACCTTATATTTACCCTACTCTGAATTTTGTTACTAATTCTATTAACAATGGAATCATTTAGATGACTTTTAATAGCTGTTTAGTGTTAGGATATGTTCACAGTTTGAATTTCCCATGTACATGAGGTTGATCTGAAGAAAATAAAGTTAACTAGTAAGATGTTAAGCTTCACAGGTTTTTTACTTCTAAATTGCCTCGAACCAAGGCTTCCCCCACCTTTTGCAGGATTTTAAAGAGAAACTAGTCTTCATCTTCTACAAAACTAGAAAGGACTTTCACATAAATAAAGACTTCAGTGGGTGGTCTTCAGGGAGAGGTATCAGTATTAAGTGCAAAATGGGTTCACTTCCTTATAAGGAAGTTCTAAACAAATGGCAAAGGGATTATTCCTAGTTACAGGTATTTTGTATATAAGAAATGTTGAAGCTAGCATAGCCTAAAATTTGCAGATTTTTTCATTCTTTTGTTGCTTCCAGTATGCAGTGGCCATGGTGCTAGAAATTATAGGTACTTCATATCATACTCACCATTCATGCAACCGATATGTACATTGCTGTCCTGTTTTGGGCAGAGTTCTATCCCAATGGCAAAGTATGATAGCTGCTTCTCTATGACCACAGAAAACACACTTGCAGTATAGAATACCACCTAGCTTTTATTTCCTATTTTTATTAATTCAAATTATTTTCATATTCATCAATTTCTTTCCATTTTATAAGCAATAAAGCTCAATAGTAGGTATCTTCTTCACCTCTTGTTAACAATGAATTGAATAATAATAAAACAGGATTAAGTGAGTTTCTCTAGGCCATCCTGTTTTTCTGGGGTCTGTAGACATATAAGAAAGTCTATAAAAGCCAGATTTTCAGTTGCACATATTCAGGCTATGCCCAGCTCAATCTCTTCTGGATAATATTGACATAAAGTGCCTTGTTGATCCGAACTGACAAGTGCATTTTGGAAAAGTCAGATAGGCAGTTCTGACAAGGACCACAGAGTTGCTAATTAGATACTCAAAAGAAAAAACTGTCAAAAATATCCCAGTCACTCTTCCTTTTGAATCAAAATGAATGAGTAAAATGACATGCAATTTTACAACTTGTGATGTCAATGTAATTAAGCCACTCAGATTAATTAAATATTAAATGCTATTTAGTAATTTAATTCTCTCCTTTTTTAAATCATTACCTGTATTTCTCTCCTCGTCAGAAATCATAGCTCATCGAGCTGTGTTTGCTGTAAGAATTGTCATTATCTGATCTTGGGAGTCAAATAAACCAGAAAAACATACAAATCCCCAAATTCACCTTCCATAGGATGTGGGGGTTCCCCACTATCATTTTAGAGTTATGAGGAATTAATTTTGAGCCCTAGAGAGCCTGAGTGGCCTGCACAAATCTGCACTGTACTGTAAAATCTGGGGTCAGTCTTTTGATGACTATTAAGGTGCCATTTCTGATATAATGTGCTCTCTCCCCCTGGCTCCACAGAGCAATAGCATCATTATAAGCAATGCTACCATTTGGAATACAAATTTCATTTTTTCCTCACCCTTCATTACTTTTAACTCATTGCCTCTCAAAAGCACCAAGTTAATTGAGATAAAGTAGCCTTAAAAGCATCAAATTCAGGGGCAGCTTTGAAATGAGACAGATGTGGTTCAGAATGCCGTATTAGCCATATGACCTAAGGAAAATGATGCAACAACTCTGAGCTCAGTTTCTTCAGCTATAAAGAGAGAAGCAACAATAATGATGCTGAGATGATTTTTCAAGCCTTTTATTCAACAATTCACAATTATGAATTTACTTTGTGATGCACCAGCCTAGAGTATAGAGATATACAGACAGATAGGGCCTGACCTGAAGGAGCATATGTTTAAAGTAGAAACAAAAGAAGGAAAACATAATTCCAGTCTTATCTGCCTACTTCTTACTCCCTGTCCTCCTTATCATCTTAATTAGTGAGGAGTAACTTCTGATATCAATTCAACTCAGGTTTCATCTTTAAATAGAAACCAGGGTCAGGTCAAGAGAGAGGTAAGTTACAAGTCTCTGTGCTTCATACATGACTTCAGAAAATACTTCCCCAGAGTCTTATTACAAGTACAGGACCCTCTAGGTACACCTGTTTCTATGTCTTAGAACGAAACAGCTCAGATGGATTACTAATCTCAGCATAGTCACAGTCCAGCACCAAATCATTGAGCCAGGTTTCAAACCACTTTTCAGTGAAATGATTCACATACTTAGCTAATTGGACTGGAGCACAGCGAGTAGGGCATTTGCCTTGAATATGGCAGACCCAGGTTTGATTCCTCCACCCCTCTCGGAGACCCAGCAAGTTACTGAGATTATCTTGCTCATAGGGCAAAGCCTGGCAAGCTACCCATGATGTGTTTGATATGCCAAAAACAGTAACAACAAATGTCAAAATTTGTTGTGAGATGTTACTGGTGCCCTCTCCAGCAAATTGATGAACAATGGGAGGACATTGCTACAGTGCTACAGTGTTACTTAGCTCATTGTTTGAGGTCTATCTTTCCCTTGAGATTATAATACCATTAACAGATGTATAGATTCCTTTCTTCACTGTGTCCCTGTATTCCTTTATTCACTGTGTTTGTATTCAGCACACAGTCATACTCCACAGTGAAGAACTAAATCAGAGAATGAAATAATAGACCATGGAGGACTGTAAAGGGAATTGGAGAAGCATATGACTGTGACCTAGACTTATTGGTGGAGTATCATGGGAACCATTGCCAACATGGTGGTACCTGTGCTAAATTCCAAAGGCTTTCTCACTGAATTATGATCTTCAAGCCTGGTAGCATTGATTACCTAAGCACTTAATAGAAAAGCAGAATATTGTGCTCTTCTCAATTCAGAGTTTGATGAGGACCTCCAGGTAATTTTTGAACATATGGAAGTTTATGAAAATTGGTTTAAATTACTTATACTTTCAGTCAAGTGAAATCTGGGAAAGGACTCATCAGGGCAGAAGACTCAATGCAAAAGAGTTCATTTGAAAAACTGAATTATAAAATAAATTGTATTCTTTAATTTGATTTTCCTGATCCACATCTAAATATTCTAATTATAACCACTTTCCAGTCTATTATCATTCATATTTTGCAGCAGAAGGAAGTGAGGTGCAGAAAGATGAAGGCCCCTATAAGTGTCATAAAATTTGCAAATGACAGGCAGCAATCCCAGGCAGTTTAAATGCACATTCTGTATTATGATGGCTGCTCTCTGGGTTAACCTATAAAGTGTATATGTCTGACACACCACAACAGTAAGTACTTTTGATTGAGAAACATTTTTTTGCCAAAGTTTGTAGTTATTATCTGCCCATCTTCTAACTGTAGAAGTACTTATGTTTCATCTTTGTCAACAATCTATGTTCAAATAATCAAAATCAAATTGACATGAATCTCCAATTAACAGCACATCATTTGTTGTTGCTTTGGCATGTGTCTTGGATAAGACGCAAGTGGAAGTTTGGAGAAGCTGGTGATATCTGAGTGAATATTCCTAAACAAGGAAAAGGGGATGGAAGGAAGGTACAAGAAAACACATGCATGCATAAGCCAGTCTGGAGAATCCGGAAAGCTGATAATGAAATTCAACTGCAGAAATTATGCAGTGATGTAACCTGGCAAGAATGCTAACATTTGAGAGAAATTAACATGGTGGGGTATATAGGTGAGTGTGTGTGTGTGTGTGTGTGTGTGTGTGTGTGTGTGTGTGTCTTAGAAACACAGAAAATAAGAACTGAAAGCATGTGGAGGCTCCATCAGAATAGAAAAAATAATGTGCTTTGAAAATATGGACAGATGCCAATAATGGAAGATGAAAGCATCAGAATTTCATATAGATGTTGGGTAAAAGAATTCTGTGAATTCTGACTTGGTGAGATTGCAACAACTTTGGGAAATTCACTAGGTGCTCTGGTCTTAGATTTATCAGAGATAATTGGGTTAAAAATAGAGATGGGTGATTGCCCAGGGACATGTGTAGAGGGAGAGAAAGCAGAATGGAAGAAAAGTCACAGCAAAAAAAGGTAACTTGAAGAGTGGGTACTGAAGGCATGTGAAAACTAAGAACATGTAACTTGCACTAAGCAATGTCAAAGGACACAACCATACTTTAGGTACACTCCTTGTTGTTGGAAATTTCACCACTTACTTGGCAAAAGAGACACAGAGTCAAATAGAATGCAACCTGCAGTGGGATGGTTGGGCAGGTACAAGGGTAATCTGACCATTGAAAAAGGGATATCTAACTCAGTCTGGGCTGTTGGGGAAACTCATCGTTATTCTTTCTTTTGCCCATTATCCATAAACCTCTTTTAGGCATAAAGATACTAGTATCTGGTGCTAGAATGATAGAACAGGATTAGGGTGTTTACCTTGCAAATGGCAGATCTGGTTTGATCCCTGGCACTACATATGGTCCATTACCTCTGTGCTCCACCAGTAATAACCCCTGAGAACAAAGCTATCAGTAAGCCCTGAGTACTACCAGGTATTGTTCTTTTAAAAAAATGACCTGAGCACCTGCAACCAGACAATTTGTTAAAGAAACTATGGTATATCTATACAATGGAATACTATGCAGCTCTTAGGAAAGATGAAGTCATGAAATTTGCTTATAAATTAATGGACATGGAGAGTATCATGCTGAATGAAATGAGTCAGAAGGAGAGGGACAGACATAGAATGACTGCACTCATTTGTGGTATATAAAAACATAATATGGACTATAATACACAAGAATAGTAGGAACAAGGGCCAGGAGGACTGGTCCATGGTTGGAATCCTGCTTCCAGTGCTGGGGGAAAGGGCAATTGGGATAAAGAAGGAACAATTATGACAAAGACAGTTGGAAATGATCACTCTGAATAAGAATTGTGTGCTAAAAGTAGGTAAAAGAAAAAGCATGTAACCTCTCAGGATATGTAATGCAAACCATAATGCCAAGAAGGGAAGAGAGAGGGAGGGAGGAAAAGGGGAAAGAGAGAGAGAGGAAGGACGAGTGAAAGAGAGAAAGAGAGAGAGAGGGAAAGTGTCTGTCATAGAGACAGGTTGAGGTGGGGGTGGTGAGAGGGAAACTGAGGACATTAGTGGTGGTAAATGTACATCCACATTAGTGGAGGGATTGATGTTGGAACATTGTAGGGCTGAAACCCCATCATGAAAAGCTTTGTAAATGTATCTTATGGTGATTGAATTTAAAAAGATAAAAAGTGACGCTAGGGTCTGAAAAAGGAAAAAGTCTGAAGAAGGTAAAATCATTTGGCCAAAGTCATTGAGAACCTTCATGGTAAAAATAGAATGAGAATTTGTGGTTGCTATAATTTTAATGACATATACTTCCATGGTTTCAAAAACACTTCTGTTTGTCCATTGGCACAGTTCATGATTCCTCTCTGGACAAAATGGTTTAGGCATGGGCCCGAGAACAGTTTATGATTCATTATTCATTTGGCACGACACAAGGGCTGCATCTCCCTCATTGAGAAGATAGAGGACACTGTTTATAGGACACTGACCCCATTTAAAAAAATCTTATTATTTTTTTTTATTGAATCACTGTGAGATACGGTTACAGAGCTTGAGTTTCAGTCATATAATGATTGAACAGCCCCTCCATCAGTGGATATTTTCCACCACCAATGTCCACAGTATCCCCCCAACATCCCAACACTTCCCTTGCCTCTATGGCAGACAATTTGCCCCATACTCTGTCTCTACTTTTGGATTATGTTTTTCAATAAGATACTGAGGAGTTATCGTGTTTTGTCCTTTATCTACTTTCAACACACATCTCCTATACCGAAAGATCGCTCCAACCATCACTGATTTAGTGATACCTTCTATTCCAGCTGCCTTTTCCTCCAGCTCATGAGGCAGGCTATCAATAATGGAGCAATACTCTTGGACATTGTCTCTACTATCCTTGGGTGTCAGTCTCATATTATGTTATTTTATATTCCACAAGCGAGTGCAGTCATTCTATGTCTGTCCCTCTCTTTCTGACTCATTTCACTTAGCATGATACTCTCCATGTCTATCCACTTATGAGAAAATTTCATGACTTCATCTTTCCTAACAGCTGCATAGTATGCCATTGTGTAGATATATACCCAAGTTTCTTTAACTAGTCGTCTGTTCTCGGGCACTCAGGTTATTTCCAGATTCTGGCTATTGTGAACAGTGCTGTAATGAACATACAGATGCAGATGACTGACCCCATTTTGGAGCCAGAAACTCATTCTTGAATGAATTTCCCATCAACAATAGGCAGGAAGGGTCATCCTTCCTGGGTGACTTTGACTTTACATTAAGAAGAAAATAAAATCATTCTAATTATTGATTTTGATTTTGTTTGCAAAACTACTTGACAGTTGGAGTATGATCTAAGTGAGATAATGCTTTACAGAACTGAAAACAGAAAAATGTGCTTTTAACCTTTTATGGACTTCATGAAGTTTAAGTTAGTTAATTGCATTGAGTTTCAATATCTGAAATTAGGCTTTTATTTTTCTTTTAAGATGTCTATGAATAAATTTGTACTGTTAGGATGCAAAGTGATCTTTATGTGACAAACTATAGTTAACAATGGATTAAGTGATCATCCAGTTACTATGTTCAGCAAAACCAACAAGTTTTGTCCATCATATTCCTAGCAGCCAACCTTGCTGTCTTGGAATACTGGGTGTCAGATCTGAAGGTGAAAGCATCTCTTGCCCACAGCTACACCTAAATAAAGGCATCTGGAAGCAAAAACCACTTAAGGTCACTCAAAAAAGCATACTATGAATCAAAGAAAGCCTGACTAAGATATGGATTGATACTTGTATTTGAAGTTAGAATGCTGAAGATCAAAAAGGAGGCCAAGACAAGAGTGATCCTGCATTAGCATCTGGGCGCTAATGAGTCTTATTCATTTCAAATTTGGGGGGAAAATGGCAAGAGAGTAGGCCTCTTCAGTTGGAAAGGCATTTGCCTTGCATATGGCCAACCCAGGTTCAATCCCTAGCATCACATGCATATGGTCCTCTGAGCCCACCAGGAGTGATCCCTGAGTGCAGAACATGAAGAAACCCCTGAGTATCACTGGGTATGACCAAACACCATGTCGCCTCCACACACCCAATTTCAGGACTAGGACAACACTTTTGATTATATAGGTTCATAATAATTATCTCTGCAATCCTTGTTCCTTTTAATTTTATTTTTGAGTTAAATTATCCAGATAGTTTTAAAAATATTTTTTCACACTATCAATCACAATATTTTTCATTATTACATCACAACCTTGATTGAGTGAAGCTAAAATAATTTATTTAATAGTATAATATAGAAGATTAAATATTTTTAAAATTTTACTTTCTAGGCAATATTGGGGACTTTGTTTTGGTTTGAGGCCACCCATGGCAGTGTTCAGTAGTTACTCCTAGCTCTGCACTCAAGAATCACTTCTGGGGGCTGGAGCGATAGCACAGAGGGTAGGGCGTTTGCCTTTCATGCGGCCAACCCAGGTTTCATTCCCAGCATCCCAGCATCCCATATGATCCTCTGAGCGCCGCCAGGAGTAACCTCTGTGCATTGCCAGGTGTGACCCCCCAAAAAAAAGCAAAGAAAAAAAAGAATCACTTCTGATGGGGCTTGGGGAAGCATATAGGAAGCCAAGGATCGAACCTGGGTGGGCTGTGTGCCATGCAAATGCCCTACCTACTGTACTCCAGCTCTAGCCCTTTAAAAAATAGTGGTTTATAAGGCCATAATAATACTACATCTAATACAAAAGTACTAATACCACTTCAACACAGTTGTTGAGAAAGAATGTTTTCTAATATATTTTAGTGCATTTTGCTGTCTAACACTAGACAGCAAAACACAGCTTCAAACTTTCTATCCAGAACCCTTAAAGGGAAAACTTTTTGTGTGCTTTTGTCTATATACACCAATTTCTCTTCTTTCACTGATTTCCTATTCCCTATTGATGACTGTGATTGTGTGTGGTCTTGTCAGGGGAAGGAGACACTAATGAAATATTTGTTTAAAAGTATACTGCTAAAAATCACCCAAGTACTGTGTGCTATTCTGGGTGAAATGTATACAAAGATAAGTAAGAAACAATACTTGACCTTAAAGGGTTCTACTGTCTGGTGGCCCTATATAAAATGATGTCATTTCTCTGATGGAATATGTATCAAAGTGCGGGATTAAGTGTCGTCTCCATTCCTCACCGCTTATTCTGAGTGAGAATGGAGCTTCCTGGAGCTTCCAACTGCGATTTATTTTCTAACTTGGGTCATGGTGAAGATGTTAGAGCAGCTAATCACTGCAACCTTTTCCGACATGCAGTAGATACTTCTGCTTGCTGTGTCTTTTGTTGACCAAGCATGATGTTTGCTTATTTGTGCTTAAGGAAATGACTTAGCTTTTCACCTGGGTCCCTTTATGTTCTTCACTAAGAAGACAGCAACACCTTAAAGAAACCCGTAACAGCTTTGATTTTTTCTTTTCTTTTTTTTTTTTTTTTGCTTTTTGGGTCACACCTGGCAATGCACAGGGATGACCCCTGGCTCTGCACTCAGGAATTACTCATGGCAGTGCTCAGGGGACCACATGGGATGCTGAGAATCTAACCTGGGTCAGCCGCATACAAGGCAAACGCCCTACCCACTATGCTATCACTCCAGTCCCTGATTTTTCTTGTTTAGAGGTCTGTAAATTTGTTACAAGACCTAAATGACTACTATTATCCACATTATTCTAAGGGACAGAGGCAGTTCCCCCAAATTATGCACCCAAATCACAAACTCCCTCCCAAAACCCATTCAAGTACCAGTCAGCATATAGTTTTGACTATTTGATTTGACTAATTTGACTGTTCAGCACATAGTTGTCCCAGAATTTAGGACTCAACAATTAGGCAGCAAATATTTGTTAAACAATTGATCTTCTCTCTTCCACATGTAATCCT
The DNA here is from genome assembly GCF_029834395.1 of Sorex fumeus. Taxonomy (NCBI): domain Eukaryota; kingdom Metazoa; phylum Chordata; class Mammalia; order Eulipotyphla; family Soricidae; genus Sorex; species Sorex fumeus. The sequence continues at coordinate 49,263,577 of NW_026606059.1, read as the reverse complement.
GCTTTTTCTAAAAGACAGTAAAATGGAATATATTTTTCCATTCTCTTCCTGATGTAGTAGCTATATGTCATAATTATGATCCTTTAAATAAAAACAGATATCATTGGGGAGGGATCCTGGAGGGATTTCTAAATGAGCAGCTGATGCAATTGACAAATGCTCTTTTTTTGCCCACTTGCCCTTTTCTCTCCTCTTTTTTTCTGCCTGCAAAGCAGATGTGAAGTTTTTGAGACATGGCCAGTGGCTTTAAGAGTTCAAGAATCTCCTTTAACCATTCTTGATGGATTGAAGTATAACTTTTTTCTTTGACAAACACATATGAATGGGGCACCTATCACTTTACAAAGCAGCCCCATGGGCAAGTTTGTTTGTTACAAAGACAAGCCAAATGTTAACCTCAAGCAATTGTAATCATTCATTAATCTATATTCTGTCTCAGAAAAATAATCCATCTTTCTTTGTCATGGCAGCTCCCTAAATGTTTGCTGGGTCACTTCAGTAGCCTTTCTTGGAGACATTCAGTGCTATTGCTTTTTATCCTTTTATTATTTTTTTTTTGGTTCTGCTCTGTTCATTTTTAATTCTACATTTGTTCTTCCAATATTGTGAGTTAAAGAAATACTCAAATTTTGATTATTCATTCCTTAATCCTTATTGTTGTCTTCTTACTAAGCAATTGTGTGTATTTAGCATATAATAAGAAAAAAAAGAAAGAGAAAAGAGAGATACTTAAATGGCCCAGTCAACTGGAAAAACAGCTGACAGAACAAAGATGTTTTGTTTATAAAATAGAATGGTTAGTGTGAAAATTTTATAATGGCATACACTTAACATAAAGATGGGAGTTGAAAAATTTATTCAATTAAAAAACAAAACATGAATATAAATTAGCTAAACAATGAACTCATTTATATAATTGGAATAGTTTTCTTTTTCCGAATTAGGAGAATTTTGTGCCTCAATGATTTTTGCAACTAGTAACACCCGATAGGCATTTAGACCAGGAAGTCTCTCATAAAGAGTAGAAAACTCTTGAAATTAACGTGCAAGTTATTTAAAATAATCTTGCTAAAATAGCCTTGCTAAATAGAATTTAAACATCAAATCACTTGCATCCCCAATATAGACATAGCAAAAAAAAATAAGGAATAGCATACAAACTTATCTAATAACACATTGAGCATTATAATCTCAGTTCATTGGCTGAAAAGGTGATTACATAGGAACATTCACTGGGAGAATACATTTCTCCCTGTCAGTATGAGGCCTGACAATTTAAAAGCTGTCTGGCAACTCAACCATTAATTAATCTACTCTATATTCTTTCTCTCCCTGCAGAGCTGACTTGGAAAAACCTTGCAGAGAGAAAGGCTGGAAGCTTTGAAAGTGCTGCTTAAGTGACCTAACTTCTTAAAATAGTCCTTCATAAACAAAACATGATATAATTTGAGTGTGTAAATCTAATTACATTTCCTGGGGAGGCACAGGGTAGACCTTGCTGGCTTCCACCACTGCTGTGTCTGAGTGGATAAAGCAGCATTACTCTACTCCAGCCCCCAGGAAGTGCTAGAGTGCGAGGGAGGAAATTATTAGCACGACACATTCTCTTGTTAACTGAAGTTCAGATATATATAATCAGAAATTTGCTATCTTCAGTGTCTGTTGCCTTGAATTCCAGCCCAGAGAAAGGAAACAACAGACTTCAAAAGCAATATGTCAAGTGAACTGATAAGATACCCAACTTCATGTTCTGAACCTGCTGCTTTCTCAGAGAATCAATATTGTGCCCATTTGTTGGAACGAGGAAGGGTTTGAAATGAATGTTGCAGTGTCTCCTATGTCCTGAAAATAAACATATGTGGGATCAACTCAAACAGACACACTTGTGAGATGCATAAATTAGCATCCTAAAAAATATTTAGACAACACTGAAATGTCACATCAGCATGAATGCAGTAGGTCCTTTGATTACGCTCTGCCAGTAGCACTGAATTTGAGAGAAATGTAAAAAGCTTTCCGTTAGTGCTTAATTTTAGTTATTTGTGATGAGCCTGTAAAATCCTTTCAATCACCAGCTTGAAAATATGACCAGGTGTTCTATTTTTAGCCTTCCATAGTAGTAGCTACTTCAGAAGTTGATTCTTCTTAGCGTCCTCACTCTTCTTAGTATTTTGATTATGATCCAACCCATTGATGCCAGTCAGACGACCTTATGGTTAATGAATTAATGAAGGAAAATAAGTTCACATCTTCATCTTGAAAAGTACATACAACACAATCATTTTAAAACCTTCTCTAAATAAACATAGAACAAGCCTATCTTAAACATCAGGGCAAAGGTTTCATAGATAGGGCTGATGGGATTAGATTGGTCATTAAAAATGTCCTTTGCATAACCTATTCTCCATCATATAACACAAGAAAAGAGATATGTGTGCATGCACAGATAAAAAGAGATGGAAAATGAGAAAGGTAACGAAAGAGAACTGAAAAGAACAGTGAGCATTTTTCGCTACTCAGTGAGAATAATATCTCCATTTTTCGGCATTCTGATAAACCTCTTGGGAATGTTGACACTCAATTCTGCTTTTGAAAACCATTTTCGTAGACATACTGGAACATTGCAGTATATTTTTAAAGGTCTATATTACTTTGAATAAAAGAAAATGTAAACACGTGGAGTATTTGAGGTGTAAATGTACACCACAATTAGTGCATACATTAAATAAAAGCCCAGTGATATTCATTTAGTAGGTACTTTAGTGTTTTATGGTATTTTTCCTGTTATGAACTAACAAATTAGAGGGATTTGAATTATAAATCATATTTTTTGTACACGAAGTAGTTATATTCTTCTTTCAGATTTGAGTTAGCAGATCTAGACAAAGAATACATACTATCACTACTAGGTAAAGGTAAAGGTAAAGGCCCTCCCGTTGTTCATCGATTTGCTCGAGCGGGCCCAATAACGTCTCCATTGGAGACTTTGTTGTTACTGTGTTTGGCATATTGAATACATCACAGGTGGCTTGCCAGGCTCTGCCGTGCGGGTGAGATACTCTCGGTAGCTTGCCGGGCTCTCCGAGGGGGGTGGAGGAATCAAACTCGGGTCAGCTGGGTTGACCGTGTGCAAAGCAAATGCCCTACTGCTGTGCTATCGCTCCTATCACTTACTTATGTTCAAGTTTTCCAGGTGGGAGAGAGATGCTGATAATCCCATATCTTAACTTTATCTTTGCTGTGAGTGAATGTTTCAACTAAATGACTAGAAGTACAGATTTAAGTAATACACAAGGCCCATTTTCTCTCCCAACCCTCACTAACTTATAACATACTCTACTGTCTTACCAAGACAAAGTGTTTGCCCCTCCCCCCAAAGGATTTTTCAAAGATTGAGTGCTTAAGTAAAAAGCCCCTTGGTATTTGCCAAGTTTAATAATCATGATATAATTATCATTTTTAGGATGTGTGTATGATGGGAAGGAAAATACCTGGGAAATTCAGATCTGACAGAATGACCTTGAGCACTAGCTAACCTGGATTTGACTGCCTTTGTTCCCAGACTTAGCCTGGAGAAATTACCTCCTCTCCTCCTGTAAGTAGGTTTTTACCCCTCACCAAGAGCTACAAAGAAGACAAATTAGCCACTGGCTGCAACATTTTATAATCTCAAAGAAGGAAGCATAATGCAGCAATTGTTCTGGCTAAATATTGTTGCCTCTCAGTTTTCTAACAACTAAGTGAATTTCACCATCTTTTCACTAAAGAGCTAGATAATGAATGTGAAGTGAGTTTAGAATATAGGAATGTAGCTTATGTTGTTGTCATCAACATGAAGAAAAGACTAAAATGCCAATAATTTGCACCGCTGTTTAGAAATTTTCTACCCCATGAGAGACTTTAGCAATATAATATTTTCCTTGATATTTTATCTAACATATGATGCCATTTTGTAGTGAATTTTCAAAATAGATAAACTAAACAACAAGGATAAATAATTTAAGATGCAGGGGGAAGAAAAATCTGTGTTGAGAGGATCTGGACAAAGCTGTCATTGGTTTGAATCATGCACATGGAGATAAAATAGCTTGGAATGAGAGAAGTATTCCAAAAAAGAGGAATATCTGAGCACTACAGTCACCTATCAATAGGATCTGTGGGCACAAAATCAAAATGCTGTTTAAAATGGTCTTTGAATCTTTGGAAGGCCCCTCAGTATTTTTAAATCATCCAGAACCTAGAAAATGTAAGAATTACCTGGGCAGCATTCTCTTCATTTGGGTGATCAGCCAAACTGAGTCTAACTGTTCTCTGCATGGAGAAAGCAAACAAAACAAAGAGAGGCAGGGCAGAGAGCTGAAGTGAAAGCATGCACCCAGTCTGTTCAAGCCTCTAAATTCAATCTCACAACTGAGTTCAATCCCACATCTCTGGGACACCTCACACAGCACTAACAAATGATCCTAGAACATTGCCCAGATTGTCCTGGAACCCTCACTCTTTCCCAGCATCAGTTAGAGTGCTACTAGAGGCCACCACTGACAGTGATCACTGCACTCAACTTCCAAACCATGCTGGGCATTATGAGAGTGGCTCTCAGAACTATCCCAGCCCCAAGATCCCCTGAGAATGGTCCCTACTGAAAAAAATGAAAAAGACAAAAGATTGGAAAAGAGAATTGATTCCTTTACTCGTGGCAAGAAACTACCTCATGCCTTTGTTGAATGCTAAGGCCCGCACCAGGCTGTTTTTACTCTGGCAACCCAGAGTGGGGCAGGTGAGAGCCCCAAGGGACCCAGCCCCAGCAGCCAACCTCCACTACCCAACTGCCGCCATGCACCAGGCCGCTTTCTGGCCTTGCGACACATCATAAGACACTTCCTACTCATTTTCCATAATTACCATACCATATTTGATGGGGTTCAGACAGTAGGCAACAAATCAGAGAGAGAAATAGCCCTGCAAGCTACTAAGAGTATCCCGCTCGCATGGGCAGAGCCTGGCAAGCTCCCCAGGGCATATTTGATATGCCAAAACCAGTAACTATAACAGGTCTCATTCCCCTGATCCTGAAAGAGCCTCCAATCATTGGGAAAGATGAGTAAGGAGAGGCTTCTAAACTCTCAAGGCTGGGACAAATAGAGACATTACTGGTTCCCACTCGAGTAAATCAACAAACAACGGGATGGCAGTGATACAGTGAAGGACCCAATTGCAGGCATGTGAGTTAAGTGATCTACCGCAGAGGGCACATCTTGACTTAGATATCATCTCAAATGCAGGGGTGATTTAAATGCACACAGTACTTTTGTGTCATCATGCAGGGTACTGCAGAGAACTGTAGCTTGGTTATGAGTCTGTCATGCTACAGTTAGAGTTTACCATGGGAGGGAAAGTGGAGAAGCAGATTTTCATAAGCTTGCCTTCCTAAATATAGGAAGGTAAAAGGCAATATTTGGGCTCATTTGTTACTTCTGAAAACGGCATTTTTGGAGAGGTGAAAGAACAGGGGTGTGCTGATGCCACACTCTCATTAAAGCTCCTGACTTCTTGAAAATGCTAAGTAAACATGGCCACACTTTTAATGAGGATCAAAATTAATGTAGAGAAAGATAGTATTCCAGTGTTTACAGTCTTCAATTGATAAGTTTGTATCCAGCTGAGCAAGATCAGAAGCCAGCTACAAAGAACCTATTCTCCGAAGTTCAGTTATTTTTGTCTCATGATTTCCCTTTGGGTTTTTCATTAAATGTTAACTCATCTACTACATGGTGTATTTATTACTCTCTTGAGTAATGAAATGGGTACTTTTCTCTTGGACCATCTTAAATGCCTATATGTTTAAAGGGATTATGAGTAATGAATGGCATTGGAGCAAGAATTTCAATCCTGCTCTGACCACTTGTTAGGCTCCTTATCTTAGAGTTTTTTCCTCTGAAGTTTAAAATAATGTGATAGTTATTCTTGGAAATAAAAATGATGATAGATTCGACCTATTTGTCAGCATTATTTGTATGTGTAGACATTCAGTTACTTATATAAAGGACAGTACAAATGTAAAGAATTATAACTGTGCTTTGATTTTTTCAAAAAGTGCTTAATTGGAAAAGATTGTTTCATTTACAAATACACATAGACATAATGTATGCTTGTGTGAAAAAGGTTTTCACCTGTACAGTATCAGGGAAGTGGCTATTCTATAACAATACCTTTGCGGTGAATAGCCTCTGTTCATTCAATGTCAACTCGGTGCCTAATAAGTATCTTGTGTTTTACAAGGTTCTGAGAATAACTAGAGAGAATATATTTTCCCTTTTGTGAGGATAGTGGAAGAACACAGTAAAAATAAATAAATGAGGTAATTTCAGATAACATGCACTGTGGAGAAAATAAGACCTAACATGCATTAGAGAATGGCATTTGAACTAGTGTAGAAAAATGAGTCAGTCATGTGAACACCCTGGAAATTGTTCTCAGCAGCAAGCACAAAGGCAATACGATAGGAAAAAGCTTGGGGTCAGGGGTTGGGGGGCGGGGGCGGTCAGTTTTCTGCTTTATCCCTCTGTACATAGGGAAGAAGCTTCAACCTCTAGAGGGCGCCAAAGGAAAACATTTAGGAAAGCCACAAAGGGCCTTTCAGCACCTAGAGGAGAGGAGAGCACTCTTGTTTCTCCAGAGCCTTGTAAAAGGTTATTTGACTCACAAAACTTTATTTCATCTACAATTCCTACCCAATCTGGAGGTTGAATGAGTTGGGCTTGAGTGTATCAGGGCTGAATTTCACAGTAAAGGAATGTTTATGATGGGGTGGAAGTGGGAAGACATTTTGGAGTTATTTTTAATTATCTCCCATCTGGTAGTATTTGAGTAAAACAAATATGGAGCCAAATTTTACTTTGTGGATTCATTTGGCAAGAAAAAGTGTCTCTATACTTAGAACTTTGAAAATATTCATCATTGCAACTCAGGATGTATTATCCTAAATACTATTCCAAACTTACTTGACGAAGTCTTTGAGTAATGTGTACTAAAATCTTTTTCCCGCAAATCAGAAAGCTATGATATCTCATGAAAACAACTCATAGTGAAAAGAGCAGGGTAAAGGAAGGGAAGGAGAAGATAAATTAGAGGAAAGGAGATGAGGAAAGAAGAAATCTGTTATCTGTTGATAAATAGGTAAATAAAACACACACACAGAGAAGAAAGAAAAGGAGAGATTGGAAGAAAATGAGACATTTTAGTCCCTATTGGGGTTCATATCTAGAAGAAAGCAGTATTCAAAACACAGATAGATATACTTTTGTACAATCCAGATCGAAACTTTAACCTTTGTGGACATTAAAGCTATACAATTGTTGTGAAAACACTCATTGCTTTCATTTTTATTTTTCACTATTCTCTTTAATAAGGGAAAGTTCAACTACCCAGCTCTTATTCAACAACTCTCATCTCTTGACTGATGATCACAGACATATATTTTAAACATTCTTTGCTCTTCCCAGGGAGTCTTCAAACAAAAACACCATAAAAGCAATCAACCAGAAAAGTAACCTGAGAAAATGGATATAGAGCCATGAGAAAAGAGAGAATTCTAAATCAACTAGAAGTCCAGAAGGTCAATGATGGGGAAAGCATGTTACCAGTGCTGTGACTATAAAATCATGAGCAATTTTTGGATGAGCTGCACCTGTTAATTCTAAGCACCATCTATGAAGTCAACCACCAGAACCAGCTTTTAAGCTTCAGTAAAACCAGAGTGGCAGAGAGGCAGGTACCAGACTCCCAACATATAATACACCAGAATCCTGTGCAAGCATCTTTCATTGGTGTTCTTTGTGGGGAAAGAGAGGTGCTCTTTCCCACTTATTTGGAAAACAATGGCAATTCTTTATTGAGAAGTCACCCTCCCCAATAATTCTCCTGTTACCTATTATATATGTCGCAAAGAAAGTACCAGATCGCTTATTCTCTCTTGATTTTTATGAATTTAAACAACAGGGTAATTGTCTACCTTCTCATTCACAGACAATGGTGATTTTGTTCACATAAACACATGCATATTTAATGGGGGGAGTAGATCTCAAGAGGGAGGGAGAAAGAACCCTAAAGGATCAACCTAAATGTTTTATCTACATCAAAATGTCCTTTTGCAATTAAGCAAAAACTCACATTCTCTTAAGACACTTTCTTAATACCGCCCACACCCCCAATTCTAGTTGATTTATTTCAAGCACTAGGTATGGATCCCATAATAGGAGAAGAAATAATCTCATTTCCCAAACTGTAAAGATTCACCCAATAAAGCACATGTCATAGAGTTATCTGAAGAATAGGGTAACACATGTAAGGTACCCAGCATTGGTAATTCTCATGTGCAATTCCCTTTGAGAACTGATGGTTTGTTACAGAGAGATCTACAGAACCCTAAGTCTGAATCTCAGGGTCCCTTACAATGCCGTGTAGTGACTCATCCGAATAATACTATTAAGGAGTGGGGCTGACTTTTAAAGTGGGGTGCTTCTGCTGCCCTCCTGACTCCAGTTCCAGAGACTGCAGACTCTGGAGGGACTCAAGCAGAGAGAAACCCATTTCTGAGTTGATGTCAGACAACCCTGATCCACGGAATCAGAGTGGGAAGGTAGAGTTGGGAGAAACTTTAGAGGTCATTTTATGCCAAGTGCTCTAAGGAGAAAGAGATACCCCTAGGTAGAGCTGCCTTGGAGGGGGATTTCCCCCCAAGAACTCGGGAGGAGAAAGGAGGAAGGGCAAGACGGGCAGGTGTTACCTGGTTGATGGAAATGACCGCCAGCCTGGGGATGGCCACCTGGAGGATCACCTGCAGCAGTGAGGTGCCTAGGCCGGCCACGATGGCCCAGGTGAGTGGCAGCGGCAGCATGCTGTAGGTGGCAAAGAGGGCGAAGAGCACGTAGCCAATGCCGTCGCCCAGGAGCCCGTAGCCGAGGCCTGCCGCCAAGATCTGGGTGGTCATGGCCGCCCAGGTGACCACGCCGCTATACTGCAGGTAAGTGTGCGAGGTGGTGTCCTTCCTGACCACCACTAGGGCGCAGATCACCACCTCGATGCCGGTAAAGAAGCCCAGCAGGATGCCCTTGAGCGGGTCCATGGGAGTCGAGGCCAGACTCAAGTGGAGAACCAAGAGGGTGAGTTTAGTCAGCACGTCCAGCACGTTCATCACCACCTCGGATTTGCGCCTCTGACCCAGGAAATAACGCTGGTAGAGGCGCTCCAGATCGCGGGACTTGAAGGAGTTGCGCAGGGTGGGGAAAATGACACCTCGGTAGCTATAGCCCCCGTTAAGGAAGAAATCCGAGTTGCTGGGGGCGCAATCGAGGTGCAAGAAGCCGAGGTCGCCCCCACCCCCGCTGCCACTGCCGCTGCCGCTGCCGCTGCCGCTACCGCTACCGCTGCGTTCCGGGAAGACTTTGGTGCCTCCGCTGCTGTGCGCTCGCTCCCCGGGGCCCAGCGAATACAGGGGCAGCGGCGAGTCGCCGGACAGCGGCGGCGCGTGGTGGTTGGGGCCGCCGCCTGCAGCGTCCAAGGCTTTGCCCGAGCCTCCGCTCGCGCCAGCGCTGCTGCCTCGGTGCCCATGAATGAAACGCTGCTCGGTGATGTGCCGCACCGCCGTCTGCCACAGCAGCCGCTGCGACCGCGAGCCGCTCCCGCCGTCGCCGGCCGGGGGCGTCGGGTGGATGGTGTAGAGTTCCTCGCTGCCGCTAAGACAGCGCACATCGGAGAGCTCCATGGCGCCGGGCCGCAGCGAGGGAGGCGCAGAACCGGCGGGAGTCAGCGGCGGGCAGGGGGCGGAGGGGTGCGGGAGGCGCGCGCGGCGGGGTGGGGTGGGGGTGGGGGGGATGCTCCTAAAGACCCAAAGGCGGCCTGGTAGGAGCTGGCTGGCGAGCTCTTCTCTGCCCAGCTTCCAGGTTGCAGGAGCCCCGGGGCGGGAGGCCCGCGCACATCAGGTCATAGTGCGCCTTGGGGCAAAGGGTTCTAGGCAGCTGGCACCCGACCCCCCGCGTCCTGGCGCGCCTCCCTCCGGTCCACCGGCGGAGCTGGGGTGCGCGGCAGCAGTGGCGATTTGCCCGCGGACACCTCGGCGCTCGGAGCCACGCAGCACCCCCCGCCTTCCCGGGGCACCGGCTCGCTTCCCTCCACCACCCCCCAACCCCCCACCCCCTTCTGGCGCTCAGCGTCTTGGCGCAGCCTTTGCTCTCCAAGTGGCGCCCGGGAGCCGGGGCGCGGTGCTCCTCGCTGCGCGTCGGGCGGCTCCTGGCTGCTGCGGCACTGGGCTCGGGACGCCCACGGCTCGGCGTCGGCGCGGGGCGGGGGCGGCTGGCTCAAGGGTGACCGCGGCGCAGACCGGTGAGAAGTTAGCCGCTGTGGCTGGAACCGAGCCCTTCGGAGAACTCCATTGCGCCGGGATGGGGAGCAGGGGCGGAGCTGGGGGCGGGAGCAGCGAAAGGGGAGGAGTGGGGGTTGGGGGGTTGGGGACCAGTGAGGTGGCGGGCTGGCCCGCGGGAGGGTTGAAGAGGTGGTAGCCTCGGCACCGAGAAGTCATCAAACAGTTAATTGGCAGGAAGGGGTGCGCGGAGGCTGCCTCATCTGCTCCGTTCTGGCGGTGCTCCCTTCCTGAGCCGGGACTGAACAGCCGGACGCTGACTCTGGCCCCACGCGGCCCCTCGGGGGAGGCAAGAGCGGCTCAAGGTCCACGGTCGCGGGTCCCAGACAAGGTCAGCCCTTCCAGCTGGGAATCCAGTGGGTCGCAGCCCAGCTCTCCTCCCATCACTTTACTCCTTGGAGTCTCTTTGGTTCCGGAGCTTGGGAAGAGCGAGAGGCCGAGCGAGGAAAAGTGGGAAGGGCCCCGAAGCCAACAGATCTGAGAATTGAAAGGCGACCGCGCCGTTGCAAGAGCAAAACAAACACCCCCCCCAATAAATAAATAAAACACTTAAACAAAATAACAACAGCAAAACACCACCCCCAATCAAAACTCAAAGCTTAGTGGGTGCAGCGGGGGTCAGGGCTGGATGGATTGCCACTTAAGTGAGGTCCGGGGTGGCTGAGAAGTCCGCCGAGAAGCCTCGGGTCCCGGGGAAGCGACGCGCGCCGCCCTAGCGCTCTGCGCTGCTGGCACCCGGCGACTGGCAGGAATTTGGAGACCAGATAGGTCAGACACCCGTGGCGGCTTAAACTCGCTCTCTCGCCGCCGAAACACCTCCCCCGGAACTGCAGGTGGCATGGGCCTGCTGGCAGGACCTGACACACAGATCTAGCCGGGATGCCCCAGTTCTGGGAGGTGGCGGTTAGGCAGAGCCCGGGCGTGAGAAAAAGGCAGGCTGCCCGCTAGGTCGGGTCTCGGGGTCGGTTCCCCGCACCCCCCACCCCCATGCACGCCAGCCCCACAGCGGAGTAGCTCTGGCTGTTCCCTCGGCTGTTCTTTTCTCAGGCGCGGGCGCTGGTCTTCTGCAGATGCCGAGCCACAACTCACAGGCCGTTTTGCCCACGGCCTCGGAGGGTCCAGCGCGATGCACTTGATTCTCCCTTTTACCCTTTCACCCTAGCTTTTTTGGTTTTTGCAAAACCAACTTTCCAGCTCGACGCAAAATACCCACGGTAGCAGCAATGACAGAGGCAGGAAGCTTTCTGCCAGTGTTTGGACTTCACCCATGCAAAAGATTGGAAGGCGCGAGTCACTAAAATGGGCAGGCCGCCCCCCCACCCCCCCTACCCCCCACACGCCCCTTTCCCATCCCAATTTCCCACTCTTAGTGTTTTGCACAATTTCTTGGGCTTAGGCTTATAGTAGGGGTCAAAAATGAGAATGCTTTAAAAGGCATTTCCAGCCCCAGGTTGGAGCCGGGTTTTCCCGCCCTTCAGGTTCGGCAGAGTAATTTCGGTCAGAACGGCTGGCGACGCTCTAGAGGTACGTAGGTGCGACGTGGTGCGCGCGTGTAGCACAGCCAGCGGTCAACCGGGAGGAACAGGGGCTCCAGGTGCGGTGTCCGCCGGCCAGACCCGGGCTGCAGGTGGCGAAGCCGAGGTGGCCGCCACTTCCGCCTCGGTGAATGCGGCTGCAGCCAGGATCCCAGGCCTTGAACACAGTCAGCTGATGGCCAGTGACGTCAGGCCTCGGGCGCTTTCGCTTCTCATCCCAAAGGAAGCCCAGAAGCCCGCCTGGCTTCCCTCCGCAGCTCCCCATGGAACAATTTTCCCGGCTCTGCAGAGAAGAAACTTCCCTTCCTCGGTCTGCGCTGAGCTAGAATAGCTTTCGTTTCTCCTTCTCCAACCCCACACCGCATCCCTACACAACATCTAAGGGGTTATTTGTGTTCCAGAACCAAGAGATTTTATTCTTTCCCTTTTAATTTTTTTCTTTTTTCACTCTCTCGGATTTTGGGTTAAAGCCAGAATCAACCGGTCAACTGTCTTGTACAGAGACTACCAGAAAAAAAGGCCTCTAACATTTCCCCCTAATTAATGAAGAGTAGGTTTGGGGGATGTGACACTCTCTGAAAAAGACTCTTTTAAAAGATGCAATCCTAGACATCTGGAGTTGTTTTCTACTATTCCACAAGAAAGGCAGACGATGGAGTGAAACACTCAATTCTGAATAGAATGAAGGCAAGTAGTTTTAACTCATTGTGTAGAGGAATTAATTTGTTAACTATTAACATCTCCCAGAGTAGATCATCTTTCCCAAGGGCTAGACTCAATGGTCAAGAACATGAAAACACATCGTTCTTCAGTTAGCTAGACTTTAAAGAATAATCGAGGGAATTCAATACCTGAGAAAGAATCACTTCTTACAGTCAAGCTCTCCAGAAACTCCAGAGAAGCTAGTAATCATCTTGACTTGAGCTGGGAGTCCAGACAGGGCAGAAAACTCCTTAAGGGAGAGGGTGAGTTTCCTCCCATCACAGGTCAGGATGCCTGGGGAGCTTTGTCCTTTCTTTGCTGTCATGTCCGAGTCATCTGAACTAATGATCATATTAGTAAACTTGGCAATGGAGGATGTCTCTTTATTTTTTAAATTTCTTCTCCTTGTGAGCCTGGCAATTTAGCCTAAATAAATGACTGGGTAAATGCAGATGGAACTTTCCTATGAAAATCTTCCTCCTGGACATATCCGAAGATGATTTATTCAACAGGGAAAGGAGATGTGCCAAGAAAGGGAGATTGGACCAATCAGATAAAATGACTCAGGCTGATGAATGAGCATAGCTTGCTCCAAAAGGAAATCCAAAGAATTTAAGCAATTCAGAGATTTTGAAACTAGCATGTGAAGAAGATTGGTAAACTGCTATCAATGTTTCTTTGCTATGATTTGTTAGGACAGGTTGCTTTAAAATGAAAGAATGTATGGCCCAACTAGATTCAAATGTCATTGTTGTTGGGATGACAGGGTGTTTTTCAATATCCTGATTTATACCTTCTAATGTTTTATTAGGAGAGGGCTTTGTTTTTTATTTTTTGGTCTCTGAAGACTACCATGTTTGGCCAAGCACTGAAGTGCGGCTTTAAGCCTAGTGGTGCTGTGGGTAGGAGGATACAAGGGATACTAGGAATCAAATTGGGGGATTGCATATGCAGGATATTAACACCCTTACAACCTGTTCCTAAATGATTGCATTGGTTCAACACAAATATTGAAATGTTTCTTTTTGTACCCTTGTTTTGGTTTTGTTTGCTTGTTTTTGGGTCACATTCTGTCATATTCAGTGTTTACTTCTGGCTCTGTGCCCAGATATCACTGCTGGTGATATTCAGGGAAGCATATGTGATGTCAGGGACCTAGCCTCTGTTGGGCATATGCAAGGCAAACACCTTACCCACCGTACTTTCTTTTTCAACATGCAAAACATCAAATAATTGCCACTAAATACAAAAGAAATCAACATTCTGAAGTTATAATGGGCTTTTATCATGCTTTCATTTCCTGAGTATTTATTGTGGCTGAGGCTAGTATTCCTCATTAAACAGTTTCATAAATTGTTTTTTCCCAGCACACTTTACCAGGGACCTCCTGTCTTTCTGCAGGCAGCGCTATGAACCAGCAATATTATTTTTCCAGTGTAATGTCTTTTGTATATAGTCTTCTTCTCTTGGAATTTCAAGCCATCACCCCTAGTTCCCTTCTCAAAACACTATTATTAACCTAGTCCTTCAGAGCTGGAGCCTTAATACTGCAGGAAGCCCTTTCTGATGTTCCCCAGTGAGAATTAAGCAACTTCTTCTCTGTTGCCTAAATATCAGTTCTAAGTTCCTCTTTGGCCTTTCAACAGGGACGGCTATACTCATTTTGTTTATTCATTTGCTTCTCTTCTTTCTCAATGAAGCACTGAGCTCCTTGAATTGATTTTCCCTGGGTTCATATCCTTCAGTTTATAACATCAATATTGTACATAGAGATAAAAGTGAAATTAGCAATAATTACAAAGCATCTCATTTAATCAACCCTGCAGTTGTTCTCTGAGTTAGAACCCCCCCCCCCACACACACACACACACCACACACACACACTCTCTCTCTTTTTCTCATTATTCCAGATTTACTAACCAGATGTTAAGGTTCCATGTGGATAACTAACTTTTTCAGACACTCATAGTTAATAGCAAACTTCTAATCATTAAATTTGGGTTATGTAAATCTAGCACCCACAAGCTTAATAAAAATGCCAATACAAGCAGTTAAATTTCATTGTCCTAATTTCAGAAAGACTGACAAAAAAGTGTCAAATATATTTTTAAATTTATAGATACCAATTCAAGAAGAGACTCGTTAGGTTTTGAGAAGTCTGGTAGTATGAATCAGGAGGCAGGAAGTAACAGAATTCATTTTTATTTGGATTGTGGACGGATAGTCCTAGATCAGCCACATACACTATTTTTACAGTTTGCAAAAGAGACTTATTTTCACATATTGAATTTAATAAACAGAGCTGATTTAACCTAATTTGCTTTAGTGATGTGATGATGAGAGCATGAAAAATTTCTCCTGCACCAATTGAAAAATAACAATAGTTTTTGTTATGTTGTTACATACCATGGACTGGATATACAGTAGATGTCTTAAAGAAAAGAAACTGTTTATGCCTTTGTAAAATTTTTAAAAAAGTGCACTTTTGGGTACATTTTTGACTCCCTAGTTAATCTGTAGCAAATCGACGATCTGTATTAACATGTAATCTTAAATTTTATATGAACCGTATCCTTGGCAAAATACTCATGGAAACCCTGAAGCACATTGAAGACATGAAATATTTACACGTAAAAGAAAAGATGGACTCAGTCCAGGGAAGGGGACCTGAAACCAGGGAGATTCTGTTTCCTAAGGAAAGGAGAGTATTTATGACAAGGCAGCCTCTAAAGCTGGAAATCCTTAGAGGAAAAAAAGTATATAAACATTTGTTAAGAGAGTAGAACTTAAAAATTCTTATAGCTAGCTTCAAACAGAAAAAAAAAAGAAAGAAAACAAATGTTAACTATATATGGTGATGTATATGTTGATCAGCATGGCTGTTGCATTAACAATGTATAAATATACCAAAAGCATTGAATTGTATATCTTAAATACATGCAATTTAAAATTTCAATTATCTTTGCATGAAGCTGGGGAAGGGAGACAGAAAGCAAGCCTTCACTGTCTGGAAGTAGTTCTTTTAGGAAGTATCAAAGGCACTAACTCCTTTGATAGAAGTCTAGAGAAAGTCAATGCCTAAAGTAAGTAATTTTCATCCATGAAATTTTCATCCATGAAAATGGGTAATGAATTAAAAGCTTGGCACTGACATTTCAACTGAAAGGCAGCACATGAGCAATAGAAAAAAAGAAAAAAAATCTAGAAGGTCTCTGTTGATCCTATCTATTAGTTTCTCTGCATTTTAAAAAGCAAGAGGGAAAAAAATCTTTGTACACATTTTAGATCTTCACAAGAATTAGTTTAAATTAAATTTCTAATGTCTGAAAGAGAAGACAGTCAGTCTCATCAGAAGTGAAATAATCCTGAAATAAGAAAGGCAGAATCGGTCAGTTAGGTATTTCGAGGAAGATATTTTAAGGCAAAAGCCTTTTTTTTTTTTTTTTTGCTTTTTGGGTCACATCCAGTGATGCTCAGGGGTTATTCTTTGCTCTGCACCCAGGAAACACTACTGATGATGCAAGGGGGACCATATGGGATCCCAGGGATTGAAACCAGGGGAGCTGCATGCAAGGCAAACGCCCTAACCGCTGTACTATAAGAAACTTTAGTCAAAAACAGTTTCTTCTTTCTCAAAAGCTGAATTTCTCCCTTTTGGTTTAACTGAAGTTCAAGTTTACTGTGATATCACTTAGTGATTTTTTTAAATTAAAATCTTAATATGAGAAGAGGATTAATGCGGGGAGAGAGAGACAGAAAGAGAGAAGTGTGAGGAAGAGAGATCACTGGAGCAAAATTCAGCTAAGAGAAAAGGTAATAAAAGGAAAACATAAGAGAGTTTCAAGCTAGTTTAGCCAAGTCAGAAAAACCTTCTTGTATCCTCATTTACATCATAATTTAAGAGTTGCTTTTTAATTTGACATGCATATGAAATTTTGGGGGCAAATGATCAAATGCAGTAGGAAACAAAGCAGATCACTATGCCATTCTGTTTTTGTTTTTTTGTTTTTGTTTTTTTCTTTTAATCTGATTGCCATTTCAACAGATGTGGGAAATCATCTGCATGACAATAATCCTAAGGTTTGGTAACTCCCCTGGGCAAAACAGTTTAGGTCTTTTAGAATATGATCTGGCAAGTAAAAATGCACCCAGGAAAATGAACAGAATAGATAACAGGGCCAGCAAAAATGGTTCCAATAAAGACTAGTATAAAACAAGTTAGGGTCTTTTAGATGAGAAGGCAACATAGAAAAAAATAGAACAGGAAACTGTCAAAATTTATAAAATATGTGAGATTTTCATCCTCCAGTTGATGAGATCATTTTTATTTTTTGGCCTTTTCTCCCCTGTGAGTTCTAATCAAAACATATGTTATAATATAAATTTGGTAGATTGCAATCTTTAGAGAGTAGATTAATATTTAATTATATCTTATACTTTGTTCACAGACATTCTTTAACATTTAAATTCTTCCTTTCTGAGAACCGTCCATACTGTTTTCCAAAAGGGCTGAACCAGTCGGCATTCCCACCAGCAGTGAAGGAGGGTCCCTTTCTCCCCACATCCACCAACACCAGTTGCTTCTGTTCTTTTGGATGTGGGCCAGCCTCTGTGGTGTGAGATGATATCTCATTGTTGTTTTGATATGCATCTCCCTGATGATTAGTTATGTAGAGCATATTCTCATGTGCCTTTTTTGCCATTTGAATTTCTTCTTTGAGAAAGTTTCTGTTCATTTCGTTGCCCCATTTTTTGATGGCATTGGATGTTTTCTTCTTGTGGAGTTCAACCAGTGCTTTGTATATCCTTGATGTTAACCCCTTTTTGGATGGGTATTGGGTGAATATCCTTTCCCATTCTGTATACTGTCTTTTGTATTTTGTTCACTGTTTCTTTTGAGGTGCAGAAGCTTCTTAGTGGGAAATGGACACTAGTGGAGGGATGAGTATTTGATCATTGTATAATTGAAATCCAAGCACAAAAATTTGTAAGTCTACAACTGTACCTCATGGTGTCTCACTAATAAAAATTGAAAAATAAAAAAAAAGATTGTCCCATTTGTCTATCTCTGTTTCCAATTGCTTGGCCAGTGGCGTGTCATCTTTGAAGACACTGTTAGTTTCATTATTGTAGAGAGTTTTGCCAACCTTGTCTTCAATGTACCTTATGAATTCCGGTCTGATCTTGAGGTCTTTAATCCATTTGGATCTTACTTTAGAACATGGTATTAGGTAGAGATATGAGCTTCCATTTGACCCAACAATACTACTCCTGTAAATATATCCCAGAGAGGCAAAAAAGTACAGTTGAAATGACATCTGTGCTTCTATGTCCATTGCTGCATTGTTCACAATAGCCAAAATCTGGAAAAAACCCGAGTGCCCGAGAACAGATGACTGGTTCAAGAAACTTTGGCACATCTACACAATGGAATACTATGCAGCTGTTAGAAAAGATGAAGTCATGAAATTTACATACAAGTGATTCTACATGGAAAGTATCATGCTAAGTGAAATGTGCCAGAAAGAGAGGAACAGACATAGAAAGACCACACTCATCTGGGGAAAATAAAGTAACAGAATGGGAGTCGAACACCCAAGAATAGTTTAGATAAGTACCAGGAAGTCTGCTCCAGGGATTGGAAGCCAGCAGCACATGCTGGGGGAAATAGCAGCTCAGATAGAGAAGGGAACACTAAGTAAAGGATGTTTGGAGGACTCTCTCAGGATACAAGGTGCGTGTTGAAAGTAGACTATAGACTGAACACGATGGTCACTCAATACTCTATTGCAAACTACAAGACTCTGAAGGAAAGAGTGAGCAAAAGGGAATGCCCTGCCACAGAGGCAGGGTGGAGTGGGGGGCGATGCGGTGTGAGGGTGGAAGGGCTGCTAGGATCATTGGTGATGGAGAATGGGCACTGGTGGAGGGATGGGTACTTGATCATTGTATAACTGAAACCTAAGCACGGAAGTTTGTAAGTCTACAACTGTATCTCATGGTGTTTCACTAATAAAAAATAATAAATAAATAAATACTTCCTCTCTGGAGAAAAATATTAAAACATTCTTATTAAGTTATTGAGATTATGTGATCTGAAATTTGTAAAGAAAATTGTGTAAAGATGACTTGTCTCGAATATCCAATTTGATGCGTGACCTCTCATTACAAATTCGCAGTAAAATATATTTGGTAGCAAGAAACACATACAGACACACACATAGACACACACAATGTAGTAGTTAATAGTATAAAGTGCATTTATCAATGTGTATTGCACTTAAAATAATGTCTAATCCTAAGATTCATATTGAAATAATAAGCTACTTGACTTAGTGATGTAGGTGTTTTTTTTTTTTTTCCAAGGAAGAAAGAGTTCTAACACTGCAATGATAAGCCCTGTGACCATAATTAAACTGTGTAACACTTAATTTGGTTTGTTCTCTGTTCTTTTTTGTTTGAGGGCCACAACTAGTTGTGCTCAGGGATTGCTCCTGGCTCGGTGTTAAGAAATCAATCCTTGAAGACTCATGGAACAATATGGGATTGGGAGAATCAAACCCAACACCTGTATGCAAAGTTAGAACCCTAACTCCTATACTATCTCTTTAGCTACAATATAACATTTTTGAACTTTCAAAGCCTATGATAAATAACAATGTGACTAAGTGCAGTGAGTTGTTTAATATAACATATACACAAAGACATTTCATATAAGACATCAGATGTAATAATGCATCATCCTAAATATTCAGAATATAAGATACACATTATACCTACCTCATCCACTCAAGAAATTACATGTATGAGTGGCTAAAATAGACCACAGTCATGTAATAGACCACAGATTTCCTTCCTCTTTTCTCCATTGCTTGTTTTTTGGCTTTTTTAAAATTTCTCACTACCATCCTGTCCCACCTTGAGGCTTTCACTAGTCAGAACTTGTCTTTTTAGTCATAGTCTCCCTCCTTTCTCCAATTGCTGTGATTATTCCAAATTAAAATATGATTGTATGACCCTTTTTATTTTGAAAAAAACCCACACACATAACAAAATCCACTCTTCCAGCTATTTTCACATTTTTCAGTACATATTTTCAACCATATGCTCATAGTTAGGTAAAATGTCACCAGACTGCCCCTCCCCATTCTGTATAACTGAAACTTGTTTTCTCTCGAATAATAACTCCCTAACTTCACTTTTCCCTGCCAAATTACTCCGTTATTTAATGTCTGAAAAATTCTAGTTTGATTTCCTGTACCCCGAAAGGAAAGACAGGTGCCTGGCTGTATTTTTTCCAGTGTCCTCTGTCACTGCTGACCATCTTGTTCTCTGTCTTTCAGCCTCATTTTTATTCAATTTTCTGAATGTATCTTACTGTTACTTCTCTTTGCAAATATTACTTTGCTGTTTCCTTCTGCTCTTAACATCTATTTCATCTTTTTCCAAAAAGATTTTTCTGGATTCCAGAATTGTCTCTGTAAATTACAAACACAGTTGTCTGCAAATAATAGAAAGACTCAAATAAGGGTTGTTTGGCCACTGAGAACTGGGGTTGTAGAGATTGGATGGCTTGATAGAGGAAATCAATCCTATAAGGGTTTTGTGTTGGTGATCCTGGAATTCTTTTCATGTTTTGCTCAGAATCACAAAATAATGAAAACATTATTTTCATATAGTCTCTTATACCATGTAGAAAGGCAAAAGCTGTAGTAGAGGTGCCACCACTCTGAATTTATTCTAAGAACTTCTATTATTATGTGATGAGAAACAAAATCTTTCTGAAATCCTTCAGAAGATTTCCACATATGCATAATTGACCAGAACTGTATCCAGTATTTTCTATTAAGACAGAACCTGGGTCCACAGTCTCAGTGACCAAAGGATCTGATACAAGGAGTATGTGAGGAACTGAATCTTGCATATGCAGAAGTCTCAGTTATAGTCTTGTTTATCACACTGTACATCTCCACATTTGCCCAGTACAGCTATTTTTGCTGTCTGTGATTTTAAGGGTTTCACACCCCCCAATGATCCCTTACCTCTTAGTTTTTATGTCCAATTCCCTCCAAAGTTCTTTTAGAGTTACTCTGTATGGATAATTCATAGACATTGCTATTTGTGACATGAATGAACTTTGAGAATATTGTGCTCAATGGAATAGCTTAGATGGAGGAATACAAATGCCATAAAATTGCACTTACATGTGCAATGTAAAGAAGCAAAGCAAAGTTACTGAGAGAACAAGAAAAAAGCACACATTTAGCTAAGAGAATAAATGGTTGCTAATTAAAGGGGAAAGAATTTGGGAAGAATATAGTAAAAGTAAAGTAAAGGCCCTCCCGTTGATCATCGATTTGCTCGAGCGGGCCCAGTAACGTCTCCATTGGAGACTTTGTTGTTACTGTGTTTGGCATATCGAATACGTCACGGGGAGCTTGCCAGGCTCTGCCGTGCAGGCGAGATACTCTCGGTAGCTTGCTGGGCTCTCCGAGAGGGGCGGAGGAATCGAACTTGGGTCGGCCATGTTGGCTGTGTGCAAGGCAAACGCCCTACCGCTGTGCTATCGCTCTTATGAAATGGCAAAATCTGGTCAACTATGTGCTTATAGATAGAAACTAGATTTTTGGTGGTGATTACTATGTAGTGTATATAGATGTTGAATTTTAATGTTATGTATGTAAAACACACAATATTACTATTCACCTCTGAGGACTTCACAACCGTAAGAGAAAACTTCTCAGCAGAGAGCAGACACAGATTCTCAGGTAACCAAAAGAGTAGGCTGAAAACAAAACAAAAATAACAAATCCCACAGTACTCTAGATTCCCTCATAATACAGTCAAGATCACAGATGCACTGAGAACTTATTTATAGTGCTCTAGTATTTGAGACTTGTCAAGTATCACAATTAGCCCATCTGTTTTTCTGTACAAAGAACCCAGGGATTGGATAATTGGGTTGGGTCAAGAGAGTCTGGCTCTTTTCTTCTTTCCCGGCCTTCTAAATCTCCTATTTAATTGTGTATGCCTCACCAGCTAAGATGGTGAGAGAAAGATGGTCTTATTGCATTAACAAGAAGAAACACCTTTATCCATTTTGCACTTCAAGTGCTATTCTTGTGTTTTAGTCTTTTACAAATTTGTCAGCCTTGCCAGACATCTGGAGAAGTCTCAGATTTGCTGTGCCTGTGATAAATTCAGGTTGTAGAAGGGGTGTGAGAAAAAGAGACAGCCTAGAACAGGAGAGGAATGAAGGAGAATAGAAATAAAAGAGTAAGTCTTTAAAGAGAGGAGGAAAGAACAAAGGAAGGGAAGAAGGGAGCGGGAGATGAGAAGGGGCAGAAGAGATGAGAAATGAGGAGGAACAGTTGAGAACTAAGAAGTAGAAGAGGGAGAGAAAGACTAATAATATTTACTCAGTATGAATTGGCTCAATCCATACTGTATGAACAACTGAGTAAGGTAGTCACTATCCATGTAGTACATACATGTGAGGAAACCAGTGTCTCATCAAGCTCACACTTTGATTTGACGAAATGATTCAAGAATGGGATGAGGAATCAGCAGCAACTTTAAAGTTCATGCACTTAAATCGTTGGAGAAAAGATACCAGAGATAGGATAGAATATATGAATCGATACTTAGAGACATCAAATGGTAAGAAAAAGCAGGAAGGGGCAAGCCAAACTAACCTGAGTGACCATCAAAGGTGACATCTGGTGGCCTTTTGTCTTCATTAAAACTGTGGTTACTCTTTAACAACTATGTACACTGTTAGATTGATGTATTAGTCTCCAGGGTTCCTTGCAAATCCCAGGGGGGTGCCAATAAATTGAATCTAGACTTTGTGGCTGTCTGATCCTGAAGGAGGTCATCATAAATAAAGCAAGATTCTTTGTCTTCAGTTCCTGGTAAGACAGGGATCCATGATAAAACTTGGTTCCATGTGTGCTCCTTGTGCCTAAAGTCTAGGACCCCATCTGACTTTATCTGTGATGATTTGAAAGCAGTGGTGTTCATGTTCATGAGTGGGATTCCAACATGGGACCATTTGTCCCTAAGAAACAGAAGACAACAAATAGACCTTTTGACATTTTTTCTCTCATATCTATTTTTTTCACATCTTCTCTTTACAGTTGATATTATGCACAAACTGCTCAAACTATTGGGGAAATAAGGGTGGAAAAATATAATACCACAACTGAGATAACAGTGATACAAACACTTTTTAAATTTGTTCTTGGGGAGCCAAGTCCAGTAACACCCAAGACTTCCTCCTGGCAGTTCTGGGGACTATATGCAGTGATGGAAATTTAACCAGGGCCAAGATTCAAGAGATGAAGACAAGGCAAATGACCTGATCCTTGTATTATCTCTCTTGTCCCTGGTAAATATTCTTTAAGAAATTAAGTTCTGGGACAAGACACATAATATACAGATTAAGGCACTTTCCTTGAATGCTTCTTACTTTGTTTTGATCTTCTGAGAATCAGCAGGTGTGATCCCTAAGCACAGAGCCAGGAGCAAGCCCTGAACACAGTCGGGTGTGGCTCAAAAACAAACGCAATCTTTAATTACATGCTCTAATACCAATGCTCTTTAAGACATAGAATATGCTAATTGATAATTCTAAGTTTAAAAGATATTAAGAATAACACTACTTAAAAATTTTTTAAGATTATACTTCCTAGTTTTGTAGTATATAAATCTATTTCTTTTTATGTATGTCTAAGTGAGATATCTATAAAAATCTATATTAAGTCTGTTTAAAACCTCTTCAATAAGAACAAAATTAAAATGTCAACAAAAGTGCACTGATTTATGACCTTTCTCAGCATTTTTTCTCTCTAAGTTATGTAAGTGATGTATAAAAATAACTAAGTGCCTTACAATGAGATGTTTCCTATATTCTAATAAATATGATATGTTGTGGTAATTAAGTTGCTGACATGTAGCAGAAGGGGCATTTAGTACTTGCATGCTTTTGTTTTACAAGTGCAGGACATTAAAGGAATTTCTAAGTAAACCCCAGAACCCATGTCTTCTCATTCCAAGACTAGATATCCATCTGAGTGTGATGCACAGAGAGCAGAAAGTCAGCCCTGGCTTTACATTCTGGCTTCCTCTTGGGTGCTCTGTGACTTTAACCATATAATCTCATATATTTCTTTACTACAGTGTCCTCTGAACATTTAGAGGACAACAATATATCTGTACATAATGATATATTTAACTGGTACAAATGAGACAGCGTGAAGGTCTTGCTTTTTATTGTTAGACTACAGTTAAGAGGCTGCCAACAGTTTCTTGTCTGATTTCATTCATCATTTTAGAAAGGTTAAAAACTCTTTCTCCCCTCCTTTCTCTGCCCAGCCCCCCTTTCTTCCTCTTGTCTTTTCATTCTATTTTCTCCTCCTGTTTTTTCTTACTCTTCCTCCCCTCTCCATTTTTTACTATCTTCTACTCTCTCTTTTCCTTCACTGACTCTTCTCTACTTCTTCTGTTCTGTTCTCACTCTCATTCTCCTCCTCCCCTTCCTTTTACTCTCTTTTCAGTTTTTCATTTTCTTCTCTATTTTTCCAATCGAATAATTTCTTTCTTTTTGGGTAAAACCTGGCAATGCACAGGCTTATGCAATGCACAATACTCCTTGCTCTGCACTTGGGAATTACTCCTGGCAGTGCTCAAGGGGGGACCATATAGGATGTTGGGAATTGAACCCAGGTCAGCTGCATGCAAGTCAAATGCCCTACTCACTATGCTATCATTCCAGCTCCAGAATAAATATTTTAAATTTTGTTTTGATCTGCATCTCCCTGATGATTAGTGATGTAGAGCATTTCTTCATGTGCCTTTTATCCTATCGGATTTCTTCTTTGAGAAAGTTTCTGTTCATTTCATCACCCCAGTTTTGATGGGGTTGGATATTTTCTTCTGTGGAGTTCAACCACTGCTTTGTATATTCTTGATATCAACCCCTTATCAGAAGTGTATTGGGTGAATATCCTTTCTCATTATGTAGATTGTCTTTGTTTTCTGTTCACTATATCTTTTGAGGTGCAGTAGCTTCTTAATTTAAGACAGACCCATTTGTTTATCTCTGTTTCCACTTGGTAGGTCAGTGGAGTGTCATCTTTGAAGATACTGTTAGCCTCAATATCGTGGAGGGCTTTGCTGACCTTGTCTTCAATGCATCTTGTGGATTTTGGCCTGATGTTGAGATCTTTAATCCATTTTGATCAGACTTTTGTGCAATGGATTAGGTCGAGGTCTAAGCATGTGGTTGTCCAGTTATGCAACACCATTTGTTGAAGAGGGTTTTCTTGCTCCACTTCACATTTCTTGCTCCCTTATCAAAGATTACATGTTCATACATTTGTGGTTGTGTGTACGGATATTCCACTCTGTTCCATTGTTCTGCCAACATGCCTTTGTTCCAGTACCATGCTGTTTTAATTATTACCGCTTTGTAGTAGTGTCGGAGGTTGGGGAGGCTAATGCCTTCACACGTCTTTTTCTGAGAATTGCTTTAGCTATTTGTGGGAGTTTGTTGTTCCATATGAATTTCAGGAGTGCTTGATCTATTTCTTTGAAGAATTTCATGAGTATCCTTATAGGGATCGCATTGAATATATATAATGCTTTGGGGAGTGTTGCCATTTTGACAATGTTAGTTCTTCCTATCCATGAGCAGGGGATATGTTTTCGTTTCCTTTGTCCTCTTTTACTTCACGAAGTAGAGTTTTTTAGTTTTCATTGTAGAGGTCCTTTATCTCTTTACTCAAGCTGATTCCGAGGTATTTGATTTTCTGGGGCACGATTGTGAACGGGATTGTTTTTTTCCTGTCACTTTCCTCTATCTCATTATTTGCGAATAGGAAGGCCATGGATTTTTGGGCATTAATTTTATAGCCTGTGACTTTACTGTACAAGTCTATTGTTTCTAGGAATTTCTTGGTAGAGGATTCATGGTTCTTGAGATACAGTATCCTATCATCTGCAAATAGTGAGAACTTGATTTCTTCCTTTCCTATCTAGATGCCTTTAATGTCTTTTTCTTGCCTAATTGCTATTGCAAGTACTTCCAGTACTATATTGAACAGAAGTGGTGATGGTGGGCATCCTTGTCTTGTCCCTGATCTTAGAGACTGGCCCACATCCAAAAGAACAAAAGAAAATTGTGTTGGCATGGATGTGGTGAGAAAGGGACTGTCCTTAACTGCTGGGGGGAATGCTGACTGGTTCAGCCCTTTTGGAAAACAATTTGGACGATTCTCAAAAAATTAGAAATTGAGCTCCCATTTGACCCAGCAATACAACTCCTGGGAATATATTCCGGAGAGGCAAAAAAGTATAGTCAAAATAACATCTGCACTTCTATGTTCATTGCTGCACTGTTCACAATAGCCAAAATCTGGAAAAAACCCGAGTGCCCGAGAATAGATGACTGGTTAAAGAAACTTTGGTACATCTATACAGTGGAGTACTATGCAGCTGTTAGAAAAGACAAAGTTATGAAATTTACATACATGTGGTACTACATGGAAAGTATCATGCTGAGTGAAATGAGTCAGAAAGAGAAGGACAGACATAGAAGATTGCATTCATCTGTGGAATATAAAGTAACAAAATAGGAGAGTAACATCCAAGAATAAGTATAAATAAGTACCAAGAGGTTTATTCCATGGCTTGAAGGCCAGCCACACTTGCTAGGAGAAAAGGAAGCTCAGACAGAGAAGGGGACACCAAGGAAAGGGTGTTGGGAGGATCCTCCAAGGAAGGGAGATGCATGCTGAAAGTAGACTATAGACCGAACATGATTGCCACTCAATGCCTCTTTTGCAAACCACAGCACCCAAAAGGAGAGAGAGAACAAAGGGAATATTCTGCCACAGAGGCGGGATGGGATGAGAGGGATATGGGGGGTGGGAGGGATACTGGGATCATTGTTGGTGGAGAATGGGCACTGGTGAAGGGACAGCTACTCTATCATTGTATAACTGAAATCCAAGCACAAAAACTTGCAAGTCTACAACTGTATCTCATGGCGTTTCACTAATAAATTTTTTTAAAGATCATAAAAAAAATCAGGGACATTATCTTGTTTGCCAAGGTGTCGAAAATCAGATGGCCTAGTCATGTAATGAGATTTGGAGACGACCGCTGGACTAGAGCAGTTACCGAATGGATTCCATGGGACGTC
This sequence comes from Sorex fumeus, assembly GCF_029834395.1. Taxonomy (NCBI): domain Eukaryota; kingdom Metazoa; phylum Chordata; class Mammalia; order Eulipotyphla; family Soricidae; genus Sorex; species Sorex fumeus. Next base: position 49,236,717 of record NW_026606059.1, on the reverse strand, counting down.
AAAAGACCGCATGGCCGCCCATCTACAAGACGGTCAGACTTCTTCGTCAAGACCCTGAACAATTGGTTGAAGTTCTTCGTGTTCCTAGAACGAACAGATGCCATTGGGCTACACTAGCACATGACAGGGACAAATGGAGATGTTACTGGCACCTGCTCAATCAAATCGATGAGTAACGGGAAGTCAAGTGATCAAATGATGATTGCTTTGCAAAGATAAGGAATACCTACCAATTTTGGAGTGTGGAATTTAGCAGGGTTAGGTAGATCTATAAAATTCATGTTAAGTGTTTTCAAGATTATTTTCTTCTGACTGAATACAAAATTAACTCATCTGAGGAAAATGGGATCAAAGAATAGGACTAGATTGAAGGAAATCCTTGTTTAAGGAACATTGCTGCTAAACAGGTAAAGAAGAGCTATTTCAATGGCCACCAAGACTAACCCATTTATCCATTCAAGTAGTCATAAATTTCTGCTCTGTGCTAAGTTGGGGGGTAGGCCTTAGTTTCAAGCACCTCTATTTCTTCACTTTAATTTTCTTCTTTCTTACTAATTTTCAGTAGGATTTTGTTAATCCTTACAGCCTTAATTATTCAGGAATTATGGAAGAGTAATGTATGTCTAATTTGGGGGGTTAAATAACATCTGGAGAAAAAATTAGTTACCAGTCGCAGGAGGTGTCTTGCAGGAACTGATGCCACCTGTAAAACTTACTAGAGAAAGCCCAGAATAAATTGAAAGGTGGCTATGCCAGACTTCTTTAAGTAAATGGTTTATGAATCAAAGTTGTCAGGGTTTTACAGATTCAATCCAGTGGAGCTTGTGGCAGTTTACTTCTAGGCCTAGGGAGTAATATAGTCAAAGCCAGAGAGGGTCCAGGCTGCAGCAGTGAGAAAAACCTGAGCTGAAGGGCCTGGATACAAATGCAGGTCTGGTAAAAGAGTGATATGTGCCATGATAACTGATCTGCACTGTAACAGGCAATTTAACTATCAAACAGCAGAACACCAAACAGATCAATCACCTTTTTTCCTGAACATTTAGTGGTTCATACTGAAAATGGCAAGACTGGCAAGACTTTAAATCTCATGACATTTAATCAATAGTTGTTGAATATTGGGTAAGTGTCCTGTGTGTGTGTGAGTGTGTGTGTGAGAGAGAGAGAAAGAGAAAGAGACAGACAGAGAGAGAGAGAGAGAAAGGGGGATTAGGGGAGAACATCCTCTTCCTGGGTAAATCTTGAATTACACTTCAGTTGTTTTCATTGAAATTCTTGCCAAATTGGAAACAAGCATCCTAAGAGTGTTAAGAAAATAATGTTCAAAGCATTAACCTGCTGATTTACTCAGTCATGAAAAGACCAATGAGCTCTATCCATAATCTGAGGAAGAACCTTAGAAAATTAGATAATAGTTAACCTCGATATCCAGAGAAAGTTCAGTATTTGTTGAGTGTTTTAATAGACGTAAGTTTAATTTTTTTGCTATTTATGTATAGATTTACTCATTAATTCATTCAACTGCTCAAATATAAAAAGTAAATAAATTACAACTATTACTATTTATAACAAATAGTGGTTTCTAAGAAAGAAATAGAACCATTTATTATTCTGAGTACCTTTTATATTTGGGTAAAAGTTTGAAGAGAATAGAAGAGTTTCGAGAATACAAGACACTCTGTATTAGAGATAGAGAAAAATGTGGGTTTCATGGAGAAGTTTAAAAATATCAGAGTAAACATAGAAATTATTGGGACTAAAATATCTCCTTATCACTTGATCTTCAGTCCTTTCTTAGAACTTCTAAAACTCTGTTCATTTCATTACCCCATTTTTTGATGGGGTTGGATGTTTTCTTCTTGCGGAGTTCAATCACTGCTTTGTATATTCTTGATATCAAGCCCTTATCAGAAGGGTATTGGGTGAATATTCTTTCCCATTCTCTAGACTATCTTTGTATTCTGGTCACTGTATCTTTTGAGGTGCAGAAACTTCTTAATTTAAGATAGTTCCATTTGTTTATCTCTGTTTCCACTTGGTTGGTCAGTGGAGTGTCGTCTTTGAAGATACCATTAGCCTCAATATCGTGGAGGGTTTTGCTGACCTAGTCTTCAACGAATGGCTAAAAGACACATGAGAAAATGCTCTACATCACTAATCATCAGGGAGATGCAGATCAAAACAACAATGAGATATCATTTCACACCACAGAGACTGGCCCACATCCAAAAGAACAGGGGCAACCAGTGCTGGCGTGGATGTGGCAAGAAAGGAACTCTCCTTCACTGCTGTTGGGAATGGCAACTGGTCCAGCCCTTTTGGAAAACAATATGGACGATTCTCAAAAATTAGAAATTGAGCTCCTATTTGATCCAGCAATACCACTCCTGGGAATATATCCTGGATAGGCGAACAAGTATAGTCAAAATGACATCTGTACTTTTATGTTCATTGCTGCACTGTTCACAATATCCGAAATCTGGAAAAAAACCCTAGTGCCCGAGAATAGATGACTGGTTAAAGAAACTTTGGTACATCTATACAGTGGAGTACTATGTAGCTGTTAGAAAAGACAAAGTTATGAAATTTACATACAAGTGGTACTACATGGAAAGTATCATACTAACTGAAACGAGTCAGAAAGAGAGGGACAGCTATAGAAAGATTTCATTCATCTGGGGAATATAAGGTAACAAAATAAGAGACTAACATCCTAGAATAGTTGAGACAATTTACAGGAGGCTTACTCCATGGCTTGAAGGCCAGCTGCACATGCTAGGGGAAGGAGCAGCTCAGACAGAGAAGGGAGCACCAAATAAAGGGTGTTGGGAGAATCCTCCCTGGATGGGAGATGCATGCTGAAAGTAGACTATAGACCAAACATGTTTGCCACTCAATGCCTCTTTTGCAAACCTAAGCAACCAAAAAGAGAGAGAGAACAAAAGGGAATGCCCTGCCATGAATACAGGATGGGATGGGGGTACGGGAGGTGCGGGAGTGTTACTGGGATCATTGGTGGTGGAGAATGGGCACTGGTGAAGGGTCGGGTACTTGATCATTGTATAACTGAAACCCAAGTACAAAAACTTGTAATGTCAACAACTGTACTTCATGATGTTTCACTAACAATAAATAAATAAATAACAAAATAAAATAAAATCAGAATCTAAAAAATAGAACTTCTAAAACTCTCAAAGTACTTAATATGGATAAGTTTCAAAGATGATATAAGTTGTATTTTAAATTTTACATCTAAATCTTTTACATTTAACAAAGACAACATATGAGTATTTTATTGCTAAGGATAAGAAGTACCACAGAAATAGAAACCTCTGGTGGGGTAAGGTATGATGAGTATTTTATTGCTAAGGGTAAGAAGTACTACAGAAATACAAACCTTTGGTGGGGTAAGGTATGGTATTATCTATTGATACCTATTTGTTTTGGGGGGAACATGACAAGTTTACCTTTTATTTTCCTCTTTTAAAATTGGGGATGGCGAGGTGACTTTCTAAGTCTTATAAAATATAAATTAAACAGCAGATGTCACTTCAAAGAAGTTTTATGTGCCTGTGTGGGATTCTTCATGTTCCTCTTCCCTGTGGCAATAACTAAAGAATCAATGTCAATAGAATCTCTAGGTTCTTGAGACCCAGAAACTACAATCTACTGATGCCTCTGCTTACCTGGTTGAACATAACATATGAGAAAAATAATTCTTAGTTGCTTATGCCATTGAAATTTGAGAATGATGGTTACTATGAATGAACACAACCCATCTTGATTAGCAACAGGCATTTGAACTTCCCAGAAAAGTCAATTAGTTCTTATCTTCAGCATTGAGGAAACCGCAGATAATATTGAGGTTACTCAAAGAACATTCACTGACTACCTGCTCATTCCAGGTTATGTAAGGCTCTTGTGTACTAAGCACAGTGTTTTTTCCTCTTTCCTTGGGGAGTGCACAGTAAAGTGAAACAAAGCAGTAAGCTCAATGGTGCTTAGAATATAATTGGCATAGAGGGGACAGGAAAGGAACCATGCTTGAGCTAGTAAACTAAATGAGGGAAGGTGAGGAAATTTCAAATGGAGGGAATAGCAATGTGAAGTGCTCACAAATGGAAAGTTTTGGTGCATATAAGGAACTGTGAGGAAACAATATATTGAGGTCCAAGATGAAGAAGGGAAAATAGGTTACAGTGAAGTTGGAGAGCTGATTAGAACCGAGGTCAAGACTATTTGGAACTTTGCTAGGGAAATTGAATTTCACAGGATTCATCATGGAATTAGTTCTGAAAGACTCGAATTAGTCCACGAAATCTTCTAAACAACATATTTGTATTTCCCATATGTATGTAACTCTGATATTTAGGGATCAATCAAGACTAACAGAGGTCAAATATATTTTTTGTTTGTTTGTTTTGGGGCCATACCTGGCCCTCCACTCAGGAATTACACCTAGTGGCACTCGGAGGACCAATGGGATACCATGGATCAAACTTGGGTTGGCCATGTGCCAAGCAAACGTGCTATCTGCTATAACAATTCTAACCCTCAAATACATTTTTAGTACTTCACTCCCAAATTCTACTTTGGTTATTGAGATATACTTGAAAAATAACATTATATTAGCTATAGGTATATAATATGTTGCTTTGATGCATTAATAATTGTAATATTGCCACCCATTTCCGCACATAACTACTGCTTATATTTTGTGGTAAGAGAAATTAAGATATATTTTCTCAGTAACAATGAAATTAATGAAATTAAATATTGTTGATGACAATTACATCCCTGTCGTCACAAACTTGCAGGTAGAAGATGAAATACATTCTGGAGATAAAATGAAATGCTTTGAGACTACTCCATTAGGGGCAACCAATTAACCAATTAAGACTGAATAGAGTTCTGTAAAATATTCCACAGTTTTTTTCCCTCACCTTCCTACTTACCTAAAATAGGATAACTACAATAAGCTACATCACTTCTACAACTCCATGGGTTCTTTCAGTTATTAAGAATTTGTGCTTGCCCTTCTTCTGGCTGTTTGCTGGGTCCTTGGATCTTGCATTGGCTGCCTTTATTTTGACTTAAGATCTTCCCTAAAATATCCCCTGGGGTCATTTTCTCTGAAATACCTGGTCACCTCAATTTTATCCACTCTTTTTATTCACAATTATATTTTTCTATCTAAAATTTTTCTTTCTCACATATTTATACAAACTTTCCCTCTCTTTGAATGTAAAACTTAACTGCTATTTATTTTATCATCATATATTTTACCCGAATAAAAACCTGACAAATAACAGGTATCTTGCAAAAATTCATGGAAGAAATCAATGAATGACTTTCAAAGGTATTATTTCAAAAATTATATATTATTACATATAATAATATATAGTAGTATTTATATACTACTATGCTGACGGTTCAGGGGGGGTGCTTTTGTGAGCAACAATTGAAAGAATTTCCTTATCATTTTACCCATCATGGGACACTCTAAGTTTCTCTATTCCATTTAGCTTTAGTATTGAGAATTTTAAGCAAAATAATCTATCTTCCGAAAAAAAGCAAACTAGACATGCAATATACTTCTCAAAACAATCAATAAAAGTTATGCATTTACCAAGGATTCTTTGGATTTATCAAATATCCACCAATTCCTGACTATCTACCAAATATATCTGTGGATGCAAAGGTAAATAACATCCCAATCTTTGCTTTTGTTATCTAAAACACATATTTTTATTCCATCTTATTTTCCTTATAGTAATAACCTAAATAGATTTTGATTTAGGAAAGCACACAGGTTCCTGAGCAGAATAGTTTAATTCATTGAGCATGGGAAAATAAATAAAAAATAAAACTATAGAATCAGAGCTATATAAACTTAGATATAATTTAACTTAAGTCTTTGCTTTGCAGAAAAATAAATCACAGATTTTAAGTGATACATATAGGACCACCTGTAAGACAATTGAAATTAGTTCTCAAGATTCTTATATTAAATATTTTTCTCATGCAAATATTTTATAAATACAAAATTTAGAAATATTAATTTTTTGATTTTGTTTCAGGTCCAAAACCAACAGTGATTGGAGGAAACTGACTTAGTGCTCAGAGGTGGCTCTCAGCAATGTTCAGGAGACCATATGGTGCTATTAATAAAACCTGGACTTCTCACATGGAAAATATGCACTCAGCCCATTGAGTTATTTATCTGGTCCCTATTTATGCATTTTGCAGTGTGATATTAATGATAGAATTTGTAATGAATCATGAATCCTACTTGATTTCTCAACCAAATAAAAGTCACCAGTTGAATTATGTTGCTCTCAATGATCTATCAATAAATATGGAATACAAATGAACTTTATTTCTATTATTTTTTTCTGAGACTCCTTGGATTCAATTGCTATTTTATTCATGATTTCAACCCAAATGTATAAACTTTATTTGGCTTTGTTGGTTTTGGCTTTCAAAGCTGAGTTTTATCCCTACTCATTAAAATGATGATATTGCCTACATGGGTTCAGAATACAGAGCTGGATGAAAGAAAGAGCTGTAAAACAGATGAGGTCAGTTATAGATTCACTAGAACCTCCTTATTTGTATATGGTTTTCACCCCTTCCAGACTGCCTGCACGCCTATCTATAGGTTCTAATTAATAGGTATATATGCTTATCTTCATCATACTGTGTTTGGAAGAGCTTCCTTTACTAGAGATCTTCAGAATCCAGTAGGAATGGAGTGGGTTGCCTGATCACCTTTCTCATAGTAATTTTTGTGCATTTCAGAATCCCATGACTGCTGGCTTCATAGCCTTGGGAACTTTTAGGTAATAAGCAGGAGCTGATGTTTTTGGTCAGAGTGGGCTGTTGCAAGCTGCAGAAACATCTGTGTCTTTTTGATAAATGTAAAAGATAAGCAGTAGAGCCTTAGTCGGGATGTTCTTTTCTGCCCTTTCAGACTAGAGTACAGCCTGAGGGCAAAAATCTCAGGTACTTTAGAAGCATACCTGCAGACCCCAGAAGAGGTGCAGTGGACAAACTAGGGGATTGCTTCTGTGAGATATAGAAGTAGCAATTCCTGGGGCCAGCCCTAAGGCTCTGTTTTCACAAATACTGAATACCTTAGTTTTATAGGCTGCTGGTGTGTTCTCTCAGTATTTCTCTTATACTCTTTTAGTCCAATGTAGCTATAGAAAACAACAGCCTTATTAATTTGCATGCATTCTGAAATGAAAAACTCCTTAGTGTTTTGAAATGTTCTATTTCAGTGTTTGATTACACTTGGAACTCATTCACATTATCACAAGAAAATTTCTTACCATTTTCATCAATGAAAGGAAAAGTCTTTTGGGTTCCGTAAATTTAATTTTAGTTGTTACACAATTTGAATGGTTATAAAATGGCTTTTTATTTTATTATCATCTACTTGTACAAAGAGAGTTTTTTCTGGTGGTAGTGACTATTAAAACTTTGAAAAGATCCTCATTAAAAACTATCAGTCAGAAGGTGTGTGGCCAATTCAAGCATAAAGTTCACTAAAAAAAAAAAGTTATCAGAAAAGCAATTCAAATTACCTATTAGAATTTTGATGGAATTTTACTTGGATTTTTAACATTAGCTTATTATTATTATTTTATATTTTATCTTTTCTTATCATAATTATATTTAAAAAGAAAAATTAATGAGATTTTCTATTACCATATGGCTCTAAATAACAGTTATCATATATTCTGCTGCAGTAAGATTATTTCTGCACTACACAGAAATTTTTTACTGTGGCAGCAAAAATGATCTTTCTTATAAGTGATTTAGAGTTTACTTGAAAACCCTGACTGATCTATACAATAAACTAATGAATGAGACAAGTTCCTTTCAGATTAGTTGTAGAAACTGTGTGGTTAGTATCTAGCCTGCACTTCCATAAACTATTAATGGCCCATCTCTTTTGTCTTCTCTCTGTGCTTTGCAAACCCAGACAGAATTCTGCAAGAAAATATATGACTCTCTCCATCTAAACTAGAAATTTGAGATGACATTGATTATTATTAATGTTCTTATTATTTTTATCAAAAATTACATGATGCCACAAATTTGTTCAAACATTTATCTTAACATATTACTAAATACTAAAGGATGGGGAATGGAAGAATAACCTTTCATTTCCAAATGATATTTTTTTGCTTTTATCTATTAGGTGTACCTGGTAAACAGGAAAAATGTGCTTTGCTTAGCTGTAGAAGAAAGTATGAAGCAGTGTTGATCTGGGAAACTGTCAAGTAAGATACTCAGAAGAAAAAATAATTTAAACCATACGTATTTAATTCACAGTTTTCAGAAGACATCGTTCTAAGTATAAAATGTGCTATTGTAACATATATCTGCAGTTCATTCCCAGATTTTTCTCATATGCTGTTGTAAAATGTCTTGTCCTTTTCAACTATCTCTCAATCTTTCTTCTTTCAAACATACCCACTTCCTCAGACCAAGCTATAATAGCTTCTCAATTCACTTCCCTTCATCCTTTATCTCTCTTATTCTTTGCTTTACTGTCCATGATCTTTGAGCAGTGTTATCCCTGTCAACAATACTTACCAGAAAATCCACTAACCCCTGCATATATGGTGAAGCCAAACATCTCTCCTAAAGGCATTTAGAGCCTCCAGCTCATTCTCTATCTTGATTTGCTCAGAGCTGTCACAAGGATTTTCTGAGGGGACACCAACCTACGAATTTTATCCTAAATTATTAGGAATTGTTTTTACTCCCCTAGAATATGAAGTGGGTCACAGCAGAAGCAAAGTGGGAGGGAGAAGGCTGACGGGGCAGAGGGAGGGATAGGCAATGAAAATATGAAGGTATGAAAGATTTTGCACAACCTGGAAATAAGAATTTATCTGGATAAAATGAATCTTGGGAGGACTTTGAGTTCAGAGCACCAATACACAATAACTATCAGCTATGGTATGGCACTACATTTCCAAACAATTAGAGCTAAGAAGCAGAATAAAATGAAGATGATTGAAGAATTGGTATAAACCAAGTTTGTCTATTCCCTGCTCCATCATATAAAAGAATTTTGGCACACTGGACTGCATAACTTCAGAAACATGAATAATGAGAATTGATAGGCTAATAAAACAAGGCATTTTAGATGAATTTAGGCCAAAGAAAGGTTGCTTGTCTTTAGAATCTCAAGTTAAGTGACAAATGAAACATATTGATACCTGAAGTATGTCTGTTTTTGATATCTCATTATTTTACAAGAAAGAATTATTTTCAGCATTAATTTTTGAAATGAGGATAAATACATTTCATATAGCTAAATTTTTACTTGCCAAAAATGGCAAAAGGTACACCATTATTTCCACACTCTGTTTCATTATGTAAACAGACATAAAGACTCCAGATGGTCACATAGAACAACAAAACTGGGACAATTCTAAGTTTCTCTTCATCTTTACTAACACTGTTCATTGAATATAGACAGATGTACTACCCATATTTGACGGAATGAACTATAAATACATCTGAAGTATGCTCAGCTCTAAGTTGTTGTGAACTTACATTCAATAATCAATGCCTGTGGAGTAGTTATATTCAACTCACAGTTTATTAAAAGACAATCAGTATGAGAGCTTAAAATTTATCAACAAAAGTCAACGGGAGTAGGGATTGGAACAATAGCACAGTGGGTAGTGCATTTACCTTGCACGCAGCCCACTTGGGTTCGATTACCAACATTTCATGTGGTCCCCTGAACACTGCCAGGAGTAATTCCTGAGTGCAGGGCCAGGAGTAACCCCTGTGCATCACAGAGTGTGACCCAAAAAAGAAAAAAAAATGTCAATGGGAGTAACATCAACTGTTTTAAACTAGAGACAACCAATATTTGGGGAGAACATGGTTTTCCCATTTTTGCTGTTAAAAGTTGCCAATGAGATGGCCAGAGAGATAGTACAAGAGTCAAAGCATTTATCTTCCACACAGTCAGACTTGCTTCAGTTCTGCACTGCAAGATCTGGAAGATCTTAAAGGTCTTTGAGATCCTCCACAAGTGATCCCTGAAGTCCTAAAGTCCTGAGTACCACTTGGTGTGGTCCTGAAATTAAAAAAAAGAAAGAAAGAAAATCAGAAAGGGAAAAAAGCGGGGATTTCCAATGAATGGTAACAAAAAGAAAATAAAGTAGACTGACATTTAGCTAGATCTGTAATTATTATTATTATTATTATTTTTCAGATGCGTTACTTCTCTATTACCTCCACCACCAGCAGTCTGCTTCATGCCTTGACTTGATTGTTACAGAACTTAGATGAATGGAAGTCAGTGAATTGGCTCTTTCCTGGTCTGTGTGATCTTTGGAAAGGTATTAACCATTTTATGCTCCAATTGCCTCACCTGAAAATGCAGGTGCAGTAGTAATTATGTTAGTAGTGTTAATATGTAGTGTGCTTAGATGAGTGCACATGTATAATTAATTAGCTTTTGGCTCACCTTGTTCATGAAGACAAAATGAGATCCTGGAGGGGGAAAAATGAGCTGTTAACTGAGACAATAACTCTTGTCTGCCACATTTAACTCAGTTATTTTTTTGTTCTTTGATCTTTAACAAAAGATTTAACTCTAACCCTAACCAACTAAAAACACAGAATGATATAAATATAAAAACAAATTTATTGGATGATATACATGATGTGGAGATTCAGAGATTTATAAAAAGACAATGTTGTTGGGGAAATATATTTATGTAATTGTCATAGACTACTTTTTCAAATTTGGACAGGTATCACCTTTTTTGTCTCAGTTTGATGTGAGGTGTTATTACAATGAAAATGAAATAATACATGTACAATAGTTATACAATATCTGTTATCATCTTACTGCTCAAAATTTCTATTTTGTTGTCACTCTTGCTATTTTACGTGAGTGCTGTCCAATAGAAATATGAGCTACAAATCAACAGTACATATATAATATAACATTTCTATTAACGACATTAATAATTAAAAGTATTTTTGGATTGTATAATGAAGTGCTTAAAAACCAATTATTATGATTGACTTTCAAAACTAGCTTTCTTAGAGTAAGACTCACTCTTCTTTATAATATGTATCATGTTGCACATATCACCAAATTTCTAGTTACTCACTAATATCAAATTGATCCTATCTATGCACACTTTGTACTTCCTTCTTCTCTAGTAACCATGGAGAGTTGTTTTGTTGAATTTTGTAAGTTAGTATACTTTATTTCTATGAAACATATGAATGAAGCCATCACAAAGTTGTCTTCCCTTTAATTTCACTTAGCAAAATCATCTTAAATTTCAACCAGTTTTACAAAATACAAAGTTTTTATAAGTTTTAAAAGCTTACTATCACTTAACTATGCCCATATACAAAGTATTTTTATTCATTTATTCAACAACATATATTCTGAATTTTTTCTATCATGGCTATTATAAATAGTTTGCAATGAATATAGGAACCTATGCTAATTTTTGGTCATTTTTTTATATATTCTTCAGATAAATAACTCAAAGTAGAATTATTGAATCATATGACAGTTCTGGTCTTAATATTTTGAGGAATCTCCATGTTGTTTCCCATAGAGGCTGTACTGTATGATTTCCATGTCTGTCATCAGCAGAAGAGAGCTTCAATAATTTCATCTCTAGTCTTCTATATATAGAGAAAAAGCTGTGTGGTGGAATCTCATTATAGTTTTTACTTGCATTTTGTTACTGATTAGTGACATTAGACATTTATTTTTTTGTTTTTTGCTATGCATGGGTTATCTACTTTGGAGAAGTGTCTGTATCTCCCATCCACTTTTTAAATTGAATTGCTTGTTATTAAGTTATCTGAGTTACTTACAAATAACTTGAAATTATTTAATATTTAAGACTATATCCTCTTTAAAACAGCTGTAGATTATGATGTTAACACTTGAGTAATATAAAATTATTGACAAGTCATTTTACTCTTTTGATCTTAGCCATTTGCTTGTAGCCTTTGGAATTCACTGTTTATCATATACTAGGCCCTAGCCTAGAATTTCCAACATTACTCAGAGTTGAGTGGAACTGGAATTTGAACTTTCAAAGTCTATGCTAATTCTAGTGTTCCATGATCCTTCATTCTGTGTAATATGTATCATCCATCTTAATTCACTTTGATAAAGTATTAAGAAATGAATATTTTATTGACTCAGAATATTTATAATGTTTACTTTGATAATATAGTTAATAAATCAGTAATAACATGCATGTGAAAGCAACTTCATGTAGGTACAACAACAGGAGAACTTTTTAGTTCTTGTTATTATGATCAAAGATCTGTTATTCTTCACTATAAAAACTGAAATATGAGGGTATGATGCTGCCAGCTGGTCAACCTGTACCAGCAGGATGACTGCATCAACAGCCTGATGGTGCCTTTAGACTTCCTGATACCCCAAAATTGCCACAGTGCCTATGGCCAGACCCCAACAACTTGGGATCAAGTTTACCAAAAAATTAAACAGCCAAAAGTGAGGTATCTGGGAGCCACACCCACAAACCACCTCTGGTTCAGCTATACAAGCTCATTTAGTGACCTTATTTCAGAGACCCATAGATAAATTTTGGAAGTGGTTCAAAGCCACCGTTAGTCTCAGACCCACACGTGGCTGAACAGACTGGGGTAAATCAGAGGGGGAAGGGTTGGTCTGTGCCTGCCCAAGAAGAGCCCCAGCAACCACTTGCTTCCACAATCCAAAATCGCTGCCATATTCCCAGCCTGACTTCACCATCTCAGGATGAACCTCACCAAGACATAATCTGCTGAAAATTCAGGTATGTGGGTTTTGTGATTGAAATCTCCAGGCTTTCTCTGAGTTGGGGTAGGATACCTCCCCCACTTCCCTATACACATGGAAGCAATGACAGTCACCCCCACAAATCAACTCCAGTGCCACCCCGTAGGCTCTACTACCAGCCTTGCTTCAGAGACCCCTATATAAATCTCGAAGAAGATCAAAAGCCACAGAAAAGCTTGGACCCGTGCAAGGCTGAACAGACCGGGTAAATTGGAGGGGGGAGGATTGACCTGTGACAGCCCAAACAGAGCTCCTGGCTGCCACTTGCTTCCATAATCCAAAATCAGCACCATACCCCCTGCCTGACTCCATCGTCTCAGAATGGAACTCACTAAGATATAATCTGTTGAAAATTTTGTAATGTGGATCTTAGCGCACCAACAGCCCTGGCCCAGAGACTCAGCAGTGAGTCCTGGAAGACACTACAGTGCAAAAGATCTTTGGGCCCCATACCAGGTCGATTTTACCGGGGCACCCCAGATGAACCAGGTGGAGTCTCCCTGCCTACTCAAGATGGGATCCCAGTGATCAAGAGTTCCCACAAGCAAGGTCCAGGTATGAGGGATTAAATCTCCAGGCTGCATGGCAGCAGAGTACCTGGGCTGTCCCTCCTCAGGTCCCTGCCCACCCAGCACACTGGCTGTCATGCCCACACTTTGCCTCCTGAAACCATTTTAGCACACCAACAGCCCTGGCCTACATACACAGCAGCGAGTCCAGGAAGATGCTGCAGTATTGGAGCTCTCTCCAGGTCCCATACCAGGCCAATTTCACCAGGGCACCCCAGATGGAACAGATTTTGTCTCCCCACCTACTCCAGATGGAATCCTGGTGACCAAGAGCTTCCACAGGCAAAGCCCAAGTTTTTGGGTTCCAGGACTGAATCTCCAGGCTGCATGGAGGTAGAGCACCTGGGCTTTCCCTCCCAGGTCCCACCCACCCAGCAGACTGGTCGTCATGCCCACAATTTGCCTCCTGGCACCATCCTAGTGCACAAACCGCCCTGGCCCAGAGACTCCCCATTGAATCCAAAAATAAATTAGTGCCATACAGAGATCTCTCTGAAACCCAAACATTTGCAATCTAGAAATTTACATTTACAATTGTGGCTGTGTGAGCTCTTTTGATACTCAAAATGAGCAATGGAAAATAAATTATCTAGTGTCTGCCCCTGGAAGGTAGGCTTGAATGGTTAATATGTGAAAATCATTGAATAATTATTAAAACATAAAAATTTCAAGCAAAATATAATGCCCAAAATTAGAGAGAGGGTATTGGGGAAATTGTCTGCCATAGAGGCAGGATGAAGACTGGGATGTGGGTGGTGGAAAATGTGCACTGGTAGAGGGATGGGTGTTCCATCGTTGTATGGCTGAATCCCAAAAATGAAAGCATTGTAACTCTCATGGTGATACAATTAAAAAAAAAGTAATGTGGAGTTGATGCCCAATTCAATCAGCTTAATCAATGGCTGAACAAATAGCAGTCCTCCTACATTATTTAAAATAAATAAAATATAAATAAAGCTGAAGTGAGTCTCATTTCCCTCTTAATCTTCTCTTTAGCTCGTTTTCAAATAGCTATCACAGTCATTATATCTTATTTATTTGTTTGTGTGGGGGTCACAACTAGTAGTGTTCCTGGGTTACTCCAGTCTGTGCACTTATTAATCACTCCTGGCACTGCTCAGGGAACAAAAGGGGATGCCAAGGATAGAATCCGGGCCAGCAACATGAAAAGCAAATGCCCTACCTACCATACTACCATACTATCACTCCAGCCCAAGCACAGTTCTTTTTAAAAGTAGTTTATAATTAATATATTAAATCAGTTAATATGTGAAAATTATTGAATAATTATTAAAACATAAAAATAATGATCATAAAGTTAAAAATTAACACAATAAAATTATTACTAATGTTTATTAGCAACTGTAGCAACACCATTGTAGCCATTACCTTTTCTTATAAAATAATTTTAATATTTTATAATGCTTATTCTAACCTTCATGTTTTACTGCTACTATTTCTCTACTGCATATTTCTTTTCTTTTCTTTTTATTTGTGGGGTGTCACATCTGTTGATGCACAGGGGTTACTCCTGGCTCTGCACTCAGGAAAATTACTCATGGTGGTACTCGAAGGATCATATGGGATGCTGGGAATCAAACCTGGGTGGGCCACATGCAAGACAAATGCCCTACCTGCTGTGCTATTGCTCAAGCCCTGCTACTGAATATTTCTAATGGCAGTACCAAACGTTTCTTTACCTCTGAACTTTATAAGTTTTGATCAATACGCAAAGTAAACCATGGGTTCACTTTTAGATAACCATAGTATATATACTGCAGTGGTAAAAATATGCATCAGATATACAATGGAGGTGCAGTGCATATTAACTGATTTCAGAGGTGGCAGAGAGATGCATGGGCAGAAACCTTAAAGATGGGTTACTGGTATAGGTGGCCTTTGGCCTAAACCTTGAAAATTCAGCTAAGAATGAGGTCCAAGAAGCACTGTAGAAAGAGTGGGACATCCCCTGTTGTAAGATACACTGGTCTTAATTTCTCTCCACAATTCCTAAGGGGATATAATTAAGATTTTAATTAATTAACAAATTTAATATCTATTTCACCCTGTTATAGGCAGTGCCCTGGAGCAGTGGCACTGACTTCTATGAGATCTCATTCTGTCTTTGAGAAAGAGAGTTGACAGTGTGAGACATGTGATGTCAAGGCTAAAGAGCTAGGTGACTGTGGAAGTGTCAATGAATCTCTCTCTCATCCAGTTTCCTCATCTATACAATTATTAATAATATTTAAATTCAGAGTTGCCATAAATACTAGTTCATATATTAACGTGCTCTGTATATTCGTGTCTCAGAATTGCCAAATTGATGGTTGATATTATTATTGCTATTATTTGTGTTTTCTCAAGGCCTTAAGGAAGTGTGGTGAGAAATGAGAAAGTGTGAACCAACCTCAGAAATCAGATGGCGGAAAAACAAGTCTTGATTACATGGGGAGCCTGATGAAAGATGTGGAAACATGCAGTGTTGAAGATGGCAGGGATCTTGGCAGTCATCTTGAGCAACTCAAAATCCACTTCACAGGCACAGAAAGGGGAGTTACTTGTTCATGTTAACATTCTATTCCTTCTTGTTATTGGCAAGAAACAATATTGCTGACTGGTAGGGGGGAAAAACTATGCTGACCAAGAAGATAGAAGTTAAATGTCAGATGTCTGTTGTTTGGAGATAAAGGGAAGGTAATGTAGGGTGCACCACCATATTTATCACAGATTTTCAAAAGTTAATTATAGGAAATAGAAGAACACTTATACACTGTTGGTGGGAATGTAAATTGGTTCTGTAATTATAGAAAACAGTGTAACAATTTCTCAAAAATTAAAACAAAATCCATGTAATTAAATTGTTTGACTTATGATTATTCAGCTGAAAAACACAAAAATACTAATTCAAACAGATACATGCACTACAGTTTTTTGAATTGCTTATTTCAAAAACTATAAAATACCTAACTGGGCATCAAGTGGTGACTGAACATAGGAAAAGTGGTGCTTAGTCATGATGAAATATTATTCAGCTGTAAACAATATGAAATATTGTGAATATGGGTATCTCAGTTAGTGAAATAAGCCAGACGGAGAAAGATAAACATTATATAATCTAACTAAAGTGTGGTAGTATAGAAAAATTAAACAGACTAATGGAAACAAATTAAAATTAAATGAATCCAAAAGAAACTTTGGGTTTGTAGGATCAATTACTGTCAGAAGGGATAAGTGGAAAGGGGGTGGAAAAAATTGAAACAACTGCATGATAGAAAGAATTAGATATTTAGTGGTGAACTTAATGTTGTATGTAAACACATTGATTTTCAGTGGTGCACACCTGAAACTTATATAATGCTCTAATGAAGTGATACATCAATTTTTATTTTATTTTTATAAAGTTGTTCATAATGATTCATTACTTTTAGTATTCAAATACCAATTCCACCACCATTGCATCTTCCCACCACCATATTTCAAATGTCCATTCCATTTATATGTCTGGGAACACCTGTAAAGGTGATTAGAGGCTGCCCCAAAAACCTCCATCCCTCTTGGAGAGCCTGGCAAGCTACTGAGAGTATCCCGCCCGCACAGCAGAGCCTGGCAAGCTACCCGTGGTGTAGTCAATATGCCAAAAACCGTAACAGTGGTGGTACTCATTCCCCTGAAAGAGCCCCCAATATGCCATCGGGCTACACAGCACGTGACAGGGAGAATGGAGACATTACTAGCTCCCGCTCAAGCAAATCAATGAACAACCGGGTGATAGTGATAGTGATAGTGATCCATCCCAAATTCCAAACTGCGTCTCATATATATATATATATATATATATATATATATATATATATATATATGTGGGCTGAAGCGATAGCACAGCGGGTAGGGCGTCTGCCTTGCACGCAGCCAACATGGCCGACCCAAGTTCGATTCCTCTGCCCCTCTCGGAGAACCCGGCAAGCTACCGAGAGTATTCGATATACCAGACACAGTAACAACAAAGTCTCCAATGGAGACGTTACTGGGCCTGCTCGAGCAAATCGATGATCAACGGGAGGGCCTTTATTTTTTTTATTTATTATTATATATATATTCTCCTTGAGATTGGTTGGCTTTAACTTTTAACCCCACCAAATGTGGTGTGCTATTCTTGGTACATCATTGGTGTAGAATATGAAATGTTGTGTGGTAGGAATTCTGAAATTTAAAATATGGTTAGACAACAGATTCACTGACGAGTAAGGCTTCTCCTAGCCTGTGGAGAGCAGCTTTGACTATGTTGGTAATTGGTTCTGGAGTTTTTCAGCAGTGGGACTCTGTTGGGGCAGGGAAGGGAACTCACGCAGCCTCCTCCAAGTTGCCCCTGGATAAGACTACCTAGCATGGGGTCTGAGGTATCTCTGTGGTGTGTCTGACACATCAGTTTTGGAAGCAATCTATCTATCTATCATCTATCTATCTATCTATCTATCTATCTATCTATCTATCTATCATCGATCATCTATCTATCTATCTAGATATCTAGATATTTAGATATCTATATCTATATGTATAATAGCATAGTGGTAGAGCATTTGCCTTGCACATGGCTGGCCTGGCCGAGCCGGGTTTGATTCTTCTGTCCCTCTCAGAGAGCTCGGCAAGCTATTCAGAGTATCTCGCCCCAGCCAAGTCTGGCAAGCTACCCAGGCATATTCAATATGCCAAAAACAATCACAACAAGTCTCACAATGGCGACGTTACTGGGCCCACTAGAGCAAATCAATGAACTACGGGAGAACAGTGCTATAGTGCTAAGGATGTTGCTGGGTCAGGAAAGCTAAAATAAATAAATAAATAAATAAATAAAGATATCCTAGCTCTTACATAATCTACAGATGACTCCAGAGGAGGCGATAAAAGAAGTAAACAGGATCTAAGGGCTGCCTGAGGTCTTGGCTCCTTGTTTTCCCTCTGCAGGGCTCTCAATGGTGATTTGCTGTCCCTGTGAGTTGACCTACCCCAGAACAACAGAACAAACTCCTGCACTCTATCCAGCCATATGCACTGAGTGCTGTAGTAGAAATGGGCAGCCTGATCCAGAAATCATACACAGAACACTGTGAGCAGACATACAGTGTTAAGAAGGTATTTTGTTTTTGGCTCTTTTTTTTTAAAAATAAGGATGGCCCTTAAAATCTTTGGAGTCTCTGACTCTAATTTTTGAGAAAAAGACATTTATTAGAATACCTACAATGTTCATTTTGTCCATTTATTTAAAACCTTTTTTCCCAAAGACAGGAACAAATCTTACTACCTACTTGCTTACACTCCTGTATTTGCTAATTACACTCTGTATTTGCAAATTCCTGATCGAATGGGTCCTTCACAGAACCTTGGCCCAAGTTCACATCTTGTTCCACAAATGCTGTGTTCAGATGTGAAAATTTTCTCATTCTAACACTGATGCTCAAAAATACTTTTTTTCCAAATCACTGTATATTACCGTCATCCCATTGTTCATTGATTTGCTCGAGCGAGTGCCAGTAATGCCTCCATTCGTCCTAGCCCTGAGATTTTAGCAGCCTCTCTTTACTCGTCCTTGTTAACAGTACCACATTAGAAGCTCTTTCAGAGTCAGGGGAATGAGACCTGTTATTGTTACTGTATTTGGCATCGAATACACCATGGGGGGTTTGCCAGGCTCTGCCGTGTGGGCAGGATACTCTCGGTAGCTTGCTGGGTTCTCCGAGAGGAAGAACTAGACAATAAGAGGCTTCCAGGAGCTTTGTTTTATAGTCTCTGGACCTTGGCCAATGATATGATTGCATGGAGCCAGGGACAGTTTGTGGGTGTGACTGCCCACCTACTGGAAAATGGGGGAACTGGGTGGCGGAGGCCCAGCTCTGGTCCGAGCAGGCTTGGAGATTTCAGCCCCAGGTCTTGCACACCTGAGTTCTTCTGCCAGTTCCTTCATCTGTGAGGCCCATCGGAGAGTGTGGAGAGTGGCCTTGAGCATAAAAAATTGATAATTGATATTTACAAATATAACAATCATATTACCCATTTTAATATTTCCAGAAAATAAAAGGCCTCTTAAATAAGTTTGATCTTGAGTTCAATCATTTAGTCTCTTGCAAAGGACACACACACATACACACACACATAGAGGAAGTTAAAAATTTTGTAACTAGGCTCAAAATTGAGTCCTGGCCCTTCTACTCAATGACTCTATGACCTTGAGAAATTACTTTAGGTTTCTACTTGTCAGTGATGAAAATAAAGTACATATCTAATTGGGTTATTATGTGGTTTATGTGAAATCTTTTACTTATAGGTTTTAAATAAATGTTAAGTACCATTTTTACTATGTAGATTCCTATTCTTTCCTTCATGCATTTAAATGTTTAGTTTCACATCTCAATAAAGTCATATTCATCTTGCTATTTATTCTGATATTTCTTTCTAAATTGTAATCATTATTGGATCCATTAATTCATCTAACTTTTTATCATTATTTAAAATGGAGTAGTGAGTGTGTAAGGACATGACAAGGATTAAGACTCTCTGGATTTGACCTTTCTAGCTATGTTTTGGGATGGGCAAGTGATATATAGCTAGCTCTCATTCACTTAGTTTCTTCATGTGTGAAAAATGGACACTAAATATCCCTGTCCCAAAAATCATTATGAGGAGGAAGAAAATCAATATTCACTTTTGTAGACTCAGACAGTTTTAAGGGGGTTAAAATGAGAGAGAAAAAGATAAGGGATGTCGGATGTTCTGGTGAGTGAGGGTCTCTTTCTGGCTCTTCTTTCATAGTCAAGAGTCCTCTTTCATAGTCAAGTGATTAGTTTAGAGATGATCTATCAGAATAATTATTTTATAAATTCAAAATGAGACTCCAAGTGTCGGAGAGGTAGTACAGTGGATAGGGCGTTTGCCTTGCATGTGGCCAACCTGGGTTCAATCCTCAACATCCCATATGGTCCCCCAAGCACCACCAGGAGTAATTCCTGAGTGCAGAGCCAGGAGTAAACCCTGAGCATTGTGGTTGTGACCCAAAAAGCAAAAATAAAGTAAAAAAATAAACAAAATGAGACCCAAGTCATTCAGAATGATTTATTAAAAAAAGGAGACTGCATTCTCTGTGAAGTCAATGAATCTAAAGATATCTTAATCTTATAATAATAGCATTGCATATTTGCAGTTGCCTCCCCACATTGATCTCCACAAATCTGCACCCCCCCAGTCTTGCCCTCTCATACTTTGTAGAGTCTATCTAATTTGATTCCTCATTATCACTCTTACCTTTTCCTGAATCTTTCTTTCCAACTCACTTTTCTCCAGTCAAAATGAACTTCTTATGGTTTTCCGATTCTTTTCACAGTGACCTTGAATTCCAGTTGTAGGATACCCAGAATGGTCTTTTTCCAGCAATTACTTCCCTTAGCTAATCACTTTCTATCTTCCAACTATTGGCCAAGTTCATCTTGTTTAAAAGGCAATTATCAAAAAAAAGGCAATTATCAATCACCCCAATTATTTTCTCTAAGGAATTTATATAATATGTCATTATAGCTGATATTTCTATTTACACACTCATACATTTTTTACCAATAGCATTTAACACCTATCACCATTCTGTATATTTTACTTATTTACTCTTTTTGTTGTTCATGGTCTCCTCCATCAATCCATCATTGACTATAAACTTCAAATCTTCAAGAGAGAGCTCTTTGTCCATTTTTTTACATAATCATTAGTGTATCTCAAGGACCTAGCCATGGGGTTAGAGATATAGCTCAGTAATATAGTGCTTTGCATGTGTAAGAGCCCTGTTTGACCCCGGAGCACAAACAAAACAAAAATAAAGAAAAGCAAAATAAAAACACAAAACTGAAAATTCAACATCAGTTCTTGGTCACAATAGGCATACAAACATAAATATTTTATTGGTGATTTGAGTTTATATTCTATGGATGACTGAAGTCAGCCTCCTGAAATTTTTGCTTACGTAAAAAAGTTACTTATTTCACTTTAAGCTAGTAAGAGCTGGCATTTGATCATGTGTGATGGGAAAGGTTTAAAACAAATTATGTAATATAGTATTGTTTGGCTATATTGTTGATGTCTACTCACTCTACATTCTTGTAATTTCCAAATGTCTCCATAATAGAATATACTATACGAATATTCTTAAATTTATACATTTTTATCGAGCTCAATTATTTTTCTAAGGATAAGTTATTTCCAATGAAAATTTTTAAAGTGGAATTTCTGCACTAAAAGTGGAATTTCTGCATTAAAGGTTTTTGAAATATATTGCCAAATTACACTCTAGAATAGATATACCAATTTGCAGTCTGCCAACAGTAGATGGAGGGTGTTTGTTTTCTCACATTCTGGCCAACATTTAAAGGAGGAAAAAAAATCCTCTCACTATAGTTTTAGTTAGAATTTCTATGTTAGGCAATGAGAATAAGAATTTTAAAACAATCTTTATAATGACTTGTATTTTTCAATACTGACATAGCAGTTTCATATATCCAGATTGATAAAACATTATAGATATTTGACAGTAGCACTGTAGCACTGTATCACTGTCCTCCCATTATTCATCTATTTGCTCGGGCGGGCTCCAGTAATGTCTCACAACAAATTGTGACACTCGTTGTTAACTGTTTTTGGCATAATGAATATGTCACGGGTAGCTTGCCAGGCTC
Organism: Sorex fumeus; assembly: GCF_029834395.1. Lineage (NCBI taxonomy): Eukaryota > Metazoa > Chordata > Mammalia > Eulipotyphla > Soricidae > Sorex > Sorex fumeus. The sequence continues at coordinate 49,214,566 of NW_026606059.1, read as the reverse complement.
TGCCGTGATTTGACAATAGGTCTAAGTAATATGTATCATTATTAGTAGCCATGGAATCTTTTTTTTTAATTTGTTATGAGAATTTAAAAGATGTGTACTCTTCACAACCTTTTTGAAGGACCTCCCAAATGGTTTTTATTCTATCATCTGGATCAGAAACTCGATGAGAGACCTCAAGGATGACAAAGGTCTTTAATGCTGAAATCAAGCAACGTCCTTTATGTTCCAAGCACTGGTTTAAAAATTTTACCTAAACTTTCTTGAATCTTCATGTAAATTGAACAAGTTCAGTCTTCATCAAATGACAATACAGAGGCTCAGGAGAGGTTAAGGTAGTTTTCCAAAGATAAGCTTATTGCTCTTGGAGGATCGGGATGGAAATATCCGAAATATGAAGGTGTAGTGGTGGTGGGATTGGTGTCTGAATATTAAATGTAATCAAATTATGTGAAAGGGGTAGCACTGTCCTCCTGTTCATCAATTTGCTGGAACAGGCACCAGTAACATCTCACAACAAATTGTGAGACTTGTTGTTAACTGTTTTTTTCATATCGAATACATCAGGGTAACTTGCCGGGCTTTGCTGTGTGGGCGAGATACTCTCAGTAGCTTGCCGGACTAAATAAAATAAAATTAAAAATAAAAAAGAAGCTATGTTTTATTTTGTATTGTTTTACATTATGGAAGCTTCCAAAAGGTGGAGAAGAAATAAAAAAAAACTTGAGTGAAATGTGTTCCATTCATTTTTTTCATCACTTGATCACTTGACATCCTGTTATTCATTGATTTGTTCAAGCGGTGCTAGTAACATCTCCATTCGTCCTTGTCATTTGCTAATGTATCCCAATGGCATCTGCTCCTTCTAGGAACACGAAGAGCCTCAAACCTATCATTCAGGGTTTTGACAAAGAAGTCTGACCATCTCCTAGGTGGGCGGCCACACGATCTTTTGACATGGAATCCAGTCATTAATGGCTCTCGTCCAGCGGTCGTCTCCAAATCTCGTTACATGTCCAGCCCATCTGATTTTCAATGCCTTGGCAAAAGAGACAGCGTCCTTGATTCTTGACCTTCGATTGAGGTCAGAACTCCGGATTCTTTCTCTCATTTGAGTGAAGCATAATGAAAATAGCTCTTTCTATTCATCTTTGGGAGACCCAAATAGTGTTCTTATCCTGTATTTGTAGGGCCTAAGTCTCTGAGGCGTATGTTAATGCAGGAAGAATAGTGGAATCAAAGAGATGCGCTTGGAGCCAGAGGTTCTTCATCCTCTTTGCTATTTCTTCGATGCTCTTAAAGGCATTCCAAGTCACTCTCTTCCTTCTACGCAATTCAGGTGCCAGAACATTTGTCATGTTGACTTCTCGACCAAGGTACACATAACTGTTGTATTCGGAGATGTTCATTCTGTTGAGAGTGAATGGAATGTCAGGCATGAAACTATTTCTCATAAATATTGTCTTTGTGGGATTCAGCTGCAGTATGACCTTTCCACACTCACGGTTGAAGTTGGCCAGCATTTGTGTCACTTGGCTGATGTTTGGTGTTATAAGAACCATGTCATCAGCAAAGCGGAGGTGGTGTAGTGGCCGACCGTCTATCTTAACTCCCATTCCTTCCCATTCTAGTCATTGCATGACGTTCTCGAGGGTGGCACTGCAGAGTTTTGGTGAAATGGCATCACCCTGTGAAACCCCTTTTTTTACATCAATGATTACCTCCCTTTGGAATGGTGAGATCCTGGTAGTGAATCCTCAATACAGCTCACAGAGGATCCTGATGTATTGACATTGAACGCCCTGTTTGTCTAGGGCCTCGATGACCACTTCAGTCTCAACAGAATCAAAGGCCTTCTTTCTTTATTTTTTTTTATTTTATTTATTTATTTATTATTATTTTGGTTTGGGGACTACACATGGCAGTACTCTGGTGCTACTTCTGTTTTTTTTTATATTTATTTATTTTTTAATAGTGAGGCACAATGAGGTACAGTTGTAGACTTACACATTTTTGTGCTTGGGTTTAGATTATACAATGATCAAACACCCATCCCTCCACCAGTGCGCATTTCCCACCACCTCGGATCCCAGCATCCCCTCCCCCAAAGACCCTATCCCACCCTGCCTCTGTGGCAGGGCATTTCCCTCTCTCTCCTTTTGAGTGCCATTTTCAGCAAAAGAGGCATTGAGTGGCAATCATGCTTGGTCGACAGTCTACCCTCAGCATGCTCTCCCATCATGGGCAGATCCTCCCAACACCCTTTATTTGGTGTTCCCTTCTCTTTCTGAGCTCCCCCTTTCCCTAACATGTGTGGTTGTCCTCCGGGTCATTGAGTAAAATTCCTGGTACTAATCTCTGCCATACTTGGGTGTTGGTTACCTATTTTGTTACTTTATGTTCCCCAGATGAATGCAATCTTTCTATGTCTATTCCTTTCTTTCTGAGTCATTTCGCTTAACATGATACTTTCCATGTAGTACCACTTGTATGTAAACTTCATGACTTCGTCTTTCCTAACAGCTACATAGTACTCCATTGTGTAAATGTGCCAGAGTTTCTTCAACCAGTAATCTGTTCTCGGGCACTCAGGTTTTTTCCAGATTCTGGCTATTGTAAAGAGTGCTGCAATAAACAGACAATTGCAGATGTCACTTCAGCTATACTTTTTTGCCTCTCTGGGATATATTCCCAGGAGTGGTATTGCTGGGTCAAATGAGAGCTCAATTTCTAGATTTTTGAGAATCATCCATACTGCTTTCCAGAAAGGCTGAACCAGTCGGCATTCCCACCAACAGTGAAGGAGTGTCCCTTTCTCACCACATCCGCACCAGCACCGGTTGCTTTTGTTCTTGTGGATATGGGCCAGTCTCTGTGGTGTGAGGTGATACCTCATTGTGGTTTTGATCTGCATCTCCCTGATGATTAATGATGTGGAACATTTTCTCATGTGTCTTTTAGCCATTCGGATTTCTTCTTTGTCAAAGTTTCTATTCATTTCATCTCCCCATTTTTTGATGGGGTTGAATGTTTTCTTTTTGTGGAGTTGAACCAGTATTTTGTATATTCTTGAAATTAACCCCTTATCAGATGTGTAGTTGGCGAATATCCTTTCCCATTCAGTTGACTGTCTTTGTATTTTGGTCACTGTTTCTTTTGAGGTGCAGAAGCTTCTTAGTTTAAGATAGTCCCATTTATCTATCTCTGTTTTCACTTGCTTGGCCAGCAGTGTGACATCTTTGAAGACACTATTAGCTTCTATGTCATGAAGGGTTTTGCCAGCATTTTCCTCAATGTATCTTATAGATTCCGGTATGATGTTGAGGTCTTTAATCCACTTAGATCTTACTTTTGTACATGGAGTTAGGCAGAGATCTGAGCCCATTTTTTTGCATATAGCCGTCCAGTTTTGCCAGCATAATTTGTTAAAGAGGCTTTCCCTGCTCCACTTCACTTTTCTTGCCCCCTTATCGAAGATTAGTTGCTCGTATACTTGGGGGGGGGGGGGAACGTCAGTATATTCAACCCTGTTCCATTGGTCTACAGCTCTGCCTTTGTTCCAGTACCATGCTGTTTTAATGAGAAGGGGGATATCACAACAGAAACCAAAGAAATCCAAAAGATCATCAGAGACTACTTTGAAAGTCTGTATGCCACGAAACAAGAGAACCTAGAAGAAATGGACAAATTCCTGGACTCCTATAAGCTCCCAAAGCTGAATCAAGAAGACCTGGAGTATCTGAATAGACCTATTAACATCAACGAAATAGAAACTGCAATCAAAAGCCTTCCCAAAAACAAAAGCCCGGGCCCAGATGGATTCACTAGCGAATTTTTCCAAACATTTAAAGAGGACCTGCTGCCAGTCCTTTTCAAGCTCTTTCAGGAAATTGAAAAAACGGAAACTCTCCCAAACAGTTTCTATGAAGCCCATATCTCTCTATTACCAAAAGGAAACAAAGATATCACGAGAAAAGAAAACTAAAGGCCGATATCCCTGATGAACACGGATGCGAAGATTCTCAACAAAATACTAGCAACAACTCATCAAAAAGATCATACACCATGACCAAGTAGGATTCATCCCGGGGATGCAAGGCTGGTTTAACACTAGGAAATCAATCAACATAATCAACATAACACATCAACAATAGAAAAGATAAAAATCATATGATCATATCAATAGATGCAGAGAAAGCATTTGACAAGATCCAGCACCCATTTATGATGAAAACCCTAGCCAAAATGGGGATAGAGGGGACTTTTCTCAATATAGTTAAAGCCATCTACCACATGTCTACAGCAAGCATCGTCCTCAATGGCGAAAAACTGAGAGTCTTCCCTCTAAGATCAGGGACGAGACAAGGATGCCCACTCTCTCCACTGCTGTTCAAGATAGTATCGGAAGTACTTGCAATAGTGATTAGGCAAGAAAAGGATATTAGGGGCATCCAGGTAGGAAAGGAAGAAATCAAGCTCTCAATATTCGCAGATGATATGATACTATACTTAGAAAACCCTAAAACCTCTATCAAGAAACTTCTAGAAACAATAGGCTTGTATAGAAAAGTGGCAGGTTATAAAATCAATGCCCAAAAGTCCATGGCTTTCCTATATGCAAATAGTGAAAGAGAAGAAAAAGACATGAAGAAAACAATCCCATTCACAATTGTGCCCCAGAAAATCAAGTACCTAGGAATCACCTTAACTAAGGAAGTAAAGGACCTGTACAAAGAAAACTACAAAACTCTACTTCAGGAAATATAAGAGGATATGAGGAAATGGAAAGATGCCCCCTGCTCATGGGTCGGGAGACTTAACATTGTCAAAATGGCAATACTTCCCAAAGCACTGTATAAATTCAATGCAATCCCTATTAGGATACCCATGACATTCTTTAAAGAATTGGAACAAACACTCCTGAAATTCATATGGAACAATAAGCCCACACGAATAGCTAAAGCAATTCTAGGGAAAAAGAAAAGGGGAGGAATCAAACTCCCAAACTTCAAACTCTACTACAAGGCAGTAACAAAGGTCTACTTTAAATTAATGAACATTAGGCAGAGCGGCATCTTGAACTCCCGTGAAACCTCAATGAGCTTGGTTATTGTGTGGATATGATTGATTGTGCTAAATCCTTTTTGGAAACCAGCTTGCTCGCATGGTTGTCCTTCATCTAGTATTCTGCCAATCCTATTCATGATGCCTCGAGTGGAAAGCTTGTAGACGACAGACAATAGGCAGATCTGGCGATAGTTGTCAATGTTGTGGATGTCTCTCTTCTTCTATAGTAGTACAGTCCTACTGGTTTTCCAGTGGGAAAGAACCTTGCATTCATACAGGTAACGTGTGAAGAGCCGAGCCAGTGTATTGATGAGTACTGATGGCAGGTTCTTCAGGTGTTTGGTTCTGACCTTGTCTGGGCAGGATACTGTTTGCATCTTTACCAAAGAAATGGCATGTCAGATTTTGTAAGGGAGAACTTTGGGAATGACATATCCCTCCTGCGGAATTTGGTATGTGGGCAGGTGGATGTGGCTATCAAAGAGATCTGAGTAGAAGTCATGGATAATCTTCTCCATTGCCCTTCTGGAAGATGTTATAGATCCATCAGGACATCAGAGGGCAGTCATCTTGGTCTTGTAGTTGGTGAAGGACAGGTGGGCATTGGGGATGCTTTTCCCAGCTTCTGCGTCATCTGCCAGCACTGATGCTCTTCTCTTTGAGGTCTTCCTTTATTGCTTCTCCGCAGTGCTTTGTGAGCTCAGATGTTTGCATGCAGTTGCCTGTGGCTTGAGCCAAGCCACCTTGGCAAATAGCTTGAGAGTTTTTGAAGACAGTCATCTTTTTGTGGCTATCATTTTTCAGTACAGTCATATAAAATATTCTTTGCTGTCTGAAAAGATTGAGGGACTGGGAGGAAACAAGAAGTATACAACCAAATGAAAGAGTTCCTCTGTGCTATTATGCACACATGGAGTAGAAGTAGAAGTCATGACTTCTACTCAAATCTCTTCGATAGCCATGTCCACTTGCTGACATACCAAATTCCACAGGATGGATATGTCATTCCCAACGTTCTCCCTTCCGAAATCCGACACACCATTTCATCAGTAAAGAAACAAACAGCACCCGGCCCAGACAAGGTCAGACCTGAACACCTGAATAACCTGCCATCAGTACTCATCAATACAATGGCTCAGCTCTTCACTCGCTACCTGTCTGAATGCAAGGTTCCGTCCCAATGGAAAACCAGCAGGACCGTACTACTGTTCAAGAAGGGAGACATCGATGACATTGGCAACTATCGCCCGATCTGCCTATTGTCTGTCATCTACAAGTTGTTCACTCGAGTCATCCTAAATAGGATTGGCAGAACACTAGATGAAGGACAACTATGCGAGCAAGCCGGGTTCCGCAAAGGATTCAGCACCATCGACCATATCCACACGATAACCAAGCTCATTGAGGTTTCTCGGGAGTTCAAGATGCCGCTCTGTTTAACATTCATTGATTTAAAGAAGGCCTTTGATTCTGTTGAGATGGAAGCGGTCATTGAAGCCCTAGCCAATCAGGGCATTCAAGCCCAATACATCAGGATCCTCCGTGAGCTGTATTGCAGATTCACTACCAGGATCTCACCATTCTACAAAGAAGTGATCGTTGATGTCAAGGGAAGGGTGCGGCAGGGTGATACCATTTCACGGAAACTCTTCAGTGCCACCCTCGAGAACGTCATGCGATGACTGGAATGGGAAGGAATGGGAGTGAAGATAGATGGTCGGCAACTACACCACCTCCGCTTTGCTGATGACATTGTTTTAATAACACCAAACATCAGCCAAGAGGCACAAATGCTGGCCGACTTTGATCGTGAGTGTGGAAAGGTAGGACTACAGCTGAATCTTACGAAGACAATGTTTATGAGAAACAGCCTCGTTCCTGACGCTCCATTTGCTCTCAACGGAACGACCATCTCTGAATGCAATAGCTATGTGTACCTAGGTAGAGAGGTCAACATGACAAATGACCTGGCACCAGAGCTGCGCAGGGGGAAGAGAGTGGCTTGGAACGCCTTCAAGAACGTCGAAGAAATAGCTAAGAGGACGAAGAACCTCCGGCTCAGGGCACATCTCTTTGATTCCACTGTTCTTCCTGTATTAACATATGCCTCAGAGACCTGGGCCCTACGCAAACAAGATGAGAATGCTATTCAGGTTTCCCAAAGAAGAATAGAAAGAGCTATGCTTGGAATATCACGTTTCACTCAAATGAGAGAAAGAATCCAGACGATCAAGAATCAGGGACGCTGTCTCATTTGCCAAGGTGTCGAAAATCAGATGGGCTGGTCACGTAATGAGATTTAAAGATGACTGCTGGACTAGAGCTGTTACCGACTGGATTCCACAGGATGTCAAAAGACCACATGGCCGCCCACCTACCAGATGGTCAGACTTCTTCATCAAGATCATGAACGATCGGTTTGAGGCTCTTTGTGTTCCTAGAGTGAACAGACGCCATTGGGCTACACTAGCAAGTGACAGGGACAAATGGAGACGTTACTGTTGCCCGCTCGAGCAAATTGACGACTAATGGGAAGTTAAGTGATTAAGTGATTAAGTGATTAAGTGATTATGCACACACATTTCCACCAGATTATCAAAATTTCATCTAGATGCCAGAACAACCCATTGTCGAGTGTGGTCTGTGGAGTATATATGTATTTCTCTGTGTTTTTCTCTGTGTGTGCATGTATTCTGTGGTGTGTAGCTGCTGGGTTGATGGGTGGCTATTACAGGTCTGTGCTTTAACTTCCATTACGAATTTTTGAGGGTCTCTGTTTTGCAGGCATTTCTATTTGATCTCTTAACCCTTTGAATCCAAAGCCCTAAAATTTAAGAATGGATGATATACCCTAATGGAGGACATTTTACTCATTAAAGAGCCCCACATACCAAAAGCTCAGCTACACATTTAAGGTAATATTTCTGCAACATCTTCATTATGTTTTGGAATTTGGAAAGAGGAGTTTTGTTTCTCTGGTCTGGTACACTATTAAAAACTGAAGACCTTTTAATATGATCTATACAGTGATTCCATTTTCAATTTATTGCAAATGTTTATTTTATTTATAGAATCTAACTTAGTTTTTGACACAGAGATGAATATGTTGAATATCTTGAATAGAAACATGCTCTTGCCTGCCTGGTGGAAGAGACAATTTGCCTCTTTAGGTTTAAGCCTAAAACATGACACCTATTAGAAGACATGCCTTCTATCTTGTTTATTATTGTTACTCCTACCATTACTGCAGACATAGAATCAGTGTTTTAAATGTGTTTAACACTTATGCTCAGAAAGGGACTTTTCGACAAATTTCTAGTGCCTGAGTTGTTAAAATCCTCATGATATTTTTAGAGGAAAGATGCCCTAATTACTGCCCTTTTACCCATGATGAAATTCAATAGCTTCCTGTAATGAGAAGTTAAATAACTAGTTTTAGATCAGTAGTTTTCAAGTGGGGATAATTCTTTCCCCTCTCCAGGGACATTTAACAAAGTCTGGAGTATTTTTTATTTTAAAAAGAGAGACGAGAATGCTCTGGCCTCTCTAGGTTAAAACCTAGGGATGTTACTTAACACCCTAAATGCACACGATAGCCACTTCAATAGGGAATTACCTAGTGTCAAATGCCAAAAGTACAAAGGCTGAGAAACTCTTGGGATCAACAAAGTACACAAGCTTTCTTTCCATTACTTTGAACTACATAAGCACTTTATTTTGCATTTTCTATATATTTTGGTAAATAATATGTGTTTGTATTTCTTTAACATAACATGTCATTTTTAGTGGGTTGGTTTGATTAGCACACATATGTGTATGTTAGTTATAGATTTGGGACTCCTGGGTGATATTAATTTGTCCTTGCTTCTCCCACAGGGAGTTTCGGTTTATTGAATTATTCCCAGGGCTGGAGCGATAGCACAGCGGGTATGGCGTTCGCCTTACAAGCGGCCAACATGGCCGACCCGAGTTCGATTCCTCCGCCCCTCTCGGAGAGCCCAGCAAGCTACCGAGAGTATTCGATATGCCAGACACAGTAACAACAAGGTCTCCAATGGAGATGTTACTGGGCCCGCTCGAGCAAATCGGCGATCAACGGGAGGGCCTTTACCTTTACCTTTACCTAAGTGCTCTTGAGACAAGTTTAATTCCATCAGGCACTAATAATTATATATATTGCTTTTCTTTTTCCTGTATGTCCTTTGAATACTTTGGCAATTTCCTTTATGTATAGACACAGGAAGATAGTTAATACAATGCTTTTCTAAGTTGGGAGTTAATTGACTCCAAATAATATTTACTACTGGACATCCATCATCTTTTCTTGACCTAAGCCTTAGTTGCCCTTACTTCCTAACACCTCCAAAACTTCCCAGGTAGGGACAAGAATGGACCCAGGGCTAACAGTAAGCTACCCTGGCATTGAAAATGTACAAACTAAGCACTATAAAAATTATAATGTTAGAGCACAATCGTGGAACAAACACTCTCATGACCCAAAATGGAGTAACAGAATAAAGACCCTGCTGGGATTAGGAAAGATTAAATAGTCTTTAGGACTTTAATCTGGGATTTCTAGCATTATGTTCCCGAGAAGAACCTAACTTTAAGCTTAATATATCTCTTACTGTGTTCATACAAAATGACTAGAAATATTAATAGCACTGTAGCATTGTCCTCCCGTTGTTCATTGATTTGCTTGAGCAGGCCCAGTAACATCTCCACTGTGATAATTTATTGTTACTGTGTTTGGCATATTGAATACATCACAGGTAGCTTGACAGGCTTTGCCGTGTGGGCAAGATACTCTTGGTAGCTTGCCGGGCTCTCCGTGAGGGGCAGAGGAATCAAACTTGGGTCAGCTGGGTTGACCGTGTGCAAAGCAAATGCCCTACCCATTGTGCTATTGCTCCAGCCCAGAAATATTAATAAGAAATGAATTTAGCATGGTTGTTTAAATGGATTGCTAGCTAAGGATAGGGGAAAGCAATACACTTTTAGATGGGATCCCAGCTAGGAGTGGATCTCCTAATAATCTACGGTGTTAATACCCCAGATGAAATTTTTTGTCCTTGAGTTAATCTTCTAGAAGAGCGTCCCATGAAGGAGGGGATTTATGTATGTTTGTATGTTTATTGTTATGATAATATTCAATCCCACCTATGTGTACACCACCCTTCATTATTTCTATGTAACTACCCAGTAAGACAAATAGGAGAAATAAATCGTCATTGATTATCAACCAGTCTTTGGTCCTGTTGCTTCATTATCGGTTCTTTCCTTTATTTATCTGTAACCATTCACCAGCCTGGGGAGGCAGTTCCCACCCATTGAATGCATGCGTTACATGTTGACACTTTTTGAACTCAAAGGAACCATCTTATGAATCTTAGTTTATTATTGCAGACTAATATTTGAATCAGATATTCTAAAATATTGCTATATCTGCACCAGATGCCATGCAGTCTTTTAAACATCTTTGAAACTAAATAAGAGATTAGTTGTACTAATTGGAAATTAAGTATTTGTTCAAGGAAAACCCTCCCATTTGGCACTGTATAAAATTAAGTGATTAAAGTAGATGACTTTAAACTTCTGGTCATAAATTAGGGGTTTAAAATATTTTTTAGCAGGGACACTACTGCTGTTCACTAAATGTTGATGTGCCTTCTCCTGCATATCGGAATCATTACATGCCCTTGCAGATCAAATGGCCAATAGTACCCAAAAGTCACTTCTGGACCAAAACATTCAAAGACTTATGTGGATTCCCCGTCTCTCTCATTTTCTGCAATGATTTAAACTACCATCTCCTTTGAGTTGATGAAATCTTCGCCAGTACAGATCTCTAGTGATGCCATTGATTTCAGAGTTCAGGTGACATCTCATCTGAGTCAAAAAAGCAATTTTTGTTGTATTTAGTCACATATTTAAAAAATTTGTTATTTCAGAACTTTTTTTGGTTTTACCTTTTCAGTGTGAAAGCTGAGAGGTTGGCCTCAGGATTCAATGGATAACAGAATGGTCCATACAAAGAGAGGATTGGAGATTATTCCCCACATACTTTGTGTTTTTACTTAGTTTACTTTTATCTCTTACTTTTTTCTTCAAAGAAATTGCTAAGAGGACAGAACCTCTGGCTCTGGGCACATCTCTTTGATTCCACTATTCTTCCTGCATTAACATATGCCTCAGAGACCTGGGCCCTATGCAAACAGGATGAGAACTCTATTGGGGGGGGAGGGGGGTCTCCCAAAGAGGAATTGAAAGAGCTATGTTTGGAGTATCATGTTTCACTCAAATGAGAGAAAGAACCCGGAGTTCCGACCTCCATCGGAGGTCAAGAATCAGGGACGCTGTCTCATTTGCCAGGGCGTCAAAAATCAGATGGGCTGGTAACATAATGAGATTTAGGGACGACCGCTGGACTAGAGCCTTTACCGACTGGATTCCACAGGATGTTAAAAGACCGCGTTGCCGCCCACCTACCAGATGGTCAGACTTCTTCATCAAGATCATGAATGATCGGTTTGAGGCTCTTCGTATTCCTAGAATGAACAGACGACATTGGGCTACACTAGCACGCGACAGGTACAAATGGAGACGTTACTGGTGCCCGCTCGAGCAAATTCACGATCAACGGGAAGTCAAGTGATCAAGTCATCTCTAATATAACATTCACTCATTTCATTTGTGGCATACATTCTTACTAGGGTTCATCTCTACTAGCCTATGAGATTTCTATTCAAGATTTTAAGCCAGGATGATGCCAAACTTTAATATGCAAAGATCTCTTAGATTTTGGTAACATAGCAGTCCAAGTATATTGAACAAAATAATGAATGTGTGAATATATGAAAGTCACTGATGAAGAATCATGGACACAATTTTATGTTTAGCAAAACTCTTTTTATTTATTAATTTTACTGAATCACCTTGAGATAGTTACAAGCTTTCATGTTTGGGTTACAAGCACACAATGATCAAACACCCATCCCTCCACCAGTGCAGATTCCCCACCACCAATATCCCTGGTATACCCCCCTTTCCCACCCTCCGCCTGCCTCCATGGCAGACATGATTCCCCATAATCTCTCTCTACTTTTGGGCATTATGGCTTGCAATACAAACACTGAGAGGTTATCACGTTTAGTCCTTTATTTACCTTGTGCACACATCTCCCATTCCGACCAATTCCTCCAGCCATCATTTTCTTATTGATCCATTCTCTATTCCAGCTGCCTTCTCACCTTTGAGGCAGGCTTCCAAAATCTGGAAACAACCCAAGTGCCCTAGAACAGATGATTGGTTAAAGAAACTTTGGTACATCTACGCAATGGAACACTATGCCGCTGTCAGGAGAGATGAAGTCATGAACTTTACTTATAAATGGATAGACATGGAGAGTATCATGTTAAATGAAATGAGTGAGAAAGAGAGAGACAGACATAGAAGGACTGCACTCATTTGTGGAGTATAAAACAACATAACATGAGGGTGACACCTAAGGATAGTAGATACATGGGACAAGTATATTGCTCCATAACAAAAACTTTTTTGAATTAATGATTCAATATTTGAATAAACATAACAGTGAATGATATTATATGCACCTGGGAAAGAGGCAAAAGTTTCAAGAGTGAAAAATAAAATTATAAGAGTAAAAGTAAGATAATCTTTGAGAATTTAATAATGTAGAGATATATGCTATGGTTTTACAGTTATATAGACACAACAATAAAGGTGTCAAGAAGTCATTTTAATCTTAAGGAAACCTTACATTTACTACTGATGAAGAGAGGTAAGTATTCCTTAGTCTCATGAGCTTGGGCTGCTTAACTTACTGACAGTATGTATAGAGCAAATGTCAACCTATATTAGGAAAGTTTTACAAAAACTGTAAGTTCAGAGTTTTAAAAAGCTTTTAGACTTGGATGAGAAAGGACTAGGGCATAGAAGGAAGATAAACTGGAAAGTGTTCTAACCCAATCAAATGTACTGGTTTTCTGCAGTGTCCAGGAAGGAGCTGTTCTCCAGACCCTAGTGTGTGAATATAGTGTAGAATGAGACCCAACTTCAAGGTAGCAGGAGTACCATTGTGAGGCTGAAGACACTCTCTTAACCACAGACTCCCAAATGAATCATGGGTGTCATCTAGTTTCCAAACACCTACTCTGGGATTGCTACCAGAAACCAGTTCTCTAGCGCTTGACTTATTTTAAAGTTGATTTTTCTTTATTACTGGTTGTGGGCTGGGACAGGGGTGGGAAGAGTTGATGTTCTTAAACATTGCACTCTGGAGTCAGATAGAATTATTTTTCCTTTGAATCCTGAACTTTAAGGGATATGTATGAGGAAATGCACTTTGGCTATAATAACATTTATTAGAGCTTGGTGTTCTGTTAAATACTTTCTTATAAAAGCATGACTTCTAAATTTAACTTCAGCTTTGGGGCTTTATGACATCATTTAATTCTTACAGATCTCAGCTTCCTCCTTTAAGAAATGGAATATTTTTACTATTTCATGGAGTTATTTTAATATAAAAATTTAAAGGAAGTAAAGCGCAACTTGACAACTTGACATGGCTAAAACTCAATCAACTGTGGGATTCTTATGTTGTCACTCCCTACTGATATGTGGGGTGACATTGGAACATCTCCTTTCCCCAGCCGCCCAGGAAAAGTCTAGCTGATGCATAGGACTCTGGAAACCTTTGCTGAGTAATGATATGACACTCTGACAGCCTATTCCCTGTCCTGCATGTGGTGCCAGGACTCCCTTAATCCCCACTCATGCTCACTGTAAGACTCCTGAGACCCAGCCCCATACACAGTGTAGTGGACCCATGCCCAGAACCAGGGCCTCTTCCCAGTTCTGCTTGTATCTCAGCCCTCTCAGGGCCCCCTTGGACTGGCAACATCTCTCCTGTACTGGTCTTGGCAAGTGCCCAGGGATCCTCCTCTTGTCCTCAACCCCAAAAGTATCTGCCTCTTCATAACCTACCAGTGGGTTCCCCAAGACCTCATGGGACTGCCCTCTGAAAAAGAAATCCAGGGCCTGGAGCAATCATATAGCAGGTAGGCACTTGCCTTGCGTGTGGCCAACCCAGGTTCAATTCGTGGAATCCCTTTTGGTCTCTGAGCACTGCCAGGAGTGACTCCTGAGTCAAGACCCAGGAATAACCCCTAGCATCACCAGGTGTGCCCCCAAAACAAAATAAAAAAGAAATTCAAATGGTCTCATTCCTCTGCTTGCTACCCTCTCAAGTTTCCATCTCACCTGGAATACAACCCCAAATGCCCTCCAGACCCATCCATCCCCCAGAGGATCCCTGATTCTCTCCTTAACTTTCTTCTGTTTTGCAGCCTCTGTTCCAGCCTCCCCATATCACTATTCCCAGCACACCCCAACCAGACCCAGGGACCTGGAGCCTTCTCTTGTCCCCATCTCACCAATCAATGTTATTTGTGTTTTGTTATTGTCATTTAATCCTCACCATAACTCAGTGGGTTCCATTGTCAGGCATACTTTCTTCATACGTTAACTAAGACTCAGTTCATGGAAAGGTTAAATGATAGTAGCTTGGATAGGAATCTACATCGGTCTGACTTTGGATCTTGGACTCTGGGTTACTACTTTTTGAAAATAAACCCTTCATACTCATAGATACTCAGCAGAAATAAAATGTTCAAATTTTAAAAGTGTGGTCTCTGCATGAATGCTATTTAAAAAAGCCTTAAAAAGTAAAATTCTGCAATATGTGAAATCATAGATAAGTCTTAATAATAGTATTATAAAAGTGAAATGTCACTCACAAAGCATAACATTTCAGTTGAGCTAAATGAAAAGGCTTTAGGGATCTTTTATGAAACATTGTATCAGAAGTCAATAATAAGATACAGCACAGTTTAATTTTATTAAGAGCATAGATGACATATTAAGCTTTTACCACAATAAAATAAAATTGAAAATAATCCTAGAACCTTAGAAATTTATTTAGAAGTAGGCCACTTTTAGAAAGAATTATACATCATATTTGTTGTATGTATGGGATGTATGGGCTGGAGCGATAGCACAGCAGTAGGGTGTTTGCCTTACAAGTGGCCAACATGGCCAACCCGAGTTCGATTCCTCCACCCATCTTGGATAGCCCGGCAAGCTACCGAGAGTATCTTGCCCGCATGGCAGTGCCTGGCAAGCTACCCATGACATATTTGATATGCCAAACACAGTAACAACAAATCTCATGATGGAGACGCTACTGGGCCCACTCAAGCACAGGAGGACCGTGAGGACCGTGTTCATCATCTGTCGTATAATAATCATATAAAATAAGGTGAGCCCTCAATATAATAAAAATTATGCATGCCTATAGAAATATAGACAAATGTGTGTACAGGAATAAGGAAATTCAAATGTGAAAGTAGATAATTTGGAGGATGCATTGACAACAATGTCAAAGAGTGTTGTCAACCACCAGAAGCTAAGTCTGTTCTTCCTAAGAGTCTTCAGAATGAGTGCAAACATTTCAGATATAGTCTCTGAACTGAAGTAAATTAAATGTGTATTTTCTTAAACCACCCAATATGTGGCATGATTGCCCCAGGAAATTAATACAATCACTACATTCCAGTTTCACTACTGGCTATTGGTCTAGCCTACTCCAGTTATGAGCATTTCTTTGGCAAGATGTATATAATAGTATTCTCTTCAGAGCCTTTCCTGTCCCTGACAGGCAAGATTATTTTTAACTTTATCTTGTGAAATTCATAATGAAGGATTTTCTCACTTTTCTGTAGGAGTCAGACTTTACACCCAGCATGCAGGCTTCTTAAATGGCACAATTGTAGAAAGTGATCATGAAGAAACCTAGAGGGCAAAATAAACCTTCTGTTTTGATTGTTATGACTCAAGAAAATCCATTACTGTCACCATCAAAATATTTCTAAATTGCTATGTCATACCTTATGCTGAGTACATGAAATACATCATAATGTTTTATATTCATTGCATGATCTTTGGTAGCTTGCTATTACCCCCATTTTACAGATAAGAACACAGGAAAACAGAGTATGAGCAGTAATTCATTAGGATGAAATGTAACTGGATTAAAGCTCTTATCTCATGCCTTGAATGTCAGCTCAGATGAACTTGAGATCTAAGCAAACATCTTTGTATTTTATTTTATTCAATTAATTTATTTTTGATTGAATCACCATGAGATACACAGTAACAAAGTTGTTCATGAATTTCAGTCATACAATATTCCAACATCCCTCCCTTTCCCAGTGTACATTTCCCACAACCAATGTCTAATGTCCCCAGTTTTCCTCCTGCCAGCCTGCCTCTATGGCATTCTCTCTCTCTTTTTCTCTCTTTTTCTTTTTGGGCATTATAGTTTCCACTACAGGAATTGAAAGATTATCATGCATCATATATGACCCTTTGCCTCATGTCAGCACTCAGTTCTTGTTCAGAGTGATCATTTTCAGCTATTATTGACATGGTGGTCTCTTCTCTGTCCTAACTATCCTTCCCACTCCCACCCTCACTTGTAACAAGCCTTCAACTATGGACCGAACTTCTTGGCCCTTGTGAACAAACATCTCTGAAAGAAAAAAGACCAATCACGATCATGATCACGATCATCCTGTTGTTAGTCGATTGTCTCGAGCAGGCACCAGTAATGTCTCCTTTGTCCTAGCCTTGAGATTTTATAAAATGCCATATTCAAGGCTCTTTCAGGGTTAGGAGAATGAGACCCATCATTGTTACTGGTATTTGGCATATTGGGTGTGCCACGGGGAGTTTGCCAGACTCTGCCGTGTGGGAAGGTTACATTCGGTAGCCTGCCAGGTTGTCCAAAGTAAGAATGAGATAATAAGCTTCCGGGAGCTGGGTTTTATAGTCTCTGGGTCTTGGCCATTGATAGGATTACACGGCCAGATATGTGTGTGTGTGTGTGTGTGGGGGGGGTCAATTGGTGGGTGTGACCTCTGCCTACTGGGAGATGGAGGATCTGGGTGGAGGGTGCTCAACCCCAATCCGAGCAGGTTTGGAGATCTCAGCCCCAGGACCTGCATGCCTTTGTTCCTCTGCCGGTACCTTCATGTGTGTGGAGAGTGGTCTCAGCATGGCTGTGGCTGGTTCTGGAGGTCTTTGGCTGCTGGCGCTCTGCTCGGGGTGGGGAGGGAGACTCAACCTGCCCCCCTCCAGGGGGCCCCGGCGAGGACAGCCAGGCGTGGGGGCAGGAGACTCTACGCTGTTCTCTTCCATGTGAACAAACATCTCTGAAAGAAAAAGGATCAGTGACAATTAAATCTTATTTTATGTAATAGCCTTCATTACTTTATTGAGAACAAAAATCTTTTCATCTCCTGTGGGTCCTACACAATTCAAATGGATAAAACAAAGTTAAAAATACTGCCTTTCTTGGAGGATCCTCCCAGGAGGGGAGATGCATGTCGAAAGTAGACTATGGACTGAACATGTTTGCCACTCAATGCCTCTTTTGCAGACCACAACACCCAAAAGGAGAGAGAGAACACAGGGGATTGCCCTGCCACAGAGACGGGGGGATGGGGGGATGGGGGTGGGAGGGATATTATCCATGGTGGTGGAAAATGGGCACTGGTGGAGGGATGGGTATCTGATCATTGTATAATTGAAACCAAAGCACAAAAAATTGTAAATCTACAACTTTAAAAAAAATAAAATAAAATAAAGGGGAAAAAAAATACTGCCTTTCTCAGTTTGATAAGTTATAAAAGAATAGAAAACAAGAGTCAGCTTATTTTGGAATCAGAGATCAGAAAGTGTTTACATAGTTTATTAAGAAAAGAGTTTGCTTTTTCTTTATATTCCATCCAACACCGTTCTTGTTCCTTTTGCTGTATGTAAGTCTCACTGGAGTGAAGCAGCATCTCATTGTAGATTTTATTTGTGTTTCCCTTATGATAAGGCTCAGACACCTAGAAACAAAAAGTAAATAACGGAATGTAATCTTACAGTTAATGGTAGCAATTCTATGTGACATACCCCAGTTGTGCTCACGTTCTTACTTGATGCCATCCTACCAGGTGTTTTGATAAGTTAAAGTAGAATTCAATGATTAGGCCATGATTTGACCAGCATCCTGAACACTATAGAGCACAACTCTACCTTCTCTCTTGCTTACCTTATAAATAATAAAGAAGGATAGTTCTCAGTTCTATCCTGCCCTCACAAAAATGGGGATGTTGAATCTTCATGGATTTATTTTTTCATTTCTTCCTGTTCTTTTTTTCCACTTTTATTTACAAAATTATTCATAAATAGTTGAGTTTTAGACATACAATATTGCAGCACCAATACATATACTGCTGTCAACTTCCCTCCACCAATGTTCCCAAGTTCCCTCCCATATCCCTCCCTCCACTCACAGTCCGCCCTTTAGAAAAGAAACTTTAAAAATTTGATTGTTAAAATTTGGATCGCTTGATTTCTGTGTTGTTGATTCTAGTTTGGATATTTGGCTCTATTATTCCTTAACATCATCTTTGGACCTGGCTCTCCTATTTATAAATTTATCTCAAATTAATGCACTTAATTAAGTCTTTCAAGTTTCTACTACAGGATAGGAGAAATCCTGAATTCAGGGGACAGATTCCTACTTTGGAGTCTTCACTTTGTCTTTGTAGAATCTTTGCATCTATTCTTGGTTTCAAAGTCTCAATTTCCTTAATGGAGAAAACCCAATTTTATTTTTAAAAAAGGTGATAATAGTCACCTTCCAGACTTCCAGATGAAGTTCTACCTGGAGCTGTGCAATGAGGGATCCTAATAACCAGTTCTAGCCTGATATTCTTTCTTTACTTCCCAGGTAGTCTCTATACCCACATTTCATGATGTTCTTATCAGCCTTATTCTACACAACAGCAAACTTGAAAGACTTAATTAAGTGCAAAAAACATTGAGGAGATCTCACCTGTCTCCTGCTTAAAAGTCATTGAATGAAGTCAGGTTATTATTGAAGCAAGGAGTCTCTATTTTCTGAGAGGCCAAACCTGATACCTAGGAGTTTTTTGAAGTTTGCATATGCTCCAATTCTAAAAAGATAGTTGATACAATTTCTATCCTCTTAATTTTATGAAGGTGGATTGGAGTGATAGCACAGCAGGTAGCGTGTTTTCCTTGCACGTGACCAATGTGGGCTGACCTGGGTTCGACTCCTCCTCCCCTCTCTGAGAGCCCAACAAGCAACCGAGAGTTTCCTGCCCACACAAGCAAAGCCTGGCAAGCTACCTGTGACATATTCTATATGCCAAAAACTGTAACAACAAATCTCACAGTGGAGACATTACTGGTGCCTGCTCGAGCAAATTGATGAACAGTGCTACAGTGTCTTGTGGTCCGGAATGTGATCTATCTTGGAAAATGTTCCATGTGCACTAAAGAAGATTGTGTCTTTGGTGTTTTGGAGATAAAAAGTCTCTGTCTGTCTCTCTTTCTGTCTGTCTGTCTCTTGCTCTATATATATACATATATATGCATATATATATAAAAATACCATCTCTTCCATTTTTGTATTCAAATAAAGTATTTCTTTGCTAAGATTTTCTGGTTGATCCATTTGAGGTGACAAAGTAGTGTTGGTAGTGTTGAAATCTCCAACTACTTTTTTGCTATCAATGTCTTTCTCCAAATCTATTAATAGTTGTTTTAAGTATATTCCTGGTCTCAAGGGCTGGAGTGATAGCACAGTGGGTAGGGCATTTGCCTTGAATGCGACTGAACAGGGTTTGATTCCCAGCATCTCATCTGGTCCCCCCAAGAACCGCCAGGAGTAATTCCTGAGTGCATGAGTCAGGAGTTACCACTGTGCATCTCTGGGTGTGACCCAAAAAGCAAAAAAAAAGTATTTTGTTTGTTTCTCATTTGGTGCATATACATTAGGACTGTGAATTCTTCTTGATATACAGATCCCTTGCTCATTAAGAAGTAACCTTCACTAACTCTTATAACCTTCTTCAGCCAGAAATCAATGTGATCTGATACCAGTATGGCCACCTCAGCTTTTTTGAGAGACTTATTTGCTTGTAGAACTTACTTCCACCTTTGATTTTGACTCTCTGTTTGCTCTGACTGTTCAGATGTATTTCTCGCAGGCAGCAGTGTTGGGTTCAATTTTCTAATCCATCCTGCCACTCTGTATCTCTTAATTGGTGTTTCTAGCCCATTAACTTTCAAAGAGATCATTATTATTATGTGGTTTTACCCCATTTTTATGCAGAAGTTTGGTGTGTATGAGAGGCTTGTCTTGTCTTACAGTAACCCATTTGTCCTTCTTGTAACAATGGTTTTGAGTCTATGAAATTGCTGAGTTGTTTGTGAAGCTGTGTATTGTTCCTTCAAATATGAATGAGAGTTAAACTGGGTAAAATATTCTTTTTTTCTTTTGCTTTCTACATCAGCATATTTTGCCTCTGTGGCAAGGCATTCCATTTTGCTCACTCTTTCCTTTAGGGTGTTGTAGTTTGCAATAGAGGTTTTGAGTGGCCATCGTGTTCGGTCTATAGTTTACTTTTAGAACCCATCTCACATCCCGAATAAGTCCTCCAAACATCTTTTACTTGGTGTTCCATTCTCTATGTGAGTTGCCTTTTCCCCCAACATGTGAGCTGGCATCCAAGCCCTGGAGCAGACCTCCTGGCACTTATCTCAATTATTGTTGGGTGTTCGACCCCCATCCTGTTACTTTATATTCCCCAGATGAGTGTATTCTTTCGATGTCTGTCCCTCTCTTTCTGGCTCATTTCACTTAGCATGATACTTTCCATGTAGAACCACTTGTATGTAAATTTCATGACTTCATCTTTTCTAACAGCTGTGTAGTATTCCATTGTGTAGATGTACCAAAAAAACTGGGTAAAATATTTTTGGTGAGGTGTTCATTTCATTGATGTTTTTCACTATATGCAACCACTGTTTTCTGGCCTGGAGGGTTTCGTCCGATAAACCTGCTGTAAATATTAAGGATGGTCCTTTGTAGTAATTTCCTTCTTTGATCTTATACTGCTTTTAGTATTCAATATCTATCTATAGTTTTTGTTGTTCAGTTTAAGATGTGTCTTGGAGTATTTTTATTTGGATTTCTTTCAGCTTGTACAAGCCAGGCCTCCTGGATCTGGGTGCATGCACTCTTCAGTTCTGGAAACCTTTTAGCAATGATGGCTTTGGTAGTTGCTTCATGAGGGTTTTCTTCCTGCCCCTCCTTCACCTCAATGATTCTTATGTTGTTCCTCTTAAATTTATCCAAATGTTCTCCTGTCATCTGTAAATTTCAAAAAAAAAGAGGGTGCATGGATCCATGCAGACCAGACACTTGAGAATTCGGTGGTTGAGAGCCGCTTCCCCAGGCTGGTCCATGGAAGCTGCGGCAAACGAATGAATGAATGAGGGAACGGATTAACAGGCACTGGTTGCAGGCCAGTTAGTAGTAGGTTTATTTCTCTTTCCTCCCTAGCGTTGTTTGATCTCTTCCTTCACCACACAGTTGTAGTCATTGTTTTAGTTGTAGTCCCAGTCCTACTCTCCTAGGATGAGTTCCATCATCCTAGTCTCTGTATAGACCTCAAAGTCTTATCCTTCATTATATCCTCTTACTTGTCTCAATGTAGTCTCATAATCCTCTGCTTCCAGCCATTATCCTCATCTAGTTCTCCTTCTAGTCCTTGAAGACCTTAAAAATCCCAAAGTCTCTGTTCTCCTCCTCTAATCTTCAAAGTCTAGTTGTCAACCTTCATGTTCTCAATTCCTAGTCTTCAGCATCTCATCTTCAGCATTTAGTTCCCAATGTCTTCAATATCTTATTACCAACATCTAGTCTTCAATGTCTTCAACATCTCTTTCTCAGCATCTCCCACCTCTCGTCTCCTCTAACCCCTTATAGCATAGTTATATAGAAATCATAAAGGGTGAGGATAAAAAGGTGGGGTTGAACATTATCATTACAACAAAGAGATGTAAAAACACTCCTACAGGGGATTAACTCAAGGACAAAATCTCATCTAAGCAGATTATTCCAGGAGATTGGCTCAAGGGCTGGATTCCGTCCAGGGTGTATTGCTTTCTTCTTTCCTTGGCTAGTAATCCATTTAGATAGTCATAGTAAA
Source organism: Sorex fumeus (assembly GCF_029834395.1). NCBI lineage: Eukaryota > Metazoa > Chordata > Mammalia > Eulipotyphla > Soricidae > Sorex > Sorex fumeus. The sequence continues at coordinate 49,192,346 of NW_026606059.1, read as the reverse complement.
TTTACTTCTTATAATATTTCTAGCAATGTCATTTTGCATGAACGCAGTAAGAGATATATTAAACTTAAAGAATTGATCTTCCTGGGGACATCTTGCTATATATTCCAGACCACAGTCCTCAGGCCAGGTAACTCTTTCCTAACCGCAGCAGGGTCCTTATTCAGTTACTACTTTTTGGGTCATGACAGAATTTGTTCATGACCTGGCTCTTAACTTACACTTTTAGTATGATGGCGTTTTACCTGGACTGAGGTAACTCACAGATTGCCCTGTATCCACCCAGTCAGTCCCTCGTCAGACCCTGTTCTTGAAGTGCTACTAGGAACTAAGGACAGCTGAGGTTTAAATCAACTAAATATGAATGCCCAGGAGTAAATATCATTTTGGAGTTAATTAATTCCCATATTACATAGCATTAACTGTCTTTCTGTGCCTATACAAATGGGACATTGCTAAATAAACCATGAAAATGAAAAAGCAAGATAGGATTACTAGTGTTTGATGCAATCTGGTGTGCCTCAGTTGCACTGTTGTGGGAGCTCAATAAACATTAATCTCTCTGCAGGAGAAGCAAGGACAACACAATATTATCCAACATTCATTTGTTGGTTTATTTTGAGGCTCTTTTCCATCTTCTGCGATTCTCTGGAGATTCTCTGCATCTTATGTTGTTGCTCATGAATTCTGTCCGCAGCAGCTGTTACTCTGCTGTTGAGGCCTTCCAGTAAGTTTTTCATTTCACCTATATACCAGGTTTTACAGGTCTGTAATTTCTGTTTGTATTTTTATTTGTATTTTCCTCATTTATCCTCTTATATCCTCTTGTATTTTATTGGCATGTATCCCCTTGTTTCTTTGAGCATCCTTAACATCCTTATGCATTCTTAACAGCTCCATTCTAACTTCCTTGTCAGAGAGTTTATGTAGCTCATTATTACTGGGTGGGTCATCTCGGCTAGCATTTTCACTCACTAAATTTTCTTTATTATTGTGACCTTTGCAGTTTAGAGCCTTGTGTTCACTATTGCCTTTGTTTTTCTTTTTTTTTTGGGGGGGGGGGGGATGTTGCTCTGAGTAGGAGCTAATGGGATATTGTCCTAATGTGGATAGGGTTGGTCAGACTGCTCTTAGTGAGTTCCAAAAAAGAGGCTAATTTGTGGTTCTTCTGGGATGATAGGGGTGATTACTTATAGGATATGGTGGGGAAAATTTACTGGTGGGTGCACTCAGGAAACCATGACACCCCAGTCTTCTAACCTAAAATACCTGAATATTAGAGCCTTGCACATTGTATCAGTAGTTAAGAGTTGCAGCTAGCTTTGGACCCACGCTGTCTTGAAAAGCTCCCATGTCATCTATGCTCCAAGTTCAAGTGACATCTTTCACTACTCTCCCTAACTTCACAAAGAGTGCCTGAGAGTTGGAAATAGACCATGGTTTTTGTGCTGGATGAACTAGGTCTACACACATATCTTTGATTCATGCTGGTTGATTAAACCTTGGGATACTTCCTCTCTCTATCCCCACCTCTCTTTTTCTCCCTCCCTCCCTTCCTTCCTTCCTTCCTTCCTTCCTTCCTTCCTTCCTTCCTTCCTTCCTTCCTTCCTTCCTTCCTTCCTTCCTTCCTTCCTTCCTTGGCTATATCCAACTATGTTCAGGACTTACTGAGATATATCAGGTGACCATGTGTGATGCACAGGTTGGCCGCAGGCAAGGAAAGCAGGCTACCCCATAGTACTCAGAGCCCCACTTTCAGTTCCTTTAAGCATGTTTCTTCTTTGTACAATGAGGATCAACTCCTCCCATGGTGATTGGCCAACAAAGCACAGTGCTACCTCCCAGTTGAAGCCTTTATCAGATTATATATTTGGTGCCTCCTTATCTTACTATTTCCATGATATACCAGGTCAGGGCTGGAGTCATAGCACAGTGGGCAGGGTGTTTGCCTTGCATGTGGCTGACACGGGTTTGATTCTTCTGTCCCTCTCAGAGAGCCCAGCAAGCTACCGAGAGTATCTCTCCTGCACAGCAGAGTCTGGCAAGCTCCTCGTGGCATATTCGATATACCAAAACCAGTTACAACAAGTCTCACAATGGAGACGTTACTGGTGCCCACTCGAGCAAATGATGAACAATGGGAGGACAGTGTTACAATGCTACCAGGTCAGGAAATATACCATGTTCCACAATGCTTGGAAAAGGTACTGAACAGTAGTTTGAAAAAGAAATAGAAGTTTGGTTGCATCAAACCACAAATTTTTAGCTGTAAAATTTCAGATCCTGTTTCAACACTCTTGTGTTTTTACTGTTTAAAAACTGTAACTCATGTGTTTCATTTAGGGCTTCAGAAATGCAGTCTTCAGAACACAGATCCAAAGAGTATATGTGAAGTGTGCCTTTTAACCAGTTGGAAACAAGACATTCACTTATATAGGTGAATAGTACCCATTTAGTTGTGTTTTGTGAAAATGAGGATTCAGGTCACTGCAGTTCTGATTGGTGGAGAGTTTGTCAAGTGGTAATGGTGGTATTTTAATCCTGGGCACGTTTGGCTTGCCAATATGGTATCCTCTCTGTGTTGGATATACGGGCATGCTTAAACATACTAGGTGAACTGAGGCATATCTGGAAACTTGCTCTAAACGGTCTCCCGAAATTACTTGCTTTTTACCCAGATTTAGTACGAATTCATGTTTTTTTAAATTTATTTTATACTGTTCAGATAAGTTCTCAAAGACTAAGTATGATATCTCATTAATCCCTCTATTCTTCATTTCTGACTCATGCAACACTTCCCATGTTCTCTTCCCTGCTGTTTCCCATTGTTGAAGTCTCTGCAGTGGGTTTCCTGAAAACAGCAAGTCCAGATAGGAATAGCAATGGCAGGATGGACTAAGAGATGGGGCATAAGACATGGGGTTGGGGTGGTTTAGACTATGTAGAGATGTGCCCTGTAATTTTTACAATGAACCAAATTCCCTAAATGTAGGGGTATTAAAATGACACATTTTTTTAGGTCATGGTTTCTGTGAGTCCAGAATTTGGCTGTAGCTTAGCTATATACCCTCTTTCAGAGTCTTTCAAGGAGCCAGCCATGTCTACAGTTTATGTGCAAGTTCTGCTAGGGTGGTATCAGTTTCCATTCTCACATTAAGGTTAGCAGCATTCTACTGAGTGTGGCTGTTAGACCAGCACTTCTTGCTTAGATTAACAATAGGATGTCCACAGTTCCCAGGTATTATCCTCATCTCTTCTCTGGGTATATCCTTTTTTGTTCCTATGAGCTCATTTCTGTGTATCCTGTATCCCAGGAGGCTTACTTCTACTGAGTACATCAACTAATCTCTTTGTCTTCCAACTTCTGTTTGCATTTGATTTATAGAAGACATTAGTGTTGATTCATAGAGGAGAAGAAAACTAATAGAATTATCTCCAGGTCCCTTGTGTTAGAATTTAGGTTGTTTGTTTTTATTTTAAAAAATCATCACTCTTTTTTTTTTTATTAGAGTCCTGGTTATTAGTATCCTCCATTTGCTACTGAATTAGAGGGTAGTAATGGTTCCTTAGTTTGCCCACCAATTTAGTAGATTAGACAACACAGATTTATTGTTATATGAGTTCAAAACTAATTGTAATTTTAGAAGTCAGAAGTCTAAAATGAGGGGAAATGGTGGGAAGGAACATTGGTCATGGGAAATGTACATTGGTGAAGGGACAGGTGTTGGAATATTGTAGCACTGTCATCCTGTTGTTCATTTATTTACTTGCATATCTATTATGCCATGGGATGCTTGCCAGGCTCTGCCTAGTGGGCGGGATACTCTCGGTAGCTTGCTGGGCTCTCTGAGAGAGATGGAGTTTCTGTTGTGATGACCCCCTTTTCATTTCTGATTTGGTTTATTAGTGCCCTCTCTCTCTTTCTTCGTGAGTCTTGCTAGTGGTTTATTGATCAAAAAATCAGCTCTTGGTTTCATTGATCTTTCAGATTTTTTTTTTGGTTTCCATGTCATTGATTTATGCTCTAATTTTTATTATTTCTTTCCTTTTGCTGGTCCTTTTCTAAGATCTTATGCTGTGAAGTCAAATTATTTATGTGGGTTCTTTCTTCCTTCCTGAGAAATGCTGGCAGAGCTATAAACTTCCCACTTCACACTGCTTAGCTGTGTCCCACAAGTTCTGATAGCTCGTGTTTTCATTCTCATTTGTTTCCAGGTATCTTTTGATTTTTTCCTTAATTTCAACCCCCCCCCCCCGACCCACTCATTGTTCAACAATGAGTTGTTTAATTTCTAGGTGTTTGGTTTTATTATTCATGTCTGTGTGTGATTAACTTCTATCTTCAGTACATTGTGGTCTGAAAAGATAGTTGAGACAATTTCTATCCTCCTGATTTTATTGAAAGTTTTGCAGCCCACCAGGTGGTCTATCTTGAAAATGTTCCATGTGCACTAGAAAAGAATGTGTATTTGGTTTTGGGGGGATGGAACGCCCTGTATGTATCTATTAGCCCTCTCTCTTCCATTTCTTCCTTCAAAGCCAGTACTTCCTTGTTGAGTATTAATCTTGTTGATTTATCCAGAGGTGACAAAGCAGTGTTGAAGGCTCCAACTACTATTATGTTGCTACCAATGTCCTCCTTGAAGTCTATTAGCAGGTTTTTTTTAAGTATTTAACTGGTCCCTCGTTGGGTATGTATATGTTTAGGAGTGTGATTTCTTCCTGCTGCACATATCCCTTCATTATTAAAAAATGGCTTTCACCGTCCCTTCTAATCTTTTTCAGTCTGAAATCTATGTTGTCGGATATTATATGGCTACCCCGGCCTTTTTGAGGGAGTTGTTTGCTTGTAGGATTGTTTTCCATTCTTTGCCTTTGAGTCTGTGTTTATTCTAACTGTTAATATGTGTTTCTTGTAAGGTAAAGGTAAAAGGTAAAGGCCCTCCTGTTGATCGTCGATTTGCTCGAGCGGGCCCAGTAACGTCTCCATTGGAGACTTTGTTGTTACTGTGTCTGGCATATCGAATACTCTTGGTAGCTTGCTGGGCTACCCGAGGAATCGAATGAGTCTGCTGTAAATCTAAGGGGTGCTCCTTTGTATGTGATTTCCTTCTTTGAACCTGCTGCTTGCAGCATTGTGTCTCTATCTGTAGTATTGTCATTCTGATTATCATATGTCTGGCAGTGTTTTTATTAAGGTCTCTTTTATCTGGTACCCCTTGGGCTCCTCAGATATGGATGCCTGCATTATTTAGGTCTGGAAACTTCTCAGGAATGACATCTTTAACTGTTGCTACTTCACTGGGGTTGCCTGCCTGTCCTGGTACTCTGATGACTCTTACGTTGTTCCTCTTGAGTTTGTCCTCTGGGTCTCTGATTCAACCTGAGTAATTTTGAGGTCTTTTCCCATTGTATATTGTTGTTCTTGAGTTCATCCCCTAGGTCTTTTATTTGCACTAGAGCTATTTAGAGGTATTTTCCCATTGTATGTTGTTCCCTGTATGTGAGCTCATCTTTAAGCTCACTGATTCTGTCTCGGCTGTTGCCATTCGACTGTACAGGGAGCCCACTGAGTTTTTAATTTCATCTACTGAATCCTTAATTAGAGACATTTTTCTTTGTCACTTTCTTATTTCTGCTCTCATTTCTTTCTATATTTTATTGGCTGTCCATTTCACTGTTTCTTTTATGTCCTCCTTTAATTTACTGGATGCCTGTTCCACTGTTTCTTTGAGTTCAATAAATATCCTCAACATATCATCTCTGAATTCTTTATCTGAGAGACTGTATTTGTCAGTATTATCTATTGAGGCTTCTGGGTTCTTTTATATATCCACTCCTTGTGGTGGGGATTTGTATCATTTCTTTATGTTGCTGTGGTAGCATGGAAGTGGGACCCTCCAGTTCACTATCAGTGCCCCCCTCTCATTGCCAGAAAGAATTCTGGATGAGATTGGTCAATGGTGCTCACCTTTTCCCCCTTCTAGAATACTAACATCCTCTTTGGTACTCATCTGTGACTTATGTGAGTCCTCTAGCACAGTTTCAGAGGATGTTTTTCAATATTAGATTTGTTCAGTTTCTTGTGTTCATATTTATTTTGGTGAGATTGGAATAGACTAGTGAACTAATGGCATGGAGTGTTTGTGATAGACAAGCTGTCCTCCTCAGAGTTAGGTAGTGGAGATTGAGATGTGAGTTCAAAGCAGTGGGAAAGGGGAAATAATTGTGGCCATCACCTTGGAGGGCATGCCGACCACTGTAATGGGGGAGTTGCCAGCATTGTGTCTGAGCTGGATGAAAGTCCCACTTCTGATGTGGTCCTAAATATTGCTGGTGATCAACTCTGGCATGGATGTCCGTGGAGGGGAGGGGCACCTTGATCAAGTGAGGGGAGCTCTTGCAGTGTTAGAACCCACTTAGCTGGAAAATTGCCATGATAGACTTTGTGGCCTCTGAGTAACTTAAGCCTCTTCCAGGAACAAGAAACTAACTAATTTCTGGTAAACAATGGTGGAGGGTCACAAAAGCAGAAAAACCAGATGGTCATCAAAGATTAGGTCCCCGGAGTAAGATTAGGTCTCTGGAATGTAACTGTCAGAATGTGGGCTTGATGATGACAATTAAAAAATATGCACTCTGTAGCTAATAGAAAATTGCTGAGTAATGCATAGTTGTGAAATGAAAGTATAAGAACATGCTGAATCTAGTGTTTGGGGTCCTTGTTGAAACCTGCTATGCCGGGCAGACTTGGACCTGGGATAGCTGGAACAATTAACCTTGCTGTGTGATTTACATTATTGGCTCTGTTCTCTGTCCTTGAGTGGTAGTCAACTCTGGACCCTAACATTTGGGGGCTCGTCTGGGATAAAGAACCCTTCCTTGGGTAACAGCAGGTTTAGCTCTAGGCAAAGTGCTCTTGGAGAACACCTTGGCCAAGAGGAGTGGTTCTAGAAGTTCTCTGGGTCAGTTTTCCGGGCACACCATCCCAGAGGTTAGTCCCACCACCGCCAAGTTTTTAATTTTAAACCAGAATAATACAAATAATACATACAAATAATCAATATTTAATTGTATAATTACACTAAAATAATTGGAATATGGAGAATATTTGCATAATATAAACATTTTTTGGCACGAAAAGGAAACAGTACAAGTGTGAATAAGTGGAAAGAAGAACTAAATGTGCTGAGTAATTCCCATACTGACAATAAGATATTTTCAATGGAACATAGAAATATATGTAAATTGCCCTGTCTGTTAAGAAAAATATATGCAAATATATGTGTACAGATATCTGTTATTCTTTGTGTTGGGTAGAATAACAAGATGCTTAATTTCCACTCAAATTATATATTTGCTTTCCAAAATGGCAGTCATAATTTTATCTATGTGTCCATCTAGCTTGTACTCGAAGTCAGGTATTAGGATGCTGATATTATTAAGGTAAATAAGACAGTCCATAAAGAGCTCAGAGTCTGACAAGAGACAGAATAGACATTTGGCACTCAAGCTACACCTTTGAGATACAAATGCTCTCACTGAGATTCATATGACATTAAATTCACTTGAAAGGTCTGAAGGGCAGAGGGTCACTGTATTGCCATGTCTTATATATTTGATGTTCTCATGAATTATAGTACCCTACTCTGTTAATACTCTCAAACTTGAAGTGAATTTTATTACTCTTCAAATTCACTTCTCTAGTCCATGTTTTCTAAATTTCCATTTTGGGTTTAATATAATTAAGCATTGGGTTACAGTCTTAAATACTTATCAAATAACAGAGAGCAGCAAAAATGTGCAACTCTAGATTTACTCATGACTTGACTCTGTATGGCAGTTAACAAATGAGTTCCAGGAATACAACTAATATGACAAAGAAGGGAGAGAAAGGATCTGCTCTTATTTGAAGAATTAAATGTTATAGGCTTTGGGAGGATAGATATGAATTCAAAATTTCATTTAGTCTGCTTTAATTATGTGATATGAGTAAATAAGTGTCACTTTGGAGCAACCAAATGTGATCTTACCTATCTTGAAGAATTATGATGGAGGATAAATGTCAAATGAGAGAACTAAAGCATGTTCCTCCCTGGAATATTCCAGGTGCAGATAAATTATGGGCTTCTTAATATTTCTACTTGCAAATACAAGCTCAAAACATGTGTATGACTTAGCTTCAAGAATTTCCCCACAATATTCCACATATACCTTTACTATATCAGTTATCCTAATTCAGACTACCATTTGCTCAGTCCAAAATAGTTGGCATCACCTTCATCTCCTTTCCTTTTTTGAACTTTAGACTTTATACATGAGAAAACACTTGCTGTAACTACTTTAACTACGCAGCCATAATCCAACAGTTCTCACTAACTTCCCTCTGCTGTCATTATGCCACCTGCACTTTTGTTATTGTGAGACTCTCAATCCAGGTCTTTCTGCTTGTAAGTGTATGTCTCAGCAAAGCAGAGAAGACAGTGTGATCCTTGAAATTCCTAAGCTAGTTTATGTCTTTCATCAAAACCCTGTTTTTGTCCTCTATTTCATTGTGAAAGCTAAAACCTCCAAAACGATGTGAATCAACCTCTTATTTCCTTTTGGATCTAGTGTCTTTCCTTTCCCTCTTCCCTATTTGATCTAGCCACATGGAAACCCTTATGTCTCCTTGATTATTTCAGACATATTGCTATTAGCTTGACCCTCAATCTGTTACCCTCTTTGTCACTCTCTATTGATGGTTCATTTTTCATCTATTTCAGATGTAATTGTCTCAGTGAAATTTTTATGAACACCAATCTTAATATTTTGTTTTTTCATTTTATTTTCCATCCTCCTCACTTTATATTATTTTCCTGTAACATCTACCTCTTAGATGATAGATCATTTCTTTCTTTTTAAAAAAATTTTTATACACTTTATTTTCACAAAGTAGTTCACAATAGTTCATTACAGATAATATACCCCACCAGCGAGCATCTTACCACCAGAATAAGAGGGAAGTGTGTGGAGGTTGTTTCATTCTGGAGCCATTTAAGCCTGTATATAAGAGAATACAAGCAAGTATGTTAAAATAAAAAATTTGTGCTCCTTCAGGTACATCAGTGGGCTAGAGTGTAAGAGGTTATGTGGCCGCATCGGCTGTGTGCTCCGGAAATACTGCATCACTCTCGTCTAGGAGCTTTATTTTTATAGTCTCTGGATCTTGGCTGTTGAGATAACATGGATCTGGGGGCAGTTTGTGGGTGTGACTGCTAAGCTACTGGAAAAGTGGGTTGCTGGCTGGCTGGTCCAGTATCGAAATGAGCCGGCTTGGAGATCTCAGCCACAGGTACCGCATACTTGGGTTCCTCTGCTGGTTCCTTCATGGGTGAGGCTCGTCCTAGTGTGTGGAGAGTGTCAAGGCTATTAATTTCTTTTTTAAAATTTATTTATTGAATCACCATGAGAACAGTTCTAAAGCTTTCAGGTTTAAGTCTCGGTCATACAATGATCAAACACCCTTCCCTTCACCAGTGCATATTCTCCACTACCAAAAACTCCAATATACCTCCCATGCCCCCCTTCCCTGTGCCTGTGAAGCAGATGATTTTCACTTAACTCTCTCTCAACTTTGATTACATTCATTATTTCAACAAAAGATGCACCATTATTATTTGGAATTTTCCCCCAACAATCAAACCTGCTGAAAAGGCATCATGAAATAATTTGTTTTATATTGCTGGCTATGAAGACCATATGATGTGGGGCGGTGGTAGCGGCCACGCGATTTTGGACTTCTAATATTTTACTAATTAAGTCTGGAGGAATTTCTGCCAAAAACTGAATAGTTTCGAGATTGGTTTGTGTGCCTCTGGGTCCATGGCTGTACCAGAGAGCTGCTCATGGGGGCAACTCGTGGTCTTGGCAGGACAAGAAGGATGTGCCGGTCCCACCCCCATCCCATGAGGCCTCAGTTGCCCTGTCACCGCTGGTTCATACCTGGCTGTCCAATAAGCTCTGAGCTGGTGGCCACCATGTCACTCAGGGTAGTGGGGAATGGTGGAAGAGACAGACACCCTTTCCCTCCTGGGGAGGCAAGGCACCATAGCTTAATGCATAGTTCATTCACATTTCTGCCAGAAGTTGCTGGGTTTTGAATTAGATCCATTTGCCTGTGGGGCCATGGCCCTGCTGGAGAGCCGCTCGTGGGGTCAACGCTTGGTCTCTGCAGGGCAAGAAATGACGATAGATCATTTCTTACTGTTAGTATTTGCCACCTTCATTATGTCGATCCTCTGTAGTAATGAATTCTGACAGGTTTTGCATATGAATATGCCTTCTTCTACATCTGGAAACATAGGAGAGCATTGCAAATACAACGGAGAACATCTGAAAATATGCAAAAAATACATAATCAAAGTCTCACTATAATTGGTATTTTTTTCTGTCTTGACTTTAAAGAAAAACTTTTGATTTGGTCAAAGATAAAATACCAACTAGCCATCTTGCCCACAACAACTCTCCCCCTCCTCTGCGCCCCCATCTTCCCCACATTGTTTTTGTGACTGGATCCTTTTCATTGTGGCAGATCCACTAACCTGCAGAAGAGGTTTTGATATGTTTTCTTCATTTTGGGGGTACCATGCCATGTTTCCTCATTCCAGATACCATGTTCCAATGCATCTCATGAACAGAAGTATTATGCTTCTTACCAGGAAAACTCCCGCTCAGAGAGCCCAGCAAACTACTGAGAGTATCCTCCGCCTGCACAGCAGAGCCTGGCAAGCTACCCATGGTGTATTTGATGTGCCAAAAACAGTAACAAGTCTCACGATGGAGATGTTACTGGTGCCCGCTCAAGCAAATCGATGAACAGGGGAGGACAGTGCTACAGTGCTACCAGGAAAACACTGATCATTTTCTCTGCTTCTTCTCAGTGACAGATACAGCTTCACCCAGCCCCTGAGTTTCACAGCTTTTCTTTGTTGAAGAGATTTTTTTCCCTCTGCCTACATGTGAGAAAAGTCTCTTCTTTTCTGGTCACATTTGTCGTGGCTTCTCAGCATATTCTGGGCTCTCATTTTTATATCTTGTTCTGCCTGGCACTAGGTCTAGAACAAGGATGAATATATGATGGATTGTTTATAGTAGTTTATTGCCAAAAAATATTTTACGGTTTATGAAATGCCTTTCTCATTGAATTATTCATTCTCACAACATTCTCAATCTTGCTCGTGTTGGGTGAAAATGAAGAGTTTAGATGGGGAGAAATCTCCATTCATAATGCAGCTTGGCTACTTAATTGTGCTGTGTCATACCTTTTCTGCTTTGATCATTCTATGATCATTCCTAATCATAGAATGATCAGAAAAATATATCATCCAAACCTAAAATCCTTTGAACTAGAACGTAAGTGCTTTAAATAATTCTATGAGAATATGTGCTTACATTGGTTTTTTTCTGGGTCTATCAGATATGTACTAATCATACCATACTTGGTTTTATTATACAATATAATATTATGATTGATGATAATATTAATAGATAATATGATTTTTGCTATCACTCTTCTTGCAGATAGGTATGGGACCTTGTGATGTATTTTGGGAAAATAATAAAACTTAAGAAGAGATTTTGCCTTGCTGTGAATCAGTTCAAAGATATGAAGACCACATCTCTTTGAGATGCACATCCTGAACTCTTTGGAGAGGAGAAAACTGAGGCACAATCGATTCAAAGAAAAAAGCAAGGCCTCACAGAGAATAGGGTAGAAGCTACAGAAGACTCTATAAGATTATGAAAAGACCATCAACAGTGCAAGACTTTTCCTGAGGCTACAACAAGATTAACTAGTATGTATACAGAGAACCCCAGAAAAAAAATACATTTGAAGGAATTGTATACAATCTGCTAAAAGCCACTCAGATTTTTTTCCACTCTGTAGAAGCTCTTATTCTCTATTGAACATATACTTCCCACTCTTTCTCTCCTCTCAAATATTTCTAAGCAAGTTTCATTCAATACAAACTATCTTGCTTCATTATTATGTCTCCTCCTGAGATCCTTTTCTCTGAGAGAGAGTGACAGATCCAGAATGCCTGGATTAAGGTTAAGTATGACTTTTCTTTCCTGCAAAGCTCAATTCTTCACTCCAATCTGAGTCCACAGCTCGCAGAGAAATCAGGTGTCAGGGATCATCTTCCACACTGTGCAGAACAATTGGACTTCAAGCACAACTTGGCAACTGCCTTGTGGAACTGGAGGGACATGAATTCCATGTCAGCTCATGAGAACTTTATTAGTCCTGATCCAGGTCAGGCATTTCCCCGAGTTCAGATGGCTAAAGTGGAAGCAGATCGGTGAAAGTATTATTTTCTCTCTTCTACCTCCTCACTCCTTAGGTTCACAACTCGCCTTCAACATCATAATGTCAATACAAATAAACTAGTAATAGTCATAATATAAATATAAATATTATCATTGAGTTACTGCGAAGATTGGGGCCGGATCAATAGCATAGTGGGTAGGGCGTTTGCCTTGCACGTGGCCGACCCGGGTTCGATCTCCGGCATCCCATATGGTCCCCTGAGCACTGACAGGAGTAATTCCTGAGTGCAGAGCCAGGAGTAACCCTGAGCATCACTGGGTATGACCCAGAAAGCAAAAAAAAAAAATCTGACAGAATTCTGTCAATAATATTCTCAAAAATACTTGGCTGGAGCGATAGCACAGAGGTAAGGCGTTTGCCTTGCACGCAGCCAACATGGCTGACCCGAGTTCAATTCCTCCGCCCCTCTCGGAGAGCCCGGCAAGCTACCGAGAGTATCTCCCCCGCACAGCAGAGCCTGGCAAGCTCCCCGTGACGTATTCGATATGCCAAACACAGTAACAACAAAGTCTCCAATGGAGACGTTACTGGGCCCGCTCGAGCAAATCGATGATCAACGGGAGGGCCTTACTTTACTTTACTTTACTTTACTGTGAAGATTAAAAAAAATAGACGCTATGTTTAACTTATAAGCCTGACACCTATTGCAACATTATTCGCAATTGGTAGGCTATGGAGACAACCAAAGTGCCACTGATGATTTGGCATAAATGTGTCATATATACACCATGACAAATCACTTAACTATTTAAAAAATAAAATTTTGCCATTTTGTAGTAATATGAAACTCTGGGGGATTATATGAGTTCAAATAAATTGGAAGGAGAAAGACAATAATCAGATGGTTTCATTTATTTGTGCAACAACTATTAATTGGACAAAATTGATCATAAACAAACCAGTGGATTTTGACAACAACCAAAGACTAGAGGGGAGGTGCGTAAGGGTGGAGAAAAGAGTACCAAGGACTTTAAAAGAGGTTTAGAAATGATAATCTTTTTATTGAATCATGAATTATACATTACAAAGTTATTTATGATTGAGTCTCAGGCTTACAATATTCAACACCAATGTCTTTACCAGTGGTTCACTTGCCTCCACTAATGTAAGTTAAGTGATAGTTTTTAAATTTTTTATTTAAACACAAACATCACAGCACTTAAATGCTTTTAAATCTCAAGAAGATATTTATTGTTTAATTAACCAACTCCGCTCCATGTGCGTCCCTCCCGAAGCTGCGCGCTCGGTCGAAGAGGACGGCCTTCCCCGATAGAGACGGACCGGTCTTCGGTCGAGGGTATACGAGTAGCTGCGCTCCCCTGCTAGAACCTCCAAACCAACTCTGGGAGAGAAAAACCAGGTAGTTCATTCTTTAACAGGAGCTGAGGAATAACAGTGCCAGGTGACTTCTCCAGGGTTTCTTGGTTAGTAAAAAAGCAGGGCCTCTAGCCCTTAGTTTACAATAGGTGTCTGTTTCATATTTTGCAACCTGTAGAGAGGTGAGTTCTGTTCCTCTACTGGAAGTTAGCCATAATTGATTGTTCATGGATGAACTTTTTGATGGTAGTGAGAACTCTGTACAACAGTGGGCACTTGATACTTTTTTGAGCATCAAAAAAGACACTATGCACATGCTCAGTACACAGATAAGCACATGGGTAAGACTTGAGTTCTGATGAAATGATATATGAAAAGCGACTTCCTTTTCTCTAAGAAGGCAGGTTGAAGGAAATATTTAGGTTATAAGTCAAATCAGGAAAGAAATTTTGAATAAATAATTTGTCCAGGGAGTTTTAACTTCTGCTTTATCTGGTTATATTTGTGTCACTAATTTTTAATGCAGTGCTTATGCTTAGCGGATTATTAATAGATGTTGTTGGGTGAATGCATGCCAGCACTTGAAATATTTCAATCAAGGAGTCATTGTTTAAGACAAACAAACACCTGAAAAGTTTACAGGTAGATGTTACCAGATAACACCAGCTTTGCAATTCTCTTGCAGTGTTTTCTGCAAATTCTCATGTTCCAATACTCTCTCCCATTTCCCCTTTCCAGTACAAAATACTGACAGTTCATCTTTTTGTACGTTTGACCTGAGTCTTCTGAAAGGAAGTTCACAATATTCCTTCAATCATATATATATATATATATATTAGTATATATATATTAGTATATATATATTAGTATGCCAATATTCTAATCTATTAGCATTTCACAAAACCAAAGGTTCCCAAACTCATTTGAGTTATATCTTTTCAGAAAAAAACCATCAACACTCTGATAGAAATCTACCTTATATGAACAAATGCAAAGTTTCACCTACCTCTCACTTCCACAATTGCATGGAGGCTGCTACAAGCTCTGATGGATCATTTCAGCACCCTTCAGGGAATGATGTTTCTCGCTTTGGAAAAAACTGCAGTAAATATCTGCAGTTGTCTCCAGATTGCTTTTCCTCCTCTTATTTAGTTTTTTATAAACTTTCAAAGACATTCTAGGTTATATTATTTGCCAAACACACCTAATTATTCCCCTCTCAAAAAAGTTTCCTGTTTCTGTAAAGTAAGACAAACTCAGTATTAATCAACTAGGATCCTATAAAACACTCATCTTTCAAAATCCATGAATAAAAGGGCACCATGGATTAAAGATGAAAAGATTTGATGCACTATTTTCTCCATTTAAAAACTTTTAAAGTAGCTAAGAGACTCTAGAAGCCCTTTAACAAAGAAAACTATTCAACTTCAGCTAACACAATGTTCTCTACGTTTATTTATATATCTTTCCCCAGAAATTTAAATATTCAGTGAAACTTTTACTGGGTAATGTTGGATTGGTATTATTCCCAATGATCATTACAACTCTGATTTTTTGCTATTTTGAGAGAACAGCTAGTGACCTCTCTGGAAAACTGTTACCAGATGTTATGAGTTTCTAGCCCTGTCTGTGGAATTTCTATTATTTTTGTATAGTTGCTCTTTGGGCACTGGCATGAATTATTTAGAAAGCATAAGCCCTTCTCACCAAGAGCAGTACCCTCTTAGAAGCTGTCTGAGTGATGGATCGTTAATATGAGTCCTTACTCTGTTCATCCTTAGAGAAGTGTTTCTAAAAAAATAAATATTCTATCTCAGAAGAGGCCGTAAGTTGCATGAATTTCCCGGTTCTCAAAGACTCAGCAGAGGATGAAATTGGGGAACTATTACATTCTAGCGGTTGGTTTGGGCCTGGGGAAAAGTTGCATCTGTGGTATGGCCTGAAAGCCTCTGAGATTCACAGAAGTGAGAGTTGGCACCTTTTAGAAAAGAGACTTTAAATAACTCATAGGAGACAGTTTGTGGCCCCAGGGAATCTGTCTTCACTCTTTATTTCTCACTTTGCTAGTTCTTTCCAATCAGTTTTATTATGATAATTTTTAAAGCACACCTCACAGTGTTTTCAGGCCATCATCATGGTGTTTCAGTGATGACAGAGAATAGGAAAAAGAGGAAAATAGCACCTCCAGTTTTTCTTTTTGACTGTATTGTCTCCGAACTTCCAGTTTAATAATGACTGCTTAGAACTCAGATCCTGGTCAGAACTGTGTAGCAATCTCTTGATTTTGCCAGAAGTGGGCCTCGAAGTTGGCCTCGATTGAGATGACTCTTTGAGTTTGGATTTCAAACTTTGGTGCAAAGAATATGCTGAAACCAAGTGGCCCATAGTGAAAGCACAGTGAGCTGAAAACCTGATTCCAATAGGCACCTTATTTACCACCTTGTATATTGAGCAGAATTGAAGACATACAGATAAGGCTTCATTTTCATGGAACTTATAGTCCCAAGGATGGGAAGCTTCAAATAATACAGTAATGTCCAAGCAAACAGACAAACAAATCAGTAAAGAATTTTCAGGGGTCAGAGAGATAGAACAAAGGGTAGGGCATTTGCCTTGCACATAGCTAATCCCAGCATCCCCTATTGTACCCTAAGCACAACCAGGAGTAATTCCTGAGTGCAGAGCTAGGAGTAACCCTGAGCATCCATGGCCCAAACATCAAAAACAATTCTTAAAAAATGAAATTTCAAATGGTTACAATTACTCTGAATAAATAAACGGCAAAGAAGAAAAGGTAAGCAGAGATGGAAAATGGGTGATGTTTTGATTTAAAAACTGCATGACTTTAAAGATCTTTCACAGAAAGATTCAAAGACAACCTTCCATTTAGAAAGGACAATAGTAGCTGCCCTCCATAGGAAATGCCTCATGGCAATCTCAAGAGCATGAAGAAATTCCATGTGGAATTTGGTAGTGGGCTATTCTGATTTAACTTTCTTTTTGGCATTTTACGTACAGTATGGGCTGGAGCGATAGCACAGTGTGTAGGGCATTTGCCTTGCACGCCGTCAACATGGCCGACCTGAGTTTGATTCCTCTGCCTCTCTCGGAGAGCCCGACAAGATACGGAGAGTATCTGGCCCTCACTGCAAAGCCTGACAAGCTCCCCATGACATAGTCAATATGGCAAACACAGTAACAAGTCCCACAATGTTACTGGTCCCGCTCGAGCAAATTGATGAACAATGGGAGGGCAGTGACAATGACAGTGATGTACAGTATACCACTGAGACTTTTAAAGAAAGTTATCTCTCAACGTGATATATACCTTAAAAAACTAGCTTTTGAAATTGGAGTTGAATAGATATGAAGGAGAAGAAAGAAAGGATAATAGAAACAGTGAGAAAACAGTGATAATGCAGTCCAGGTTAGAGAAAGATTGCCCTAGAAGACAGTAAAACTATTTGAATCTCAAATGATAGTGTTAGGTTTACAACATATAAGTAGTTGATAAACACTTGCCAACTATTATTGCAATCACTATATGATTTCAGTTCTGAGTTTCTTCCAGTCATTGGATTTAAAAGAGGAAAATACTGCCATATTTCTAGAAGGGGACTCTACTACTACAGAAGGTAGTGGATAACCAAAGTAAACAGACATTCTATACAGGAGGAAAGGAAAGACAAAGGGAGTCCCAGGATGCTTTCAGGACCTCCTGCTGACTCATCAGACACCCTGGCTTAGCCCAGGTTAAGAGCAGTGCTTATAAGCAATAACAGACCCAAAAACTATGTGGAAATGGAAATGGCTTTCCTATAAGTAATTATTGTTTCTGTTAGGATGTAAAGTTGTCTATAAATGAGTACCTTCTAGGGGTGCTTCCATACAGTATATCAGTTTAATATCCTCTAAATCTTGCATTCTTTTGCATTTCTAATGAAGGGGTCTATTTTTAAAACACTTCTTTTGTCTAGTTCAAAATCACTTCCGGCTCCAGGCACATCTCTTTGACTCCACTGTTATTCCTGCATTAACATACACCTCAGAGACCTGGGCCTTATGAAAACAGGATGAGAACGCTATTTGGGTCTCCCAAAGAGGAATTGAAAGAGCTATGCTTGGAGTATCACTCTTCACTCAAAGGAGAGAAAGAATCCGGAGTTCCAACCTCCATCGATGATCAAGAACCAGGGACTCTGTCTCGTTTGCCAAGGTGTCAAAAATCAGATGGGCTGGACATGTAATGAGATTTGGAGACAACCGGTGGACTAGAGCCATTACCAACTGGATTCCACAGGACGTCAAAAGATTGCATGACCGCCCACCTATGAGATGGTCAGACTTCTTCGTCAAGACCCTGAATGATCGGTTTGAGGCCCTTTGTGTTCCTAGAATGAGCAGACGCCATTGTACTACACTAGCATGCAACAGGGATGAATGGAGACGTTGCTGGCGCCTGCTCGAACAAATTGATGAGTAACAGGATGTCAAGTGTCATGTGATCAAGTGATCAAAATACATGGAAGAAAATTACCTTTTTTCCCCTCTTGATTTATCTGCAATTGATTGAGTCCAGATTTCTTGCTTCCACCAGCTCCTTGGGTCATCCAACACAGATAAACACCTTTACTTCTGTGCCCTTCTTCTTCTTCTTTTCTCTCTCTCTACTTAACTATATAGAATTATATATATTTGAAAAATATACATTTACCCAATTCCCTTAAAAGTAGAAATCTGGTTTGATATTGTCTCTTGGAGTGCAGTTGCACTCCTGTGATAATTGGAGGATAGAATTCAATCAGAAACTGTCATTTCTGAGATGAAGTCATGAAATTTGGATATCAGTGGATCAACATGGATAGTATCATATTAAGTGAAATGTATCAGAAAGAGGGACAGAAATAGGAAGATTACACTCATTTGTGGTTTACAAAGAAACAGAATGGGAGACGAACACCCAAGGAGAGTAGAGATAAGGGCCAGGAGGATTGCTCCACAGCTTGGAAGCCAGCCTCACATGCTGGGGAAAAAAGCGGCTCAGATAGAGAAGGGACCACCAAGTAAATGATGGTTGGAGGGCCCGCTCGAGATGAGCGATGCGTGCTGAAAGTAGACTATAGACTGAACATGATGGCCACTTAATACCTGTATTGCAAACCACAACACCCAAAAGGAGAGAGAGAGAGAGCAAAAGGAAAAGCATTTGTCACAGAGGTGGGGGTGGGCAGGGAAGGGGATAGAGTGGGGGTGGTGGGAGAGATACTGGGATCACTGTTGGTAGAGAATGGACACTGGTGGAGGGATGGGTACTCAATCATTGTATGACTGAAACATAAGCACAAAAGTTTATAAGTCTGTAACCATACCTCACAGTGATAGATTAAAAAAATTTAAAAAAAAAGAAACTATCTTTTCTGCTGTTCTTGCTATGTCAGTAGGCAAGCCCACACATAGGACAGTGGAAGATAGATTTTTTTTTATTTTAGGCAAAGTAGTAATTCTGGTATTCTCTAGTACCAAACAGACATCCATGGAGTAACTAGGTAGATAACAATTTCCTGGTACTTGGGTTTTGTTTGCTTGTTTTGGGGCCACATCCAGCAATGCTACATGGTTTCTCCTGATTCGGTCTTCAGGGTTCACTCCTGGCAGTACTCAAGGGTCCATATGGATTGAGTCTTGGTCTGCACAAGGCAAGTGTGCTACTATTTGTCCTACTGCTCCAGCCAAGCTTCTCAGCACTCAGGAAACAAAATGCTTCCTATTTCTACAACCAAGAGGTGCAATGGCAGGTCTCCCCAACCTCTTCCTTTCACTCTGACAAAAGTAGCAGCTCTCCAGGAGGGAAATTTAATGAAACTCCTTTAAACTATCACAGGGAAGCAAGAAATTGAGGCTAGAGCAGCAGATTAAGTATAGGTGCAGAAAAAGAGGATAGGAAAGAACCAATTTTTTGGTATGTCCTGACTGTTCTTATACCATCTGATGGCATTTCAAGCCTTATCTCAGTTAATGATACCAATTTATATTTTAAAACAAGTGAATGAAGTAAATACCTAATATTGATTGGGGTTCAACTATGAGCAGAATCTGTCCAATTGCTTTTACATTTGTCTTCTTGAATTCTCATGGCAAAGCTTTGAAGTATTGATCTTCATTTTACAGGTGAGGAAATTAAAGCTAAGCAAGATTAAGGTCACATGGTAAGTGGCAAAGCTAATTTAGGGGCTTCTCATTATTATCACACAAACTTTTCTCCTTCTATCACTTATGGTACAGAGCTGCAATTAAAGAATGTGATGACTCAGTAATTTGCTGTGGATTTCTGGGACAAACTTTATATATTTTTCTCCTACAAAAATAGAGTCCTTTTTCAGTTAAAAAAAAAGTAATAGTAGAGGGGGCTGTAGAAATGGTAGGGCGTCTGCCTTGCACGTGACCAACCTGGTTTCGATTCCCAGCATCCCATGTGGTCCCCTGAGCACCGCCAGGGGTGATTCCCGAGTGCAGAACCAGGAGTAACCCCTGTGCATTGCCGGTGTGACCCAAAAAGCCAAAAAAAAAAAAAAGAAAGAAAGAAAAGTAATAGTAGATAGTCCTTAAATTGTTTTTGACTTGTATCTTACTGTGAAGTAGGGTTTATTATAAAATTTATTTAAATACTTTGGAAGGAAACTGAAACTATTTTGGGGGGTGCTCAGGACTTACCCTTCACTCTGCATGCAGGAATCACTCCTAATAGGACTTAGAGGGCTATATGGGGTGCCCAGTATAGGGAAAAAAAGGTAATTCATGTGCAAAACTCTACACACAGTATTATCACTCTTGCTCCATAACTGTTAAAAACACACACGATAATTGTACAAAACCTCAATGCCCCTAAATGAGCACTGTGTTATTTCTGTTGGTAAAATACCTGCTTCCTTCTAGGACTCTCCCAGGATATTTTTTTCTCTGTAAATGAACACACATAATCACAGTATAATAAGTCACTCACATTCTTTAACAACTTACTCATTTCACCTAACAAATGCTTATAATGGGTTTCATGTCACCGTTTACCCCTGAAATCAGCAGTATAATAGTCACCTGGTATTTTACTTAATTGGTGTGCCAAAATTTATTTCCCTGGTCTTAATACTTCTCCCATTATTTGTTGACTGTCATATTGAATAATAAATGGATTATACACTTATATATTTTCTTGTTGTATACTCTTTTATACATTCAATAATTTCTTTAAAATATAATTCTTGGGTCAAAATGCATTTAGCAGTTTATATATATATTACCATGTTTTTTTTTAAAGAGACATATTTTGTATTCTCATCAATATTTTAAAGGAGTTGCTACCAGGCAGCTCTCTAATGTTATTACTGCATTGGAGAGAGATTTATTTCTGAAAACAATTGTACTGGAGTCTCTTGCTTCACACACAGCCAACTTGGGTTTAATTCCTGGAACAACAGATAGTCCCGCAAACATAACCAAAATTGATTCCTGAGCACAGTCTATGGAGTAATCCTTAAGCACCACCTGGGGTGACCCATACACCAAAGTAAACAAATGAGTAGAGTGGAGTTCAGGGAAAACATTTAGGTTTTTTCTGTCACTTTACCCTATCTCCATGGATATTAAAAAAGAAATACATTTCTTTTGTTTACCTCCTAGTCAAAATTTCATGTCAAGACTTGTCTGCTTTTCACACTCTGGCTGAGATTTGATCTCTAACATCAAGAGGTGAGAGCATGCTGTCTGGCTAACACCTCCCTCCTTCCTCCAGCTTCCCCTGCCCAATATGTGCTTCCTGGAATCAAGACCTACTTGGACAATGCAATAAATGTTTGATCAGTTTGAAAGAAGATGTTGAATAATCTCTAAATACATGATCTATGCCAGTAAATTCTTAGAACTGACATTCAGTCACCTATTTTTAAAAATATAGCACTTTGATTTTTTTTTTGTCCTTTTGCTATGATTAGAATCAATGCGGGTCAAGGCACTTGACTGAGCTCTGGGAGGTTTCTAAGAGATCTTTATCTGGTAGAAGGTAGAGAAACTAAGGGGAAAGGGAAATTTACTTAGGCATTGAGGATTGGTAGGGAATTGTAATGCCATCTGATCAAATCTGTCTTTCAATCTTGTACAGAAGAATAAAAGTCTACCCTTTTATTCCCCTGGAAAAATAGATTAGCAATAATATGTGCATCTATACCACACTGTTCCAAACAACCCATATGCATTATCTCATGAATTCTCATTTATTGACTTGAAGAAATGAGCCTAATTTTATCTTGTCTTGTCACAATCCCGTTGTTCATTGATTTGCTCGAGTGGGTGCCACTAATGTCTCCATTGGTCCCTGTCACATGCTAGTGTAGCACCATGTCGTCTGCTCTCTCCAGGAATACTAAGAGCCTGAGATTTTAGCAGGCTTTTCTTATTAGTCCTTCCCACTACTTTGGGACTCTTTCAGGGTCGGGAGAATGAGACCCATTATTGTTACTGTTTATGGCATAGCGAATACTTCACGGGTAACTTGCCAGACTCTGCCATGCTGGCGGGATACTCTGTAGCTTGCCAGGCTCTCTGAGAGGAAAAACTGTGTTGCTCTCTTCCAAGAGCTTTGTTTTATAGTCTCTGGATCTTGGCCATTGATGAGATTACATGGTGCCGGGGGCAGTTTTGTGGGTGTGGCTGCCAAGATACTGGAAAATGGGGGACCTTGTGGAGGTGGCCCAATCCCGATCCAAGCAGTCTTGGAGATCTCAGCCCCGGGTCCCGCACACCTGGGTTCCTCTGTCGGTTCCTTCATGGGTGAGGCTCGTCCAAGCATGTGGAGAGTGGCCTTGAGTATGGCTGTGGTTGAGTTCTGGAGGTTTTTGGCTGCTAGGGCTCTGCTTGGGGCAGGGAGGAAAACTCAACCCGCCCGAGGTGCCCTGGTGAAGACAGCCTGGAGTGGGGGCAGGAGATTCTGAATCTTTGGAGGCAGAATCTCATAATCTCCAGAATATTTTCCATATTTTACAAATGAGAAAAAGGAGACCTAGATTAAATGCCTTGATTGCATTCTTCTTGCTTAGTAACAGTACTCAAAGCATACACAAAGAACTTGATTCCAGAACCATAACCCACTATTCCTTTGCCCTTTGATCTGAGAAGATGTCAATGTCCTTTGATCCAGCCAGGTATACTCAGCTTTGCTATAAAGTCATAGTATTTCTCCATGATCATTTGTCCAAGCTGTATTGTGGTCTAGAGTGTACTGACTGGTGGTGTAATGCAGAGAATGATGTTCACTTTATTCCGGTGCTCTATCCTCTATTTATCCTGTTACTCTTCACAAATTTGTCTCCCTCTCTAGAGTCATGTTGTCTTTATTTGTATAGAGGGGAAGTCATAATAATCATAATACTAGTTGTGAATTTGTGCTGAGGTTCTTAAAAAGTGCCTGAAACATAAATAACTAAATTTTCTTTTTTGCTGAAAACTACCTCAAACATTCCAGGGTTCAATTTTATTTCCACTAAACATTTTTTATTTGAGATGGAGCCTCCAAAGTGATTAGGAGCCTCCAAAGTAATAAGGAAGACTGAGGCCTCTCCTGGTGATTTTCAACCAACAGGACCAACAAAGGGCTGAAGATACCAAGGAGCCAGGGATTACTCAGGCTGCCAGGGTGGTGCTTTCTCCCAAGGTGGTACTCAGGGGAGGCAATACCCAGCGTTTAAGGTCCTTTACTGGGAATTTTAGGGGAACCATGTGGTCCTGGGTACTGACCTATGTGGTTCCAGGAATTGAGTATGCAGGACATAGGCCTTAACTTTAGAGTTATCTTTCTGACTTCATAACTTTATCATATTTTACATCTTTTTAAATATCTTTCACTATATACTATTAAAATGTATTTGTAGGTCAGATTTTTATAAGCACAGACTTTAGAATATGCTAGCCATTTGGAATTTCCTTTTGAATTTTGGTTATTTGACTTTAAACCATGTAGCAAAAGACGTGCACTGTTATTTAAAATCAGGCTACAACAAATCTTAGACACTTTTTGTCTTGATGCCTGGCACACAATTTTATTTTATTTATTTATTTATTTGATTTTCTTGAGGTCTCAATTAAGAATCAAGTTTGTAAGTGTCCATTGTTTCATTTTTTTGAGGATTGGGGTGGGATTGGTGGAGTTGAACCGTACCTTAGAGTGTTCAGGGGTTATTTCTAGCTCAGTGCCCAGGAGTGATCCTTGCTTGGGGGACAATATGTAGTGTGAGAAATTTGAACCAGGGTAGGCTGTACACAAGAGAAGTGCTTTAACTCTTATACTAACTTTTAGGCCCCAAGTCAGTGTTCATTTTGAACTGCAAAGACAGCTACATGCACTTGCAGAGCCCTAGTGAATAAAATATCCAGTTCTATGTAGATAGTACTGACTTTACTGTTACACTTTCTTCGGGAACTAGAAATAAAGGGAAGAACATAATGGTCCTACTATCTTACAAAACCAGCTTGTCTGTAGATTACTGAGAGTCACTTACTCTGTGACCTCAAATTGGCAGAGATTTTTTTATTTTGAGGTTCTGAAAATGGTTTCAGTTGCCGAGACTGAAACTCTTTTTTTTCTTTTTTTCTTTTTTTTTTTTTTTTTTGCTTTTTGGGTCACACCTAGCAATGCACAGGGGTACTCCTGGCTTTGCACTCAGGAACCACTCCTGGTGGTACTCAGGGAACCACATGGAATGCTGGGAATCGAACCTGGGTTGGCCCTGTGCAAGGCAAATGCCCTACCCACTGTGCTATCGCTCCAGCCCCAAGACTGAAACTTTTTACCTACTATTTTCTTATTTTTTTAGTAAGTATCTAATAAAAAGTGGATAGTTATTGTAAAACAGAAGCTATTTTTAAAGGAATCATTAAAAATACAGAGGTGAAAAAGTCAATTAAAAAGAATGTGTACTGGAATTTTTAGTATGTAGAATCATTTTATTTAGGGAATTAAATAAAATTAAAAAATTTAATTACTTTGATTAGATCAAAATTACTTAAGTACTGTAGCACTGTCCTCCCATTGTTCATCGATTTGCTCGAGTGGGCACCAGTAACGTCTTCATTGTGAAACTTGTTGTTACTGTTTCTGGCATATCAAATACGCCACAGGGAGCTTGCCAGGCTCTGTCATGCGGGGGAGATACTCTCGGTAGCTTGTCAGGCTCTCCAAGAGGAACAGAGGAAGCGAACTTGCCTTAAAATAAGGAAAATTTTAAAATTAAAGAAAATTCTGACTACTATGCTTTAGTCGCATAAAATATCTCATAAAAATGACTGGAAAAATAAAAGTCAACTACAAAAACACAAGATTAAAGCAGAAAGATACCTTAGAAAAATGATGGTATCTCAGAGGAACAATCAGGCAGATATGGAAG
The DNA here is from genome assembly GCF_029834395.1 of Sorex fumeus. Lineage (NCBI taxonomy): Eukaryota > Metazoa > Chordata > Mammalia > Eulipotyphla > Soricidae > Sorex > Sorex fumeus. Next base: position 49,167,230 of record NW_026606059.1, on the reverse strand, counting down.
AGAAATGAAATAGAAAGGTCTGTAACAAGCAGGTATAAAAGGTAAAAGTAGATATACCTATATGTAATTGCTCAAAAAGAGGCATTAGAAAATAGCACAGAAGCTGGAGCAATAGCACAGCAGGTAGTTCATTTGCCTTGCACGCAGCAGGCCCAGGTTCAATTCCCAGCATCCCTTATGGTCCCCTGAGCACTGCCAGGAGTAATTCCTGAGGGCAAAGCCAGGAGTAACTCCTAAGCCACTAAACATAACCGGTGTGACCCAAAAACAAATAAATAAATAAATAAATAAATAAAAATAGCATATTTCAGTTGTTATTAGATCAGAAAATGAAACGGGTGCAGAAAAAAAATATGATAAAAGAAGAGGAAAGATCTCCAAAAGTAAGCTGGAATCCATTTGCGCATACATTAGGAATCAATGAGAAGCAACCATATAAAGAAAATATACCAGAGTTGGAGAGATAGCACAAGAAATAAGGTACTTGTCTTACATGCTGCCCACTCCAGTTCTGTCCCTAACATTAAATATGGCACACTGAGCACTATCAAGAATAACACAGAAACAAAGAACAGAGTAAGCCTTGAAAATTGCTGACTGTGGCTCAGTGCATTTCCCAACACCCCACCCACACCCCCAAGAAAAGAAAATATTACCAGGAAATAGTCTCTAAAGACAGGGAGGGGCACAAAAGTTGTTCAGAACATTTGGGCAGACAGGAGAGACAAATAGAATACATTCAAAGTTTCTTTTTGAATAATTTCATGGTGACATAGATATTACAGGTAGTCTTGCAACTATCCTCTTACCACTCCCAAAACATGCCTGGTATATTTTCAGATGCAGGATTTTTAAGGCTACCATCCAGAGATAACTATCTCTATTTAAGTGATTAATCATGTGATAATATAGATTATCTTCTTTACTGACCACTAACTGTTGAGTAATAATTATATCGTCAGTATCCCTTTGATTATGTAATGCAACATAATTAGTTGTGTGATATATTTAAAGTCCCAGGGAGGGAATGGAGTGGAATGTCATGGAAACTATTTTTGGATTCTACTTAGCAGAACACATGTTTAAGGAGATTGAGGTAGAACAATGAATGATGAATTAGGTTTAATCAGAGGCAGTTAAAATGTTTGGAGACTATATTACGGGTGAAATTATTTAACTCAGTAAATGACAGTGAATTAGAGTTGAGACCCAATAATATTAATTTAATTATGTTTCATTGCTGAGACCACTCTCCGCACACCTGAAGGTACCGGCAGAGGGACAAAGCCACGTGGGTTCCGGGGCCGAGATCTCCAAGCCTACTCGGATTGGAGTCGAGGATCCTCCACCCAGATCCTCCAAATTCCAGTAGGTGGGGGTCACACCCACCAACTGGCCCCCTGGCGCTGTGTAATCCCATCAGCGGCCAAGACTCTGAGACTATAAAAACCAGTTCCCGGAACCGCGCGGCCGCGACATCTTATTATGACATCTCATTACTACTTTGACAAACTGGCAGGCTACTGAATGTAGCCTGTCCACACGGCAGAGTCTGGCAAACTCCCCGTGGTGTACTCAATATGCCAAATACCAGTAACAATGATAGGTCTCATTCTCCTAAAGAGCCTTGAATATAACCTCAGGGCCAGGATGAAGGAGACATTACTGGGGCCTGCTCGAGGCAATCGACGAATAACAGGATGATTTGTGATTTGTGATGTTTCATTGTGGAAAAATATGAGAGATAAAATTTCAAAGATTGGGTTGAGTGACTACATATCTTAGCCAGAAAGGAAGGACAATATTCAAAGGAAAGAATTCAGCTCCATCAAGCAGTAAAAAATTCTCTTTAAGAGAAGGAAAGGAACAAAACCATGGAGCAAATGAAATAGTTCTATATTTAATTAAGAATTCTACTGAGGTTGAACAGAGTATGAGAGTGTAAAGCGCATCAGGTATAATTCAAAAGAAATTTATGTAGCAAAAATACTTGCTAAGGAAGATGAGGATCATTTAGAGAGCAAAGTTAGTGTCTTAAGGGTCACTTAATCACTTAATCACTTAACTTCCCGTTAGTCGTCGATTTGCTCAAGCGGGCGCCAGTAACGTCTCCATTTGTCCCTGTCGCGTGCCAGTGTAGCCCAATGGTATCTGTTCACTCCGGGAACATGAATGGCCTCAAACCGATCGTTCATGATCTTGACGAAGAAGTCTGACCATCTGGTAGGTGGGCGGCCACGCGGTCTTTTGACATCCCGTGGAATCCAATCAGTAACAGCTCTAGTCCAATGGTCGTCTTTAAATCTCATTACATGACCAGCCCATCTGATTTTCGACACCTTGGCAAATGAGACAGCGTCCCTGATCCTTGATCGTCAACGGATGTCAGAACTCCGGATTCGTTCTCTCATTTGAGTGAAATGTGATATTCCAAGCATAGCTCTTTCTATTCTTCTTTGGGAGACCTGAATAGCATTCTCATCCTGTTTGCGTAGGGCCCAGGTCTCTGAGGCATATGTTAATGCAGGAAGAACAGTGGAATCAAAGAGATGTGCCCGGAGCTGGAGGTTCTTCGTCCTCTTAGCTATTTCTTCGACTTCTTGAAGGCGTTCCAAGCCGCTCTCTTCCTCCTGCGCAGCTCGGGTGCTAGATCATTTGTCATGTTGACCTTTCGACCTAGGTACACATAGCTGTTGCATTCGGAGATGGTCGTTCCATTGAGAGCGAATGGGGCGTCAGGAACAAGGCTGTTTCTCATAAACATTGTCTTCGTGAGATTCAGCTGTAGTCCTACCTTTCCACACTCACGGTCAAAGTCGGCCAGCATTTGTGCCTCTTGGCTGATGTTTGGTGTTATTAAAACAATGTCATCAGCAAAGCGGAGGTGGTATAGTTGCCGACCATCTATCTTCACTCCCATTCCTTCCCATTCCAGTCGTCGCATGATGTTCTCGAGGGTGGCACTGAAGAGTTTCGGTGAAATGGTATCACCCTGCCGCACCCCTCTCTTGACATCAACGATCACTTCTCTGTAGAATGGTGAGATCCTGGTAGTAAATCCGCAATACAGCTCACGGAGGATCCTGATGTATTGGGCTTGAATACCCTGATTGGCTAGGGCTTCAATGACCGCTTCCGTCTCAACAGAATCAAAGGCCTTCTTTAAATCAATGAACGTTAAACAGAGCGGCATCTTGAACTCCCGAGAAACCTCAGTGAGCTTGGTTATCGTGTGGATATGGTCGATGGTGCTGAATCCTTTGCGGAACCTGGCTTGCTCGCATGGTTGTCCTTCATCTAGTGTTCTGCCAATCCTATTTAGGATGACTCGAGTGAACAACTTGTAGATGACAGACAATAGGCAGATCGGGCGATAGTTGCCAATGTCATGGATGTCTCCCTTCTTGAACAGTAGTACGGTCCTGCTGGTTTTCCACTGGGACGGAACCTTGCATTCAGACAGGTAGTGAGTGAAGAGCCGAGCCAGTGTATTGATGAGTACTGACGGCAGGTTCTTCAGGTGTTCAGGTCTGACCTTGTCTGGGCCAGGTGCTGTTTGTTTCTTTACCGATGAAATGGTGTGTCGGATTTCGGAAGGGAGAACGTTGGGAACGACATATCTATCCTGTGGAATTTGGTATGTCAGCAAGTGGACATGGCTATCGAAGAGATTTGAGTAGAAGTCATAGATAATCTTCTCCATTGCCGTTCTGGAGGATGTGATGGATCCATCAGGACGTCGGAGAGCAGTCATCTTGGTCTTATAGTTGGCGAAGGACAGGCGGGCGTTACGAATACTTTTCCCGGCGTCTGCCGCATCTACCAGTACTTCTGCTCTTCTCTCTTTGAGGTCTTCCTTGATCACATCTCTGCACTGCTTTGCGAGCTCGGACGTTAGCTTGCGGTTGCCTGAGGCATGCGCCAAACCATGCTGGTGAATTAGCTCAAGAGTTTTCGAAGATAGGCGATTTTTTGTGGCTATCTCTCTCTTGGCGTTCCTCGCACATTCATGGAGGTGCTGAACCAGTCTATCATATTCCTCGTCAATGTTGTCAACAATGGCATCTTCCCATGTTGCCGCAATAGTGCCAAAGAGCTCCCAGTTGGTGGTCATTCTGGGAGTTCTCTTTTTGAACTTTGCAGCCCTTTCTCCCCGCTCTGTGAAGTAGAATTTTGCACGAAGGAGACGGTGGTCCGATCCCGTTTGAAATTTTGGGACAACAGCGACATCAGTCAGGCAAAACCGTCGATTGAATATGATGTGGTCTATTTCGTTGTGGAATCGTCCACCGGGAGACTCCCATGTCCATCGTTTAGATTCTGCCTTCTGGAACTGTGAGTTACCATGAATGGTCTTGGTCGACATGATGAACTCAGACAGTCTCTCACCCTGTTCGTTCATTCTTGGCCATGGGTCCCGATGTGAAGTTCTTCAGCTGATCTTCTCGGTCCTATCTTGGCATTAAAATCACCCACAATGATCTTGTAGAAGGTGTGGTCTTCTTTATAGAACTTCTCTAGCTGCATGTAGAACTTCTCGATTTCTCTTTCATCATAATGAGATGTTGGTGAGTAGACAACGAAGATAGAAACTGCAGGCAGTGAGCCACATCTATTCAAATGTAAACGTCCGATTCGGGTTGTTAGGCATTCGAATGAATCAATGCTCTTGGCCAAGTTTGTGTTGACAAGGACACCGACGCCTCCAACACCTCTTTTATCGCATGTTCCGAGGAACAATTCTTCTCCGGTGTCGACAACGGCATGGTGAGATTCGTGCCTTCTTGTCTCGGTCAGACCAATGATGTCGTACTTGATCATTCGCGCTTGTACCATCAGGTCCTCGATGGATGCATCTGATGCTAGCGTACGTGCATTGAAAGTACAGACGATCATTTTTGTCTTCCTTCGTTGTGGCAGCCTAGGTCGGCCTTGAGATTTTGTCGGCCTCTCCTTTCTCATCCTTCTCAGTGCTGCCATGTCGGTGAAGCCTTCAGGGTCAGGTGAATGAGACCAGTTGTAGTTACTGGTTTTGGCATATCGAATACACAGCGGATAGCTTGCCAGGCTCTTCCGTGCGGGCGGAATACTCTCGGTAGCTTGCCAGTCTTTCCGAGAGGGATAGAGGCTTTTGGGGTGACCTCTAATCACCCTTGTAGGTGTTACCATATTTGAACCCTATCAAATATGGTACGACAATTCCGGAAGATGGGTATTTAGTGTCTTATGCGGCCACGCGGGTCCAGAAAGCGTCCTGGAGTGTGGCGACGGCTGGGTAGTGGAAGTAGTGTCGAGAGTGGAAGTCTGCCAGTGGGGTATTTATCTTGGTAGGGTGGGTCTCCTGTGCACAATTCAATCCCTGGGTGGTTGATGGAAGGAAGCAGACAGAGCAGGGTGGGGGGGGGTCCTGATTAGAATCCCTTTGTCACCTGTGGTGGTGGGAGCAAGCAGAGAAGCTCTGTCCCTGGATCCGCCGAGCCTGGAGTCCAAGGCCTCAGAGAGTTCCGCTTATCTTGTTCTGTGGGTCTTCAGTCGTGCGTGGGTCTCGGCCGGAGCTGCCACGCGGGTCCGGAAAGCGTCCTGGAGTGTGGCGACGGCTGGGTAGTGGAAGTAGTGTCTTAAGGGTATCCTGACAAAAGTAGCAACCCTTACATTATCTATGGAACAAACATTTCTGAAATATCAACAGCAATCTTGATTCTGAAACATGATGAAGGTGTTATGACTTTTTTCTGAACAAATGTTAAGGTGTGGAGAAATCTAGGTGGAAAAGTTCTTCAGATGTAAGGAATTCTATAGCCAGAAGTAATTGCCACCATCTTAGAAATGCAGTGCTTGCTCACAATTAATATATAGAGACTATTACACAGAGATTTTCTGAGATGTCAAGAACATTGTATCAAATTGATGAAAGGAATAAAGTAGTTTGGATTCAAGTGTTTCTACTTGTGTATTTCTTTGAAGTAAATGCAGAAATTTCATGAACATAATTTTTAGGAGACTAGACATTGTACACTGTTAGCATGCCCTCCCCAACTCCATTCAGAAAAGGAAAATATGTCATTATTACTAGGTGAAAGACTTTTACTAAACAAGTTTCAGCTCAAGATCACAGACTTCTGATAATATAAGAAGAATGGATTCTCAAGCTTCTCAGCATCTCTGTTATTTCTAAGTCAGTTAAGCATAGACATTAAATTTTACCTTGGTTAATTGATTAAGTTCTGTAGATTTTTTTCTTTCTAAATTTTGTGGGTATATTTGGTACTAAAATAATATTTTTACCTTCTTTACTTTGTTTGTGTTCTTTAAAAGGAGGGCTTATGAACTATTTAGAATTGAACCATTCCAAAGTATTCCAAGCATTCCAAAGAAATTGTTAAAAATGAAAAATGTGTATTTACATTTATTGAGTCTTGAAACATTTTTGGAGTTTAGACATTATCTTAAAATACTTTGTTTAGAAAAAATTATTTGAGTTTTAATAAGAAAAGAGGATTTTTATAATTGAATATTATTTTTCCCTGCCTTTGGCAGTATGAGAACTCTTTAATATCCAACATTGTAGGGTTAGAAAATCATTTAAGTTGACATTTGATATTATTGTATAATCTAATGAGAATCTAAGACAATGCAAATGGACATAATTTGGCATAAGATATGCCTGTTTTCAATTTTAGGTATAGCTTGCTTGCCCTTGAAGTCAATTTAACCAATATTCATATGACACTATCGTAGCATATTTGATTACTTATTGTCAAGTGTCATTTTAACCTGTAATTGAGTTAATATGTTTATCTTTATGTTTTACCTGCTTCTAAGTAGACTTTAATCTATTGACTTGAACCCAGTGAATATAAAAGCACAAGGAATAAGTATCTAGGTAACAAATCTAGTCTTGCTACAGACATGCTGCAGAATGCTGGGAAAACCCTATTTATTCCTAGTTTGAATTGCCATAGAAGAAGAGACAGACAGATATTTATTAAGGTTTCTTCTAATTTTGATATACTATGGCATTAGTGGGAGAACACATAGAGGATGAAATTCATATTTGCAATCTTAAAAACATTTTGCTCAATTGCCTTTGACCATCATTATTGTTTTCAATTGATTTTTCATAGATTTGAGGAATTGGGTTCCCAAAGAGCTGTGCCACATATGGGACTAACTATTAAACTATTATTACCTTAACTATAGCTGGTGATCTTAAAAATAGCCTAGTCCTTTTAGTCTCCTAGTCCTTGTTGTGTAATTCCTTCTTATAATTCAGAATGTGATCATGTAGACAATTTTTAATAGCAAGAGTAAAAATATTGTCAAAACTTTGATTAAATTTGACTTGATAGAAGAAATATGCCTACAGGTTTAAATCGTCCTTCTTCTAAGGACTGTTTTAAGGCCAATATTCCAATCATGAAGCTGTGCTGAACTTTCAAATTTTTTTCTCTGGCTTTCTCTTTCAGTCACTGAGTTCCTTATTTTAGAGTCACTTTTTATCATTCACTTTAATCCCATTTCAAGTCTCCATAGCAGCTGGGTACCTTGGTAGTCGCTTTTCATTTTAACATAAGACAAAATGAAAAAAAAAGCAGATGAAAATTCGGTTCTAAATAAACTGCTGGCCTCTGTATGTAATTTTGAGTTATTTTGAAAAGCAGGAAATTGGGGGAGAAAGACAGGATTGTGAGAGGCTTTTTAATAGGTAATTTTTCTGTGTACTAGACTTTCTCATGATAATGGACATGCTAAGATGAAAATGGAGATGGATGAGAAATAAAGAATGGAGGGAAAGGGAAACTGAACAGATAACACAAGAGAGAAAAGTATGCTTTGGAATCCACATCTGTACTTCATTTATTATGACTGCCTCTGATAATATATTTATGATAGTGATGAATACCTAACTAGAGATAACATGATTGAAAAAACACTTGTAATATTGGGATAAAAATGTATACAAGGGAAACTCACATAAGGTAATGGAATAGTTCTTCCCTGAAATCATCAGTATCCCAGACAGATACTGTTCTGTCTGTGTGAGTCCTGAGGAAGGCTGTGTTTGTACTTGGCCCATAATGAAAGGTAAGGAACAAATATTTGGTCTTGCAACAAAGGTGGACTTAGAGCACTACTTGCTATCATACCATAATTTGAGCAAAACTGACTGACTGATAGTGGCAGTTATCCCAAATGATCTAAAAATGCCTTGAATTGATCTTGAGGAGAAATCTCAACCTTGATGGCAAACTTGAATTCTCAGGAAAACTAAGAAAGTAAACAAAACCCATTGAAACACACAATACATATGGTGTTACCATACATCCATCTTCAAATAGAAACTGTAGCATCTCTTAAAGTAGAGTTCAGACATCAAGTAAATGCATCCCAGACAATTCTAATGCAGGATGAGAATGGCAAACTATTAATTTACAGGGAAAAAATGAAAAGTTTATTTCTTCACCTATTTTTGTTTCAAAAATTTTGTCCTATTTTAAGTAAAAGAAGCCACAATTAGGACCAACTCACTTTACCTAAGGAATCATTACACATTAGGACTTAGAATTCAAACTTCAATGCTTCAGTGTGATCATGGCCTTAAGCAAAAAATTGACATAAAATAGTTCTCTTTGGACTTTGGGGCAGATAATATAATAGGAAGTTAGCTTCATTATTTTCATTATTGTTGTCTCAAAATGTGTGATAGACCCTTTAAATAAAAGTTGCTAGTGTTACAAACAATGCAGAATATTCTCAAGGAGTGCAAAGTTGTCTAATGTGAGATTCAACCTGACAGGTAAAACCAAAAAAAATCACCATCTCTACTTAACATTCCTATTTCTAGGTATTTATTTCTTGTCCTCTTGTTATTACATACATAGCTCATCCTCCTTTTGAAGGCCATTTGCCCACAAAAAACTAATGAATTGTTGTTTTGCTCCTCTGTACTAAGCATTTACAGAAATTATTGCCACTTCTAGGGGCATCTGTGACTGCTAATGAGAATTAGCAAGGCAACCTTAGTCAGTTTTGTTTTTATCACTAACAAGGTTGTTTCAAACTTCTGTCTTATTCTGTGTCTGATTTTTTAAACTGATTCAAAGATAAGTGGAAAAAAGGTAATAGTTATTATATCCATAAAATACCAACAGAAGAAACATAATTTTTATTTCTTAAAAGGGCATAGATCTTTTTAAAAGTTAGAATCAATGCTATGCTTAATATAGGACCTTTGAAAAATATTGTGTGAAGAACTAACATGATTGAATTTAGCAATCTGGCAGACATTTGTTGAGTATTTGCTCAGTATTGAGGTCTGCACTTGACACTGTTGGAGATATGGAGATGAATAAGAGCTATTTCAGGCCTGTTGGGAACTCACAGTCTATCAGTGAAGACAGACACATACATAAATAACCCTGATTCAAAAGCAGACTGTGGTAAGTGATATCATGAGAAAATAAACAACGCACTATTGTTTAGGGAAGGAGGATCTAGCTTAAACTAATGATAGGTCCTGGAGAAATAGTACAGGGCTTAAAGTACTTTCCTTGTATTCCACTCACCCTTGTTCAAATCACCACAGTTGATACCACATGTGAGCCCTTGGGCACTACCAGGAGTAACCCCTGAGTACAGATCTAGGACTAAATCTGATCATCCCATAATCAAACCAAACAAACAAGATAAGGTTATTAGGAGTGCTTATAGGAGAAGGGGGAGTTTGACATGGATTTTCAAGAAGCATGGTAGATATAGATCCTAGATGAAGGCTTGATGTAAGATTATCATAGCTAGTGGTATACGAAGTACCTTTTAATCTTAACCCCTGTTATATAACACAGAAAGATTAGAATGTGCAAAATCTGTCTTATCCAGGTTACAGATTCTAGAGTGAGAAATATTCTTTAACTAAATATTATTAATTTATTCCTTTTTGCTTTTTGGGTCACACCCAGTGCTGCTCAGGGCTTACTCCTGGTTCTGCACTCAGAAATTACTCCTGGTAGTACTCAGGGGACCATATGGGATGCTAGGAATTGTACCCGGGTTGGCCATGTGCAAGACAAATGCCCTGACCATTGTGCTATAGCTCCAGCCCCTAAACATTGTATGTTAAAGGGCTTCATGTGACATTGGTGGGCACATAACAATAAACTTTTTAATGTTATTTAATATTATTTCTCCCATAAAGCTTGCCTATTTCCCTTCATAAAAATAGTTTTTAATTGATATCTCCAGATTTATTCTCAATGCATATTTTTCATCTGTTCTGGAAAATTTATCTAAAAAAGATGCTATTTTACTAACAAGCAGATTTTAATTGGTGTGTCCTTTACATTATTAACATAGGTAAGATAAATTTTCTCTGTTTTTCTTTCATCTATGCCTATATTCACGTACTGTAATTAAAAGAGAAGTCAACATGGGGTTTTATTTATAAATCAAAGTTACCAGAATCACCCTCAACCCACAAAATTTAGGTTTCCTTCGCACGCTGGGTTCTTAACCACCTATCTTGTTTTATCAACCATTGTAGACACTGGTGGTTTTGACCTGCCCACCATTTTTTCTCTTTTATTTCCACAAGTCTTGATTTTTCCTGGTGTTCTGTTGATTCTTTTTGAGAGCAATAATATTTCAATGATGAAAATCTAACCTAAGTTTTTATCATTGAAAACCAACCCTGAACCTTTGAAAACTATTATGAAAGAGGTACTTTCTTTTGTGACATTATTAAGTTGTTAGGGTGGAATCTTTAGAACTTTCTCACTTGGAGAAAACCATCCTAAGAAGACACTGTAGAAAGTTAAACCAAGAACTTTCTTGCCCTTGGTTAAAACCATCCAAGGAAAATATAGTGGTAAGTTAAACCAAGCTAAAACAAAGAGAAAGGTCATATAACTTTATTCAGTCAAAAATGAAGCCAAATATCAGTGGAGTTTTCAGAGATAGGAAAATTTTATTGCCTTTTATAGCTCAAGCTGGTTTGAGTCAATCTTCTATTAATGGTAACAGAAAGAGTAGTAATTATCCAGATTGTGCACCATATCAAAAACATTCCTTGATATCCTTTTATATTATGATGTGTTGATTTTTTCACGTTTATGATATCCTCTCATCTTCATATTTGATACCAGAATATACTTATCTGGCTACTTCCTGAGCTTTCTTTCTAAACAAAGTGTGACTTTGGGCATAGCATTCTAATTTTCTGTTCTAGGAACAAGGATGAGTGCTGGAACAAAGGTTGGAGTGATCTTTGAATTTCTGAGCATAGAGTCTAGGTGCCATTGATAAACAGTATACATCCAGACTTAAAGTGTGATTATACTTTCATAAAGATCTATCAACAATCTTCCAAAAGAAGCTTTGGATTCAAGGTCCTGATGTAGCACCATCAGTGACATAAGAACCAGAGAAATAGAGTAATAAATTTATGACAGTGAGTCTGAGGGTTGGGGTATGGTTATTGAACATAAAATATAGTTAAAGTAGAATATTTGGGGGGTGGGGTGAAGGGATACTCTAAGGAAAATCCTGAGTGGTAATTAAGTCAATTCGTGTATGTCTTTGAAAATGGAGGAGTTTAGAATCTATAGTAAAAAAAATAAAATGTTCTTCTTACCTCAGAATTCTCTTTAGACTAATAACAAGAAAATATACTTAGTAATCTCCTGTATTGACCCAAGATGCCTTTACTCTGGCTTTCAGCTTGGATGCCTGCACCAGAGCCTGCCAGCATCATGGGTCCACATGGGAACATGACTTTTCAGGCCAAAAAAAAGACTTTTAGTTAGATTTATTTTTGGTGTGTAGAATTTGGTGTGCTGTTGGGCAAAGATAATCTAGAAGACACTGATCTAACATTTGCAAAGAGTGAATCAAGCTAACTACTTGGAATTAGGGGTTATTTCCTTAAAGATACAGGTGAATATGAATGTGAATAACTTACCTTAGGGAAAGGTGCCAAGAAAATATACCTTTAAATTGCTTCATTGCTTCATGGAAGGAGACAATCTAACAGAAATCATATAAACTTAAGAAACTGTACTTTGATTTAGGAGGAATTTGAAAAGCCCAGAATAGACTTTAAATGGTTTCATGGAATGATGCCCTTTTGGGAAAGTATTCAGAACTTTGTCACAGCCCATTGTGTCAGGGAAGTTGAGTTTCTTCAAAAGATCACACACTAACCTGGATCTTGGAAACAACTAGAAAAATAATTTTTAAGGGAACTAGCATAGAGGGTAGGATAACATTGGTGTGGTTGCTACTCCTAAAGCTTGCAGGTTGTGCGCAAGACCAAGGCTGTGAGACATAGCACGGAGAGACTAGCATGGAATGGGGAGCTGAGTGAGACAGGAATAGTGGAATGAGTAGGATAGAATAAACAGCAACTGATCACCGACTATCCTGGCTCCCATTTTATCCTCCTTTCATCTGTAACTCTTGACAATCCAGGGTGTAGAAATGGACTAAATACTGAACCATGTGGAGAGAGAGTGTGCTCCCTTTCAATTTTGTCATTATCATTACGCGATAAAGAAAAATATTTTATCCTTTGCATTTTAATTTTGTGACCTTACAAGTAGGAAATTATGGCTATCAGAGTTTATTCAGTTTATAAGAAATGTGGAAAGTACCTGCGCATTCAAGAAAAAGTGTTGTCATGAGATAGAACAAAAGACTGTCAGAAATTATTTATCATTAATCTTCTCCCTCTCTGTCACTGTATTCCAAAGTTTTTTAATACCTAAAAATATTTTCTGTTTGTGCCTTGGAGTGATTTATTAATCAGTATCTGTTATGTTGTTACTGTTACTGTGTTTGGCATATCGGGCTGGAGCGATAGCACAGCGGTAGGGCGTTTGCCTTGCACGCAGCCAACATGGCCGACCAGAGTTCGATTCCTCCGCCCCTCTTGGAGAGCCCGGCAAGCTACCGAGAGTATCTCGCCTGCACAGCAGAGCCTGGCAAGCTCCCCATGATGTATTCGATATGCCAAACACAGTAACAACAAAGTCTCCAACGGAGATGTTACTGGGCCCACTCGAGCAAATCGATGATCAACGGGAAGGCCTTTTTATCTGTTATGAACCTACTTTGTGAAATTATGCCAGGCAACTAAGGGATATAGAAAATATAAAATGGTTTCACATTCAACTTATTTTTTAAAAAAGAAACAGATAAAACAAATGGCTTTTTTATACCTATAGCAAACTATTGCTTTGTTAAAGGAAATTATAGAAAGATGCATTCATAGTTGACAGAGCAATTTCTCCCAGGGAGTGATATTTCAGATGTGCTCTGCAATATGACATAAAATATAAATAGGCATGTTCCATTCAAAGAAACAGGAGGACATTCTAGGTAAGGAATAACACTAGCAGCGTTATTTTTTAACACTTTTGGTATACGCATACTTATTAAAGTCATCAACATGGTCCCGGGGATTAGTGGTGCTTAAAAAATTAAATTTGCATGTAGAAGCTAAATATTTTGTTTCCAAGATAACATTATTACAATCCTTTGTATTTCTTCAAACCTAATTTTTATTTACATTAAAAGGTATGGATTGGGAGTCGGAGCTATAGTTCAATGGGTAGCGTGCTTGCTTTGTACACAGCCAACCTGGGTTCTATCTCTCTCTGACACTCCATATGCTCCCCAGACCCCTCTGCACATGATCCCTGAGCACAGAGTCAGGAGTAGGTCTCGAGCACAGTCAGGTGTATCTCTAATAATAATAATACATCTGGGACTGAAAAGTTGGTTTAGCTCAATAGATGGAGTGCATGCTTTGCAAGCAGGAAACTTGCTTCAGTCATGGGAGTAACCATTAAACTCAGAGTCAAGAGTAGCACCTGAGTACGACTGGATATACCCCCTGCTCCCCAAAACAAATGGATCAATTTTGATTCTTCAGTGGCAAAGTCTAGACCCTCTATGAATCATTTTATAATGAAGTAGACCATCTTACAATGAAAACATTGCTGTGTACAATTTTTTCCACATTTTTGAAATCTCAGTGTTTTCTGTCTGGGGTATTAATGATCTCTCTTTCCTAGGCATCTGGGACAAGCTGGAATGGTTATTGTAACTTTGGATACCCACAGCAATTAGAGTTTTCTTGCTCAATTGCCTGGAGAGATGTTCTTATTTCAGGGTTGTCACATATAATCCTTTCCAGGTCAAGATAAAGAGGTGTTTGAAAATGACAACAAAAGCCCTATGCCTCATGTGGTGGATATAAAAATAGACCCATTGCTGCAGGGTGTACATTGAATGTCACTTTTTCTTCCTTAGATTTCTTTTCTACTTCTTTTCTCTCACTGTGCAAGCCTGTAACATACAAAATCATGATGTTGGGAAACAGCAATGGTCTGTGATGTCTGGAACCATGTGCTCTCATTGCCCTGGACTAGTCCATTGAATTACAATAAGCAGTTTACTGTGTTTATGCAAGAACATAAGAAAATGCAGAATTTATTCTTTTGGCTACTTGTTTGCACAGAGGTAGTAATTAACATTATACTAAAGTTTAGAGCAGATTGATTAGATGTTGCAATTATATGTGAACCTAAGTCCCAGGTGACTCTGGCAGCTCAGAGAATGTAAGCACCTCTTATGTTTCAGCTGTCAACCTCAAAATGTCTTCCTAGCGTAGTGACATGTGCGGCTATGTTTTCTGACCTCTCTTTCCTCTTTTGGAAGAGCAATTTTCCAGAGAGCTTCATTTTTTCAAATGTTCCCTCTGTTCAGTTTTTTTATCTTATTGATTCTTTGACATTTCTCTCCTGTTCAACATTGCCTTATCATTTACATTTTCTCTACATTAGGCTATTAGGCTGTTCTTGCATATCAGTATCATGTTGCCAATCTGCCTCTCATGCTCTTACCCAATATACTATGACTTTGAAGTTTTCCTGACAACAATGTTTGTATCTTTCCCATCAAAAATTGTTCACATAATCCCATGTATACCTAATCTTTTAAAAAATAATTATTTTTTAAACGAATTACCTTGGGGTACAGTTACAGACTTACAAACTTTCATTCTTAAGTTTCAGGCATACAATGATGGAGTACCCATCCCTTCACCAGTGCCCATTTTCCATCACCAATGATCCTGGTATCCCTCCTACAACCCTCACCCCATCTCTCCCACCCTACCCCACCCCGCTTCTGTGGCAGGGCATTCCCTTTTGCTCTCTCTCTCTCCTTATGGGTGTTGTAGTTTGCAATAGAGATATTGAATGGCCATCATTTGGTCTGAAGTCTACTTTCAGCAGGCATCTCCCATCTGAGCTTCCCTTTCCTCCAGCATGTGAGGCCATCTTTCCAAGCCGTGGAGCAATCTTCCTGGTATTTATCTCAACTATTCTTGAGCATAAGTCTCCCATTCTGTTACTTCATTCTCCACAAACGAGTTCAATCTTTCTAAGTCTGTCCCTCTCTTTCTTACTCATTTCACTTAACATGATACTCTCCATATTGGTCCTCTTATATGCAATTTGTATGCCTAATCTTTAAGAGATTTAGAAATGGTCACCTTCTCTTACTTTGATAGGGCACTCCCAGTGGTGTTCAGGGATTACTCCTGGTTTTGTGCTCAGGGTTTATGTCTGGCAATGCTGGAGATTAAGCTGGGGTTAGCTGAATGCAAAGCAGGTGACATGCCCTTTAAATTATCTCTTCAGCACCAAAATGTTCACATCTTTTACACACATTCTGCCTGCCTCCATCATCCCAAAACTCTGATTCTATTTGTGTGCTTGCTTCTTCAAGTCCTCCTTGAAGGACTATTCAAAGCCTTTTTGCCTAGTTTTATTCCATGTGCCCTTGATACATACCCTAAGAGAATGATTGACCAAATAACTTCTGTAGAAGTTAGAAGAGATTTCCTCTTCATCAATCTGGCAAAATCAGCCTGTATTCATGTGTCATGTATCATAGTTCTATCTTCCATAATATGACATTAATGAAACTGGCATTTTCCTGGACCCAGATGCAGTTTTCTACTATTTCCTACTATTTAGAGGAACAAATTATCTTGAAAGCTGGAAAGCAACAGATGTGTTAGTGACAACTATTTCAAGACAATAGGTATTTAACTTTGATTTATGGAATTAGTACATTATACACGGATAAAACCATGCCTATAAACTACTTCCCATCTGCCTGAACTTGTGACTCTTATACTTCCATATGTTTTCTTGAAGGAACCTAACGAGATTCCTTGCAAACAGTAAAAATAATCTTTAATAAAGACAACTCCTTGGACAACATAAATGACGTTGCCAAATGGGACAGGTTAAAGAGGTATGAAGTCAAGTAGAAGGGACCTAGGGACAGTAATGGGTGAATTTTGGCATTTTGGTGGTGGTTGTACAGCAACTGCATGCTCATAATATAAATAGTGGCACTATTGCAAACCATGTTTCCTCAATAAAATAACAGAAAATGGGGAAATATTATAAAATAATACCACAGGTTCTAAATGATGTCCTTCTAATTATTTATTAAGCAATAACTATTACACAGTAACAACAAGTCTCAAAATGGACACGTTACTGGGCCCACTCAAGCAAATCGATGAACAATGGGAAGACAGTGATATTACAACATACCAAATAACAAATATTAAATTAAATTTTAAGATGATTTTTGTAGAGTATGTAATTTTGTGTCCTTATGGTAGGCAATAGAATCTAAGCTCAAAATTTAATAATATCCCATTAAGATTATGGATAAAGAAGCTGGTATTAAATAAAATATCTACCTATTATGATAATTTTTAGTTCTACTTTTTAGTTTCATCCAATTTTCTTTATTCAACAAATATAACAAAAGCATGTTGAGTATCTCAAATGTCACCAAGTGATATGTTGGGTTCTACCTCTTCAATGATAAGAAAAGTTATAAACAGTTGTTTTTTAAGGAACAATGAGATAGAATTCACAAAAATATCCACCTTTGGGCTGGAGCTATAGTACAACAGGTAGGGCCCTTGCCTTGCACATAGCAAACCTGGTTTGATCCTCAGAGGATCCCTGGATCCCACCATAAATGACCCCTGAGGGCAGAGCCAAGAGTACTTACCTCAGCTGGAATAAGTCCTCTCGTGGGTTTGACACCCAAGTAAAAAACAAAACAAAACAAAAAATTCTGACTGAATCAATGATCCCCATGAGTCACCAAAGAGAGTAACTGACAAAACAATGACCCTCTTGTAAAGCTTCTGGATCAGCTTTCTAAATCTCAGGGGAAAAGGGAGTTGTCTTCCATAAGATCCCGGAGACTAATTCTTACCTGCCTAATTTTTATGTATATCTCAGCACTTTCAGAAGTTCAAAATTTTCTT
This sequence comes from Sorex fumeus, assembly GCF_029834395.1. Classification (NCBI taxonomy): domain Eukaryota; kingdom Metazoa; phylum Chordata; class Mammalia; order Eulipotyphla; family Soricidae; genus Sorex; species Sorex fumeus. The sequence continues at coordinate 49,149,862 of NW_026606059.1, read as the reverse complement.
CTCATTTTTTATAGCCTGATCTCTTTACTTTACTAGTTGGTACAAGGTTTTATTTTCAATTGCTTCCCCAAAAATTGTCCAAGCCATTTCATCATTAACATTAATCTCTCAGTTTAAACTCACCATAAATTTTATCTTTACTCTCATCCTGACATAGCAGTAAAATATTTTTCCTGAATTAAGTAAATCTCTAAATTTCATTAACTTTCCGACATTAATCCACATTTAAAACTCGGGATCCTTAGTTCTATGTCTTCTCTCTCAAGATAGAGGGAAGTTATAGGACTTTCGGAGTGTAGAAAGGAGATTGGGACACAGGATCATATGAGTATTAGGACTCAAACTGGGTTAACTGCATGTAAGACATTGTAACTCAACCCCTGTACGATTTCTCTGGCCTGAGATTTATTTTAATATCTATATGTCAATCAGCAAATTTTAAAGGATGTGTAATTGAATCAATCATTATTGGATGAAATGTTAACAAAATTAGACTCACCAATGAATCTCAAAACCGAGCAGCTCATTGTTGAGATGCCTCCGGACCTTGCGCCAGGTGATTTCACCAAGTGCCTCAAACAGGAGCAGGGATTGTCCCTCTACCTGCCCCCTATAAATCACAGTAGCTGCAAACCTCCAGAACCCAATGATAAACCCAGGTACACAGGATCAGTGACTGCAAACTCCAGGCCTCAAGTGATCTGGGAAGGGCTGCTCCTGCCCATCTCCCTGTCCCTACAGGGTCCTGACTGTCACACCCACGAACTCCCTCTGGATACTATTTAAGTGCATTAATGGCCATTATCCAGAGACTCACAAAAAAATCTCAGAACCGAGCAGCTTGCTGCAGATATTTCTCAGCCCCCGAAGTATTCATAATTTTAGAATTTCAGGAGTATGCAGCCACAAAAGTGGCCATGTGATATCTCATACCATCCATAACAAGCAATACCTAATAAATTATCTAGCATTTACCTGTGGGACAGGCTTGAGTAGTGGTAGGAAAATTCAAAGTAATGGTGGTGTAAAGGTGGTGGTGGAATTGGTATTGAAATATTGAATGTAATCAATTATTATGAATAACTATAAAATAAAATTTTATAAAAATAAAATTTAAAAAATTACAAATAAAACAATCTAGAAAAAAAGAAAGGTTAACAAAATAACCCTTTCATATACTCCCAGTTTTATGTTGGGATTACAGCAACTCCAGTTTATGCACTGTGGGATTACAGTGAAAACAGTTTATACACTGTGAGAGAAACTCATTCTCACTAAAACCAAGACACCTCACTGAAAGGAAGAAAGAAGTGGTAGCACAGTGTGTAGGGCATTTGCCTTGCATGCAGCCGACCCAGATTTGATTCCTGTTTCCCTCTTAGAGAGCCCGGCAAGCTACCAAGAGTATCCCGTCCGTATGACAGAGCCTAGCAAGCTCTCCGTGGCATATTTGATATGCCAGAAACAGTAACAACAAGTCTCGCAATGGAGACCTTACTGGTGCCCACTCAAGAAAATCAAGGAACAATGGGAGGACAGTGCTACAGTGCTATACAGTGCATTTGACAAAGGGATAATAGGGCTAATGTCTAAGCTATATAAATAATTCACAAAGCTCAACAGCAACAACAACAAGAAAATACTTAACTCCGTGAAAAATGCAGAGATAAATTGAACAGATTTTTTTTTTTTTTTTGCTTTTTGAGTCACCCGGCAATGCACAGGGGTTATTCCTGGCTCTGCACTCAGGAATTACCCCTGGCGGTGCTCAGGGGTCCATATGGGATGCTGGGAATCAAACATGGATGGGTTGCATGCAAGGCAAATGCCGTACCCACTGTGCTATTGCTCCAGCCCAAACAGATATGTCTTTAAAGAAGACACAAAGATGGCCAACAGGTACAGGAAAAATGCTCAGTATTATTTATTGTCAGGAAAATATGTCACAATGACCATGTCACACCTGTGAGAATGACCTATACATTTTTAAAAAAATTTATGAAAATAAACAAAATAGAAACAAAATAGAAAATTAAAGTCCTGGTGTGTGTGTGTGTGTGTGTGTGTGTGTGTGTGTGTGTGTGTGCGCACGCGTGCACAAGCACCTTGGGGAAAGAGTTAGCCTTATCCATTCTTTGTTGAAATGTAAACTTCTTCAGCATCTATAACTAACTGGAGATTTCTCCATGCTGGGTTTTTCCCCGAAATGCAAAAACACTCAAATTAAAAGATATCTACACACCTATTCACTGTGAAGCTATTTCCAAAAGCTTAGTCATGCAAACAACCCAAGTGCTCAGTAACAGATGAATGGATAAAGACAGTCAGAAATGGGACTAGAGGGGATTACAGTATAGGAGAAAGCAAAATATCTGATGCTGTTATAAGCATGTGTTATACAAAAATAAAACACACAAAAAGACAATATACAATGAAAATAAGCCATTAAAGTCTGACAACAGAACTGAGGTTATTAAATAGGCTGAAGAGGTCTGAATATTGGTGGTAAAATATTGGCACATTGCTTGTGTGCTTGGTGTCATAACATTTTATTCTGAAACATAAAACATTTTCACTATTGTAAACAATGCTGTAGCAGCAAAAAAATAAAAATTGTGGAGCGCTTAGTTTATTAGTTGTTTAATGCTTTATTCCTTATTAAAATTCAATTCCCATATAGAAAAGGATCATGGCTGTTTTCCTTGTCACTTTCTCTGGCACCTAACCTAGGTCTACATGGTGAATGCTTTACAGTTACTCTTTGAACAAATAGCACTGTCTTTCCATTGTTCATCAATTTGCTCGAGCGGGCCCAGTAACGTCTTCATTTTGAGACTTGTTGTTACTGTGTTTGGCATATTGAATACATCACGGGTAGATTGCCAGGCTTTGCCATGTGGGTGAGACACTCTCAGTAGCTTGCCGGGCTCTCCAAGAGGGGGGGAGGAATCGAACCCGGCTCAGCTGCTAAAATAAAATAGGAAATGAAACACCAAGCAGGAAGCCACAGAGGGACCTGCTCTTTGCATCAATGAAAAGTGACTTGAGAGGCTGGAACAATAGTACAGGGATTAAGGTGCTTACTTTGCAGCTTGATTGACCAGGATTGAGACCCAGCATGGTATGATCCCCCTGACCACTTCCAGGAATGACTTCTGAGCACAGAGCTGGAAATAGCCCTTGAGCACTGCTGGGTGCACCCCAAGCCACCACCACTAATAATCATAATCATAATCATAAAATTAAAATGGTGATTCTAGGTGCCATTATGGAGAAATGGTTCACAAGGGCTTGAGTGCGTGCTTTGCCTGCAGGCCCTACTTTGATTCCCAGTTCCACATGGTTCCCCAAGCACCTCAGGGAACAACTCTTAGTACTGAGCAAGGAGTATCCCCTGAGCATCACAGGGTGCAACCCAAAAGCAAAGAAAAAAATAGTTATTTGTTTCTAGGGAGACCCTCAGACTCTACCCAAGGGGGACATTTTGTTTTTGTTTTAGAGTCACTACTTCCTTAAGTAGGAACACCCTGCATTCAGCAAATAAACTCCAGTATTCAACTTAGAAATGAACAAATAAACTCCAGTATTCAACTTAGAAACATCTAGTTTTAAAATTCCTTAAACATTTAGGAAGATGTTATAAATCAACTTATAGACATTGATTTTACACAATTGGATGTAGTTCAACTGAAGGTGAGGTAGGAAGGGATTTAATTGCATTCGGGGCATTATTCTTGTGAAGGACTTAAGGACATGTAAAGGACATGTAAATATCAGTTAATACCTTGTGTCATAGAGCTTGGAATAGAGGTCTACACTTAAGGCAGATATTTGGGGGTCTGACATCTAGGTGCACACTGATAAATGATTTAGCATTTTTATTTTTAGTCTCAGTCAATATTACTGTACTCCTTCACATAGAAGTACTTTCATTCTATAGCCCAGTAAGTGCTCCTTGAATTGACAGAGCTTCCCTTTAGATTTATAAATCCAGTTATCTACAGTGTTGAAAGATTTATTGACTAGAGTTTTGGTGCAGAAATATTTTATTACTGAGATCAGGATAAACGACAAGAAGCAATGACTAATTTATGGAAAACTAGTATTTACTGAACTTCAACTTTATATCACGTTCTTGAACCACTTGATTTCATTTATATTTCTAAGATATGGGAAGGTTTACATATACTTAGTGATGGAAAATTTCTTTCTCTCTTTTTTTTCTTCTGTCTAGGAAGGCCATGATATTGTTTCTAAGGTTTAATTGCAACCACTCAGAATGGAATATGTAATGCTCAGTATATTTTTAAGGATTCGAGTTCCTTTTTTTTAATCGATCCTTGTTAACTTTGTTTCAAAAAGTGGTAAAATATCCGTGGAATATCGGCCTTTTGAGGAGCTGACTGATGCCAGAACCGAAGAACTACATGATTTAATTCAAGTACGTGAAGAGAGGAGGGCTGGAGCGATAGCACAGTGGTAGTGCATTTGCCTTGCGCGGCAGACTTGACGGATCCAGGTTCAATTCCTCCGCCCCTCTTAGAGATCCTGGCAAGCTACCGAGAGTATATCACCCACACGGCAAAACCTGACAAGCTACACGTGATGCACTCGACATGCCGAACACAGTAACAACAAATCTCACAATGGAGACGTTACTGGGCCCACTAGAGCAAATTGATGAACAATGGGAGGACAGTGACAGTGGTGTAAAGAGAAAACCTCAAGAATTACATACACAGGATGGCTGTAATTCAAAATAATGAGCAGATTTTAGAAGTTTTTAACATGTGTAGGCAATTATACCATCCCCAGAAAAATATGAAACTCTAAAACTTTATTGGAGGAAATTTCTGAAGTTTTCCTGAAGTCCTGGTCCTTGGTTCTAAACCCTTATTTGAAATTTGGAGAGTTCTGAGTGACCTCTGAGTTCTATTAGAGAAATATTTTTTTTAAATGTAGGAGTACTGCTATTTACTCAGCCACTGATTATGCTGGTTGAATTGAGCAGGAATTCCACCTTACTTTTTAAAAATTTTTTGAAATTTTGTTTATTGAATCACCATGAGACCAGTTACAAAGCTCTCGGATTTAAGTCTCGGTCATACATTGAAACACCCGTACCTTCACCAGTGCCCATTCTCCACCACCAAAAACCCCAGTATACTCCCATCCCACACTCTCCCCCTACTTGTGGGACAGATGATTTCTACATTACTCTCTCTCTACTTTGATTACATTCAATATTTCGGCAGCAGACTTACCATTATTATTTGGGATTTTACTCCAACACTCAGATCTGTGGAAAAGGCAACTGTAGACAATTCGTTTTCTATTGCTGGTTGTGAGTAACATATGATCTCGCGCAGCTGCAGTAATGGCCGTGCAATTTTGAAATTCCAAAATTTTAATAATTAAATCTGGAGGGATTTCTGCCAAAACCTGCTGGGTTCCAAGATTTGTTCCTGAGGCTCTTGGATCATGGCCATTAAGCAGCTTGATCAGGAGCCAGAGAAGCCATTTGTGGGAGGTGGCTCAGGGTCTTGTTGGGGTGGGGAGGAAAGGGCCAGCTCCATCCCCATATCGTGAGGCCCCATGAGGCTCGTCACTGAGGGCCCAAACCTGACTGTCCAATGCCTCTGGAAGATGGCAACCACCAAGCCGCCTAGGGGGAGCAGGCAGAGGGACAGCACACTTTCCCCCTTGGGGTTGCCCGGCAACAGTAACTACTGCAGGGTCCGGACGCAGAGAAATACCTTTTTGAACTCCCCTTAAACAGGATCTAGGAATTTGGGGCCTTAAAGTGTGATTATGTTACAGCATTTGAAAAGTAGAGCGTTTGCCTTGCACGCAGCCAACATGGCTGACCCGAGTTTGATTCCTCCGCCCCTCTTGGAGAGCCTGGCAAGCTACCGAGAGTATCTCGCCTGCATGGCAGAGCCTGGCAAGCTCCCCGTGACGTATTCGATATGCCAGACACAGTAACAACAAAGTCTCCAATGGAGACGTTACTGGGCCCGCTCGAGCAAATCGATGATGAACGGGAGGGCCTTTACTTTACTTTCACTTTTTGATATAATACCTAGAGCTCGGCATCTCATATATATATATATGTATATATATGTGTATATATATATACATACATATATATGTATATGTATGTATATATATATACACATACATATATATATATGGCCCGTCTCACGTTTTATGAAAGAAGCTTTCTGTTCAACAATTGCACAGTATTCCAAGTAGGAATTAATTTGCTAATTTCCAGGAGAACATATGAATACACTATTTAAATGTGTGTTTTCTAGGGATGGCGGGGATGTGGTCGTCAAAATGTGTTTCATATCATTGGGAACAAATTTGGAGTTGGATGTATGTAATGAACTTGGCCCAAGAACAAGGCAGACTCTTCAGCTCCCGGAAGAGAAAAAGGTAGAGTCTCCTGCCCCTTTGCCTGGCTGTCCTCACCGGGACCCCTTGGAAGAGGGCAGATTGAGTTTCCCTCTCTGCCTTGAGCAGAGCCCCGGCAGCTGAAGACCTCCGTGACCCAGCCATAGTCATGCTGAGGCCACTCTCCACACGCTTGCATCAGCCTCACGCATGAAGGAACCAGCAGAGGAACCCATGTGTGCGGGACCTGGGGCTGAGATCTTCAAGCCTGCTCAGTTCAGAACTGAACCTCCTCCACCCAGATCCCTGGTCTTCCAGTAGCTAGACAGTTACACCCACCAACTACCATGTAACCCCATCAACGGCCAGGATCCAGAGACTATAAAACCAAGCTCTCAGAAGCACACAGCCATGTACCTTATATTCTCTAGTTCTCGCTCTCAGAGAACCTGGAAGGCTACTGAGAGTATCATGCCCACATATATGCCTGACTGGGATCACCTGTAAAGGTGATTATAGGCTGCTCCAAAAGCCTCCATCCCTCTCGGAGAGCCTGGCAAGCTCCCGAGAGTATCCTGCCCACACAGCAGAGCCTGGCAAACTACTCATGGTATACTTGATATGCGAAAAACAGTAACAATGATGGTCCTCATTCCCCTGACCCTGAAAGAGCCCCCAATATGTCATCGGGCTACACTAGCATATGACAGGGACGAATGGAGACGTTACTGGTGCCTGTTCAAGCAAATCAATGAACAACGGGGTGATAATGATAGTGATAGTGAACTTGGCCCAAAGTCAGAAAATTTATTTCCAAAGTTAGGGAATCAGGGAAAGAAAGAGAGAGAAAAGGTGATTCTGTTCCTCTTGTTGAAAATCTTTTTTTTCCTTTGTAAAATAAATTTTATTTGTGGGTAAGGTAGCATAGTTCACACTTGAAAGTGCTCAGGAATTACCCAGCCTGGCTCTTTATTATAATCACTTGTCGACATGCTCAAGGGACCAGGTAATGGTAGGGATCAAATCTAAACCTTTCTTTTGCAAAGCATGTGGTTAGTCTTTTGAACTATTGATCTAGTTCTGAAAAATAAGTTTTAAAATAGTTTAACTCAAACCCACCAAGAAAATTTTAAACACCTGCAATTGCTCTTAACAAGACTAGCTTAGGATCCTGAGACATAGTTCATCAGGCTGGAGCATGGACTGTACTGAGGGAGACCTGAGTTTGATACCTGCCACTGCATGGTCTCCTGAGCACTGTCAGGTGCAACGTCAAACACCTCCAGGTGTGACCCCCAAACTAACAAAAATTTCTACCTTGCTATGAAATGTGAGAAGACATTTAGTATTAATGCCAAAGAATTCAGAAAACTAACATCCATCCCTAAATGAGGCCACTCTTGGAACCAATTCCATTCAAAGCTCTCTATTCAAGTAGACAGTGGGAGGAAGCCCCTTCTCATAGAATTTATATTCTAGAAGTGTGAGATAATAAGAACTGATCTCGATGAGAAGGACAGTGAAGAAAGTAAAATGGGTGCTAGTTACAGTATTGCAAAAGGGTTTTGTTACATTCTGAGGTCAACGTTTTAAGTGGTCTCTCCAGGAGTGCTAGAAGGGCAGACCTCTAGAAAGGAGCTTGCTCCTTTTTCTCTATGAATTAATATTGAGCTCCATGCAAGAAAGGGAGATTTCCCCCAGGCCAGTGTAAAGGAGTGCATATGGCTATTCATTCAGTTTAAGAACAGTTTCGCAGAATAAACCGTTTATGGACCCAGAGCTCTCCTTTAGAAAATTTTGGGTGATTCCATGCTATCTCTCTAGGAGAGTGATTAATCAGGGAGACTAAGAGTTTAAAGGAGATGACAACATTTGAAAATGCCCATCTACCCTAAGTAGTGGTTATTTTGCAGAGCAGCTATCTTTCTTGGAAGCACGATGGCCAAGGGAAAAAGAATGTCTCTTGGATTTCTAGGAGGAAGCACCTAGACCACCACAATTGGACTAGTACTGTTGAACTTGCCTGCGTGCCAAGCCCAAGGACTCGCTGTTCCCACCCACCCCCCACACACACTCCCCACCCCCACCCACACCAGGTCTCAGCCCACACTAGTCTGCAGTCCCAGTCCTGTTTGGCTGGCAAGGGTGGTGAGGGGAGTCTGGGGGCAGAGGCAGGAAGAAAAGGACCTGATTGGATGACTTTGGTGCCTTCACGGGAAGGAAAGCCTGGGTCCTGCTAGTTATGATGTGACAGCTGGGACCCAATAAAGGTGACTTAAAAGCAGCATAAATGTGCTGTGAGGAAGGGGCACGTGGGCTCCCTTAACGGTGCTGCCATAACGGCTCTGCTCCCCTCAGGGCACCTGCACTCTACTGGCCTGGATTGCAGCACCGAGGAGCCTCTTCATGTCATGTCTTGTCTGCTACTCTGGACTCTACTGTCTCCTCAGGTGCGACCAAGGTGGCTGCTGTGCAGGGAGCTTAGCCCCCAGAGTGGGTCCTGCACCCAGTCCTGCTGACCTCCCACGTACCCCAGGGTCCCCCAAGCCCTGACCTTCACATTCCTCTGATCTTCTACCTGAATCACCCCTTGCCCTTCAACCCCAGGCCAAGCCCGGTTCATTCATCACCTGCATACCTCGACTGCTGCCCAGCTGTTGTTCCCGCCTCAGAAGTTGTCTAAGAGTTTGGTTCCCGCCCTCGAAGAGGATTCAGGATAAGAGTTGCCTTCTGGGACACATCCATTTGCTGTTCTACAGCAGGGTTTGAATGACAAGCCAGCAACACATCAGAGGCTCCCAGTTGATCCAATGATACATTGGACTCAAGATCAGTGTCCGCATCTAGCTTTGCCTCCTAGAGGTCAAGTACAATTCCAACTAGGTCTAGATCAATCGGAAGATCACTTATTTGAAGTGCCTTGTCCATACCTAGGTGGACAGATTCCAAAATTTAATGAAAGTTTATTATTTCACCTGAAAACCAGAGGAAGGGCCTAGTTGGCCATCACTATATTGCTAAAGTTGTTGGAACTCCCAGAAAACCTGAGACCTCATCGTCTACCACAACAGATGCAGGATGATTAGATTCCAGTACGCATGATCTTTTATCCCGAGGGGAGTGAACCTTTGGATGTACTGGGAGATTCAGAGCAGCATTCACAGATCCCCCATGAGATCGAATCCTTTTCATCCCAGCTTCAGCATCCAGAACCCTTTGAAGAGATATAACAAGCTTCCCTTTAAGGCTCTGGAAGCTGAAGTTTCAGCAAGCCCACAACAGAGCCCAGCGGCACTTCAGGATCACCCAAGGAATTGAAATCTTCTTTAGTTCAAGACTCAGATTTGCTGTCAAGTACCCCTGAAGAGGGTGATACTGCTTTAGTCCTGCCAGACAACTTAGTTCAACCTACATTGGCTGCTGAGGAAAGGGGATCTTCAGTGCCTCAGCAGGTGGAAGCTCAGCCTTCGGAGTCAGGTCAGGAACTACAAGCTTTTACTGCATCATCAGGAAAATGAACCGTTTCCAATCCAGAAAGAAGCCCATCTTTCAAATGCATCTATTGTCACCATCAAACCTGCCAACTGCAGACTACTGGAACTCCAAGGGTCACCAATGAGGGTGAAACTTCAACCCAGCCCAAAACCCTAAATCTAACTCATACTGCAGAGAGCCTTGAAGAGAAAGCAATCTCTAGCCCAAACTCAGGCCCAGTTTCAGCCTATAGAGACCCCTGAGGGTGATTCTGCCATACAGCAGGAGAAAGTGGCTCAAGTTCCAAAGATTCCTGAGGTGACTGAATCTTCAGTCCAGCAGGAATCCCTAGCTCAGCCTCCTGAATCCACTATGGAGTTGAAAGCACAACCACTTCTGCATCCTGAGGAAAATGTTGCATCTCCAAGTCAGAATGATGTTCCATACTTAAACTTGCCTCTTGTCACTGCTAAATCTTTGGGTGTGTCATTTTCCATACTTTCAGAAGTCGTAATAAGGTTGAACCTTCTCCAGTGCCACAAGAGACCCTGCATCAACCTTCTGAGCCACCTGAGGAATCTGTCGCTCAATCACTCTGCCCCCCGAAGAAAAAATTTTGTCTCTAAGTCAGAATGAAGTTCCAAGCTTAAATTTGCCCCAATGTCACTGCTAAACCTATGGGTGTGACATTTTTCATATCTACAAAGTTCAGTAATGAGGATGAACCTTCAGTCCAGCAGGAGGTGCAGGCTCAGCCTCCAGAGCCACCTGAGGAATCTGTCACTCAGCCATTTCTGCATTTTGAAGAAAATGTTCCATCTCCCAGTCAAAATCTCTATCTTCACACAAAAAGGTGCCCAGTGTCACTGCATAGGGAGCCGGGAGGTGGTGAGGGGCTTAGGACCTCTGCAGCCCCTCAGCTTCCCTCACGACGCAGCAGAGGCGGCCTCCCAGCCCCTGACAACAGGAAGCATCGCCCGTGGCAGTGACACAAGCACTTCGCCTCTCGAGTTCTATATAACTTCTACATAACAGTGTTTTCAACAAGTAGAACTTTTAAACAATTTTAATGAATTCTTTCAATTTATTGCAGTGACATTGGATTGTGCTAGCAAAAATATTTCTGCATTTTATGGAAACAATTCTACCACACCATGTCCCACAGAAAGATGGAAATACATATTCACCCTGTCTATAGGATTCTTTCTTTATACTTTAGGTTTTTGATAACTGAATTTCTGTATTCATAATCTAAGCTTTGTTTTTTATTAAACACTGTTTATTTTCTTGTTTTTTTTTGCTGTTTATGCACATATATGTGATATAATCAGGCATTTGACTTTCTCTTTCTGACATCTTTCCTGTAACATGATACCATCTATTCTGTACCAAAGTTTCATTCCATTCATGCTGAAGAAAAGGAAATAATTTACCTTTTATGGTTTAGTGGTATTCCATTTTATGTGTGCGTGTTTATGTGTGTGTGTGTGTGTGTGTGTGTGTGTGTGTGTGTGCGCGCGCGCGCATCACGACTTTTAAAAAAATTCCATTATTCTGCGTTTGGCAGTTTTGTTATATCCAGATCAGAGCTATTGAAAATAGTACCACAACGGAACATAGTTACGGATATATCTCTTCAAAGTAGGGATTTGGGGGGCCAGAGTGATAGTATAGGATAGGGCAGGTGCCTTGCAAATAGACTTGGGCTCTATCCCCAGCCTCTCATATGGTACCCTTAGCTCTCCGGGAGTGATCTCTGAATGCAGAGTCAGGAGTAAGACCTGAGCTCTACTAAGTGTGGCTCCAAAACCAAACACCAAAACAAAAAAAAAGCAGTATATATATTTTTTGTGGTAGATCCCTAAGGGTGTAGTTAATGAACAATATACTAGTTATATTTTTAAGTTTTCAGAAATCACATAGTTTTTTGTTTAAACAATTTGCAAACCCACCATCTGTGAATGAAGATTCCTTTTATCCTACACTTATACCAGAACTTGTTGCTTAGAGGGTATTTTAAAATACAGGTCATTATCACTGCAGTGATATGATATGTTATTGTGGTTTTATTTTGCATCTCCCTAATAATCAGTGATGCTGAACATTTTTTTCATGAACCATCTGGATGTTTTCTTTGGAGAAATGTCTGTTCAGTATTCTCTCCATTTTTTCTGGGGTTGTTTTATATTGGTGGTGACTCTGATTGTTGAATTTAGTAAGTGATGTATATTACCGCTTTGTCAGATGTATTGTATGCAAACAGTTTCTCCCATTCAGCAGCATTTATTTTTCTTTTAGTGATATGTTACCTTCATTGTATTAGCTTTTTAGTTTGATGTAATCACTTTTTTGGGTGGGGGCGGGGGGCTGGCGCGATAGAACAGTGGTATGGCATTTGCCATGCACGTGGTCAGCCTGGCCGACCTGAGTTCAATTCCTCCACCCCTCTCGGAGAGCCCGGCAAGCTACTGAGAATATCTCACTTACATGGCAAAGACTGGCAAGCTACCCGTGAGGTATTTTATATGCCAAACAAAGTAACAACAAAGTCTCAAAATGGAGACATTACTAGACCCACTTGAGCAGCGAATTGATGAACAATGGGAGGACAGTGCTACATTGTTTTCCTTTCCAAAATAGAAAAACAGGGATCTTAACATTAATGTTTTCTATAAGCCTTATAGTATATGGGTTTCTGAACAGATGAACTTGATTTTCCCATATAAAAATATAATAGTAGATAAATATGGGTGCAAATATATGCATATCCTTGTGCACTCAATATATATGTGTGTGTGTGTGTGTGTGTGTGTGTGTGTGTGTGTGTATACATATACATATATACATATAAGTGGAGATTGGCTTTTGGGTAGTGGAGATTGGTTGCCAGGGCTGGGTCCCTTAGGCGGGGAGGGCTTTCACCCACTCCCCTCCATGGGGCCCCAAGTGAAAACAGCCTGGCATGGAGTCTGGTGGCATGGATATAGGGGCCTCATTTTATGCTCCCTTCCAGGAGAAGCAGCTGTGAGTTCTAGAGGGTGGCCAATGAGGAGATTATCTGGTGCCAGCAGGAGGTAGTTTATGGGTGTGAGCCCTGGATCGCTGGAGACTGGGGGAAGCAGGCAGTGAATCTCTGCTCCCGGGTCCCATTGAGCCAAGAGTCCAAGGTCACAAAGTTCTGCATTACCTGGGTTCCGTAGGACTTCACTCATGCTTGAGGCTTAACCAGGGCATGTGGAAAGTGGCCTCGAGCGTGGCGGTGGTTGGAGAGTGAAGATTGGCAGCCAAATATGGGTAGCTTGGGGTGGGGAGGGCTCTCAACCGCCCCCCTCTGGGGCACCCTGAGTAAAATAGCCTGGTGTGGAGTCTGGTGGTATGGTTGTGGGAGCCTCATTTTATGCTCCACTACCCAACCTCCATCATGCTCCAGAATGCTTTCCACATGCTCTGGCCGAACCTCACATACGAGTGAATATATTCCTGGACTGCACGACCACAAATGTGGCCACACAACACATCATAAGGCACTCCCTACGCACTTTCCATAATTACCATACCATATTTGATGGGGTTCAGACAGTATGCAACAAATCATATAGGGAAATATATGTAAATATATAATATATACATATATATATATATATATATATATATATATATATATACATACCTCTCGGAGAGCCCGGCAAGCTATCAAAAGTATCCTGCCCACACAGTAGAGCCTGGCAAGCTACCTGTGATGTATTTGATATGCCCCAAACAGTAATAAAAATGGGTCTCATTCCCCTGACCCTGAAAGAGCCTCCAATACAGCAGCATTGGGAAGGACAAGTAAGGAGAGGCTGCTAAAATCTTATCCAGTGAGAGGTGTAAAACCCAGATGTAGTGGATAAAATCCGACAAGCATCAAAGTTATATTTCCCTTTGTATTATGTAAAATATTGGAATAAACTGCAGGGAGAATTAGTTTAATTAAAGGTGTACAATCTAAATGTTAGTGAAATAAGAGGAAATTTAGGATAGAAGAGTAAGAAAAAAACCTGTCCTTTTTTTACACCTGTGATGCGTGTGGGCACACATCTATGGCCCCTTCTGCTCATTGACCGTTACCTCTGTCTCTCACTGAGCATCAGAGCATATCAATATTTCTGATCTATCACAATCTGCTTGGAGAGTGTTTTTGATTTACAGTTGATTGTTGCATTTTTAAAATGTGTTTGTGTGCTTTATAAACACCTTTTATTATTGTTTCTGGAAATGAAAAATAAACCCAGCAAAACACTCGATCACTTGATTACTTAACATTCCGTTATTCATCAATTTGCTTTAGCAGGTGCCAGTAATGTCTCCATTTATGCTTGTCGCATGCCAGTGTAGCCCAAAGGCATCTGCTCATTCTAGGAACACAAAGAGCCTCAAACCAATGTTCAGGGTCTTGACGAAGAAGTCCGACCATCTTGTAGGTGGGCAGCCACACGATCTTTGACATCCTGTGGAATCCAGTCGGTAACAGCTCTAGTTCAGCTGTCATCTCCAAATTGCATTATGTGTTCAGCCCATCTGATTTTCAACGCCTTGAAAACAAGACATCATCCATGATTCTTGACCATCAGTGGAGTTTGGAACTCCGGATTCTTTCTCTCATTTGAGTGAAGCGTGACACTCCCAGCATAGCTCCTTTGATTCCTCTTTGGGAGACCCAAATAGCGTTCTCATCCTGTAGGCCCAGGTCTCTGAGGTGTATGTTAATGCAAGAAGAACAGTGGAATTGAAGAGATGTGCCCAGAGTCGGAGATTCTTCGTCCTCTTAGCTATTTCTTCAACAGTCTTGAAGGTGTTCCAAACTGCTCTCTTCCTCCTGTGCAACTCAGGTGCCAGGTCATTTGTCATGTTGACTTCTCGACCCAGGTACACATAACTGTTGCATTCGGAGATTTTCGTTCCATTTAGAGCAAATGGAGTGTCAGGAACGAGACTGTTTCTCATAAACATTGTTTTTGTGAGATTCCGCTGTATTCCGACCTTTCCACACTCAGGGTCGATGTCAGCAAGCATTTGTGCCACTTGGCTAATGTTTGGTGTTATTAGAATGATGTCATCAGCAAAGTGGATGTGGTGTAGTTGCTGACCATCTATCTTCAGTTCCATTCCTGCCTCTTCCAGTTGTCGCATGATGTTCTCGATGGTGGCACTGAAGAGTTTCGGTGAAATGGTATCACCCTGCCGAACCCCTCTCTTGACATCGATGATCACTTTGTAGAATGGTGAGATCCTGGTAGTGAATCCATAATACAGCTCAAGGAGGATCCTGATGTACTGAGTTTGAACACCCTGTTTGGCTAGGGCATCGATGACTCCTTCCATCTCAACAGAATCAAAGGCCTTCTTTAAATCAATGAATGTTAGACAGATCGGCATCTTGAACTCCCGAGAAACCTCAATGAGCTTGGTTATCATGTGGATATGATTGATCTTGTTGAATCCTTTGCAGAACCCGGCTTGCTTGCATGGTTGTAATTCATCTAGTGTTCTGCCAATCTTATTCAGAATGACTCCAGTGAACAGCTTGTAGATACCAGACAATAGGCAGATCGAGCAATAGTTGCCAATGTTGTGGATGTCTCCCTTCTTCTACAGTAGAACAGTCCTGCTGGTTTTCCACTGGAACAGAACCTTGCATTCAGACAGGCAGCGTGTGAAGAGCCGAACCAGTGTATTGATGAGTACCGACGGCAGGTTATTCAGGTGTTCAGGTCTGACCTCGTCTGAGTCAGGTGCTGTTTGCTTCTTTACCGATGACATGGTGTGTTAGATTTCAGAAGGGAGAATGCTGAAAACGACATATCCATCCTGTGATATTTGGTATGTGGGTAGGTAGACATAGCTATCAAAGAGATATGAGTAGAAGTCATGGATAATCTTCTCCATTGCCCTTCTAGAAGATGTGATAGATCCATCAGGACATTGGAAGGCAGTCATCTTGGTCTTGTAGTTGGCAAAGGACAGGCGGGCATTGTGAATGCTTTTCCCAGCTTCTTCCACATCTGCTAGCACTGCTGCTCTTCTCTCTTTGAGGTCTTCCTTTATCACTTCTCTGCCATTCTTTGCGAAACACAGCAAAACACACTGATGATAATTTTCTGAAATCTCTTGGTTAGCGGTTATTTGTGGGGGGAGTGGGTTTTGAAGCTGCTTTGCTTTGTTTTAAAATGATAAAAATGTTTTCTCAATAAAAATTCTTTTTCTGGGGCTAGAGAGACAGTACAGTGTTTACCTTGCATGTGTGCATCCTTGGTTTGATTCCCAGCATCCCATATGGCCCCTTGAGCACTACCAGGAGTAATTCCTGAGTTTATAGTCTGGAGTAATTGCTGTGTGTGGTCCCCCCCAAACAAAAAACTTGTATATCCTTCCTTCCTTCCTTCCTTCCTTCCTTCCTTCCTTCCTTCCTTCCTTCCTTCCTTCCTTTAGGAAGAATTTATAGTTTATAACAATAAAGCTAGCAATAAAGTTTCAGGGATACATCAATCCAACACTACACTCAACACAAGAGAATCGATGTTCCCCCAAGTTTTTAAGTCTCCATACTTCAAAATTAACAAGCATTGAGTTTTCATATGATGCACATCTTGATATCTGCTTGACACCACTCCAATGCCCAAGCTGTTATTAATAATATATTTGCATTCTTGTGTTTATATGTTGTTATTTGCAGTAGCTGAGATTGGAGAACAACCCAAGAAACAGATAAGTGAGTAAATAAATTGTGGCATATACATACAATGGAATACTACTCACTATAAGAAAAGATGAAATAAATGAAATAGATGGAGAAGGACAAATACAGAATTATATGTGGAATGTAAAGAAACATAGCTTGGGGATAACAAATGGCCAATGATAAAGGTATTTTTTTAAACATAGGAGTACTGCTATTTATTCAGCTACTGATTAAGTTGACTGAAGCAGGCATAAACTCCACTAAAATTATTTTTAAAAAATACTTAACCAACTTGTCTGCTTCTGAGAAACTGTATAACATTTTGGAATGATTTCCATATTTTTTTGTCTCTTCGTGGCTCTATTCCTTCTCTAAATGATCTGAAATGCAAAAGTAAAGATTTCTCGATGTTCAGAACTTGAGCAAAACTAGAGATGGTTTTTCTTAATTGATTATTTTAAAGAAACAGAAGCTGAGGGAAAGTGTCTTTCCCAAGATCTTATATCTAAAAAGTGGCAGAGCATGAAGTAATAAAGTTTTCTTAGTTTCTGTTCAGGAATGTATAGGGACTGCAATGATTCCTTTTGCTCATGTTGCTCCTATACTTGACTTATAATCAACAGTACTCAAAATCATCATATCCTGACACTTAGTTCCCTCCTCTACCAAATCACCTATTTCCATCCTTAAACCAACCAAAACCAGATATGGATGCCCTAGGTTCCAGACTTGATTGACATCATCTAATCAAATCAGTTCCCCTCTTCCTGTGAATCAGAGACCATTGTTCTTTCTATTCCTTTTCTTTTAACAACAAGTGAACAGAACTTTGTGAAGTGTAGGCTTTCATAGAGTTGATGTTAATTACATTACTAGATGACCATAATAAACTTCATAGTGAACATATGAATGGACCCCAGGAATCACTATTGTTTAAACCATGCTTTTTAAAAAAAATTTATTGAATCACCATGAGATAGTTACAAGTTTCATGTTTGGGTTACAATCACACAATTATCAAACACCAATCCCTCCACCAATGGACATTCCCCACCACTAATGTTCCGGGTATACTCCCCGTTTCCCACCCTCCACTTGCCTCCATGACAGACAATATTCCCCATTCTCTCTCTCTCTCTCTCTCTCTCTCTCTCTCTCTCTCTCTCTCTCTCTCTCTCTCTCTCTTTCTCTCTCTCTTTGTCTCTCTCTCTCTCTACATTTGGGCATTGTGGTTTGCAATACTGACACTGAGAGGTTACCATGTTTGGTCCTTTATCTAATTTCAGCACACATCTCTTATCCTGGCTGATTCCCCCAGCCATCATTTTCTTAGTGATCCCTTCTCTATTCCAGCTGCCTTCTCCCCTCTGCTCATGAGGCAGGCTTCCAGCTATGGAGCAATCTTTCTGGACTCATTTGTGGAGTATAAAACAACATAACATGAAGCTGACACCTTAGGATAGTAGATACACGGAACCATGCTGGTTTTGCAACTATTCCTTAAACACACCCAGCACACTCTAGCCTCCAGGTATTGTTCTTGCTATTGCCTCTCCCTGTACCTTCCTCTCCCTGAACTCTACAGGGTTTACTCAAACAAATCCATCAGGACTATACTTAAATGCCAGCCTCTCAAGAAATTGTTCGCTGCTTAAATATCTCTGCTCTCAAAATTCCCTGCTTATTACTCTATTGGCACATGTCATAGGAGAGTATCCTGCTTTTTCTTTATTTTTGGTTATGTTCTATGTCTCCCTGGAAAGATAATAGAGGCTTTATAAGGCAGAGTTTTTGTCTGTCCTGATCTTAGTTGCATTTCTTAGTACTTACAAAAATATAAGGAATATGGTTGGAGAGATAATACAGCTGACAGGGCACTTGCCTTGAAGGAGGCCAGCTGGGAGACAATATCAGACAACACATATGATCTCCCAAGCCCTATCAGGAGTGATTTCTAAGCACAGAGCCAGGAGTAGTACCTGAGCACCCCAGGTATGCCACTCCCAAGCAAACCAAAAATACTAGGAACATATAATATTCAGTAGAATCAATTTAATGTATGAGTGAATAACTGAATGCCACATTCCTTCTATTACCCTTTGGCATATTTAGTGTACCAATTGCTTTATTTAATAAGTTGATTCTATTTTTTAGGTATTCATAGCTCCTACCCTCACAAAAGGATTTTTGGAATCCCAGTATCAAGTTTTACATATAGAGAGAATGGATTCACTTCTTCCCCACTTTCTTCTTAGCACACTCTAAAGAACATAAAACTGGATATCAGAAAACTTGAGTGTTAGCCCCATACAGGTCTCTAACAGATTTTTCCACTCTTTGAGCCTTAATTCATTTATCTGAAACTGTACTTTGAGTTGGAGTACATTAGCATCATAAGGATTTCACTTCGGTCAACATTAACCTAGCTTGGGGGTCACTTTAGGAAAGAAGAACAAAAAAATGCCTATGATATGGGGAGAAAAAGTTATGCAGTCAGATATAAGGCAAGAAACTGTTAAGAGTTCAGAAAGGTCAAGCCCAATGACGGAATCACAAGTTTCACATCAGGCCAGGGGTAGTTTGAGTTCCTTTACTGTTATCTCCTTAGATTCTCCCAAGTAAAAAGATTAGTGAAGGATTCTGGGATGGGATAAACTTCTGAAAGCCTCAGTTCCATGGTGGCACTTTGGGATGGGTGGTGTGGAGGTAAACGACAAGCATATTAAGATGGTTGTCTTGAGCATCTTTCTGATTTCTGTTCCCCATGAGGAACCACATTCCTGAAAATTCCTAGAGGACTACTTACTCCTTACTCTGCAGATGAGAAAAAGGAAAGAATTGTAGGATTGGAATAGAATCTGGACACACATAAAACAGCCCTTTCCTTTTGCCTTCTAGTCGGGAATTAAGCTCTAACTTCAATCTGTGCAGACCTATGGTTTTCTGCTTTTAATATATATTATGCTATACGTTGTTTCGTTAAAGCTTGTGTGAGAAAGAAGCATGTTATTCATGGCTTCATTCAGCTCCCAATGTAGCAGCAGGCAAACATCCGCTATTAAATGCTCAGTATGTTTCCACTGCTGTTGGAGAAGAGAAAAAGAGTAGAAAACTATTTGTGAAGCAGAAGCTATGTACCAAGGATGTTCTAGATCATTGTACATGTTTTAATTTATTAATCTGGGAGGCACATTTATGCTTATTTTACAGAAAAAACCTGCTATGATTGAAAAACCAGGGCTGCAGAGATGAGTTGCAGAGCTAGATTACACTTTGTAGGTGGGAGTACGCGGTTTGATCTCTGGCACTGCGTGGTCTCATGAGCACTTCCAGTGTGCACAACTCTTGCCAAAACAGAACAAAACAAGGAAGCATAGTTAGTGCTTGGTGTAGTTGGAAGCTGAAAGATATATTACCAGATGAAATTTATGCTCTATAACAATATTTCCTAGTAAAAACTGTCAAATATTGCCCCATTAGGGTGTTCCAGTCTGTGACCCTGCCAGATAGGCATAAGCTGCAAAAGGAAAAAATAAGTAATATGACTGAAATTGGCTGGCTCCTAAAGTAATTTCAGGAGCAATGATAGAGCTGAATTTGGCAACTGAAGTAGTATTCAGGCAATCCTAATATTGAGCTAACATTTACTATATGTTTGCTATAGAGAAAGCTATGTACCTTCCCTTAGTTTTAATTCTCTCATTTTTAAAGTAGAAATACTAATTGCAGCCCCACTGGTTTGAAAGCTGATTAAATGATACATACTGTATGTGCAAAGTTTCCTACACAGTTCATGACCCAGGATAGTTATTGTATTTGTATTCTTCACTTTCACTTTCTGAACCTCAGTACTGGAATAAGGAGGGCTGGGCAGTGAGGATCAAGAAATTATTTTTTCCACTTGTACATATAGGCATGAGTTACTTTAAGAATGTTATTCATAGATAACGTTTAGAAATTTGGACCAAATTAATTTTTAAGTTTTTGATATCATGTTAATGGTATTTATAAAGAAATTCAAAATGTAATTCTATTCAGTTTTGATATCATTTAATTTATCAAATAAAAACACCACAAGTTCATTTTTATTCATGCATTTTTATGACTGTATATGCTTAAGGAGTGCTATTTTACACCTCTTCAAAGGATGTTACTCCACTACAACCATCACATAAATATCAATCTTCCTTCAGGAAAACGACCAGGTATAATTTCATAAGGCAATGCTGTTACCACTTTGAGAAATAAAATCAAAATATCTTAGTGACTACTTAGCTGATATTACAAACCTTTTAGAAAAAAAACAGACAATAACCAGATGTACAGGGAACTTTTATTGCTTATGTTACAGTTTATATAACTCTGATGAGACATTTACAATTCAAATGTCCCTATGCTTAGCCTGGGAAAGCAGAAGGTAATTATCATTTCTGTGAGTACTCTGAGTGTTTTGAACCATTTTTCATCACCAAAATATAAAAGGGAGGTAATTTTCATTTTATTTGTTTAGTTCTTGATTGTTTCTTCCTCTCTTTTATGGGACCAAGGAAGGAATGTTGCATCCTACATTTGGCTTAAAAGTAAAATAAAATTGTGTCCTCAAGTGATTGTAAAGACATTGCAGTGTTTCTTGGATTTGGCTAAGAAAGATGCCAGGTCTTGCAAAAAATGTGATTTTAAAATTGACTAATGAGATTTTTCCCCTTTATTTGAAAAAAAATGCAAATAATAAAATAAAGTCATCTATAAAGTCCCAAAGTAGATTTCAAGTACATATCACTTCAAATACTTAAGGGAGTGTTCATTAAAATATCTAAATATTTTTAAAGCTGTTTAGAGTGCCAATAATTATGTTCTCATATTTGGCATGAACTGACCTCTGGTATTGCCCATGAAAAGAGTTGAACTGACTGCATATCATATGAAGCATCTGTTTATGTGATACAATGAATCTTGGTCAAATTCCAGGTCAAATATATGCAATAGCATTCCTGGGGATACAGTCTGCTTGCTTTATTTTTCCTTTCTTTACTTCTTCCTTCTTCTTCCTTCCTTCCTTCCTTCCTTCCTTCCTTCCTTCCTTCCTTCCTTCCTTCCTCTCTTTCTTTTATTTATTTCTTTTATGAGCTTCTCAAAATACTCTTACCCATTGTGAATTTTGAAAAACTCTGGTGTACAATCTGTGCTGAAGCACAAATTCAAAGACTGAAGTATTGGTTTGCCCAATAATTGGACCAGAAACTAATTTGACTCAATTGAAAAAGAAAAGCCTACTAAAATTAACAAACATAAAAGATAAAAAGATGTTTTGTAAAGCATCTGCTTATATTAAAGACTCCCTTTCTTATGCTTTTCATCTGTGTGGTATTCTTTATCCTGTGGGATTACAGAATGTTCTGAATGGTGTAGTGATTATGAACATATTCCCTGAGATCATATTTTTGCCAAGCTCCAAAGAGAAAAGGTTGCTAGAAGTCTGTTCCAGAGATGGGAACATACCAAGCAAGGATGAAGTACTCAGTAAGTCAGGCAGGCCTTGTTCTTTTTTCTTTAGAAAATTTAATCTCAGATGCAGTTTCCTTTATCTCTGAACATATCTTCAGTGTTTTCAGCTGGAATTCATTACTCTCTTTCCTATACTGTCAAGTTCTTTTTCAAGAGTTTCACAAATTCTGAGGCAGATCAAATAAAATCAAATAAAATTTCACTTTGAGTCATGTTTCATAAAGCATTTTAAAAGATACTACCTCATTAATCTTCATGCTGTACCCTAGTTGGGTGCTGAAATTCTTGTTGGCTTAAGAAAAAAGTGCTTAAGGAGCCAGAGATAAAGTGGCTATTCAAGATTAGGAAAATAGTGCTGGAAGTGGGTCATTTTCCCACTATCCTCTTTTACTTGTAAGTTGTAGAATTATGCTTCATTCATCAAAACACATTTTTAAAAAAAATTTATTGAATCACCGTGAGATAGTTACAAGCTTTCATGTTTGGGTTATAAAAGGTAAAGGTAAAGGTAAAGGCCCTCCCGTTGATCGTCGATTTGCTCGAGCGGGCCCAGTAACGTCTCCATTGGAGACTTTGTTGTTACTGTGTCTGGCATATCGAATACTCTCGGTAGCTTGCCGGGGTTATAATCACACAATTATCAAACACCTATCCCTCCACCAATGGACATTCCCTACCACCAATGTCCCCAGTATACCCCCCCTTTCCCACCCTCCCCCTGCCTTTATGTCAGACAATATTACCCATACTCTCTCTCTACTTTTGGGCATTATGATTTGCAATGCAGATACTGAGAGATTATCATATTTGCTCCATTATCTACTTTCAGCACACATCTCCCACCCTGACCGGTTCCTCAGGCCATCATTTTCTTAGTGATCCCTTCTCTATTCCAGCTGCCTTTTTCCCTTTGCTCATGAGGCTCATGAGGCAGGCATGAGCATTTCTTAAAGTAAGCAACTATATGTGCCCAAAATATACTAGAAATTATGGGAGATAAGGATGTCAACAGAGCCTTTTCTACTAAAAGTATATGACTTGTATATGGATTTGGGGAGATTGAACAAATATACCTGAGGGTCCATAAAAGCACAGTAGAAATGACATCTGCACTTGAATGTTCACTGCAGTGTAGTTCACAATAGCCAGAATTTGGAAACAACCCAAGTGCCTGAGAATAGATGACTGGTTAAAGAAACTTTGGAATGCTATGGAATGCTATGGAATACAAAATGCTTTGGAATACTCTGTAGCTGTTAGGAAAGATGAAGTCATGAAATTTGCTTATAAGTGGATGGTCATGGAGAGTATCATGCTAAGTGAAATGAGTGAAAAAGAGAGGGACAGACATAGAATGAGTGCACTCATTTGTGGAATATAAGTAAGTAAATAAAGTAAAGGCCCTCCCGTTGATCATCGATTTGCTCGAGCGGGCCCAGTAACGTCTCCATTGGAGACTTTGTTGTTACTGTGTTTGGCATATCGAATACATCACGGCGAGCTTGCCAGGCTCTGACTCTCAAAGACAGTAGACATAAGGGCCAGGAAGATTGCTCCATAGTTGGAAGCCTGCCTCATGAGCTGGGAAAGAAGGCAGCTGGATAAAGAAGAGATCACTAAGTCAATGGTGGCTGGATGGACCGTTCAGGATGAGAGATGTGTGCTGAAAGTAGATAAAGGACCAAACATGATAACCTCTGAGTATCTATATTGCAAACCATAATGCAAATAGAGTATGGGGGCAATGACCTTACACTCAATCTATGATATTTTGTTATAACAGCTCAGACTAAGAAAATCCTATTTGCAGTATATATTCTTTTTCCTCAAAGACTTTTAACCCTTCATAAAAAAAAAGATACTTGTGCAGAATAGTAAATTCTTAAGACATTCATGAAACAACAAAATAACTGCTATTTAGAAGGAGCAATAACTGCTATGTGAAGAGGAGCAAATGGCCCTAAGTGTACCAGGGGGATATACAAAATGTGGTTGGGAACTTCTGTGTAAAATAACTTCTTGAAATTCTTTCCCATCTCTATTAGTTACTACCTTTGTCTTTAAACCAGGGCTTATTTGTGTCACCCTTTGAAGACTAAATGAGCACATTATGATCTTGCAACAAGTACGGGCACATAAAAGGTACCGCATAATGTTAACAACATAAATTAACAACAGAAGTC
Source organism: Sorex fumeus (assembly GCF_029834395.1). Taxonomy (NCBI): domain Eukaryota; kingdom Metazoa; phylum Chordata; class Mammalia; order Eulipotyphla; family Soricidae; genus Sorex; species Sorex fumeus. The sequence continues at coordinate 49,125,580 of NW_026606059.1, read as the reverse complement.
ATAGTTAGCTATTAGAATTATTTTTTAAGTTTGATTTTTTAAAGTTTGATCAAATTTCATAATATATTAGCCATCCTTTAACCAAAAGATTTTTCTTGACCACAGTCCTTCATTTTTGCTTTTCAGTCAAAGAAGACATAATTGTTAGATTTTCTGCTATAGTCCAAGTGTTAATACTTTATCTTTTCCCAATAATTTAATGTTCATAACATTCGAATCAGATAATTTTTAGCAGTATTTTATCTAGTTCATTGAATTGTTCCTCTGCCTTTTATATTTTCTTTTTGAGTCTATCCAATACACAGTACTATTTTAGTTAATGTGTTTTCAGTTGTAAATTTTCCACTAAGTTATTTTCTGTAACTTCTATTTAGCTAATATAGTGTAACTTATTGTATTTCAGCACTATTTATCCCTACTTTGCAATGTAGGGTAAACCCTTTCTTTACTTTGCAATCACTATCATGATAACAACCATCCTGTTGTTCGTCAATTGCCTTGAGCAGGCCCTAGTAATGTCTCCTTCATCCTAACCTTGAGATTTTTTTTTAAAAGTGCCATATTCAAGGATCTTTCAGGGTTAGGAGAATGAGACCCATCATTTTATTGGTATTTGGCATATTGGGTACGCCACGGGGAGTTTGCCAGACTCTGCCAAGTGGGCAGGTTGCATTCGGTAGCCTGCCAGTTTGTCCAAAGTAGGAATGAGATAAGATGTCGCATGGCTGCATTTGTGGCCACGTCCTTCCAGGAGCTGGGTTTTATAGTCTCTGGGTCTTGGCCATTGATGGGATTACACGGCACCAGGTGGCCAGTTGGTGGGTGTGACCCCTGCCTACTGGAATGTGGAGGATCTGGGTGCAGGATGCTCAGCCTGATCTGAGCAGGCTTGGAGATCTCAGCACCAGGACCCGCATGCCTTTGTTTCTCTGCCGGTACCTTCATGTGTGTGGAGAGAGGTCTCAGCATGGTGGTGGCTGGTTCTGGAGGTCTTTGGCTGCCGGAGCCCTGGTTGGGGCGGGGAGGGAAACTCAACCCGCTCCCCTTCAAGGGGCCCCGGTGAGGACAGCCAGGCGCGGGGGCAGGAGACTCTACAGGGTATGTTAAAACTGAACCAGAAATGCTATATAAATTCAATCTAAATCTTTATAGTAGCATTTTGAACTACTAAATAGTCTCGATAATGTAGATAATTTGTAGGAATTCAAAAATAGTTTAATTTATATTCCCTTTGTATTCACTTTAGACCCAATATCCATTCATGACCTACTTAGAACTAGGCTAAGAGTTTATATACAGTTTTAAAGAACCATGTTCTCTTCTTCCGGGAATGGGGTTTTATCTTCCACACACCATTATAACTTCTTTTTTTTAAAAAAATTTATTAGTGAAACACCATGAGGTACAGTTGCGGACTTAGAAATTTTAGTGCTTGGGTTTCAGTTATACAATTATCGAGTACCCATCCCTCCACAGTGCCCATTTTCCACCACCAATGATCCCAGTATCCCTCCCACCCCCTATCCTCCCTGATAACAACCCACCTCTGTGGCAAGGCTTTCCCTTTTGTTCTCTCCTTTTGGGTTCTGTGGTTTGCAAAAGAGGCATTGAGTGGCAATCATGTTCGGTCTATAGTCTACTTTCAGCATGCATCTCTCATCCTGGGACGATTCTCCCAACACCCTTTACTTGGTGCTCCCTTCTCTTTCTAAGCTGCCGTTTGCCCTAGCATGTACGGTGGCCTTCAAGACATGGGGTGAACCTCCTGGTTCTTATCTTGGCTATTCTCGGGTGTTAGTCTCCTATTTTGTTACTTTATATTCCCCAGATGAAATCAATCTTTCTATGTCTGTCCCTTTCTTTCTGACTCATTTTGCTTAGCATGATGCTTTCCATGTAGTACCACTTGTATGTAAATTTCATAACTTCATCTTTTCTAACAGCTGCATATTACTCCATTGTGAAGATGTACCAAAGTTTCTATAACCAGTCATCTGTTCTCGAGAACTCAGTTTCTTTCCAGATTTTTGCTATTGTGAACAGTGCAGCAATGAACATAGAAGTGCAGATGTCATTTCGACTGTACTTTTTTGCATCTCTGGGATAAGCTCAGTCTATGGTGCTCACCCTTCTCCCTTTCTAAAGTCTGTCCTTCTTCTCAGACATTATTCTTTGGTCTATGATAGGCAATGAGTGAAGCATTGGAGGAGGTGCTATTTTATATTGGGCTTGAACAGCTTCTGGGGTACACTCGTTTTTTGTTGGAATGGGAGTCGGCTGGTGGATTACTGTCCTATTGTGTTTGAGGCAGCCAGGAAAGTTATCCACAGAATTAGGTGATTAGGTTTGGATGTGAGTCGAGAGTGCTAGGTGTGGGAAATATAACTGCTGCCCACACAGAAATCCACGCCCACTTTTGAGGAGGCCACGCCCCCTACAGTGGAGACCTCATCCCCAGCCAGTCCAGATGCTAGTCCACAGTCCTGTTGGGGGACCCTTGACTAGTTGGGCTGGCACTTGCTGCAGAAGTGGAAGCAGGTGCCCCAGGTCGGGTCCCAGTGGCAGCCGGTGTTCAGGGGCGGGGGTTTAGGTAGGTAGGCAGTGCCAAGCAGGTACAGACCTGTGTGTGGGGGGCAGGGTAGCGACCCTTCTTTGACTTCTTAAGAAGAGGCTGAGTCAGGGATGAATTAGTGATAGAACATAAAGTAATACAGAGAAACAGATGTCTGTCCTTCCTACTCTCTAATACAGAATTATTTTTGCCCATGCCTTTCATACACATGTGAGTTTTAAGCTATCTTTGAGTCCGTGATGAGAAATACTGGAGGAGGATTAAAAGAAGGGCATCATAAAACTTGGTATTAATTGAGGTTTTGTTTTCTTTCCCAGCTGTCTGCTGTCACTTAGAGTTTTTTATCTTCAGACAACTGCTCTATACATGATGCACAGGTATTTTAAAAATTTTTATTTTAGTAGAAGAGACATCATGTGATGTACATATGATGTACATACACAAAACTAGAAACCAAGCAGAAAAGTTTTCAGTCTGTTGCTTTTCTCTCCCTGCTTAAACTTTGAAAGGTTATCTGAAAAAATATTTTATATTATTCCATCTTTTTATTAAAATTAAAAGAAGGAAGTCATTAATCTTTTGTTTCTTTCCACCCTAATTTCTTGTAGGCTTGTTTTAGCAGTGTGGATTTTTTTTAGTTGCAATTTAAGTATGTGAGTTCAGAGACTGGAGAGATTGCATATGACCAATAGAGTTTGATCTCTGGCATCCCATATGACCCCTCAAGCCCCACCACAAATAATTCCTGACTTCAGAGTCAGAAATACCCTTGAGCACAGCCCAAAACAAAATAAAACAACTCTTGAGTGTGGCCCCTAAACAAACAACGACAAAAAAACCCCAAATAAATAAATAAATAAATAAACTGGAGTTATGTTTATTATTTTCACGAGCTGGAGTGATAGCACAGTGGTAGGGTGTTTGCCTTGCATGCGGTCAGCGTGGCTTACCCAGGTTCGATTTTTCTGCCCTTCTCGGAGAGCCCAGCAAGCTATCTAGAGTATCTCGCTGGCACGGCAAAGCCTGGCAAACTCCCCGTGACATATTCCATATGCCAAACACAGTAACAAGTCTCACAATGGAGACATTACTGGCCCCACTGGAGTAAATCAGGAGGACAGTGCTATTATTTTCAGGAATGAGGACTTTAGAATTTGGATAAATAAAAGTGAATTTTGTTCACCTTCGGTGATAAGAGATGAAAATCTAATGACAAGTCAACCTTAGGAATTATTTCATGTTTTAATAAGGTTTTATCCAATTCAATTTTATAGAAGTTTAATAATTTTTTAAAATTGTAATAATAACTCAACAATGAGGCATGATTCTATCAAGAAACTCATGTTAAGTACTTCTGAGAGTCTTTCATTAATTGATTCATCATAATGGTTGACTTTCAGTCATGAAATGATCGAACACACATTCCTCCACATTTCCACCACCAATGTTCCCAGTATCTCTCTGGTTACTCCCACCCAATTTCACCCCTGCCTCTTTGGCAGACACTTGCCTTCTTACTCTTTTTATACTTTTGGGCATTATGCTTTGCAATACAGATACTGAGAGGCCATCGTGCTCAGTCCTTTGTCTACTTTCTGCACACATCTCCCATCCCGAGTGATCCCTTGAATCATCTTTGACTTAGGGACCTCTTCTTTAGCCCAATATTCCAATTGCTTTATCCCCTACCTTATGAGGCACACTTCCAACAATAGGGCAATCCTCCTAGCTCTTGTTTATACTGTCCTTGGGTGTTTTGCTCATACTGTAGCACTGTAGCACTGTCCTCCTATGTTCATTGATTTTCTCGAGCAGTCATCAGTAACGTCTCCATTGTGAGACTTGTTTTTACTGTTTTTGACATATGGAATACATCATGGTAGCTTGCCAGGCTTTGCCATGTGGGCAAGATACTCTCGGTAGCTTGCTGCGCTCTCTGAGAGGGGTGGAGGAATTGAACCCAGGTCAGTCACGGGCAGTGCAAACGCCCTACCTACTACGCTATCCCTCCGGCCCTATGCTCATACTATATTATTTTATTTTCTATAAATGAGTACAGACATTTTATGTCTGTCTCTCTCTTTCTGACTCATTTCACTTAGAATGATACTCTCCATGTTCATCCACTTATAAGCAATTTTATGACATCATCTTTTCTAACAGCTGCATAGTATTCCATTGTGTAGATATACCTGGGACTCTGCGCCAGGCTGTTTTCACTCAGGGCACTCCAGAGTAGGGCGAGTGAGAGCCCTCCCTGCCCCAAGAGACACAGCTCTAGCAGTCGATCTCCATTACCCAACTGCCGTCAAGCTCCAGACAACTTTCCGAAAGCTCGGACTGAGCCTCACACATGAATGAAGTCCCATGGAACCCAAGTAATAAGGAACTTTGTGACCTTAGACTCCGGGCTCAATGGAACCCAGGAAGCAGAGATTGCTTCCCCTAATCTCCAGTGACCCAGGGGTCATACATATAAGCCACCTCCTGTCAGTGCCAGATAATCTCCTCTTCCATCACCCTCCAGAACTAATTAGCCGCTTTTCCGGGAAAGGGAGTATAAAATGAGACGCCCATAATCATGCCAACCAGACTTCGCGCCAGGCTGTTTTCATTCAGAAAAGCCCAGAGTGGGGCAGGTGAGAGACTTCCCTGCCCCAAGGGACCCAGCCCTGGCAGCTGACCTCCACTACCCAACCACTGCCACGCTCCAGGCTGCTTTCTGGACTGTGCGGCCGCAAAGCAGCCTTGTGACACATCATAAGACACTTCCTATTCATTTCAATAATTACTACACCATATTTGATGGGGTTCAGACATTAGGCAACACGTCATAGAGAGAAATATATAAATATATGCCTCTCGGAGAGCCCAGCAAGCTACCTTGATTATCCCACCCACACAGGCAGAGCCTGACAAGCTCCCGTGGTGTATTTGATATGCCAAATACAGTAACAACAACAGGTCTCATTCTCCTGACCTGAAAGAGCCTCCAATCATTGGGAAAGATGAGTAAGGAGAGGCTGCTAAAATCTCAGAGGTGGGAGGAATAGAGACGTTACTGGTGCCTGCTCGAGTAAATTGACGAACAACGGATGACAATGATACAGTGATAAAGATATACCATAGTTTCTTTAACAAGTAGTCCGTTCTTGGGTTATTTCCAGATTCTAGTTATTGTGAACAATCCTGTAATGAACATACAAGTGCAGATGTCATTTCTACTGTATTTTTTGCATCTCCAGGATATATTCCCAGAAGTGATATGGCTGGGTCATATGGAAGTTCAATTTTCTAGTTTTATAGGAATGCCCAATTTTTTTTCTAAAAAAGCTGAACCAGCCGGCATTCCCACCAACAATGAATGAGAGTTCCTTTCTCCCTGCATTTGTACCAGCACTGGTTGTTCTTGTTCTTTTTGATGTGTGACAAACTCTGGTATAAGCTGGTATCTCACTGTTGTTTTCATCGACATCTAACTTATGATTAGCAATGTAGAGTATTTTATGTGCCTTTTGGCCATTTGTACTTCTTTTTTGAGAACATTTCTGTTTATTTCTTCTCCCCATTTTTTGATGGGGTTGGAGGATTTTTTCTAGTACAGTTTTACTGAAGTTTTACATATCCTGGACCCTTTATCTGATGGGGAATGGGTAAATAATTTTTCCATTCAATGGGCTCTCTCTCTATTTTGGTCACTGATTCTTTCGAGGTGCAGAAGCTTTTCAGTTTAATGTAGTCCCATTTGTTTATCTTTGTTTCCACTCACTTGGGCAGTGGTGTTTCATGCTTAAAAATGTCTAGCTTCAATCTCATGAAGGGTTCTGCCTACATTTTCCTTCATGTACCTTAGGATAAAGGTCTGATATTGAAATCTTTAATTGATCTGACTTTTGTTCCTGGCATTAGGCAGAGGTCTGGGTTGATTTTTTTAATGGAGCCTTCCAGTTTTCTCAGTGCCATGTGTTGAAGTGAATTTTCTTGCTCCACTTTATATTTCTTAGTTTTTTTTTTAAAAAAATAATATAGTAGTACTGCTATTTGTTCAGACATTGATTAAGCTGATTGAATTGGGCATGAACTCCACATTAATTTTTTTAATTTTATCACTGCGAGATAGAGTTTCAAAGCTTTCACGTTTGAGATTCAGCCATACAATGATGAGACACCCATCCCTCCAACAGTGCACATTTTTCCACCACCCACATCCCAGTCCTCACCTTGCCTCTATGGCAGACAATTTCTCCAACACTCTCTCTCTGATTTTGGGCATTATGTTCTGTTTAAAATTTCCCACCACCATTCAGACCTACCTGCCAGGGGCAGACAGTAAATAATGTATTTTCCATTACTCATTTTGAATATCATGAGAGCTTGCACGGCAGCCATTGTAAATGTAAATTTCTAGGTTGTAAATGGTTGGGTTCCAGAGACATCTCCGTATGGCAGAAATCCATTTTGGAATTCAATTGGGAATCTCTGGGCCAGGCCTGTTGGCATCCTAAGATGGCTCCCAGAGGCATGACAGCCGGTCTATTCCTTCTCTACTTTGGGACATTGTGGTTTTCAATATAGATAATGAAAGGCTATCATGTTTGGTACCTTATCTACCTCCAACAATGAAGTAATATTTTTGGTCCTTGTGGTTACTGTCCTTGGGTGTCAGTCTCATATTATGTTTTTTATATTCCACAAATAGGTGCAGTCATTTTATGTCCCTCTTTCTGACTCATTTCACTTAGCATGATACTCTCCATGACCATCCACTTATAAGCAAATTTCATAACTTCATCTCTCGTAACAGCTGCAGAGTATTCCATTGTAAAGTTTTACCAAAGCTTCTTTAACCAGTTCTCTGTTCTCAGGCCTTTGAGTTGTTTCCAGATTCTGGTTATTGTGAGCAATGCTGCAATGACAGGTGCAGGTGTAATTTCTACTGTACTTTTTTGCACACTCAGGAGCGAGTGTCAGACAATTTCCCCAATACTCTCTCTGCATTATGGTTCTCAATATAGATACTGAGAGGCTATTGTGAACAGTGCTGCCTTGAATATACAGGTACAGGTGTCATTTCTACTGTACTTTTTTGTGCCATTGGGATATATTCCCAGAAGTGGTACTGTGGGGTCATATGGAAGCTCAATTTCTAATTTTTGAAGAAATGCCCATACTGTTTTCCAAAAAGGTTAGACCAGTGGGCATTCCCACCAACAGTGAAAGAGCATCCCTTTCTCCCCACATCCACTCTGACACTGGTTACTTTTGTTCTTTTGAATGTGGTGTTAGACCACATCTAATTTTTGTTTTGATTTGCATTTCCCTGATCATTTGCAATGTAGAGCATTTTTTTCATGTGACTTTTAGCTATTTGTATTTCTTTTATGAGGAAGTTTCTGCTCATTTCTTCTCTCCAATTTTTGATGGTGTTGGAGGATTTTTTATCGTACAATTCTATTAGTGTCGAGTATATCCTAGATATTAACCCCTTATCATATGGGTATTGGGGGGACATACTTTTCCATTCTGTGGGCTCTCTCTGTATTTTGGTCACTATTTCTTTTGAGGTGCAGAAACTTCTTAGTTTAAAGTAGTCCCATTTTTTATGGTTGTTTCCAATTGCATGGTCAGTGGGGTTTCATCCTTAAAGATGCTTTTAGCTTCAGTGTCATGGGGGTTTCTGCCTATATTTTCCTCCATTGATATGCAGGTTTGATATTGAGGTCTTTAATCCACTTTGATCTGACTTTTGTGCCTGGTGTTAGACAGAGGTCAAAGTTCATTTTTTGCAGGTATCTAACCAGTTTTCCCAGCACCACTTGTTGAAGAGGTTTTTCTTGTTCCACATTTTTACATTTATCGCTCTTTTATCAAAGATTAAGTGATTATATATTTGAGAGTCTGTGACAGAATATCCACTCCGTTCCATGGTATGTGAGACTGTTTCTACTGCAATACCATGCTGTTTTAATTACTGCTGCTATGTAGTGTAGTTTGAAGTTGGAGAAGGTGATGCCACCCATACTTTTTTTTTCCAGGATTGCTTTAGCTATTCGTGAAGGTATATTGTTCCCATGTGAATTTCAGGAGTGTTTTGCCTATTATCTTTGAAAAATGTCATAGGTATCCTGATAGGGACCACAGTAAATCTGTATAGTACTTTGGGGAGTATTGCCATTTTGATAATGTTAATCCTCCCTATTCATGAGCAGGAGATGTGTCTCCATTTGCTAGTGCCCTCTTTTATTTCTTGAAATACTGTTTTGTAATTTTCCTTGTATCGGTCCTTCACCTCTTTAGCTTTAGTTAAGTTGATTCCAAGGTGCTTGATTTTCTGAGGTACTATTGTGAACAGGATTGTTTTTTCAAATATGTCTTTCTTCTCTTTCATTATTTGTATATAGGAAAGCCATGGACTTTTGGTTGTTGATTTTGTAGCCTGCCACTTTAGTAGAAACTATTGTTTCTAGGAACTTTTTTTTGTAGTCTTCTGGATTTTCTAAGTTTGGTATAATAACGTCCACAAATAGTGATAGCTTGACCTCTTACTTTCCACCTGGATGCCTTAGATATTTTTTTCTTGCTTAACTACTATAACCAGAGCTTCCAGTACTATATTGAATAGAATTGTGAGAGCAGGTAGCCTTGTCTTGTCTCTGATTTTAGAGGGAGGCTTAGCTTTTCCACATTTACAATGATGCTTGCTGTGGTAATTGTCTTTGAAATATAGTCAAAGGAAAGTTACTTCCAAAATGCCTATTTTGCTGAGAGTTTTTATCTTAAACGGGTGCTGGATCTTGTAAAATATTTTCTCTGGATCTATTGATACGATTATGTGGTTTTTATCTTCTTCTTTATTGATATGATGGATTATGTTGATTGACTTGCCAATGTTAAACCATCCTTGCATCCCCAGGATGAATTCTACTTGGTCGAGTGTATATCTTTTGATGAGTCATTGGATTCTGTTTGCTATGATTTTTTAAAAAATTTTATTGATATTCAAATTGCTCATTTACTTTTTTATAATTTTTAAATTTTTATTAGTGAGACACCATGAGGTACAGTTGTAGACTTACAAATTTTTGTGCTTGGGTTTCAATTATACAATGATCAAATACCTATCCCTCCACCAGTGCCCATTTCCCACCACCACGGATCCCAGTATCCCTCCCACCCCCCATTTCCCCCATCCCACCCTGTCTCTGTGGCAGGGCATTTCCTTTTGTTCTCTCTTTCCTTTTGGGTGTTGTGGTTTTCTGTTTGCTATGATTTTGTTGAGGATCTTTAGATCTTTTTTTTTAATCAGGGATATTGGCCTGCAATTCTCTTTCTTTGTGGTATCTCTTTCTGCTTTTGGCATCAGGGCGATATTTGCTTCATAGAAACTTCTGATATTTCAGTTTTCTGTAAAAGTTTGAAAGTATTGAAGTCTTTAAAGATTGAAGTCTTTACAGATTTGGAAGAATTCACTAGTGAATCCATCTGAGCCAGGACTTTTGCTTTGGGGGAGACTTTTTATTACCATTTCAATTTCTTTGGTGGTGATAGGTCTATTCCAGTACTCCAGGTCTTCTTGATTCGGCCTCAGGAGGCTATAGAAATCCAGGAATTTATCCATTTCTCGAGGTTTTCTTCTTTAATGACATAAAGATTCTCAAAGTAACCTCTGACTGTCCTATGAATTTCTCTAGTTTCTGTAGTGATGTACCTCTTTTATTTCTGATTCAGTTTATTAGGATTTTATCTCTCCCTTTTTCTGTGATTCATACTAGAGGTTCATTGATCTTGTTGATTTTCTCAAAGAAACAGCTCTTAGTTTCATCATGTTTTGGACTATTTTTTTGAATTCCATCTCGTTAAATTCTGCTCTGCGTTTCATTATTTCCTTCCTCCTGCCTGGATTGGGCTTCTTTTGTTGGTCATTCTCTAAGATCTTAAGCTGTGAGGTTAGAATACTTATATGAGCTTGTTCTTCCTTCCTGAGTAATGCTCATAGAGCTACAAACTTTCCTCTTAACACAGCTTTTACCATGTCCCATAAGTTCTGGTAACTCATGTCTTCATTTTCTTTTTTTTTTTAATTAGTGAAACACCATGAGATACAGTTGTTGACTTTACAAGTCTTGTGGTTGGGTTTCAGTTATACAATGATCTAGAACGCATCCCTCCACCAGTGTCCATTCTCCACTGCCAATGTTTCCAGTAACCCTCCCACCCCTCACATACCCTCATCCCATCCGACCTCTGTGGCAGGAATTCCCTTTTGTTCTCTCTCTCCTAATGGTTGCTGAGGTTTGCAAAAGAGGCATTGAGTGGCAAATCATGATTGGTCTATAGTCTACTTTCAGCATGCATCTCCCATCCTGGGAGGATCCTCCCAATACCCTTTACTTGGAGTTCCCTTCTCTGTCTGAGCTGCCCCTTCCCCTAGCATGTGCGGCTGGGGGCTGGCCTCCAAGCCATGGAGTAAACTTCCTGGTACTTATCTCTTAAAGAGACTTTCCTTGTTCCACTTCACATTTCTTACTCTCTTATCAAAGATTAGATGTTCATACATTGGTGTTGTGTGTATAGATATTCCACTCTATTCCATTGGTCTGCGGCCCTGCCTTTGTTCCAGTACCATGCCATTTTAATTATTACCACTTTGTAGTAGAGTTTGAGGTTGGGGAGGGTAATGCCTCCTCATGTCTTTTTCCAAGAATTGCTTTAGCTGCTTGTGGGGACTTATTGTTCCTTACGAATTTCAGGAGTGCTTGATCTCTTTCTTTGAAGAATTTCATGGGTATCCTGATAGGTATCGCATTGAATCTGTATAATGCTATGGGGAGTGTTGCCATTTTGACAATGTTAATTCTTCCTATCCATGAGCAGGGGATATGTTTCCATTTCCTCGTGTCCGCTTTTATTTCAGGGAGTAGAATTTTGTAGTTTTCATTGTAGAGGTCCTTTACCCCTTTAGTTAGGCTGATTCCAAGGTAATTGATTTTCTGGGGCACGATTGTGAACGTGGTTGTTTTTTTTCCTGACACTTCCTACTGTCTCATTATTTGTGTATAGGAAAGCCATGGATTTTTGGGCATTAATTTTATAGCCTGCAACTTTACAGTACAAGTCTATTGTTTCTAGGACTTTCTTGGTAGAGGATTTAGGATTCTCAAGATATAGTATCATATCATCTGCGAATACTGAGAGCTTTATTTCTTCCTTTCCTATCTGGAGCCTTTAATGTCTTTTTCTTGTTTAATTGTTATTGCAAGTACTTCCAGTAGTATATTGAACAGAATTGGTGATAGTGGGCATCTGTGTCTTGTCCCTGATCTTAGGGAGAAGGTCCTTAATTTTTCCTCATCAAGGATAATGCCTGCCATGGGTTTGTCCATAGATGGCTTTAACTATCTTGAGGAAAGGTCCTTCAAAACCCATTTTGGTGAGAGTCTTCATCATAAACGGGTGCTATATCTTGTCAAAAGCTTTCTCTGCATCTAATGATATGATCATATAGATTTTATCTTTACTTTTGTTGATATGATGGATTATGTTGATTGATATCCAAATGTTAAAGCATCCTTGTATTCCCAGGATGAATCCTACTTGGTCGTGGTGTATGATCTTTTTGATGAGTTGTTGGATTCTATTTGCTAGCATTTTATTGAGGATATTTGCATCATATTCATCAGGGATATTGGCCTATAGTTTTTTGTTGTTGTTGTTGTTGGCAGTTTCTTTGTTTGCTTTTGGTATTAGGGATATATGTGCCTCTACGAAACTGTTTGGGAGAGTTACTGTTTTTTCAATTTCCTGGAAAATCTTGAGAAGAACTGGCGACAGGTCTTCTTTAAATGTTTGGAAGAATTCACCAATGAACCCGTCTGGGCCGGTTTTTCTTTGGGGGGGGGGTGGAAAGAATTTGATTACCGCTTCAATTTCCTTGGATATGAATGGGTCTGTTCAGGTATCACAAGTCTTCTTGGTTCAATAATAGGACATTATAGGAATCTAGGAATTTATCCATTTCTTCTAAATTATCTTTTTTTGTGGCATATAGACTCAAAGTAGTCTCTGATGATCTTTTGAATTTCATTGGTTTCTGTTGTGATGTCCCTTTATTCTTGCACAGTAGTACAGTCCTGCTGGTTTTCCATTGGGATGGAACCTTGCATTAAGACAGGTAGCGTGTGAAGAACCGAGCCAGTGCATTGATGAGTAATGATGGCACTTTCTTGAGATGTTTAGGTTTGACCTTGTCTGGGCCAGGTGCTGTTTGTTTCTTTACCAACGAAATGGCATGTCAGATTTTGGAAGGAAGAATGTTGGGAATGACATACCCATCCTTCAGAATTTGGTATGTGGGAAGGTGGACTTGGATATCAAAGAGATCTGAGTAGAAGACATGGATAATCTTCTCCATTGCCCTTCTGGAAGATGTATTTGATAGATCCATCAGGATGTCGGAGGGCAGTCATCTTGGTTTTATAGTTGGCAAACGATAGGCAGACATTACAAATGCTTTTTATGGATTCTGCCACATCTACCAGCACTGCTGCTCTTCTCTTTTTGAGGTCTTTCTTTATCACATCTCTGCACTGCTTTGCAAGCTTGGACTTTCGCGTGAGGTTGCCCGAGGCATGTGCCAATCCACGTTGGTGAATAAGCTCAAGAGTTTTCGAAGACAGGCGACTTTTTGTGGCTATCTCTCTCTTGGTGTTCCTCACACAATCACGGAGGTGCTGAACCAGTTGATCGTATTCCTCGTCAATGTTGTCAACAATGGCATCTACCCATGTTGCAGCAATAGTGTCAAAGAGCTCCCAGTTGGTGGTCGTTCTGGGAGTTCTCTTCTTAATCTTTGCAGTCCTTTCTCCCTGCTCCATGGAGGAGAATTTTGCATGAAGGAGACGGTGGTCCGATCCTGTTTGGAATTTTGAGACAACAGGACATTAGTCATGCAAAACCGTCGATTGAATATGATGTGGTCAATTTCATTGTGGAACCGTCTACTGGGAGACTCCCATGTCCAACGTTTAGATTTGGCCTTCTGAAACTGTGAGTTACCATGGATGCTCTTGGTCGACATGATGAACTCAGAAAGTCTTTCACCGTTTTTGTTCCACCGTTTTAGGCCATGGGTCCCAATGTAGAATTCTTCGGCTGATCTTCTCGATCCTATCTTGGCATTAAAATCACTGACAGTGATCTTGTAGAAGGTGTGGTCGTCTTTATAGAACTTTTCCAGCTCCATGTAGAACTTCTCAATTTCTCCTTCATCATAATTGGATGTTAGTGAATAGATAATGAAAATAGAAACTGCTGACAGTGAGTGACATCTATTCAAGTGTAATCACCTGATTTGGGTTGTTAGGCATTCAAATGAATCAATGATAATGGCCAAGTTTGTGTTGACAAGGACACCAACGCCTCCGACGCCTCTTTTGTCACATGTTCCGAGGAACAGTTCTTCTCCAGTGTTGAAAACAGTGTGATGAGATTGATGCCTTCTTGTCTCGGTCATACAAATGATGTCGTACTTGATCTTTCGACCCTCTTGAAGGTGTTCCAAGTTGCTCTCTTCCTCTTGTGCAACTCAGGTGCCAGATCATTTGTCATTCCTCACTTCTCGACCTAGGTACACATAACTGTTGCATTTGGAGATGGTTGTTCCGTTGAGAGCAAATGGAACGTTAGGAACAAGACTATTTCTCATAAAAAATTGTCTTTGTGAGATTCAGCTGGAATCCAACCTTTCCACACTCACGGTCGAAGATGGCCAGCATTTGTGCCACTTGACTAATGTTTCATGTTATTAGAACGATATCATCAGCAAAGTGGAGGTGGTGTAGTTGCCCTCTGTCTATCTTCACTCCCATTCCTTCCCATTCCAATCGTTGCATGATATTCTTGAGGGTGGCACTGAAGAGTTTTGGTGAAATGGTATCAGCCTGCTGAACCCCTCTTTTGACATCAATGATCACTTCTTTGTAGAATGGTGAGATCCTGGTAGTGAATCCATAATACAACTCATGGAGGATCCTGATGTATGTATTGAGTATGAATTCCCTGATTGGCCAGGGCTTCAATGACTGCTTCCGTCTCAACAGGATCAAAGACCTTCTTTAAATCAATGAATATTAGATAGAGTGGCATCTTGAACTTCCGAGAAACTTCAATGAGCTTGGTTATTGTGTGGATATGGTTGATCGTGCTGAATCCTTTTTGAAATCTGGCTTGCTCGCATGGTTGTCCCTCATCTAGTGTTCTGCCAATCCTATTCAGGATGACTCGAGTGAACATTTTGTAGATGACAGACAATAGGCAGATCGGGCAATAGTTGCCAATGTCGTGGATGTCTCCCATCTTGTACAGTATTACAGTCCTGCTGGTTTTCCATTGGAATGGAACCTTGCATTCATACAGGTAGCGTGTGAAGAGCTGAGCTAGTGTATTGATGAATACTGACAGCAAGTTTTTCAGGTGTTCAAGTCGAACCTTGTCTGGGCCAGGTGCTGTCCCTTATGCATGTTTGCAAAACTATATATTTTCCTCTTAGCACGGCTTTAGCTGAGTCCCAGAGGTTCTGGTTGCTCGTGTCTTCATTCTCCTTTGTTTCTAGGTATCTCTTGATTTCATCCTTGACTTCCTTCCTGACCCACTAATTGTTCAACATTGAGTTATTTAATTTCTAGGTATTTGATTTGGTGCTCAATGTCTTTGTGTGAATCACTTCTATCTTCAGCGCATTGTTGTCTGAAAAGATTATTGATACTAATTCTATCTTTCTGATTCTTGAGGTATGTTTTGTGCCTAGCATGTGGTCTATTTTTGAAAATGTTCCATGTGCACTGGAGAAGAATGTGTATTCTTTGTTTTGGGAGTATAAAGCCCTTTATAGGTCCATTAACCCTCTATTTTCTATTTCTTGCTTCAAAGCCAATGTTTCCTTGTTGAGTTTTGTTTTTGTTGATCTATCCAGAGGTGATAAGGTGATGTCGAAGTCTCCAACTACTATTGTTTTGCTAGCAATGTCCTCCTTAAAATCTGTTAGCAGTTTTTTTCAGTATTTAGCTGTTCCCTCATTAGGTCTGTATATATTTAAGAGTGTTATTTCTTCCTGTTATACATATCCCTTGATAAATAGAAAGTCGCCTTCACTGTCCCTTTCAATCTTTTTCAACCTGAAGTCTATGTTGTTGGATACTAGTATGGCCACCCCAGCCTTTTGGAGGGAGCTGTTTTATTGCAGGATTGTTTTCCATCCTTTAACTTTGAGTTTGTGTTTGCTCTCACTGTTCAGATGAGTTTCTTCAGGACAGCTGAATTTTGGTTTCACTTTCTGTATCCATTTTGCCACTCTGTGTCTCTTGATTGGTGCATTTAGACTGTTGACATTGAAATAGATCATTGTCATGGGGTTTTGTGCCTTCTTTCTGTAGGGATTGATTGTGTTTATAAGTGTTTTCCTTCTCATCTTACAGGAGCCCCTTTAATCCTTCTTTTAGATTTGGTTTTGAGTCTATGAAGTTCCTGAGCTGTTGTTTATCTACAAAATGGTGTATAGTTCCATTGACTTTGACTGAGAGTTTAGCTGGATAAAGAATTCTTGTTGAGGTGTTCAGTTCATTGAGTTGTTTTCACTATATCCCACCATTGTCTTCAGGCTTGGAGGGTTTCCTCTGATAGGTCTGCTGTAAATCTAAGGGGTGCTCCTTTGTATGTAGTTTTCTTCATTGACCTTGCTGCATGAATTATTGTGTCTCTGTCCACAGCATACATAATTCTGATTATGATATACCTTGGAGTGTTTTTATTAGGGTCTCTTTATCTGGAACACTTCTGGCTCCTTGGACCTGGATGTCTCCATTCTTTAACTTGGAACTTTTCAGCAATGATTTATTTGACTGTGGCTTTTTCATTGGGGTTCCCTCCCTGTCCTTCTGGAACTCTGACGATTTTAATGTTGGTCCTCTTGGCGTCATCCCCTAGGTCTCTGATTCTCCTAAGAACTATTTTGAGGTCTTTTCCCATTTTTTGTTGTTCACTATGTGATTTCTGTTGCTCATCTTCAAGCTCACTGATCCTGTCTTCACCTGTATTCATCCTACTGCTGAGGGCACCTACTAAGTTTCAAATTTTGTCTACCTAATCCTTTATTTGTGACACTTCTTTTTGTAGCTTTTTTATTTCTGCTCTCATTTCTTCCTATATTTTCTCGACTATCTGGTCTACTGTTTCTTTCATTTCTTCCTTTAGTTTTCTAAATATCTCCTCCATTGATTCTTTCAGTAGTTCCTTGAACATCCTTTGCATTTCATCTCAGATTTCTTTATCGGAGATAGCATATTTGGGGATAACCCCAGTAGAAGATTCAGGTCTCTTTTCTTTGTCCTCCCCTTGTAGTGGAGATTCACACTCTTTCTTCATGTTATTTTAGTTGTCTACAGGAAGAACCCTGGAGTTCACTAGCACTGTTCCCTTTTACCATGAGAAAGAATTCTGAACAAGGTCAGTTGATGGTGGTCACCCTTCTACATTTCTAGAGTCTGACCTTCCTCTCAGGCATTATCCTTTGGCTTATGACAGGCATCTAGTGAAGCTTTGGAAGAGGTGCTCTTTAATATTGAACTTGTACAACTTCTTTGCATACTGGTCTTTTGTTAGAATTCCAGTAGGCCAGTGGATTATCGTTGTATTGTAATTTAGGAGGCCAGGATATTTTCCACAAAATCAGGTGATAAAGGCTGGGATGAGAATCAAGAGTTCTGGGAGTAGGAAATGTAACTGCAACTGGCCTTGGAGAACGCCCACTTTGGAGAGCCTACGCCCCTGCGTGGAGGCCACACCCCCAGCCGGTCCCAGGGTTGCTCTGACCCGGGAACCTGCAAGGGTGGGGCCCTGAAGAGGTGTTTGGGAAGTCAGGCAGAACTGGAGCAGGTGTTCCCCAAAGTCTCCTCTGTCTGCTCAGCGAAGAGGGGCTGGAGCCGTGAGAAAAGGGGGCACACGCAGGGTGCAGGAAAGGAGTTCATTTTCTTTTGTTTCCAGGTATCTTTTGCTTTCTTCTTTGATTTCCTTTCTAAGCCACTCATTGTTCAGTAGTGAGCTGTTGAATTAATAGTGTTTGATTTGATTTTCTGTTTGTGTGTGTGATTCACTCTATTTTCAGCCCATCATTGTCTGAAAAGATCGTTGATACAATCTGTATCTTCTTAATTTTATGGAGGTATGTTTTGTGGCCCAGCATGTGGTCTACCTTGAAGAATGTCCCATTCTTAAGAATGTATACTCAACTTTTTGAGGATGAGATGTCCTGTATATATATACTAAGCCTCTTTCTTCCATTACTTCCCTCAGATAAAGTATGTACTTGCTAAGCTTTATTCTGGCTGATCTATCGAGAGGTGATAAAGCAGTGTTGAAATCTTCCACTAGTATTGTGTTTTATCGAGGTCTTTCTTCAAGTCTATGAGCAGTTGTTGTAAATATTTTGCTGTTCCCTCATTAGGTGCATATACATTTAAGAGTGGAAGTTCTTCCTGATGTACAGATCCCCTGATAAGTAAGAAATGATCTTCACTGTCTCTTGTGACCTTTCTTCATTCTGAAATCAATGTGGTCTTATACCATAATGGGCACCGCAGCTTTTGAGGAAGTTATTTGCCTGTAGAATTTTTTCCAGCCTTTTTCTTTCAATCAGTGTTTGCTCTGACTGTTCACATATGTTTCTTGCAGACATCATAATGTTGGGTTCAGTTTTCTGACCCATCTTGCCACTTTGTGTCTTTTAATTGGTGCGTTTAGCCCATTGACGTTGAGGGAAACTATTGTTATGGAGATTTGTCCAATTTTTCTGCAGAAGTTTGGTGTATTTGAGGGGTTTGTCTTATCTTAAAGTCACCCATTTAGTTGTTCTTGTAACCATGATTTTGAGTCTATGAAGTTCCTGAGCTGCTGTTTGTCTGTGTAACTGTGCTTTGTTCCTTCTTATATGAATGAGAGTCTAGCTGTGTAAAGTATTTTTTGTAAGGAATTTATTTTATTTAGTTTTTTCACTATATCCTAGTACTGTCTTTGGGCTCTGAGGGTTTCAAGAGATAAGTTGGCTGTAAATCATAAGGATGCTCCTTTATAGGCTATTTATTTTTTTGATCTTGCTGCTTTCAGAACTCTGTCTCTGTCTATGGTTTTCATCATTTTGATCAGGATGTGTCTTGGAGTATTTTTATTTGGATTTCTTCTAGCTGGTACCTTTTGAGCCTCCTGAATCTGGTTGCATGTGCTCTTCAGCTCTGGGAATGTCTTAGCAATGATGTCTTTGATAGTTTCTTCTTCTTCAGGGTTTTCTTCTTGTCCCTCTGGGATTCCTATGATTCTTATGTTATTCCTCTTGGATTCATCCCAATTTTCTCTTGACATCTGTTGGTTCATTTAAAGGCTCTTTTCCATTTTCTGCTGCTGTTCTGAGATTCTCTACACTTCATCTTGGATCTCACTGATTCTGTTCGCAGCTATTACTCTGCTGCTCAGGTCTTCTACTGTTTTTTCAATTAACCCATCAAGTTTTACAGATCCATCATTTCTGTTTGTAATTTTGTTTTCATTTTCCACATTTATTCTCTCAAATCCTCTATTATTTTAGTGGTGGTGCATTCCATTGCTTCTATTAGCTTCCTATGCATCCTCAGTAGCTCCCTTCTAAATTCCTTGTCAGAAAGGTTGTCTAGTGCTTCTTTATTGATGGGGTCTTCTGGGCTAGTTTCTTCACCAACTAAGCTTGGTGAGCTTCTGTGTTGCTTTCCCATTGTAACCTGTGTGGTTTATGCTTTCATGCTCACTGATATTTTTGTGATTTTGGTGTAATATTAATTGAGTTGGGACTAATGAATTATTGGCCTAATGTGTTTTTGGTGATTTGGCTGCTCCAGTAAAAGTTCCACCTAAGAGGATAATTTATGTCTCATATGGTTTATGGACAGGTAGAATCATTTGTGGCTGTGTTAGCAGCCACAGCTCTGGACGCCACCCACACCGGGTCTGTACCTGGACAGGGGGAGATTAAACAAGTCCTTGAAAGTTGCTACCGGTGCGACCCACCTAGGTTCCCGTCCCTTGGAGATCTGGGCCTAAAAGCCGCCTCTGCCTGTGCCCAGCTGCAGGGCCCAGAAGCCACCCCAACTGGTGGGGTTTATTATTCCATATAAATTTCAGGAGTGTTTTGTCTATTGCTTTGAAAAATGTATGGGTATCCTTATAAGGACCACATTGAATCTGTATAATGCTCTGGATAGTGTTGCAATTTTGATAATGTTAATCCTCCCTATCCAGAGCAGGGAATGTTTCTCCATTTCCTAGCGTCTTCTTTTATTTCTTGAAGTAGTGTTTTTTAATTTTCCTTGTATAGGTCCTCCACCTCTTTAGTTAAGCTCAATTTGAGGTAATTGGTTTTCTGAGGTACTATTGGGAACAGGATTTTTTAAAATATCTCTTTCTTCTCTTTCATTATTTGTGTATTAAGGAAAGTCATATACTTTTGAGAATTGATTTTATAAACAGCACTTTATCATATAAACTATTATTTCTTAGAGCTTTTCTGTAGAGTCTTTGGGATTTTCTAAGTATAGTTGCATGTCATCTGCAAATAGTAATATCCTGACCTCTTCCTTTTCTATCTGGATGCTCTTAATATCTTTTTCTTATCTAACTGCTATGGCAAGCACTTCCAGTACTATATTGAATAGAAGTGGTGAGAGTGGGCAACCCCTGTCTTGTTCCTGATCTTAGAGGGAAGGGTCTTAGTTTATACCCATTGAGAATAATGCTTGCCATGGGCTTGTGGTAGATGACTTTGTCTATGCTAAGGAAAGCCCTTTCAGCTCCCTTTCTGTTGAAAGTTTTTATCATGAATGGGTGTTGGATGTTGTCAATTGCTTGCTCTGCATCTATTAATATGATTATATGGTTTTTATCATTTCTTTTTTGATCTGTTGTATTATGTTGATTGACTTGTGAGTGTTAGGCTACTTCTCAGATTAATTTAATATATTCAAATGATAAAATTGTAATAATTTTTTGGTTTTGTTTTTTATTTTGTTTTTGGGGCCACAACCTTTGATTCTTACAATTCATTGGCTCTGTGCTCTAGAATCAGTCTCCAATAAGGCTGGGGTGTGGTGTCAGGGATCTATACCAGCTCTGAAACATACAAGTGCCTTACCCACTGTACTATCTTACTATCTCTCCAGTCAAAATAATAGTAATCATCCCCATGATATAGAAGTATAATTTGTTATAAACAATAATATTTTAAAAACATTATGTTAACAAAGTTTTTAGTGGTTTATTAAATATTTTTTGACCAAAATATTTTTGTTTTACTTGATATTTAAAGATTTAGAAAGAAGAAGCAAAATATAGCATCCTGGGTGCCGCTAAATAAAATTGTGCTTGCTTTCTAGAAATCCCTTCAATTTTGTTCTCAGATCTTTTAAAACTAGTACTTCAAGGCAAAATAATCCTGATATTTTTAGTCTGTAACTCTACAGAAGTTCACGCTGATCTTTTCCCTTGTTTAAGTGATCCCAAACAGCATTAGGTTTTTGAGAGAGAAGAAGTACCAGACCTGCACATAATTTTCTACCAGACAGTCATCCTGGCTATTGTAAAATGAAAAAATATGGTGTATTCCTATTCAAGAGAAGGATGTTACGTATAAATGTGTATGACCTCTTAAAATGAATATAATTTGCCTTATTTTTTGGAATTACCCCTAATTTCATTTCTAATGCCTCCTTACATATAAGAACCATTTATTCCACAACTTATTTTTTGTTTTTTGTCTTTGTTTTTTGTTTTGATTTTCGTTTTGAGAGAGGAGAGAAAGAGAAGTAGGAAGGAGGAAGAAGGAAGAGGAGGAAGAAGAAGAAGTGGAGGAAGAGGAGAAGGTGGAGTAGGAGTGGGAGGAAGACGAAGAAGAAGAAGAAGAAGAAGAAGAAGAAGAAGAAGAAGAAGAAGAAGAAGAAGAAGAAGAAGAAGAAGAGGAAGAGGAAGAGGAAGAAGAGGAAAAGGAAGAGGAGGAGGAGGAGGAGAAAGAAAAGAGGACGAGGAGGAGAGGCGGAGGCAGAGGAGAAAGAGAAGGAGGAGGAGAAGGAGAAGGAGGAGGAAGTAAGAAGTGATTGAGGATGAGGAAAATAGAAGTATAAGAAACATGGGGAAAAAGGAGATAACAGTGAGGAGAGGGAGAAGAGGAGAAAAAGGAGAAAGAAGGGTTAAAACTTACACCTATATACTAATTTGTCAAAGTATGAGTCTTGTTGAACTGTATCTTAGTTTAGTCTACCTACTGTTCTATAGAATTTACTCCTTAAATATATCTTAAATATTGCTTCTCATTTTTATTTTAAAATAGATTTTGGCAGCTTCTCTCTAACTTATCACTAAAAATATATATGAAAATTGATCTTAAAATATGTAAAATTTTTGTAAATATGTAAAGGTAAGGTAAAGGTAAAGGCCCTCCCGTTGATCGTCGATTTGCTCGAGCGGGCCCAGTAACGTCTCCATTGTTACTGTGTCTGGCATATCGAATACTCTCGGTAGCTTGCTGGGCTCTCCGAGAGGGGCGGAGGAATCGAACTCGGGTCGGCCATGTTGGCCGCTTGTAAGGCGAACGCCCTACCCGCTGTGCTATCGCTCCAGGTAAATATGTAAAATGTAAAAACTGAATCCACTGTCATGCTGTAAAAATGTTTGTAGTTTTGGGCTGGGAAGATGGTACATCTTCAGCACAACGTCATTCCCTTGCCATTACTGGATATGATCAGAGGGGCCCCCACATTTACACCCACTGTTCCCAATACCGCACACTCAAATGGGCAACACCTTTGCATGCTATAGCATTAAACTGCTGGACTAGTGATCTCCAGAACTGCTTTGCACAGCTTGGGAGGCTCCTCTCTGGAAGTTGATTCCATTAACTTGAATCAAAATAATTCTAGGAAATTGCCAGTGGGGAAAAATATCTAGTATGGAGTGGAATATCCGTACACAGAACCCCAAATGTATTAACTTCTAATCTTTGATAAGGGAGCAAGAAATGTGAAGTGGAGCAAGGAAAGCCTCTTTAACAAATGGCATAACTGGACAACCACATGCAAAAAATGGGCTTTGAACTCAACTTAACACCAAGCACAAAAGTCTGATCAAAATGAATTAAAGATCTCAACATCAGGCCAAAATCCATAAGGTACATTGAAGAATGTACAAGGATGACAAAACCCTCCACGATATTGAGGCTAATGGTATCTTCAAAGACGACACTCCACTGACCAACGAAGTGGAAGCAGACATAAACAAATGGGACCATCTTAAATTAAGAAGCTTCTGCACCTCAAAAGATTCAGTGACCAGAATACAAAGACAATCTAAAGAATGGGAAAGGATATTTACCCAATACTCATCTGATAAGGGGTTCATATCAAGGATATACACAGCACAGCTTGAACTCCACAAGAAGAAAACATCCAGCTTCATCAAAAAATGGGGTTACGAAGAGAACAAAAACTTTTCCAAGAAGAAATTCGAATGGCTAAAAGACACATGAGAAAATGTTCTACATCGCTAATCATCAGGGAGATGCAGATCAAAACAACAGCGAGATACCGTGTCACACCACAGAGACTGGCCCACATCCAAAAGAACAAAAGCAACCTGTGTTGGTGTGGATGTGGCAAGAAAGGAACTCTCCTTCACTGCTGGTGGGAATGCCAACTGGTCCAGCCCTTCAATGCTGGTGGGAATGCCGACTGTTTCAGCCCTTTTGGAAAACAGTATGGACGATTCTCAAAAATTTAGAAATTGGGCTCCCATTTGACCCAGCAATACCACTCCTGGGAATATATACCGGCGAGGCAAAAAAGTACAGTCAAAATGACTTTTGTACTTCTATGTTCACTGCTGCACTACTCACAATAGCCAAAATCTGTAAAATACCCGAGTTCCCAAGAACAGATGACTGGTTAAAGAAACTTTGGTACATCTACACAATGGAGTACTATGCAGCTTTAGAAAAGATGATACAAGTGGTACTATATGCAAAGTATCATGCTAAGTGAAATGAGTCACAAAGAGAGGGAGAGATATAGAAAGATAGCATTCATCTGGATATAAAGTAACAAAATAGGAAACTAACACCCAAGAATAGCGGAGATAAGTACCAGGAGGTTCACCCCATGGCTTGGAGGCCAGCCGCACATGCTAGGGGAAAAGGCAGCTCAGACAGAGAAAGGAACACCAAATAAAGGGTGTTGGGAGGATCCTCCCAGGATGAGAGATGCATGCTGAAAGTAGACTATAGACCGAACATGATTGCCACTCAATGCCTCTTTTGCAAACAACAGCACCCAAAAGGGGAGAGAGAGAACAAAAGGGAATGCCCTGTCACAGGGGTGGGGTGGGATGGGGGGATAGGGTTTGGTGAGAGGGATACTGGGAGCAGTGGAGGAGAATGGGCACTGGTGGAGGAATGGGTACTCAATCATGGTATAACTGAAACCCAAGCACAAAAAATTGTAATTCTACAATTGTATCTCATGGTGTTTTACTAATAAAAAAAAAAAGAAATTGCCAGTGGGAAAGAAAATATTTAGTAACAAGCTCTGTAGTCAATGAAAACTTATTGCATTACTATACTGAAAAAGGATAAGAAATTTCTCTAGTTCTGAAATATAGTCTGAGTTAACAGAAAATGAAGCAATGTATTGTTTGTTTTTAATTGTGGTAAGATAAGTTTGCACAATTGTATAAGTTTCAGGAATGCAATTCACACCTCATCAAATTATTACCAATTTATAGAGTGGTCTTTTAAAAGTCACAAAACTTCCTTTCTCATATTTACATTTTGTTCTTCTTTATCTAGAGTTAGTTATCCCTGGTTATATGAAACAAATCACACTCATGTTGACTTAATCTCTGATTTTTTTGAAAATTATTTAACCCTACTAGAGCATATGTCATGTCTATTGTGTTCAATTTTAATGTCTATCAGATAGTCTAGTCTGTAGTATGCACTGAAAATACATTTTTTTTATTGGCGAAAAAGTGATTTCTGTTACTCAGAACAAACTAACTCTTTAAAAAAGCATGGTTAAGAGAAAAAGAAAATTGCCAATAGTCTAGTGCACTTACTATGATGAATGAAAGGAGAGGGCCCGAGAGATAGTATAGTAGGTAAGGCATTTGCCTTTCAGTGCATTAGGGGCTCAACAGGTTTTGATCACCAGTACTTCATTTGGTTTCCCTAGACTTCTACAGAATGACTCACTCCTGTATATCTGAGTACTTGCAGGTGTTGCAAAACACTAATTAAAAAAATCTTTAATGGTAATAATAAAAAGAAGACCGCTTAGTAGATTGGGGTAGAGCAATAGCACAGTGGGTAGGGTGTTTGCCTTACACGCAATCACCGAGGTTCCATTCTTCCATCCCTCTTGGAGAGTCCGACAAGCTGCCAAGAATATCCTGTCCACTTACTCCCAATGCTCTTTAAGCTTTTCCACGAAATTGAAATATCAAAAACACTTCCGAACAGTTTCTACGAAGCAAATATCACACTGATACCAAAAGTAGACAGAGATACCACAAAGAAAGAGAATTATAGGCTTATATCCCTGATGAACACAAATGTAAAGATCCTCAACAAACTACTAGCAAATAGAATCCAACTACTCATCAAAAAGATCATACACCATGACCAAGTAGGATTCATCCCAGGGATGCAAGGATGGTTTAACATTCAGAAATCAATCAACATAATCCACCATATCAACAAAAGAAAAGATAAAAAGCATATGATCATATCAATAGATGCAGAGAAAGCATTTGATAAGATCCAGCACCCCTTTATGATGAAAACCCTAGCCAAAATGGGTATAGAGGGGACCTTCCTCAACATAATTAAAGCCATCTACCACAAGCCTACAGCAAGCATCGTCCTCAATGGGGAAAAACTGAGAGCCTTCCCTCTAAGATCAGGGACGAGACAGGGATGCCCACTCTCTCCACTGCTGTTCAATATAGTACTGGAAGTACTTGCAATAGCGATTAGGCAGGAAAAAGATATTAAGGGCATTCAGGTAGGAAAGAAAGAAATCAAGCTCTCACTATTCGCAGATGATATGATACTCTACTTAGAGAACCCAATAACTTCCACCAAAAAACTCCTAGAAACAATAGACTCTTATAGTAAAGTTGCAGTTATAAAATCAATACCCAAAAGTCCATGGCTTTCCTATACGCAAACAGTGAGAGAGAAGAAAGCAACATGAAAAAAACAATCCCGTTCACAATTGTGACCCAGAAAATCAAGTACCTAGGAATCAGCTTAACTAAGGAAGTAAAGGACCTGTACAAAGAAAACTACAAAACGCTACTTCAGGAAATAAAAGAGGACATGAGGAAATGGAAAGATATCCCCTGCTCATGGGTCGGGAGACTTAACATTGTCAAAATGGCAATACTACCGAAAGCATTGTATAAATTCAATGCAATCCCTATAAGGATACCCATGACATTCTTCAAAGAAATGGAGCAAACACTCCTGAAATTTATATGGAACAATAAGCCCCCACGAATAGCTAAAGCAATTCTTGGGAAAAAGAAAATGGGAGGAATCAACCCCCCGAACTTCAAACTGTACTACAAAGCAGTAATAATTAAAACAGCATGGTACTGGAACAAAGGCAGAACTGCAGACCAATGGAACAGGGTTGAATACACTGACATCTCCCCTCAATCATATGCTCATCTAATCTTTGATAAAGGTGCAAGTAATGTGAAGTGGAGTAAGGAAAGCCTCTTTAATAAATTGTGTTGGCATCACTGGACGGCTACATGCAAAAAAATAGGCTCAGAACTCTGCCTAACGCCATGTACAAAAGTAAGATCAAAATGGATTAAAGACCTCAACATCAGACCAGAAACCATAAGGTACATTGAAGACAAAGTTGGCAAAACCCTCCATGACATTGAAGCTAATGGTATCTTCCAAGATGCCACGCCACTGGCCGAGCAAGTGAAAACAGAGATAGATAAATGGGACTATCTTAAACTAAGAAGCTTCTGCACCTCCAAAGAAACAGTGACCAAAATACAAAGACAGTCTACAGAATGGGAAAGAATATTCGCCGAATACACATCTGACAAGGGGTTGATATCCAGGATATACAAAATACTGGTTAAACTCCACAAGAAGAAAACATCCAACCCCATCCAAAAATGGGGCAATGAAATGAACAGAAACTTTCTCAAAGAAGAAATCCGAATGGCAAAAAAGCACATGAGAAAATGCTCTACATCATTAATCATCAGGGAGATGCAGATCAAAACCACAATGAGATACCATCTCACACCTCAGAGACTGGCCCACATTCAAAAAAACAAAAGCAACCGATGCTGGTGTGGATGTGGCGAGAAAGGGACACTCCTTCACTGTTGGTGGGAATGTCCACTGGTTCAGCCCTTCTGGAAAACAGTATGGACGATTCTCAAAAAATTAGAAATTGAGCTCCCATTTGACCCAGCAATACCACTCCTGGGAAGATATCCCAGAGAGGCAAAAATGTATAGTCGAAGTAAAATCTGCACTTGTTTGTTCATTGCAGCACTCTTTACAATAGCCAGAAACTGGAAGAAACCTGAATGCCCAAGAACAGATGACTGGTTAAAGAAACTTTGGTACATCTACACAATGGAGTACTATGTAGCTGTTAGAAAAGATGAAGTCATGAAATTTACATACAAGTGGTACAATATGGAAAGTATCATGCTAAGCGAAATGAGTCAGAAAGAGAGGGATAGACATAGAAAGATTGCATTCATCTGGGGGATATAAAGTAACAAAGTATGAGATTAATACCCAAGAATAGCTGATATCAGCACCAGGAGGATTACTCCATAACTTAGAGGCCGGCCGGGTATCCTAGAGGAAAGGGCAGCTCAGATAGAGAAGGGAGCACCAAATAAAGGATGTTTGGAGGATCCTCCCAGGAGGGGAGATGCATGTCGAAAGTAGACTATGGACTGAACATGTTTGCCACTCAATGCCTCTTTTGCAGACCACAACACCCAAAAGGAGAGAGAGAACACAGGGGATTGCCCTGCCACAGAGACAGGGGGGATGGGGGGATGGGGGTGGGAGGGATATTATCCATGGTGGTGGAAAATGGGCACTGGTGGAGGGATGGGTATCTGATCATTGTATAATTGAAACCAAAGCACAAAAAATTGTAAATCTATAACTGTAAAAAAAATAAAATGAAATAAAGGGAAAAAAAAAGAATATCCTGTCCACAAGGCAGAGCCTGGCAAGCTACCCGTGGCATATTTGTTATGCCAAAAACTGTAACAACAAGCCTCACAATGGAGATGTTACTGCTGCCTGCTCGAGCAAATCGATGTACAACAGGAAGACAGTGCTAAAGTGCTTAATAAATTATTTTGTAATCCACCCTGCCTCTGGCTTCCCACCTGGGTTCACAGAAAAAATGAACCAAATAGTGGATATAGGAAAAACTATAACCAAATCAAGCAGAAATATAGATTATTTTAGAATCCTATTATCCCTTCTCGTCTTTAACATTAGTCATTATCCAAATGAACATTGCCTGGAAATTTAGGCTGGCAAACACTTAGTGTGTGTACTATAGGAACACTGTATATCACTAAGTATCATCACATTTGGAAACGAACAAAGTAGAAAATAAACATGGAGTGTCCTTGATAGTGAGTAAAAAGCTATCCTGCAAACCCAAGTGATTTAAACATCATTGAAAACCTTTTACAGAAATCATCAGAGAATGTTAGAAAACAAATGTTTTTTTAATGCAGTGTAAGAGGTACAATCTCTATAAATAGGAATAAGGTTGAGAGGGAGAGATAGAGAGAGAGGGAGGGGAGATAAGTACCTGCCATAGAGAAAGGCAGGGGTGGGGATGGTTGGGAAGGAAACTGGGGACATTGGTGGTGGGAAATGTACACTGTGAAAGGATGGTGTTGGAACATTGTATGACTAATACCCAATCACAAACAACTTTGTGTATTTCACAGTGGATTAATTAAAATAAAGTAAAATACATAGATTAAAAATAAATAAAAATATATAGAACTAATTTGAATAGTTATAGCAGCAACCTGAAAGGACAAGAGAGCTAAGAGATAAAGGAGTGCAAAGGAACAAAAATTCAATAGCAAAATAAAAATCTTTATTGGAGGAAGTAAAGGACAAATTAACAACACAATCATAACATATATCATTATTTTATTTTTATTAGGAGACAACCTGGATCAGCTCTACTAAAATTCAAAGATAAGATGATCATTATGTTTTAAAAATTGAATATGACAAATTGTCTATAACAATATATGTTTACATTAAGATACTTTTATCAGTATGTATTTGATAGTTGTCACTGTCACTGTCACTGTCCTCCTGTTGTTCATCGATGTGCTCGAGCAGGCCCAGTGACATTGTGAAACTTGTTGTTACTGTGTTTGGCATATAGAATACAATTTGATAGTTAAACACCACTAAACAATCCTAATTAAGATTTCTAGTTTATTAGACATTATACTGTGTATTAATTACTATGTTGGTGCACTGACCAGGCCTTTTTCTTGCCATCACTGAGTATTTGAGTAGCCAAGAATCAAGCAGTCACAAAAACTATTTAGTGTATATGTTATGATGGAAATGTAGGAGGTCTGGGTGCTCTTAAAGATAAGTGTCTCATCCAGTCTTGGGATCCTAGGGAAGTGGGCAATAATCCTTTTGGTGTCATCATCAGTTTGAATGATGGAATAACATACATACAGACAAAGAGAGGTTTCATCTTAAATGGAGGAACTAAGGGTTCTTTGTGTTTGACTCTTAGAATTAATGAAAGTGGGGGGTATGGTGCCACCAACAGGTCAACCTCTACCTGTGAGGCGAGCACATCAGCAGCCTGATGGTGCCTTCAGGCTTCCTGACACCCCAAAATTGCCACTGTGCCTTTGACAAGAATCCAACAACTTGGAATCAAGTTTACCAAGAAATTAAATGGCCAAAAGTTAGATATGTGTGAGCCACACCCACAAACCACCTCTGGCTCAGCTATATAAGCTCATTTATTCAAGAGCCACAATTAATCTCGTAACAGTGCATGACTGAACAGACTGGGGTAAATTGGAGGGGGATGGGTTGGCTTGGGGACCCCAAACTGGGGCCTGCCCAACTAGAGTCCCTGGCAGCCACATGCTTTCACAATCCAAAATTGCCACCATATCCCTGGCCTGACTCCACCATCTCAGGACGGACCTCACCAAGACATAATCTGCAGAATATTTGGGTTTGCAGATTTTCTGACTGAAATCTCCAGACTTTCTCGGAGTTGGGAAGTTCCCCCACTTCCCAATACTCGTGGAAGCACTGGCAGTCATCCCCACAGACCAACTCCAGAGTCACCATGAAAGCTCTACTACTGACCTTGCTTCAGAGACCCCTAAATAAATCTTGAAAGAGATCAAAAGTCGAAGTTAAGCTTGGACCCGTGCATGACTGAAAAAACCAGGGTAAATTGGAAGGAGGCGGGTTTGCCTGGGGCCCTCCCAAACAGAGCCCCTGTAAGCCACTTGCTTCCACAATCCAAAATTGCCACCATATCTCCGGCCTGACTCCTCCATCTCAGGACGGACCTCACCCAAGATATAATATTCTAAATATTTGGGCATGTGGGTTTTGTGACTGAAATCTCCAGGCTTTCTTGGGGTTGGGATGGACTAACATTCTCCCACCTCCCTGTATGTCAGGAAGCTTCGGCAGTCACATCCACACCCCAAACCTTC
This sequence comes from Sorex fumeus, assembly GCF_029834395.1. Classification (NCBI taxonomy): domain Eukaryota; kingdom Metazoa; phylum Chordata; class Mammalia; order Eulipotyphla; family Soricidae; genus Sorex; species Sorex fumeus. The sequence goes on along the minus strand of NW_026606059.1, from coordinate 49,095,141 downwards.
CACCCAATTGAAAAATTACTCCAGCCTTACCGTCCAGATAAAAACACCTAATGCCCTGAACAAACACCTTGTCCTTTTAGCACCTATATTGCAAACCATAATCCATAAAAGGAAAAGGAGAGAGAGAGAGCAAAAAGGAAAGTGCATCCCAGAAAAGAAGGCTGGGGGTAAGGGGTGAGGGATTTGTGGATGGTGGTGGGAAACGGGAGATATTGGTGGTGGAAAATGTGCACTGGTGGAGGGATGGGTGATGGATCATTGTATGACTAAAACCCAGTTTAAAACAGCTTTGCGGGGTTGGAGCAATAGCACAGCAGGTAGGGCGTTTGCCTTGCACACGACCAACCCGGGTTCAATTTCCAGCATCCCATATGGTCCCCTAAGCACCGCCAGGAGTAGTTCCTGAGTGCAGAGCCAGGAGTAACCCCTGTGCGTCGCCGGGTTTTACCCCCCCCCCAAAAAAAAGCCTACTACAACAACAACAACAACAACAACAAAAACCAGCTTCGTAATCATCTATCTCACAGATATCCAATTAAAAAAATTTAAAAAAGGATGTGAAGTTATGCCCAATTCAATCAGCATAATCAAGAGCTGAATAAAGTAGTAGTACTCCTACATTAAAAAAAAGAATTAATGAAAGTGGATGATAGAAAGATGTGAAGATAAATAAGTTTGAAGAGATGCTGGATAAGCTCTCCAGAGTATCTTGGGCTTTCTACAACATGGAACTAAATATTTTGGAGTCTTTTTCTTACTTAATCTTCCTATTTATAATAATACATAGAGGTTATCAATGAAAGTGTAAGTATTTTAAAATTAAAATGTCAAATTAACAATAAAAATGTAAATACATATAGTTTGTCACTGAAAATACTTAATCCTGCTCATGTGTGCAGGTACTATATATATTCTATTTTAGCAGATTTCCATAGTAATTTCATAGTATATTCAGATTATCTTTATCTTTAGAGTTTTAGACCATGGCACAGAGTGATAAATTAACCTGTTGAAGATTAAGCAGAGAGGAAAAACACAAATTCAATATAGGAACAAGTGTCTATATTTTCTAGTCTGAATAACGAGAAGAGAATGTTGATTATGAAGATCATAAAGTATCATAAAGTATATTAATATCATCATTATTCTAGTATATTAGTATCATCATTACACTTGTTGATTTCCATGCCTTGAAATTAACACATTTACATTCCCTTTCACAATATTATTAGAATCGTCTTTGCTTTAGAGATGAGGAAGCAGGTTTAGAGAGATTTAGTAAAATCTGGGCAGACTTAAGAATACTTAATCAAACTGTGCTTGTTCTTCTGATATCAAATTTCAGATAATCAGACTTGTTCTGTGTGAGCTGCTTCTCCTTCTCCATATTCTTTTCATCGAATTAACTTTGATACCTAATTTAAAATGCAGTATTACCCGCTTCAGGGTATTCAATGATCCTTTTGATTCCCAACTCCCGTATGACTGACTAGGTACCATAAGTCTACAGTCCATTTACAATATATGCAGTATTTGTTAAGATTATACAGAATCTTCTTTCCTGTACTCTAAATTTGGTTTTATAGTTATATTTCTATCCCTTCCTCTTTTCTGTGACCTCCTTATAGAGAAAGATGTGTACTCTCCTAACTATGTGTACTCTTCTAAAATATGTGTTCCAACTATATTTTCACATGATTAGACACATTCTGGAGTTTCTAAGGGATGCAACTTACTACAAACTGAATTGAGCACTTGAAAATCATGGATACTTAAAGTAAGACTGATATTATACTAAAACTTAGAAAACTTCATGGTGGATGCGAGTTCTGAGGTGAATTAACTTTTGCCTCTGGCCGAGAAACTATTTTGTTTTGTTTTTCCTTCTTTAAGTAGGTAAGGTACTTCTTTCTTTCCTTTACACTTGGAAGTTAAATAAAATTATAGTAAATTTTGTTAAGGGAGTAAGCTACTTTATTAATATTGTTCAGTATGTACTTCCCAATAGTGAACTTTAAATTTTTCTATAACCTAGGAGAATTCTTTATTGTCATTATTATTTTATTATTGACTTTACTTCTTTTTGTCTCATGTAATTTGTGTTCTTCATACTATGAAATCCATCTTGGTTTCATTTCTGAAATTGAATTTGGTCACAATTTGGTGACTTGACTTTCCTTTAAATTAATATTTACTGATTTTTGTTTTCTATTTCACATGGAAAGTATGCTTGTCATCTCACAGGATAGGAAAATATTTTATTTATAATTGTTAAGTTCTTGTTTTGTGTTGCGCCAAACCCAGAAATGCTCCGAGATTATTTCTGGCTCTCTCCTCAGGGATTACTCCTGGATCTTTTCTCAGGGATCACACCTGGCAGGGATTGAACTCAAGTCAGTCACATGCAAGACAAATGCCAGACTCACTCTATAAATTCTATTTTTAAAAATTATAAGTCCTCTTAACTCTCTGTAAAAAAATTTTAAGGTTCAAAATGTTTGTTTTTTTCCTTCTTGCTATGTATTTTCACAACATTTTGAACTATGGTATTTGCCCTCATGACACAGATTTTTCTTTGTCACCCATTCTGTCACTGAGAGAGGTCTTTGTGCTTTTTAAAAAAGTGGTAGATAAAAACTTTTTTTAGAGGTTATATGAGTCCTACAAGCAATTTCTAAGCAAATTGAGCTGAGCTATGGCAAATTGTTGGTCTTGACACATCTTCAATTTAATCCTATTTTCTCCTTATTTTGCTCAGTACTTTTTGCATGTTAATATTCTCTTTTTTGAAATTTTAGTGAAAATGAAAGTTTTCTTGCCTCTGTGTTATATTGGTTATTACTGTGCAATGCTTGTAGCTTCCTTCACTCTGTTTGCATAGGCATGTACCATATTTATTGTATAGTCAAGTAAATTAAAGGGTTACACACTGTAGATCTCAAATTCTTTTAGCTCTATAAAGAACTTATATTGTTGATATAATTTAATAAACTTAACAAAATCTCTAAATTTGTTAATAGGATATCAGTTTTTTAGGCAATCAACTCAGATATGTAAATGAATGATTCAGCTGGGAGATATCAACAACATTTTGCAAGTTTCAGATGTACAGCATGTTAATTTGATGTTTATATTATACAATGATTACCATAATCATATTTCAGCTGGCAAAATTCAACCCATAAAAAATATACTTACTTTATCAGGGGAGAAGAAGGAAGTCTCAAATCTGCTCATCACCTTTCCCTTTCTGTAGAATTTGATACATTTTCTCATTGTACATGGATTTACTAATCCATGTTTATTATTATTTCTTTAGTTTTTTAAAAATTATTTAATGATAGAAATCAGGAGTGTGCTGATAAGAAGAAACATGTCATACAATTTTCATCATTTATTGAACTACATTCAGACTGATCACAATTCCTTGTTGCCCCATCATCTTAGATACAAATGTTCCAGTTCTCATTTTTATCCAAATAGTTCAACATACGTCTTGATCTTTCAGGCAAAACCTTCCTGTGGAGTCTCCCTTTCATTTCTTGAACTGTCTTTATACATGCATACAGATTATGGACTACAAAGTTGAAACTCTGTCATACATATCATATTTCTTTGACTGATGGAACTTATTATTGATGCAGCTATGGTTTTGTACATTCTTGATTATTGGAAGGTCTAAAGGGCAAGACACTGTACCAGTATTGCATTATGACTCATACAAACTGAGTGATCTGGGAGAAAGTAACACTTCATTGTGCCGCTTCTTTTAATGCAGACTTTTAGAAACTTACTATCATTCTTAGAGAGTCTACACACAGTAAATGTATCAGTGCTCATATAAGCCTTATATTTTAAAAATTATTGTAGTTTAGGTAACAAGGTCACAACAGTGTTAACAATTAAGATGTTGATGCACACAGTAATTGCATCTTATTATCACTAAAGTGTCCAACATCTTCCATCACTGTTCTTATATTGCTTATAGTCCGCCTTTTTCTCTCTCCCACATTATTTAATAATCTCAGTTTTGCAATCAAGTCCAAGGGTTTGTCATCATACAATCTATTCCCTTGCTTGAATGCACCATACACTCATACAGATGAGTGAGGTCATCTGTTATTTATCATTCTCCTTCTGACTTATTTTGCTTACCCTACGGTTCCATGTTGCTGCAAATGGAAATGCTTTCTCTTTTCTGACAGCTGTATAGTATTCATATTTCTGTATCAACTTCTTCTTTATTCATGCAACCTTTGTTAGACATTCGGGGCTTTCCCATATCCTGGCTATTGTCCTAAGTTCCTCAATGAACATGTATTCATAGACCTTTTAATTCACTGGTTTTGTATTTGTGGTTTACTATGTCATATGAAAGCTCTATTTTTACTTTGCTGTGTAAGTGTGTGTGTGTGTGTGTGTGTGTGTGTGTGTGCGCGCGCGCGCGCACGCGCACACATGTATGTATGGGTTGGGTCACATCTGGTGGAATTCAAGGTTTCTTTTTTATTCTGTACTCAGAGATTACTCCTGGTAAAACTCAGGAGTTTTACCTTCGCAGTGCCAGGAATTTAATGTGCCAGGAATTAAATGTGGGTCAGAGAGGAGCAAGGCAAATGCTTTACACGTATATTTTTTAAAGAAATTCCTATACTGTTTCCATAATGATTGAACTAAATTTTTCTACCAGCATTGAATGTGAGTTCCTTTCTACCACTTTCCCACCAACACTGATTGTTTCCAATTCTTTTGATATGTTTGGAAACAATTTTCTCTAACATGATATGATATCTTTTTGTCATTTTGTTGAAAGATAAATAAAAACTGAGAATCTAGCATGCAACTGAATATGCTTATAAAATTGTTCAGTATAAATAACAGTTGCTAAGAGAAAAAATTAAGTTTTCTTATAAAAAAGTGAGTGAATATTTAAGGTGATGGATGTACTGTTAATTAACTCAATAGAGAAAACCATTTCACAATTATGCACATATAAAATCAACATTTTAAGCGTATTGAAATTTTATTGTCAATTATGTCTTAATAAATCTGGAAAAATGAGATAATACATATTTTATCCTAGTACCTGCCATGACTTTAGGGCTTATTATCATAAATAACCTCTTAAAGGGAATAAAAATAGGTCACTTTTTTTTTTGCTTTTTGGGTCACACTTGGCGATGCACAGGGGTTACTCCTGGCTCTGCACTCAGGAGTTACTCCTGGAAGTGCTCAGGGGACCATATGGGATGCTGGGAATCGAACCAGGGTTCGCCGTGTGCAAGGCAAACTCCCTGCCCGCTGTGTTATCTCTCCAGCCCCAGGTCACTTTTTTTTAATAAATTTAAGTTTTAGGGTATCTCGAAGAGCAGATTCCCCAAGTGTTGGTCAGAATCAAGAGCACTGGGTTTACTGAGACTGAGGGAAATAAAATTATTCATTCAAGGGAACAGGTGCTCAGAGCCAACCAGCTGCCCTTTTCTTAGACTTTATCCAGAAACTTCTTTTTTCCTCTAAATCATATTTGCCTTATTTTTTGTTAAAACGTTATTTCTACTCAGCTAATAAAACCTCTTTTAAAAAAATTATGAGGTGGCTGTAGCAATAGCACAACGAGTAGAGCGTATGCCTTGCATGCGGCCAACCCAGGTTTGATTCCGAGCATCTCATATGGTCCCCTGAGTCATTCCCAAGTTCATGAACCAGGAGTAACTCCTGTGCATCACCGGGTGTGACCCAAAAAGAAAAAAAAAGAAAGAAATTGTGAGTCTTGAGGCCAAGATATGGGTCAGAGAATAAAGCACTTACCTTGCAACAGGATTAGATCCCCAACACCACCTATGATCTCCCAAGCAACACCTGGAGTAATACCTGAGCAGAGAGTCAGGAATAAATTCTGGGCATGGCCCCAGAGCCAAAAACAACAGAAAATATCCCCAATTCTAATAGTTACAACATCCAAAACAGGATTAACCAAAGGTAAAATATTGAAGTTTAGTCTGTTGTTCTCCACACCTCAGAGGTACATTGTATGAATAACTTTCAAAAAAAGAAAAAAGAACAAGGAACATTTCCTCCTCTCCTCCCAAGGCAATAAAAATAAAGGAACCTTTACAAATGTCACAATACTGCTTTTTATCAAGGCCATCAAATTCACAATACACTACCTTATTTATTGTTTCCTTTGCCTGGCCTGAAATAGAGGGTTATGTTGACATATCCTCATTGGGATAAGAACATGTATTTGTTTCTTTACTTATAATGAGACCAGTTGTTGCCATTATCTTATTCCCAAGGTGTTTTTGCACTTTTGCACCTAAGTATGAGAAACAAAGAAATTTGATTTCAACTTTGTACAGTTTTATACTTGCCTTTGCTCAAGGCTTTGTGAGATACTGGGGACAGTGTTTACTCAAAGTTTATGAAAGAGTCTAGTGACAGCTACAGAACCATGATGGGGAAAAAAAAGTTTGTGTTGGAGAATATGGGGCTGGAGATTTCTAAGACAAATGAAAGCATGATCTTTATTATTTAGAGTAACCGTGGCCTAAGTAGGCTGTGATGGGATAGACAAGCATAAGTGACCTAGATTCATGAAAACTAGTCACTGGCAATACAGGGCCAAAGAGTCAGCACAGTGGGTAGGGCACTTGTTTTGCATATGTCCAACCTTAGTCCAAACCCTGTTACTACATATTAGTATATTTAATTTTTACATTTAGCAGAAATCCATTTATAAGAAATTGAGAGATAGAAGATATAGAAGTTACATATATTTTTGAAGTTAATAGCACAGCAGTAGGGCATTTGCCTTGCACGTAGCCAACATGGCCAACCCGAGTTCAATTCCTCCGCCCTTCTCGGAGAGCCCGGCAAGCTACTGAGAGTATCTCGCCCGCATGGCAGAGCCTGGCAAGCTCCCCGTGATGTATTTGATATGCCAAAAACAGTAACAACAAAGTCTCCAATGGAGACGTTACTGGGCCCACTCGAGCAAATCGATGATCAACGGGAGGGCCTTTACTTTACTTACTTTACTTTGGAGGCCACACCTGATAGTGCTCAGGGCTTACTCTTGGCATGTACAGCAAGCATCTACCTGCTGTGCTATCTCTTCAGCCCCTTGAATTCATATCTTAGTTTATACCTAAGACTCAACTTCGCTTGGACTGTTATACTACAGATCACCATTTTTATATCTTCCGGAAAACCATATCAGCCCTAACATCTTTTGGAACTAATTTTAATCTCTAAAGATAAAAACGCAATGTTATGGTTAACATCTTCAAGAGGGACATGGTTATAAGTATGTTATAAGTTACAAGTATTACTGCAAAATTTCAACCTTAATATGGTTGAATGAATATTCAAGGAAAGATTTTTTGAACTCCGAGAAAGATTGTTTGAGTCTTAAAAGAATGCCAGTGGTTAGCTTTCAAAAAGTATCTCAGGCTGAAATTTATAGTGAAAATATCCAGAAACTCTAAGACTAGACTTAACTTTGAAATTAAGTAAGCTTTTTGGTCAGAGTTATGTTAAATTATTTAGACCTCTGTGCATGTTAATAGAATAAGGAGAAAATTCACAGTAGATCATGTATCATATCACAGAATAAGAATACAAATAAATGAGATGCTCAAATACTTAATACTCAGGTTTCCAGTACTTGCTGCTGTTTATTGTATATTGGTATAGTTGCTTCACATAAATACCCTGGACGAATACCAGGGAAAGATTTTAAGTGAATCAACATTGCAAACAATATTAAAAAATATTTGAAATATTAATAATACCACACTTTTCAATTTATTCTTTGCATATTTTATGTAAGAATATGTTCTTATAGAATATATGTTTATAAAATGTAGAATGTATTCTTTGTGTATTTTTCTCAGAAGGAATATGTCAAGTTTCTCTCTTTTAGCTGCATTCAGTTACACTTGAATATATCAAGAGGATTTAGACCAATTCTGAGCTCTGAAATAAAGGATGTTATAGGGACAGTGGAAATGTAACTGGCTAGCATACAAGAGGAAGGGTTAAGGAATAGGTCTATGTGAGAAAGAAACTGCATTTAGAATTTTTTTCTCTTTCAGTTTTACATTTACAAGCTAGAGAATATAGTAAAATCTATATTTAATAGATAGTAAGAATGGGGCTTGAGCAATAGCACAGTGGGTAGGGCGTTTGCCTTGCACGCGGCTGACCCAGATTCAATTCCCAGCATCCCATATGGTCCCCTGAGCACCGCCAGGGGTAATTCCTGAGTGCAGAGCCAGGAGTAACCCCTGTGCATTGCCAGGTGTGACCCCCCCCCCAAAAAAAAGCAAAAAAAAAAAGATAGTAAGACAAATTATATATAAAGTAAATGCAACGGTACCTGATACATTAAAAGCATAATTAAGTGTAATTTATTATCTTTGTCTCTATTATCATTACTAATTCAATGATCTTGTGACTTGAAGTAAATTCATTTTGACTGTTTGGAGCAATTTAATAGTGTGATCTAGTCTGGTAACCAGACTTCTATTTGTGTTTGAAGAAAGACATTTTTGTGAATTAGAAGATCTTTTTTTATAATAAATATTTAATAAACATCATTAAGTGAATATCAAGATAACAATCACTGGTGTAGTAGAATATAAATTATGATAATGATACACTTTAAATCAGTAAAGAATGTTTTTTATCTATTTTTACTTTATAAAACTATTTTAAAGAATAAAATGAACTTACTTAGCATCTAAACTCACCATTAACATATTTTATCCTCTGACCCTGGGATGAACAAAGATAACTGTGGAGAGAATCCTGGAACATGATTTCACGGGAAGTTTCTTCAAATTGGTGCATGGAATACATTGATAAAATCACTACTATAATAACTAAATTTATTGAGATTAACAAATAATTCATTATTTTACTTCATAATTTGCAGAGAACCAGATAATAATAATTATGATGTAAAATTTTTATTTCCCCTATGACTATACAGCTCTGTCAGAGTGTATTTATATATTTTGAATTGGTAATAGTCTGAAACAAAGGCTTAAATATTTTTAATTTTAAAAATAAGTGATACATCTTCACTATACATTATGGCTCAGCGCAAAGTAGATGTTTCTTTATTTAGAGAGAAAATTCTGTTGATTCTCAGTCATCAAGCCTCCTATTAAGATGAGGACAGAGGGTTTTAAGTGAGGGCCAAGGACATGGTGCTTCTCAGGCCCTGTGGTACCAGACCACTTGGGCTGTGTTTAAGGACCCCCAGGACAAAGTATGTTTCTTAACATCATCAGGGATAGAGTATCTGTTTCTATTCATATCAGTCTCATAATATATGTACATATATATTTATTATTTTCAATACACTTACTATTCATAGATATTTGAAAATTTATTGAAATAATATATCTCTAAATATGGAATGAGCATTTAATTAAAATTAATTTTCTCCTTGCCTTTTCTCTTTTTAGGTAGGCAATTCTATTATGAAAAATTGAACTACTGATCATGAGATTGTCTCTCCATTTAACACCACCATAATTTTATTCTTTGATTGCCAAGCATATAATTAGATTGTGGATGTAAATAAGAACACAAATGCACTGATTTGTTATTGGTGGTGGACAACAGCTAGCATATTAAAGTTAATTTTTTTAATCTGCCATAATATAAACATAATATTTCTGGCCAGTTTTCCTCATAGCTGCAATATAACTAATGTTCATCAAACAAAATAGAAAATTATTAGAGTACGTTCTTAATCATCAAAATCAATCAAGTTCTTCAAAGACAGGCTAAATTATAATCATCCCTCTCTAAACTCCAGTTGACTGTCTACATTGAGTAAACTAGAAATAAAAATCTGGGAATCTGGGGAAGGCAAGAAATCTAGTGTTTTCTGTTAAGAATACAAGAGAGAAGGGAACTGAAATGAAAGAGAATTGCTCAGGAACTTGAAGCTCTGGAGATCTCAAAGAATCATTTTGCCTTCAGCAAAGAATCAGTAAGCGCTTGCTTACATGGAAATTGCACAGGAATGATAAAGAACAACCAGAAAATAACAAGCTGAAAGTTCAAACTCAAAGCTCATACAAAGAAGATAACAATCCATGTTCTCATCAGCCTGGCAGGGAAAGTAATAGAATATTTTGTGATGTTTAAAAAAGTATAGCATTAACAAAATTGTAGTAGCGGGACAAAATTAGTTCCAGATTAAGGAAATAATTTTGAATAAAAATCTTAAATTAAGCTAAAAGCAATCAAAAGTTGTTAAACAGCTTAATAATAAGGAAATACTATATTAGCTACTGAGTTAACTTTTGTTTTCTTATCAGAAAAATTATCCTTCAAGATGAATATACTCATGGATATAGTAAAGCATTTTATAATGATGAAAAGGAGAATTCATTATAAATGAATAACTTTTGTTTTATACATATACGCTTTAGTACAAGGCACTGTAGCACTGTCCTCCCATTGTTAATCAATTTGCTCGAGTAGGCCCAGTAATGTCTCCATTGTGAGACTTCTTGTTACTGTGTTTGGCATATCGAATATGTCACAGGTAGCTTGACAGGCTTTGCTGTGTGGGTGAGATACTCTCGGTAGCTTGCTGGGCTCTCCAAGAGGGGCGGAGGAATACAACCAAAAGGGGTGGAGGAACGGAACCAGGGTCTGCTGCGTGCAAGGAAAGTGCCCTACACACTGTGCTATCGCTCCAGCCCTTTAGTATATATACTAAAGAAATTTCTTGTTATCTTGATATATATATATATGTATATATATATATATATATATATATATATATATATATATGCGATAGCACAGTGGTAGGGTGTTTGCCTTGCACATAGCTAGCCTGACCAGCCGAGCCGGGGCCAATTCCTCCGCCCCTCTCGGGGAGCCCGGCGAGCTACCAAAAGTATCTTGCCCACACGGAAAAGTCCAGCAAGCTAGCTGTGATGTATTCAATATGCCAAACACAGTAACAACAAGTCTCAAAATGAGATGTTACTGGGCCCACTTGAGCAAATCAATGTACAATGGGAGGACAGTGACAGTGATATATACATATATATGTATATATATACTTATTTTATATATCTATCTACACTAAAAATAGACTCAAAATTCATATTGTTGGATAGCATTGGTTGGTCCTTTCTTCCCTGCTGCAGGGAGCTTAGGTTTATTGAGTAACACCCATCACAGTGGTATTGAGGCACTCCTGTTCCTCTGTGTTTATCTTTAACTTCCTTGTGCTCTGCTGCCCATATCTGTTAATCACTTATATCCTCAAATCAGACTCTGTGACTTATAAAGTCAGATTCTTCTGAGGACTCTGGATATTGTGTATGTAAGTGAAATGTTGCTTTTTCTCTTTCCTTTATGTCCTTTGCATAGTTCACTTTGGAACAATATTCTTTTTGTACAGAAACAGGAAGACAGTTAATGCTATGCTTTTGTAACTTGGGAGTTAATTGACCCTGAACAATATTTACTCCTGGGCATCTGTCATATTTACTCAACTTAAGCCTCAGTTGCCCTTAGTTCCTAACACCCCAAAACGAGGGTCCTGAGAGGAACTTGGATGGACCCAGGACAAACCATAATCTACCCTGGCATTGGAAAGGAACAGACTAAGTGACATAAAACATATAAGTAAAGAGCATGGTCATGGAAGGACCTCTGTCATGACGCAAAAATAAATAACTGGATAAGGTCCTTGCTAGGGTTAGGAAAGACTAATCTGTCTGAGGACCATAGTCTGGTATATATAGCGAGATGTCCCCAGGAGGAGCAACCTTGTACTGTGTTCATACAAAATGACTAGAAATATTATTAAGAAGTAAATGTAAGATGACTGTTGAAATGAATTTGAACTGAGGAAAGAAGAAATATGTCCTTTAGTTGGAATTCTGCCCTTGGGCGGATCTCCTAGCAGGATGAGTTTTTGTCCCAGAAGAGTTTCCCCTGAATAAAGGGCTTTACATCTGTTCATTGAGCAACCACTCCTAGGTGTAATTGCTATTCACAACCCTGGATGATTTCTCTTTACTAATGCTGTGAGACTGGAATAAATGTAAACTGATTGCCAAACAGCCTGGCAGCTCCCTCCTTAGTTCTCCCGTCGCCATTGCCTGGCTGGAGTGGGGAGGCGGCCCTTGGCAACTGAATGCACATGTCGTGCACCCACATTTTGAACTCACATCATATGTAAAATTTTATGTGACCAGTCCACTCTCAAGATTGAAGGCTTAAATTCTCTCATTATTATAACACAAAAATATGAAAATATCAAAAGTATGGAGAAGACTAATAAAAATATCAATGTAAGTCCTAACTGCAACAATTAGGTGGCAAAAAATTAAAGCATTCAAATTAGAAAAAAAAAGTTTAGCTATTACTATTTGCATATAATATAATAACATGAATACAAAACACATTAACTAAAAACCTCTTTTAGATACAATAAATTCTTTCAGAAGTGGCAGGTGGTAAAATCACAATACAAAAATCTGTCTCATTTCTCTATGCAAATAATTCAGAAGAGAAACAATTTAATATTGATTAAGAGATTCATCAAGAAAAGCAAGCACCTAGGAATCAACGAAACGAAGGAAGTGAAATATATAAACACAAAAAATTAAGTAACTATTAAAAGATACAAAAAAATGAAAAATTTGTCTTTAATAATTCAACTTTTTGGCAAGGAAAACTACAGCAAAAATAAGCAAATGAGACAATATTAAACTGAAAAGCTTCTGTACTGTGAAAACCAATTACTAAGAAGAAACATCATCCTATGGAATGGAAGAAGATAATTATTTACATAAATCTGACAAAAGATCTAATATCCAAGATATATACAGGAGTCTCAAAATAGAATTAAGCAACAAAAAAATAAGCATGCTCATCAAACATGGGGAAAAGTGCCAAGTATATACTTCACAGAAGGTATAAATATGAGCAACAAGCACATGAAAAATGTTAATCATCGTTAATTATCAGGGAAATGCAAATAGGGATATCACTTTACACAAGTAAGAATGAGCTATTTCATAAAGGTTAAAAAAATACTGGTGAGAATGAGAAGAAAATGAATACTCACTTGTTGTTAGAAATATAAATTGGTTCAGGCTCAATGCAAAATAGTATACAAACTTCTCAAAAAAATAGAATTGTCACAGTCACATATAATCTAGCAATTTCACATCTTGATCTCTATCAGTGGAACATAAAAATACAAACGTGAGGGGCTGGAGCAATAGCACAGTGGGTAGGGCGTTTGCCTTGCATGCAACCGACCTAGGTTCGATTCCCAGCATCCCATATGGTCCCCCAAGCACCGCCAGAAGTAATTCCTGAGTGGGTGAAACAGGAGTAACTCCTGTGCATCTCTGGGTGTGACCCAAAAAGCAAAAAAAAAAAAAAATACAAACATGAAAGGATATGTACATACTAATGTACAATTACTGTGTTTTTTTATATATATATAACAGTCAAGGTCTGGGAATAATCTCATGATTATTGACTAATGAACGGATATAGGGATGTGGTTTAGAGTTAGATCACCTGGATTGCTTTGCATGAGTCTCTGGATTCAATTTCTAATTGACAACACAAAAAAAAGGAAAGAAAAGTGTGGTATATAGATATGCATCAACTCCTACTCAGCTATAAGAAAAAATGATGTTAAATATTTTTCTACATTATGGCTAGAATTAGAAAGTGCTATGTTAAGTAAATTAAGACAAGATAAAAAAATACTGAATAATTTCAGTCATTGGTGGTATAAAAAGAAACAAAACAAAGAACAAGACAATGCCTATTGAAAACAACTCCTTAGTCTCTAATGATAAAATTGAGATTACCAAAGGGGCAGAAAAGCACAGAAGAGAAGGGAAATATGAGCAGTGATGGAGGGGAAATTGGCACTTGGAAGTAGATGTGGCATGGTAACATACCTCTAAGACATAAATATTTGCCCTCTATAAACCATAGTTTCTTCAATGAAGATTAAAAGTATTTGACATCAAGAGAACATGAACTTAACAGCTTCAGAGTGTGCAATTATTCAAATGATCGTGAAATACTCTGATAGGGCAGAAGATGAATCATCAGAAATTAAATTCAAGATGTTTGATTTCATACATGGTGTACTATGAATTTAGCACTGTGAGATTAGTTTTCAGTATGTTATTCTTTTAACGTCTCCATATTTTTATTAGAGAACATATATACAGTTAATACATAGGTCAATGCAGAATTTACAAAAGTGAAATCAGTATAAATGTCAACATTTTTTTTTTTTTGTGACATTGTCCTGTGAAATTTCAAATAGTTACAGGGAGGAAGGAGGGAGGGGGGAAATTAGACATGTTTTTCTTTTGTATTATTTCTGAGAACTACACATGAATGGGCCACAGCCATAGCACAGCAGGTAGGGCATTTGCCTTGCACGCGGCCGACTAGGGTTCAATTCCTCCGCCCCTCTCCGAGAGCCCCGCAAGCTACCGAGAGTATTCCACCTGCAACGCAAAGCCTGGCAAGCTACCCGTGTTGTATTTCATATGACAAAATCTATAATAACAAGTCTCACAATGGAGCGGTTACTGGTGCCCACTAGGGCAAATTGGTGAACAATGGGAAGACAGTGCTACAGTGCTACACATGAATCTACATATAGTGATTTCCCAAATAAAAAAAATGGTTTTAAAAGGAAAAAGGGCAAAGAAACAGTTTATAGAGCCGAAGTACATTCTTTTCATGAATGAGGCCCTGAGTTTAATCCCTGAAACCACATTAGTGCTCAGTAACACTGAGAATTTACTCACAGTCTTCCTGCAAAGACAAGAGTTAGGATAGCTTTGTCAAAAATCTCATCTAATTTTTAATAACCCTCAAACTTGGTATATTTTTCACATTTCTCAAGGGTTGTTTGGGCTGGAGCGATAGCACAGCGGTAGGGCATTTGCCTTGCACGCAGCCAACATGGCCGACCCGAGTTCGATTCCTCCGCCCCTCTCGGAGAGCCCGGCAAGCTACCAAGAGTATCTCGCCCGCAAGGCAGAGCCTGGCAAGCTTCCTGTGAAGTATTCGATATGCCAGACACAGTAACAACAAAGTCTCCAATGGAGACGTTACTGAGTCTGCTCGAGCAAATCGAAGAAAGACGGGAGGGCCTTTACCTTTACCTCAAGGGTTGTTTAAAAAGGTAAGAATAGACAGAGGCCATATGCTTCTCTCAAAGTCTAAAATATTTACTGATTTGTCCCTGTAGAAAGTTTTCCAACCTCTAATCTAGGCAGTTTACGTTCCACTCTGAAAATGCAAACTTCCTGTCATCCCCTCCATTAATTAAAAATAAAAACTTTGAACAAAATATAAGAATAGTTGATGACTTTGAAGAGTTAAACAGAAGTTAGCAAATGAGGGAGAGTTAAAGCTCAGATGTGCTTTCTAGTGTATTCTTATGTTTGACTTTGCTGAAAGAGTACATTCCTATATACAATATAGGTCAATGGTAGCTGAAATTCAGAAAAGAAACCCATTATTTAACTTGCCAAGAATTACCTAATTGATCACTCTCACTATCCTCCCATTGTTCATCGATTTGATCGAGCAGACCCAGTAACATTGTGAGACTTTCTGTTACTGTGGTTGGCATATCGAATATGTCACGGGTAGCTTGTCAGGCTTTGCTGTGTGGGTGAGATACTCTCAGAAGCTTGCCGGGTTCTCCCACAGGGGTGAAGGAATCGAACTCCAGTTGGCCTGGTTGGTCTTGTGTAAGGCAAACGCCCTACCCACTGTGCTACCACTCCAGCCCATCTAATTGGCAAGCTTTTTTATTTTAATTTGAAGTCCTGAAAAGGAGAGTTAAGGTGAAAGAATACAGGTAACTAGAGATATAAATCACTTTGAAAAAAATTGAAACACCGTGAGATACAGTTACAAAGCTTTCATGTTTGATAAATCACTTTTTATAGTGACATTTAGTAAGATTTGTTTGTTTGCTTTTTCTGACTCCTGAGTTCTGGCTCTGTGTTAAGGGAATGCTGAGGATTCAAACTGGGATTGGTAGTCTGCAAAGCAATTAAATGCCTTCTCTTTCACACTGTCTCTCCAGCCCCTAAGGTTAAGTCTATTTTTTATAATGTTTTTTCTTGAATTAAAATTTTGCTATATGATAGGCACTTTTGAATAAGTTCTAGAGTCCTGAAATCATTGCTTTGGTCAACATTAACTAGTTTCACTCTTGGGTCTTGAAACAGCAATTTCTAAGCCTATTATTCAGATATAAAAAACAACACTTAACAGCAAACAAACAAACAAAAACACTTGGAAGGGATTAATGACTACTAAATTTCAGGAAAAGGTAATAAAGACTGCATTAACACTTAACTATAGTGGATTGCTTTAGAAGGAATAAAAAAAATTAGAGGATTTTAAAATAGGGACAGAGGAAATGTGAGTATCTAAAAGAACCATTACAATTCTTTTAACAAAAGGAGAAAGCCCATCAAACCAAGAATTTAATGAATGATTTTAGGGTCTAAGCAATGAAGGTAATTAACATAAAAGAAATGCACAGTTGGACATCAGCACATTGATTTTTGTGATCCCCCTGAGTTCTTTAGATATGTTGATTGCTTTTGTGCATCATCAGCTCCTGATTAAAATAGAATAAATGATTCAAGTGAAAACTTCACACTTAAAAAGTATGCATTTTCCTTTTGTTCATCTTCATCATGTTTCTTTTCAGAAATTTGATTATAAATAGTGGAACTGTAATGATATATTTAAATGCGATAAGAACTTAGTCTCAGGATAAATTGGTTCTGAAATAAAATATTTGTGGGCAAATGAAAGGCACTGTGGTTCTTCAGTCTTGAATCAAGACTGTGGAAAATGGTTGTTGAGATCTACTTATTCCTTTATTTAGTTAATAAATCTTTATTAAGCTCTTGAAGAAGTCTATGGTGATGGGAACAGTAGGGTGAAAGAGGCAAATGATTAATAACTTTGTGAATTTGATATTATAGTGGGTGAGGAAAAATGTAATCATATCAACTAGTATATATGCTAAAGAATATCAAAGCTATGAGTTGTTTTATGGTCAAATTTTAATAGAGTACAGTGCATACAGTGCATAGAAATGTGAAGTGCTTTGAAATTTTGTGCAGGGTTGATATGGTAGACCTCATAGAAAACTAACGTTTGAGTCAGGACAAGTCAGGATAAAACTTGGCTCACATTTGAGAAAAGAGAAAGCTTGTAAAGTGAATATTTTTAAAATTTTATTTTAGTGAAACACCATGAGATACAGTTGTAGACTAACAAATTTTTGTGTTTGGGTTTCAGTTATACAATAATCGAGTATTCATCCCTCCACCAGTGCCCATTTTCTACCACTAATGATCCCAGTATCCCTCCCAGCCCCCACCCCCCTAATCCCACCCCACCTCTGTGGCAGGGCATTCCCTTTTGTTCTCTCTTCTTTTGGGTGCTATGGTTTGCAAAAGAGACATCGAGGGGCAATCATACTTGGTCTATAGTCTATTTTCAGCATGCATCTCCCATCCTGGGACGATCCTCCCAACACCCTTTACTTGGTGTTCCCTTCGCTTTCTGAGCTGCCTTTTCCCCTATCATGTGCAGCTGGCCTTCAAGTCATTGAGTGAATCTCCTGGTACTTATCTTGACTATTCTTCATGTTAGTCTCCTATTTTGTTACTTTATATTCCCAGGATCAATGCAATTTTTCTATTTTTGTCCCTCTCTTTCTGACTCGTTTCACTTAGCATGATACTTTCTATGTAGTACCACTTGTATGTAAATTTCATAACTTCATCTTTTCTAACAGCTTAATAGTTGTACTCCATTGTGTAGATGTACCAAAGTTTCTTTAACCAGTCATCTGTCCTCGGGCACTTGGGTTTTTTCCAGATTGTGGCTATTGTGAACAGTGTAGCAATGAACATGAAGTGCAGATGTCATTTCGATTGTACTTTTTTACCTCTTCGGAATATATTTCCAGGAGTGGTATTGCTGGGTCAAATGGGAGCTCAATTTCTAATGTTTTTGAGAATCGTTCACACTGTTTTCCAAAAGGGCTGAACCAAAGTGAATCCCTTAGAGCAGTAAGCGTCCTTGCAAAAGGCAGGGCAGTACATATGAGAAAGATTATTTGGCAAGTTAAATAACCATAGTGAGACCAGAAAGAACATTGCTGAGAGAGGATTAGAAAAATAACAGAATCAGATTATAGGGCTTTCTAAGCTATCAGAGGGACTTTTTATTTCTAATGTGTAAAATAATGATTCATTGATCAGAGAAGCAACCAGATCTATTTAGAAAGCTGCCTAGGAGCTTACTCCCTCTGCTCCCTATCCTCACATCTTATGGATAAGGATATTTCATGAAAGTAAGAATTTCCAATTAACATGAATACTTAGAAAAATACAAACGAATCATAAACTTTCAGAATATGAATTGTCAGTAAAATGCTAGAGAAGACATTGGTATCACACAGTTTTGAAAGAAGCATTGAAGGAGCTTTTTCTTTTTTTTTTTTTTTGGTTTCGATTTAGGCAACAAATTTTAATGAAAGTGTATTTAATTCCACTAGTGAATGCCATAATATTTACGTACTGAGTTTCTTTCCCTTACTTATTGATTGATTGATTGATTGATTGAATCACTGTGAGATACAATCACAAAGTTTCTGTGATCAGGTTTCAATCATACAGTGTTCTAACACCCATCATTCTACCAGTGCAAATTTCCCACCACCAATATCCCCTTTATAACTCCTGCCACTGCTCCCCTTACCTCCCCAACCTGCCTCTATGGCAGTTTTCTTCTCTCTCTCTCTCTCTTTCTCTCTCTCTCTCGCCTCCCTTTTTAAGCATTATGGTTTGCAATACAGATACTGAGAGGCCATTCATTATGTTTGGTCCTTTATCCACTTTCAGCACACATCTCCCATCCAGAACGATCCCTATCAACCATCATTGTCATAGTGGTCCCTTCTATATTTCAACTGCCCTCTTCCCTAGTCCTTGAGTCAGTCTTCCAACAGTAGATCATTGGTCCTGACCCTTGTTTCTACTGTCCTTGGGTATTCATCTCATAATATATATATATATATAAAGAATCAATATAATTGACTGAATATTTAATTTCACCAAAAGATTGTTTATATTATATAATAGTATAATACCTAGAATTTCTTTGTCTTCAAATATATGTCAGAAATTTCCATTTCTAGATTTGGACAAATAAAAGACATAGTCACCTCCAATAGTTTTCTCTCCACTAGGAATAATTTAAGAGGGATCATAAATGACCATTGTACAGGGTGGATAGTGGTGAGTGTACTATGGAAAGTACACTGCGAAGGTTGTGTAGAAAGTATCCATTACTTCTGGCTTAGTTGGGAAATGGATTAAAAATTAAAAACAGATCATTAGGAGGAGAAGGCTAACTTTAAAAAAGAATGTGTAGGGGGTATGGTGCCACCAGCAGGTCAATCTGTACCTGTGAATCGAGTGCATCAGCAGCCTGACGGTGCCTTCAGACTTCCAGATACCCAACAATTGCTGCTATGCCTTTGACCAGACCCCAAAACCTTGGGGCAAAGTTTACCAAGAAAGTAAATGGCCAAAAGCTAGGTATGTGGGAGAAACACCCACAAACCACCTCCGGCTCAGCTATATAATTGGAGGCATGGCTTCTCTGGTTCCTGATCAAACCTGATCAGTGGGTTACTGTCACCGGGCCACCCCAGAGGGGAAAGGGTACTGTCCCTCCGCCTGCACCCCCTTGGTGGCTTGGTGGCCACCATCCTCCAGAGACCATTGGACAGTCAGATTGGAGTCCACAGTGACAAGACACGCAGGGCCTCACGGGATGGGTGTGGAGCTGGCCCATTCTCCCCAATCCCAACGAGACCCCAAGTTGCCGCCAACAAATGGCCTGACTCCTGATCAAGCTATTTAATGGCCATGTTCCCAGAGACTCAGAAACAAATCATGGAACCCAGTGGCTTTTGGCAGAAATGCGTCCAGTCCCTGCAGTAGGTTACTGGCTCTGGGCCACCCCAGGTGGGAATAGGTTTCATGCCTTGGCCTGTTCTTCCTGGTGGCCCGGTAGCCGCCATCCTCCAGAAGCTACTGGACAGTCAGGTTTTGGCCTTCAGTGACGAGACACATGGTGCCTCACAGGATGTGGGTGGAGCCGGCCCTTTCCTCCCCATCCCAACAAGACCCCGAGTAGTCATCCACGAATGGCCTCTCTGGTTCCTGATCAAGCTGCTTAATGGTCATGATCCCAGAGACTCAGAAACAAATCTTAGAACCCAGTGGCTTTTGGCAGAAATGTATCCGGACCCCATAGTAGGTTACTGTCACCAGGTCATTCCATGGGGAAAGGGTGCTGTCCCTCTGCCTGCTCCCCCTCGGCAGCTCGGTGGGTGCTGTCCCTCTGCCTGCTCCCCCTCGGTGGCTTGGTGGTCACCATCCTCCAGAGGCCATTGGACAGTCGTGATTGGGCCCTCGGTGATGAGACACACAGGGCCTCACAGGATGGGAGTGGAGCCGGCCTTTCCTCCCTTTCCCAATGAGACCCTGAGTCGCCACCCACTAACGGCCTTTCTGGCTCCAGATCAAGCTGCTTAACGGCCATGATCCAAGAGACTCAGGAACAAATCTCGGAACCCAGAAGGTTTTGGCAGAATTTCCTCCAGGTTTAATTGTTAAAATTTCAGAATTTCAAAATTGTGCGGCCCCTACTGTAGCCACGTGACATTATATGTTATTCATAACCAGCAATTATAAAACAACTTGTCTACTGTTGCCTTTTCAGCAGATCTGAGTGTTGGGGTAAAATTCCAAATTTTTAATAATGGTGGGTCTGGTGTCAAAATATTGAATGTAATCAAAATAGAGAGAGATTATTGTGGAAATCATCTGCCCCACAGGTAGGGGGAGGGTGTGGGATGGGGGTATATTGGGGTTTTTGGTGGTGGAGAATGGGCACTGGTGAAGGTACAGGTGTTTCATTGTATGACCGAGACTTAAACCCAAAAGCTTTGTAACTGCTCTCATGGTGATTCAATAAATAAAATTATAAAAAAAAAATTTTAAAAGAGTAAGGTGGAGTTCATGCCCAATTCAGTCAGCTAATCAGTGGCTGAATAAATAGCAGTACTCCTACATAAAAAAAAGAATGTGTAGTCCCTTGAGCCTGCCAGGCACAATCCCTGAGCACAGAGCCAGGAGTAAGCCCTGAAGATTGCTAAGGGTGACCCCCCCCAAACAAACAAACAAACAAACAAACATAAATACCTGTGGGGACTAAGACTAAGCAATAGTATAGCAGGGAGGACATTTGTCTGCACGTATCTGACCTGAGTTCAGTCCCGGCATCCTATTTTGTCCCCTAAGCACCACCAGAAGTAATTTCTGAGTGCAGAACCAGGAGTAACCTCTGAGCACTCCTGGGTGTATCCCCCTCACACACCACCACCACACACACATCATAAAGAAAAAAAGAATATGTAGTATACTGATAATTACATATCTTAGCTATTCATGGTCTTCTTTAATTATAATCAGCATGTGAGATCTCTAGTATATATGGGAGGAAAATTGAGATGACAAGATGACAAGGGCTTGAGTTATATTTTGGCTAATGTGTGACTGCACCAGTATTCACACCCACACCTGCAGCTAAGCTGAGAATTTATGTTCTTCATGACTTTTGCCTTGAAGAAGGTGAACATTCATAAAAGAAAAGCCAGCCCAGGAGAAATAGCTATGGGAAATTTCTTATATTTCAAAGGACCTTCATCATCATCCAGACCCCTGGGAATAAGACAACTGAATTGTAGTAAATCCTAAGATAATAGAGTATAAATGATTCTATTACTTACTGAAGATTTGAGACTTTTCACAGTACATGCATATGTAATTTACAGCGTGCTTAGAGCTCCAGTTAAACGTATGAAAAATACAAATGCTCTGAAGAAGCCAGAGAAGAAAAACGTACATCCCTTCTTTTTAATCTTGAAATAACTATCTAGATTACCATTTACATGTACAACATAAAATAGTTTACCCTTTAATACTTCTACCCTGGTTTTTAATATCTAAAGCTCTCTTTTCCTGTTGCAAATAGAGAAAAGAAACAAGAAGCAGCATATATTATTTTATAAATGCAGCTGTCATATAAAATCCAATCATCCATCTATATAGACATTCATTATCATCTCTTCCTTCGCCACTTCAATTTATAAACACACCTTCTATGTGTGTTTACATGAAAATCTATGATTTTAGGAAAAAAATTATATGACTGCTTAGTTAGTATTACACACAGGAGGAGAATTGAACTAACATTTTAAAATCAATTACCTATCAAAAACTGTGCTGAATTTTTAAAAGGTATATATGTAGACTTTTTGAAGAACTATTAAATATAACATGGCATATTGAATACATCACGGGTAGCTTGCCAGGCTTTGCCGTGCAGGCAAGATACTCTTGGTAGCTTGCTGGGCTCTCCAAGAGTGGCGGAGGAATCGAACCCGGCTCAGTCAGGCTGGCTGCAGGCAAGGCAAACGCCCTACCCGCTGTGCTATCGCTCCAGCCCATGTATAGAATACTATCATTTAATAGTTTTTTAACACTCACTTTTTTATTACACATCAATTGGCATTTTAAATGAAAATTAAACCTCACTTAGCCAGGGACTTGAGAGATAGCACAGCAGGTCAGACACTTTCCTAGTATGAGACTGATGCAGGTTTCATCCCTGTTCACCTGCATGGTTCCCAGAGTGATCTCTGAGCACATCCAGGACTATAAACCTTTGGGTATGGCTAAAAAAAATAAAAGAAAGAAAGAAAACCTCTTATTGATGAACAAAAGGAAAATTTAAAAATAGTATAATGATTTAAACAAAAACAATTAATTATATCATTAAATTTTAGATAGGGCATTGCCTTACAAGCGGCCAACATGACTGACCCGAGTTCGATTCCTCCGCCCCTCTCGGAGAGCCCAGCAAGGTACCAAGAGTATCTCGCCCACCCGGCAGAGCCTGGCAAGCTACCCGTGACATATTCGATATGCCAAACACAGGAACAACAAGTCTCATGATGGAGATGTTACTGGGCCCACTTGAGCAAATCGATGAACAATGGGAGGACCGTGACCGTTACCGTGACCATTAAATTTTAGATAGATTTCTTTTATCAAAGTACCAGCTAGATGTCTATAATCACTAGGTTCCTCACTATATTAAAGCTAAATTTGTTTCAACAAAACTTTCATGCTCCTTTTTTAATTCTGGCTTCCAGAAGAATGGAGAAAAATATCATTCTTTTATTCTCATAACTCAGTGTCTTTATTATTGTCTCCCTAGGGTAAAAAGATATTTCCTTTTCATATAGACAATACACAATTTTTCTTCTGAGAACACTGCTTCTTTATATAAAGATCTATTCATTTTATAAAGGAAACTATTGTGCTGTATGTTATTTAGCAATAGTATAAGAACTATATAGACATATAGATCATATACTTGAATCTTTTATACAATGCCGCAAGATGTCACGGTCCTCCCTTTGTTCATCAATTTGCTCGAACAGGCCCAGTAACATCTCCATTGTGAGACTTGTTGTTATTGTGTTTGGCATATTCAATACGACATGGGTAGCTTGCCAGGCTTTTTGCCGTGCGGGCGAGATGCTCTTGGTAGCTTGCCGGACTCTCCGAGAGGGGCAGAGGAATTGAAGCCGGCTCTGCCGGGCTGGCTGCGTGCAAGGCAAACACCCTACCACTGTGCTATGGCTCCAGCCCATGCTCCAAGATATGAATCAAAAATCTGATCATGCAGATGAAGAAACCAAGGCTAAGTGATTTTGCTTATAACTAATTTTCATAAAGTATTGCAGCTTGTTATCAGAAAAGACAGGATTACTCCAGGCTAATTTCAACCTACTATTTCTTATATTAATTTGCAATAGATTAAAATTCATAGTATAAGAGTTGATTAAATATACAGAAAGATATTTAAGGTGATTTATGAAATATCTATAGCACTGTAGCACTGTCCTCCCATTGTTCATCGATTTGCTCAAGTAGGCACCAATAATGTCTCCATTGTGAGACTTGTTACTGTTTTTGGCATATTGAATATGCCACAAGAAGCTTGCCAGGCTCTGCCATGTGGGTGGTATACTCTCAGTAGCTTGCTGGGTTCTCCAAGAGGAGTGGAGGAATTGAGCCCAGTTTGGCTGTGTCCAAGGCAAATATCTTATATAATATATAAATATAATATAAAAATATAAATATATAAATATCTAAGAGTTAATTTTACTTTTATATTATATTAACATAAACTAACATGTCTTATTTTAAGTTTGTCTTAATGCCTAGGAGGTTAAATGAGATCATTCAAGTAGTAGAGCACACATTAACATGTGGGATCCCTAAGTTCTTTCTCAGCATCATATGGCCCCCAATCAGCACCATAACCTTATATAATTCCATTTTCCTTGACTCTACTAAAATTTTCTATAAGCATTGTGTCAAAGAAAACTGGCATTTTGGAGTGATTTTTTAATGGGGCTTAAGAGATAGCACAGGATTTAAGGTGCGTTGCTGAATGGGATTCGATCCTCAGCTCTGAATATGGTCATCAGAGTACCACTAGAAGTTATCCCTTTTCAGAGATAGGAGTAAGCCCTGTGCTCCACCAGATGGGCCCCCAGAACAAAACAAAACAAAATAAGTCTGTTCTGGAGGGTGGTGTGATTCCAAGACAGAGCCCTACAACAAAGGTTAAGGCTCTTGGGGTTGCTGAATATTATGTGTCAACTTGACTGGGATAGAATGCATTCATATGTATATGTTTATATATATATGTGTGTGTATACATATATATGTATATATAGATTAATCATTATTTATGAGTGTTTATATGAGAATGTTTTTGGAAATGTTTTAATTGGTTGGACTGAGTAAATCCAGTAGCCCTTCCCAAAGTGAGTGGGTATCATTTGATCCATTGAGAATCTGGATAGAATATAAAACTAAAGACAGTTGCATTCACTTTGCACTTGCTTGACTGAACCGGAACATTGATTATCGTTGTCATTATCCTATGGTGACGGAGGTTCCCTGGTTCATTCAGAGCCTATGACTGTTCTCCTGGCTGATGGACAAAGGAATAAACCACAGGCTGGTAATCAGTGGCACTTTGTTCAAATCTGCCGGTGTTATTACAGAAAATCGTGAAGGGTTCGGGGCAACAATTACACATAGGTGTGGTTGAACATTGACATAATTAATGAACAAATGTAAAGCCCCTTTTCAGGGGAAATTCTTCTGGTAGATATATCCAAGGAAGCTCCAGCACTCTAGGTTCTTTCTTAGAGATTGTCCCAAGGGTGGAATACCATCTAAGGGCATGTTGCTTTCCCCTTTTCTTTACTGGTATCCATTTAAGCAATCATATTAAATTTACCTCTTTTTTTTTCTTTTTGGGTCACACCTGGCAATGTTCAGGTGTTACTCCTAGTTCTGCACTCAAGAATTACTCCTGGCAATGCTCATCGGACCATATGGGATGCTGGAAATAGAACCTGGCTGCACGCAAGACAAATTCCCTACCTGCTGTGCTATCAATATAGCCCCTAAATTTACTTCTTAATAGTATTTCTAGTCATGTTGTATAAACATAGTTAGAGATATAGACTTTTATCTATGCCCTCGATTAAGCTTAAATGGTTTCTCTGGGTTTATGATGGCTTTTCCTGGGGACATCTCACTATATTTCCCAGATTATAGTCCTCAGGCCAGGTTCGTTTTGAATAACTCCAACAAGGTCCTTATTAAGTTAGTTATTTTTAGATCATGTCATAGTTTGTTTCATGACTGTGCTCTTAATATACTATACTTTTTATGGTTTTTAGACTGTCCCTTGTAGTCAGAGTATTTTGAAACTTGTCCTGGTTCCCAAGTTCCTAGGCAGGACCCATATTTGGGGTATAAGAAACTGAAGTGAATCTAAGGGCAACTGAAGATTAAGTCAAGTAAGCGTGACAGAAGTTCAGGAGTAAATATTATTTGGAGTTAATTAACATACATGTTACAAAAGCATAGCATTATCTGTTTTCCTGTGTCTATACAAGCATAAAGGACAGAGAAAAGCAACATTTCACTTATATTTTCAAAATCTAGCGCCATCAGAAAGCTTAACTTTACAAGTTACCATGTCTAATTTGAAGATATTTATGACTACCAGATAGGGGAAGAAGAACACACAGGAGAGGTTAAAGGTAAACACAGAGGATTGGGAATGCCCTGATAAAGTTGTGCCCCCAGAAGAATGTAATTCAATTAACCTAAGCTCCCTGCAGGAGGTAAAAGGATAACCCAGTGTTAAGCCTAAAATGTTTGGAACTGTAATTCAATAATTGTTCAACACTCCTAATTCTCAAGCCTTCAAATACTAGCTGAAACCTGCACCACCATCAACAGCTATTGGAATTGGCTTTCATTGCTCTACAGCTCACGGACAGAAGACAGGCCACTTCTCAGTCTCCACCTTTGCTTGTGCCAATATCCGACAGAGTGAAATATCCATGCTCCATGCTCTCACCCCCACATACATACTCCCACCACACACAATCTGTTTTTTTTTCCTTTGTTTCTCTAGAAAACCCAGGCTAATACAAAATGCACTTTAAAATCTGAAGAAGGTGTATGTGCTTTATTTAACAATCTCAATTCTCTCTTGTAATTGTCTACTCACATTCTAGACATCCTGAAGCTAAAACTTCCTCCTCCCTCTTACACTTCTGAGTCTTCAGTTTTGATTGGAAATTTTTGAACCTTCGAAATTTCTATTTTTCAGTCTATGTCCATCACCTTTATCTCACATTTCCCTAAAAAATACTGATCAAAACCTGCACTTTTTACCTACTTTTGCATATATATTTACATCATAACTTTTTAGAATTCTAAAGCAATTCACTGGTTGCTATCTAGAGCCAATCTACTCTGTGTGATGTAGGTTGTAGTGTTCTCTCAGGATGATATTTATTACTATTTGTGTCGTTCTGTAATTGCTTCATTCCTGTTGCAACCTTTCCATCAGTGTCTTTAACTTGCCTACCTTCAACTTTTCTATGTATTTTCTTCTCTCTGTGTGTTTGTCCTTCATACTCCATCGACCGTGTGCTCTAAAGATTATATATACTCTATAGACAGACGGTAGGGCGTTCGCCTTACAAGCGGCCAACATGGCCGACCCGAGTTCGATTCCTCCGCCCCTCTCAGAGAGCCCAACAAGCTACCGAGAGTATTCGATATGCCAGACACAGTAACAACAAAGTCTCCAATGGAGACATTACTGGGCCCGCTCGAGCAAATCGACGATCAACGGGAGGGCCTTTACCCTTTACCTTTACCTTTATAGACAGACCTATCTTTATTTTGAGATTAAGTTACTCTTAACAGACAAATATGTACGACTGCCAAGAGGACATTTCTAACTGGGTGTCTTATAGGAACCTCATTTACCTTCATCCTCTGATTGTTGCTCATCCAGGCAGATGTCATATGCCATCAACCAACATCATACCTAGAAGAGAGATTGATTCTCTATCTCTAACCCACCAAGAGCAGGTAAACAGATATCAAATTAAGGTCACACAAATAGCTTTTCCACTGCCACAAAGTTAGCTCCAAGGCCATCCTAACTTCTTGTGCCTAAATTTCCACAACTCCTTCATTTAATGCCTTTCTGCCAGATTCTTGTCCTCCAGTCTATACCAGCTTGATCAGTAGAGAAAGTGTGTAAGAATCTTAGAATGATATTAACTCCCTACAACCTCCAGGGTTAATTAATATTTAAGCACAGAACACAAGACTTATCTCATAAGTTTTGCTAGAATCTGACTTTATCCTTTCCTGCTTCCATTCCTCACAATAGGATTTTCATCTTCCTCTAAGTAAAGATTTCTGTTTTTACTAAGGAGCGTTATGTATCGATAAACCTTCTTTTTATCTCTATCTATTCAAAGTAGGTACACTTAACAGAAAAAATATACATGTTTTTAAAAATGTATAATATTTTCTACTACAAAAAATGGTAACACTAAATAATCAACATTATTGCTGTTCTCTGCATTCTGTGTTTCAGAAATACTGAAATATTTTTTGCATCACAAATATGTCATCATCCTTATAATTCCTCTGCACAATACCTAGAGAAACAGAATAAATAGGTGGAATTAAAAAATGTGAAAGAGTGGCTTTTTCCTCCTGGAAGGGAGCAATATGACACACACCATAGCCATGCCATCGGACCCCACACCAAGCTGTTTCACTTAGGGTGCCCCAGAGGGGGCAGGTGGTAGCTCTCCCTGCCCCAAGAGACCCAGCTCTGGAAGCCAAAAATATCCATAACCCAATCGCCACCATGCTCAAGGCCGCTCTCCACAAGCTTGAGCAGAGCCTCAGACATGAGTGAACATATTCCTGGACCATGTGGCTGCAGTTGTGGCTACACGGCACATCATAAGACACGCCCTACCCAATCTCCAAGAGTACCACACCACATTTGATGAGGTTCAAATAGTAGGCAACCAAACAGAGAGGGAAATATATATATATATGTATATATACATATTTTCAAATATATATATGAAAGCTCACATCACTCAACCTTTAACAACATGTAAGTGATATCCTAAACAATGTCTTAATGGCCCCTGCCAAAATAGAACAATCTTCACACTCTTTCCTCTATGGCTACTTTTTTTGTAGCATTATCAGCAGTTTTTCATAACGACAATACAAAATATGTTATTTCGGTTGTGTTTTGGGACAGGGCTTGGGGCTTGGGATGGAAACATCCCAAATATGGTGGTGGAATTAGTGTTTGAATATTAAATAAAATAAATATTGTGAACTATCTTATAAAATGGGACTGGAGCGACAGCACAGTGGGTGGCATTTGCCTTTCACGTGGCTGACTCGAGTTTGATTCCTCAGTTCCTCTCGAAGAGCCTGGCAAGCTCCCAAGAGTATTCTGTCTGCATGGCAGAGCTGGCAAGCTCCCTGTGGTGTATTCTGTATGCCAAAAAAAATAAAAAAAAACAGTAACTGCAAGCCTCACAATGGAGACGTCACTGGTATCTGCTCGAGCAAATTGATGAACAACGGGAAGACAGTGCTACAGTGCTACTTTATAAAATAAATATTTAAAAAATGTGAAAAAAAGATAGTACACAAATATTTAGAACTTTCAAGGACAAAAGTTAAAATAAAATGTGTCACTCCTGACAACAACTATTTTAATCTGACATATTACATTTCATTATAGTATTACTATAGATAATAAAATATAAAATGAGGTGAAATTAATGCACATTCTAAAAACTTTGTGAGATCTTTGTGGTTCTTTTTTTTATACCTAACATTGACACTTGTATCAATTAACTATACATTCTCCTAGGAAGTAAGAATAAATAACAGAGTATGACCTATATCCCTACATAGCTTCTTAGAATATTAGACTACATTAATAAGTAAAAAGCATATAGATAAGTAAGCACCAGATATGAAAATCCCTGTCCCCCAGGTGTACCCATATTACCATATAGTGATTATTACCATCCTTCAAAATGAGTGAGTGTAAATATCCCCTGCTATCTATGGTTTTCTTTGATTATGCATAAAAACACCTTCCCTTTCTTCACTATCAATGTCAGTTTAATCACTGCAACACCAGTACTTTGTAATTATTTAATATTAAATAAAGGAATATATGAAAATGGAGATAAAATGTGTTTCTTTACCTCTGTATGTTTTTGTGTACCCCTGTTTTAGAAATTCAAGTTTTAGGATGGTGCCCAGAATAAATGAGTCACCCAAATGTTGAGATGGCTGGGGAGTACCTTAGTGGTAATGAGAATATTGCAAAAACAAAAGATAAAAGAGAGGATGATGAAGGGAAGAAAAGGTGAGTAGATAGATGCTTATATGACTTCATAAGACATTTACTGGAGAAGAGAATTGCCCTGATGATTAGCAATGTAGAGCATTTTTCCATGTGTCTTTTGGCCATTTGTATTTTTTGAGGAAGCTTCTGTTTATTTCTTCTCCCCATTTTTTGACCCATCAAAAGGGTTTTTTTTTCCTTATACAATTCTAATAGTGTCTTATATATCCTAGTTTTTAACCCCTTATCAGATTGGTCACTGTCACTGTCACTGTCCTCCCATTCTTCATCGATTTGTTCAAGAGGGGTCCAGTAACGTCTCCATTGTGATACTTGTTGTTACTGTGTTTGGCACATCGAATACACCACAGGTAGCTTGTCAGGTCTTGCTGTGTGGGTGAGATACTCTTGGTAGCTTGCCAGGCTCTCCGAGAGGGGCTGAGGAATCGAGCCTGGGGTTGGCCACAAATATTGCTCCAGCCCACATCAAAGATTAAATAATCATATATTTGAGAGTCTGTGACAGAATATTCAATTCTGTTCCATTGGTCTACGGGACTGTTTCTAGTCCAGTACCCTGCTATTTTAATCCTTTCACACCACAGAGACAGGAATACATGAAAAAGAACAAGTACAACCAGTGCTGGTGCAAATGTAGGGAGAAAAGGACTCTCTTTCTTTGTTGGTGGACATGTTGAGTGGTCCAACCTTTTTGGAAAACAATATAATAATTCCTTCAAAAACTAGAAATTGAGCTTCCATATGACTCTGAAATACCACTTCTGGGAATATATCCTGAGTGCACAAAAAAGCACAGTAGAAATGACATCTGCACCTGTATGTTCATTGCTGCACTGTTCACAATAACCAGAATCTGGAAACAACTTGAGTGCCTGAGAACAGATGAGTGGTTAAAGAAGCTTTGTTACAGCTATATGATGAAATACCATGCAGCTGTTAGGAAAGATGAAGTCATGAAATTTGCTTATAACTGGATGGTCATGGAGAGTATCATGTTAGGTGAAATGAGTGAGAAAGAGAGGGACAGACATAGAATGACTGCACTAATTTGTGGAATATAAGATGACATAATATGAGACTGACACCAAAGGACAGGAGACACAAGGGCCAGGAATATTTCTCCATAGTTGGAAGTTTGCCTCATGAGCTGGGGGAGAAGGCACCTGAATCAAGAAGGGACCACGAAGTCAATGATGGTTGGAGGGATTGTTCGGGATGGGAGATGTGTGCTGAAACTAGATAAGGGACCAAACATGATAATCTCTCAGTATCTATATTGCAAACCATAATGCCACAAAGTAGAGAAGGAGTATGGGATAAATTATCTGCCATAGAGATAGGGGAGAATTGGGATGCGGGGTGGGAATACTGTGGATATTGGTAGTAGAAAATGTGCACTGGTGGAGGGATAGATGTTCAATCATTGTATGACTGACTCTCAAACATGAAAGCATGGAAACTATCTCACGGTGATTCATTAAAAAAAAGGAAATTTGGGGGAGAATAAATAAATTTTATTTGAAAATAAGATAGACTTCAAAGTATAGAGGATGTTTTCGTTATATCTAGAAGATAAGTTAGATTTTAGCACAAATGCAGTATATGGTGGTTGGAGGTTGGTGGAAGTAATGACATTCTATATAGTAGGAAAAGTATAGATGTAAGTACAAAGATATGGAATTTAATGACACATAACTGAGTTGTAAGTAGATTGGGAAAAGCCAGATTGAAATCTGGAGAAATAAAATAAGCTTCAGACTTGGGTGTTGGCTTGTAGTGAATTTGGACTTGCAAATCACAGGAGTTCCTCAATAGGTGAGCTTTCTTGTCTCTTTAAAATAGTTTAAACATGATTGAGGATATTATTTCCTCACTCTTGGCTAAGTCCTAAGTACCTGATTAAAACTGAGAGCAGGGAGCCAACTGTAGTGATATATTCTGAGAGCTTAAATCACAAAGTTTTGGCATTTTTGAATTTAAGAGGAAATTGAAATTGCTTCAGTACTCATTCAGGCTTAAACTACTTTTAGAATTTCTAAGAACAATTGAGATCACAAATCTGTCTCCTAATGATGCTTAGTCTTATATCCTTCCTGTTTTTATTCAGTTGAAGGAGAGAGAATTGAATGAGTGTTAGTACCTGACATGATCTTACACTGCATTTGTAGATTAGTTGCTCAAAATGATCCCATTTGATCTTCATAAAATTCCTGTAAACTAAGTACTATCATCTTTATTCATAACCAAGCAAAAGACACAGAAATACTAAGGTAGGCAAGTCTTGACTCTCTCATCTCTTTTTTATTACTCACTTGGGGCACAGTCTAAACATGTTCACATGAATATGGATATCTTATGATATCCACATCAGTAACAAAATATCGGAAGCTAAAGGAAATATGCCTTCATTTTATCTGACACTTGTCATGGTTAACTTAATAATCCCTATCACAACTCCTGGAGGCAAATATAATTGTCTCTATGTTGCAACTACATTGCAGAAATTGTATCTACAATGCAGAAATTACAGTAAATCTTAGAGGTCAATAAACTTACTGAAGTTGACACCCAAGTAAAAAGCTAGGGCCATATTTTGAACCTCCTTCTATGGCCTCTCAACATAAATCTCTTATTATGACTTTGTGCTAGGGGAATGAGACCCATTGTATTTACTGTTTTGGGCATATCGAATATGCCACGGATAGCTTGCCAGGCTCTTCCATGCGGGCAGAATATCACACTTCACTCAATTGAGAGAAGGAAATCGGAGTTACGACCTTTGTCGACAATCAAGAATCAGGGATGCTGTCTCATTTATCAAGGCGTCGAAAATCAGATGGGATGAACACGTAATGTGATTTGGAGCTGACTGCTGGACTAGAGCTGTTATAGCCTGAATTCCACAGGACATCAAAAAATTGTGTGACCACCCACCTACAAGATGGTCAGACTTCTTCATCAAGACCCTGAACGAATGATTTGAGGCTCTTTGTGTTCCTGGAGTGAGCAGATGCCATTGGGCTGCACTAGCATGCGACAGGAACAAATGGAGACGTTACTGGTGCCCACTCAAGCAAATCGATGAGTAATGGGATTTCAAGGGATCAAGTGATGACTTTATACTTTATACTGTTATATTAGAGAGGGAATTCGACCATTACCTGATCTTATAACCTTGGAATTGAATGTATAACCTTGGGGACCTATGCTTCAAGTTCTAAGATAGAGATAATATTCATACTTACCTCTAGTACTGTTCTGAAGAACTCTCATAGGATAACTCTAGAAGCAAAATCAGTACTGTTAAAGTATTGTTTAAAATATCCTGTGGGTCATATTAAGTCCAATTAAGTTCCTTCCCAGGCGCAGACCTGATTCCTTGATCCAGAAACAGTAGCTTATTGATGCTTGTTCAATTTTCAGTTAAATTAAACACCGACTCGGTTGTGGGTGGCTTGCAAAAGTGGGGCACTGGGGAGATAGTCTTAAGAAAAGAATGCTCCCACCTCTCTGCTTGACCCACTTTGGGAAACACCTGAAGTTGGTTAGGACTGGTAAATTCTGAATTCCTCCTTGACACAGATACTCCAATCCCACCAGAACTATGAAGCAGCCATCAAGCTGCTCCAGAAGTCTATTTGCTCCGCACAGCATGGAAACTGGTTCTCACCAACTGAGTTCTTGGAAAACAGTGGAGTCAGACCAGAGGGAAGACTTGCCCTTAGTAGGAAAAGAGAGTCAATTCTAACCTTGACAGACCCCTTGCTTCCATTCACAGGAAAGGAGTTCAGAAGGAAGAGAAATAGTGAAGAAATAGTTGTTATTGAAAGCAATTTAGAGGGATGTGAATGGAGAGAAAGAGGGAGTTCAAAAGAGTGAATAAGAGCTTCTACCTGTATTGGACAGGAGTTCTCTGCATATAAATTAATCTGAGCATTATAATAGGGAAAATCTTGGACTCTGGATGGTCTTTTCATATACAGGAGTTCAGAATCTCCCATAGATTCTCTTTTCTGGGGATCCACTGTTCTCTGGGTGGTTTCTCCATCTCCAAAAAGATCAGGATTTGCATCTCAAGGCACACATTGCTCATGTCTTTGGGCTACTTCAGGGCTGGGCAATTTCCTCTCCGGTTTTGTTATTTTCCAGGATCTCCCTACCTATCTTTAACAACTGTGGGAGCCTATCTAATTTCTAATCAAGTTTCCCAGATTGTCCCAGCCCAATCTGAAGGCAAAATTTGTTATGAACTTGGATTTTTCTTGTTTTCCTCAGCCACAATTCACTAACTTGGAACTTGAAAACACAGCTTATTTTTTTTTCTGCAGAATGACAAACATCTTGAACCTAGCACTTTGACTAGTGTTCTCTTATTTGCATTATCCTTGGAACAATGTCTTGCACTGTGTAAATTTACTAAATGTTGACGTGTACTTTTGACTTACTCCTTCCTTCTTTCTGTTGGAATTTTACTTTAAACACTAATTTTAAGCAGGAGCTCTCTGAGGCTGAAAAGAGCCCATTCTAATCAACAATGCAAATCAACCTGATAGAAGGACAAAAGAAAATAGGGTGAGGTTACAAAGAATTGGCCCTGAAGAAAGGAATTGCAGGTAATGAAATTCACAGGGGCTGGAGTGATAGCACAGTGGTAGAGCGGTTACCTTGCATGTGGAGGCCCACCAGGGTTCAATTCCTCCACCCAGCAAAGCCTGGCAAGCTCCCCATGATGTATTCGATATGCCAAACAGGGTAATAAGAAGTCTCATAATGGAGACATTACTGGGCCTGCTCGGAGCAAATAGATCACAGTAACAAGTCCCACAATGGAGACATTAATCGATCACAGGAACAAGAAGTCTTAACAGAGAAGTTACTGGGCCCACTCCAGCAAATTGATGAACAATGGGACAGGGACAATGACAGAGAAATTCATGGGTTATACTAGGCATACAGGAAGATATTTCAACTTCTTGTTCTTCTTCACCCTGTTCTACAGTTTTTTTGGGGTTTTGTTGGGGTTTTGGTTTGGGGTCCACAGCTGACTTTGCTCACGGTTTACTCCTAGCTCTTCACTCAGGTGCCAGTAATTAAACCTATGTTGAGTGCATGCAAGGCAAGTGAATTACCTGCTATACTATAACTCCAGCCCCAACCTACATTCTTGCATACCTTAATCACATAATAAAGTGCTCATCTATTTTGCTAATTTAAAAGTTCTAAAAAGAGATGAATTTTCCCCTTTCTCTGGAATTATACATAAGGGGATCACTTCTACACCCCAGGAGTTTCCATGCTCAACTCTTCTTCTTAAATAAAATTTCAATTCAGACGTTTTTATCTTCTATTCTTTGCTTATGTTGCTGGGTGGAAGATGTGATTCCCAATAAAAAGGAGTAGGGTTCTCTGATTGGCTTATGAAAACTAGGGAGAAAAGAGGAGGTGGTCTCCTGGGGTTGTGGTTAAACTGCACTTGGGTTCCATTTGTTCTGTCTGGCATGAGAGATGATTCCTGCCAACTAATTTCTCAATGATCCATGGAGTCAGGCTGGAGCAAAAGACTGCTCTTTTCAAGAAAGAAAAGGCAGTTCTAAACCATAGGCAGGCATTTTATATCAGCCAACTTCCATCACAAAAAGATTTTCAGAAGGAAATAAAAGGTGAAATAAGACAAATTAATTTGGGAAATAAAGGGAGGAGAGAGACAGAGACAGAGGCAGAAACAAAGAGGAGAGAGACAGAGAGATCGAGACAGAGAGAGACAGAGACAGAGACAGAGACAGAGAGACCAAGACAGAGAGGAGAAAGAGAGACAGAGAGACAGAGAATATTTGCTTAAAAGAGAACATAGACTTCTCCAGAATGGAAAGCAAAGTATACATTCTAAGCAGGTATGTGCAGACAATTTCCTCAGAAAGAGGAAATCTGTAATCAAGAAAGTTCACACTTCATTGGGGAGATGCAGGCAAGTATATTTGTCCAGAGGAAAACACACACAAACACTTTAAGAGGGAACTCAGGCAAAACTGCACCCTTTCCTGAGCCAAGTTGATGTAGGCAGGCAGACAAAGAAGGCCCCCTCCCAAGGCAATAGCAGTAAGTTTCCTGGAAAGAAAGAGTCCTTGTGAAAGCCAACCTTGCAGAAAATAGAAACTAAGGGCTGATAAGACGTTCACCTGGCACCTGCAACAGACCCAGAGAAGTTCCAGCAGGAACAAAGGGCCAGGAAAGGAATTTCAAAATAGACCATCACCACACCCAAACCCTTGGTAACCTCCTTAGCAATGGACTATTACCTAGATAGAAGCCACACATGGTGGCAGGTTGAAAAATCCTTATCAAAGCCACCTTGAACAAAGGAAAGATGTGTATATGCTGCCCCAGCCCATATGCTGCTTGTGTCCACATGGCTGAGTATATGTGACTCCCGAGCACATGTGTCGCCGGCATCTCCCCTATTGAGATGTGTACTTTCATGCTTTCCTGTCTAATGCTGGGATGTATATAGGGGTTTCTCTCTCTTTGGGGAAGCCCACACTCTGCCCTGGGTGCGTTACTCTACCCTCTCCCACTTTCTCTTCCTCCTCACTTTCAAAAAACCTCCAAATAAAATCTGTTTTACTTAGCTGTTTGTCTACTTCTGAAACTCATTTTTGCATGGTGAGACAAGAACCCAGTAACCCTGGTTTCCGGGTGGCAGAGTTGGATGGAGAGAAAGTGATCATCTTTCTCCTCCCTGCTACAGATAAGCCACCCGTGGGGCCCACGCCCACTAATACCCATGTTAGTTTATATTCAGTTTACACTTCCTGAGCTTCCCCCCTCTTGTAGGATAACATTGGTTTGTTCTTTCTCCCTTACCACAGGGAGCTTAGGTTTATCAGGTTATACCCATCACAGTGCTCCTGAGACACCCCCATTCCTTTGTTCATTGGAATATAGCTCTAAACATTTTTAGGCTTAAACATTGATTTTTCCTTTCTCTCTGGCCTCAGGTTTACTGAGTAATACTCATCACAGTGTTCCTGGGGCACTCCCATTCCTCTGTGTTTATCTGTAACTTCTTTCTTTGGCTCTGCTTCCCCGACCAGTCAGTCACCTGTATCCCCTAATCAAACTCTGTTAACTTCTAAGATCAGACCTTCTAAGGACACTGAATTTGTATTCGTAAGTGAAATATTGCTTTTCTTTGCTCCTTCTCTCCTTTGCATAGTTAATTTAGAGCAATGTCCTTTGTGTATAGACACAGGAAAACAGTTAATGCTATGTTTTTGTAACTTGGGAGATAATTGACTCCAAATGATATTCACTCCCGGGCATCTGTTCTCTCCAGTTAAGCCTCAGTTTCCCTTACTTCTTAGCACCCTAAAGCAGAGTCCCAACGAGGGACTGGATGGACACAGGTCAATCTGTGAGCTACCCTGGCACCGAAATGGGCCTGTCCAAAGTGCCATAATACTTAACTGTAAAATCTTAGCACGCTGACAGTTGTGTGTTTGTGGGTTATCTGGACAGCTCTATCTTCCCACATGCATTAAGTGCTCTTGAGCATCATATCAAACTAAAAAATGTAGAATATGTAAACATACACTTGACTCTTGGTGGTCAGTCTAATTACTCTCTCACTTTTACCCCATTTGAGAGAAACAATACATAATTTATGAAGTTAAGTCAGATCTAAGATAATAGGTCTAAGTCAGACAAACAGTAAGAGATAAATCCGAGTTTGAAATCTAGGTCTCCTTCCACAACAGCACTATTACTTTATTCTCAATCAACTGGGTAGGAGATAATAGAGTAATATTTCTTCCCTTCTAAGATCATTAGTCTAGGAGGTAATTGAGCACAAAACAAAATACTTATTCACTTGTGGCTAGATTTGGTATCAGCCTGGTGTTACCAGTGCATGGGGCATCATACCTATTTTATAGATAGAGACAGTAGAGGGTGGTTGGGCAATTTTTGTATAATGAGGTTTTTTTTCCACCAGCAAGATAAGAAATTCCAGAAATGAGAGACAACATAATGTCATGTACTATTACATAGTACAGAGAAAGAAGGAGACGGGGCACAATTAGTGAGGTATCTAGTTTCATAAATAAAGAGATGTACCTTCGGCTAGGAATAAATCATATAGGACTCTATATGTGCTGGTGAAGAATTTAAACTTTATCCTTAGTAGTCATAGAACAATTTATGAGAGACTATGTTAATCCAGGTCTTCTGAGAAGACTGTCATTCCACACACAAGGATCTAATCAAAACAAATTTATGTGAATGGCAATGAAGTAGGAAGTGGGGAAGGGAAATGGAATGTGAGATTCAGTGAAAGAAAATGGGAGAGAATGTAGGTTAGACACATCCTAGGGAGATCTAATATCAACTTAAACAAATTTCAAGTGGCACTAACACAGAGGCATATTTAAAGATATTTAACTATCAGAAAAAGACACACAAAAATTAAGATAGTTAAAAGTGCTTATCTATTTGGAATTGAGATGGGATGAACGATTGGTGGTGTTGGGGGAGTCCCTTTTCTTAATTGAGAAGTGTTTATGCCCACTTAAAACCATAAATGCATTGCTCTAATAAATAACAGAAAATATGTGTGATTACGTCTGTGCATTTAGATATGTATATGCGTATAATTTTAAAGTGTGTTCTTCATCTAACTGGCATAAAAGAGGGCACCATAACTAATGAGGCTTTGAGGCTACTTTCACATGATTCTGCATGAAATAGCCAGCAATTTTTTCTTAGGCCATTTTTCCTTTTCCTAGAACTGCCTGAGGTTTTATGAGCCTTTACAAAAGAATGTGTTTAATGTAACTTTTCCAGCTGTTCCTATTAACCACCGACCTTCTTTTTTTTTTTTAT
Organism: Sorex fumeus; assembly: GCF_029834395.1. Lineage (NCBI taxonomy): Eukaryota > Metazoa > Chordata > Mammalia > Eulipotyphla > Soricidae > Sorex > Sorex fumeus. The sequence goes on along the minus strand of NW_026606059.1, from coordinate 49,056,213 downwards.
GAATCTTTACCTATTTAGCTTTTATGTACAGTTTGGGGAAGAAAAGTAAGAGGAATAAAATATTTTTTAAAGGGAGGCATAAAAATTCTGCAGCAAATCTGTCCTTGGCTGACAAAATACATCTTAAAGATGAGTGCAGAAGCAAATAAGTTTTACAGGGATAAATTAGAAATTTCCAGGACTTAAAATGTGAAAAGTAATTGAGGACAAAGGAAATGAAAGGTTGAGAAAAGTAATGCCAGAGCTAGTAAATAAGTGAGCCCAGGGTGATACAGTGTAGTGGCCTCTCAATTAAAAAAAATTATTAACAACTATGTCATGAATCACCAGGTTCTGTTCTTATAGTACCATATATCTATAGCTGATCACATGTACCTATCATACACATAATTCTAATACACACTTTCCCCATTTGCTCTTGATACTGCTCTAATTCTTTTAAATTTAATTTAATTTAGTGATGCTATCAAATCTAGGGCTTATCACATATGAGGCAAATGTTTTACAACTGAACCACATTTCTGACCCCTGGCCTAAATCTTGTCTATCAGTTCAGTTCAGCCATTTATTTTAATTACACCAACTTATTCCTTAACTATCCATGATGCTGAAATGAAAACTCAGTCCTATGCTGTACCATGGGAAATCCTCCCTTCCATTCTTTGAATTCTTGGAGAATCAGAGTCTCATTGTCCATTTTTTTTATTTTCAACTCATGAAAATGTATTTTCTCCAAGCTTCCATACTATTAGTCATGTTGTCTCTTTAAATAAAATTATGTGAAATTTGAACTTTCTCTACATTAGTACTTGTTTAGCCTGAATTAAAACAGAAACTTGTTTGTTCATAGTTTCTTTCTCTATAGGTTGGACCTTGAGGGCAAAACAGGAACTGTGTCTAAGTTCCTCATTTACTCTTGGCTCAAGGACAGGACTTGGCACCTAATAAATTTCTAATATTCTGTCAGTGAATCATTATATTGGAATAAAATGAGATTGAATGTGGTTGGAACATAGATAGGTATCAATTGGGAGGTATAAGATGAAGAACTTTCTCATCATCATTTCTCAGAAGTTTCTAGATTCCTTTCCTTTTAATTCCATATTTTATAGAAAACAGAAACAAGAACCATACAGAGACGAACTGTATTTTGACGGTTTCATAATGTAAAAGCTAGGATTCATCCCAAAGAGTTCTCCTTCTCCCTTCTTTGTGCTTCTTGCTCTCACAGCTTTATATTTTGAATAAAAATAGCTTTGCATTTTGAGTAAAATACAAATATGTTGATCATATTTTTCTAAGAGACACACTGAGTATTCTTAACACACGTTTTATTATATTCATAAACATTTATTTCTTGGGTATTTTAATTCTATTTATTTTTGTTTAGGGACCCCACCGAGAGGTGCTCAGGACTTTCTCCTGGAGATGATCCTAAACCATACATGGTGCCAGGGATTGAATCCAGGTTGGCCAATGTACTCTTGCTCCAACCCTTTAATTCTACTTTAAAGTTTAAGAGATAGAAACATAGACATATGAATTATTTTGTCCACTCATACCACTGAAGAGTGACAAAATTGATATGGAGCTCATATGTGATTGATTTTTCATGTGATTTTTTGCATTTCTAGTGCTCCTTTTTCTATACTCAAGAAATGCACATTATTCTTTTAATAATTGCATTGGATATCACAGAATTGTGCAGATAAACATTAATAATACTTTTATGTCAAGTTTAGGTGTTTGTATTTTGAACACAGATCTTTGATGTCAGAAAGAGTTGAGTTAAAATCTTAGTCCTACCACTTAATAAATTGAAGGTATCAGCTTTCCACAAGGGTAATAAATATTATAATAAATACTAATTGAAAAATACGTAAAACACATGGATTTTGTTTGGTGTCTGGTTTGTAATACAATGATTTTTAGAATCAGGTGTGTTGATTGTGTCATTGATAGTAAATACCATGGAGAATGAGTGAGATTCATGCTCTATCTTTTCCATTCCTTCAGGTAAACATGAATACCTAATTTACATGTTTTTCAAAACTTTAATACTTTAGATTGGCTAGTCTTTATAATTCTTACATTCTTGGCATTCCTAAAATGTCAGACTTTTTTCAAAATTAAGAATTGGAAAACATTGTTGCTCATTTCTTTCATGTTACATCTTTCTAAGGGGTTTTAATTTTTTTCACTCATGAAATCTAAAACTTAGGGAGTGTTGCTATGGAGAAAATTATTATATCATAAATAATAAAAATACTTTGATCTCACACATATAGCTAGGGCATTGAATTTTTAAGTTCTAAGTTGCTAGAAGTCCTCCTAATTTCAGACAGCTGTATATGATATTCTGTGAAAAATTTTCTGTTGAAATATATTATATGAATGATGAGAGTACAGTGGGGGGTGCATAAGCTTTGAAATGAGTGAAATGAGCTTTCATGTTGAGAACATCACTTTTAAGTGTCACCTTGACAAAAATAAATAAACAAAAATGAACACTGTCTTCCTGTTGTTCATCGATTTGCTCAAAGGGGCCCGGTTATGTCTCCATTTTGAGACTTGTTACTGTGTTTGGCATATTGAATCCGTCACGGGTAGCTTACCAGGTGGCTTTGCTTTGTTGCCATGATACTCTCGGTAGCTTGCCTGGCTTTCTGAGAGGGGCAGAGGAATCAAACTCTGCTCAGCCGAGCTGGCTGTACGCAAGGCAAACGCACTACTGCTGTGCTATCGCTCCAGCCCCAACAACAGTAAGCCCTGTTTGTCTCAGAATTCTTGCCACAAAAGAAGGATTTTAATTCAACTTTATAATATCCTTATGAGTCTTAAAATGAGCTAAATGTATAGCATTCCTCATATTGATAGTGCTCACGAATGATAACTAATTCTTTTACTATTTGAAGCTTTCGTGCCTTGTTTTGAACCCAACTACACTTCTTAGTAACTATGTGACCAAGTCGCTCTTTGAACTTAAGTATTGCACATGTAAAATGGAGATAATAATATCTAAATTATGGGTATTTAATGAATATCAGATAATGTAACACATAAAACAGTATCTAGTGTGGATTTACATATCAGTAAATGTCTCCCTCTACTTGTTCTCCCCTTTCTCTTTCATTTTCTATTTCTTCTGCTCTATGATAACCATTTATATGACCAGACTTTGTCCTTTAGCACAATATGCCCAGCTGCAATAATGTAATTCCCACTATTAGTTCCCAGGATCAAGGTTCTCAAAGCCTATCTTCTTTTACTTTTCCATGAATCTATAAAGGTCATGCAGCCAATAAAGGAAGCTGATAAAAAGTCTCTATGTCATGTGTCTCATTGTGGTGAAAACTTATGGTTTAGAGCAAGACTTTCATTGTCACCAATACAGTGTCAAGGAATTTTGGCCCACCTGCATTTTGTTAGAAACCTATTTTTGTCTATATTTGCACAATAATCATATGTATCAGCTTTCTTGACTCTCAATGGGATTTATTTATCTATAATTCACTCTAACATTGCACTCAGAAAACATCAAAGAGAAATACTGCTGCATGTGAAGGTCTAATTTTTTATATAATTTTGATTCATACTTTTATTGAAAATATTTATTACATGTCTACAATAATCCTATTTGCCAAAGTGTCGAAAATCAGATGGGCTGGACATGTAATGTGGTTTAGAGAAGACCGCTGGACTAGAGCCCTTACCAATTGGATTACATGGGATGTCAAAAGATGGTCAGACTTCTTCGTCAAAACCCTGAACAAATGGTTTGAGGTTCTTTGTGTTCCTGGAGTGAGCAGATGCCGTTGGGCTACACTAGCACGCGATAGGGAGGAATGGAGACGTTACTGGTGCCCGCTCAAACAAATCGATGATCAACGGAATGACAAGTGAACTGATACAAGTGATGTCTACAATAATCCACTTGCTGTTTGGATTTGCTTGCTTTTTGCATTGGGGTTAAGCCAATCGGTCACGTGGGTACTTTTTCTGATTTACCTTTTCGGATGTGAGGGCAAAATATTCAAGCAAATAAAGAAAAACCATCATGTGATACAAAATCATCATGTGATATAGTGTCTGCCTTTGGATATATGCTTTCTCACTATCATTGAAATAGAAAGATCTCATTTTGAATATTTTATCTTAGAATCATTTGCTTTTGATTTGGGAAATTTTTTTAAAATGGGTTTAAGTAAAATATGTCTAACGTGATTAGTATTTTCTTTTCATATCCCAAGTCTGGCAAGCTACCGTGATGTATTTGATATGCCAAACACAGTAACAACAAATCTCACAATGGAGACGTTACTGGGCCTGCTCGAGCAAATCGACGAACAATGGGAGGACAGTGCTACAGTGCATGATTATTTCATATCCCAAGAATTAAAGATGACATATTTTAGATACACACAAATATAAATGCATTATCTATTCTTTCCCTATTTAATATTACATTCCTTTATTCCAAGTTTTTCTCTTTTAGAATTTCTTACTCCAATAAACTTGTTTTATTACTTTCTGTTAGTTATTTAACTTTTATTTATTTATTTATTTATTTTGCTTTTTGGGTCACACCTGGCGATTCACAGGGATTATTCCTGGCTTTGTACTTAGAAATTACTCCTGGCAGTGCTTAGGGAACCATATGAGATTCTGGGAATCAAACCCGGGTCAGCTGCATGCAAGGCAAACACCCTACCCGCTGTGCTAGGGCTCCAGCCCCTAGTTATTTAACTTTTCTGAGTTGCAGTTATCTTCTGTGTAAAATGATGATAGTAATACTACAAAAGAATGTAAAAGGATTCAATAACTAATATATGTAAAGTAACTGCCTAATAATAGAAGTAACACAAATTTCCTTCTTTCTAATTCTTTCAAAATAAGAAATAAATGTGTAATTTAAAAAAAATCAATAGATTCTCCAATAATTTAAAAGAACAGCAAATATTGAAAATGGTTATGAATTGTAAAGGAGAGACTTTTGGGATTTTAGTGGATGGAAGCAGGTGCTAAGGTGATGTGTATGTTGTGGGAATGATGCACTCATAAAACTGTTATTAAAAGTATTGTAAATCAAGTACTTCAATAAAGAATGAAAGGAAGAGTAGCTATTTCAGAAAAGTATTCAAAATTTTCTGTGCATTTCTTTCCAAAGTCTAAGACATTTATCTTCCTCTCAGGTTCAAATGACACATATATGATTACTTTAATATCTTATAATCACATTTAAAATAGCTGTGTTAAAAATATTTACACTTTTTTTAGGCCCATGTCTGGGGGCTTGAAAATCCCAGAAGTATTCAAGTTTCCCAAATCCCCTTCCACATGAAAATATTAGGAAGGATGTTTTTTGATGAAAGAATCATGTGTCTGATGAAAGAATCATGTGTCTGAGTAAGCTTATAATATTAATTTTGATAGTCATTATATAAACAGACATAAAAGACAGAATAGTCAAGGTCTGACTATTTACATAGTAATAATTTTGGTTATTTAAATGAATAGATTTATTTTTTACCACTAGCATAAATTTGATGATTTTAATACATTCTAAAATAAGCTTTTTACGGCTGTCAATTTTGAAAAGATTTTCATAATTGACAACGTAGTGTCAGGTTTAAGAAGAGTGAATGGATAAAAATTGATTGCTTGATGGGATATTTATTTACCATTCAATGGATTTTTTTTTTAGCAGTGGTTTACTCATGTGTAATTAGCAGGTAAATTTTTTATTTGGTGAAGAGAGACCAAATTAGTCTAGTTAACTGACATCTTTAGTGAAAATATTGTCACCATGATCAACTTCAAGATGTTTGTAGCAATGTACTTGCACAATTCCTGAGCTGGCTTTTGCACCTCTCTGCTTTCGTGTGAAGTACTCTGATACATACTGGTAAGAGACACCAGGTTCATACCACGTTTAACAAACCTCACAGATATTTTAGTAAAATGCAAAAACTGTGGCACAGGGAGTGGGCATGGAGAAAAAAAACAAAGAAAAATGCAAATATTATTTGCAGTAATAGCAAAATCTAAATGTCTTTCTATTTTTCTTTAATAGCATATTGATGGAAGATCGCATAAACATGGTAAATGTCAATGTTTTCAAGGATAGCAGAAGACTATTGAGATGATTAATTGAGAATGTATTTGTGAAACTGTATTCCAAGTGGTAGACTATGAGATGATTCAAAAGCAACACTCTAATATATTATGACAGTAACATGCTGAGCCACAAGAAATAGCATTTTATTTAGCAGGAAGGAAGACTCAAATGCGAAGCATTTTTTTTTTCTATGAAAAGGAGAAATCTTCCTAATAGTTCTGTAAGTGCAGATTTAGAGGGAAAAAAAGCCCCAGAGAAGTCACACTTGAAGAATACAGAATTTGAATTAAAGATAATAATTAATATAAGTTAATAATTATCTGGTGCTTTTTACACACAGAAAAATTGTTTCAGTTCAATTACCTTATGTAATCCTCTGACAATCAATCTAAATAGCATTCAAAGTTCCATTAAAAAGTTGTTTACTATGCTGATACATTTTCTAGATGTAGAAAATTATTTGTGAGGAAATAAAACACATTCTCAACATCAACTTTCAGAACCCAAAGCTTTTGTTTGGAGAATATAGCCCCTCCCCTAATTTTCAAGTTTCAAAACTTCTTCAAATAATTTAAATTTTATCAACACCTTAGAAACTATTTTTTCACAATATTTTCTAATTCATTTCTAAAACATGAGTTGTTTGGGAGGAAACCACTATTTTTCTAAATACTTCCTCTTGATTCAGTGCTTAGTGCTAAAGCTCTGATAAAGGGAATGGAGGCATCAAATACCAGGCAAAAAGCCATGATAATATCAGTAGCTTTCTGATTCGAGTACTGACATTTCCATGTTTTAAATGTTTTCTTTCATTAGTATCTTAATTTGTCCAATTCCTCCTATAGCTCAATCATTCTCCGCAATGGCTTCCAGATCAGATGTCTACCTCTTATCATAACATGCTAACACACTTTAGTTAGGTTCTCTGATCAATGGAATAAACTATAAGTCTTTAAACAGAAATAATATTCCCCACATTCAGACCCTAATTTTCTTTTCCAGCCTGATTTTCCCCTGCCTCTCTCTCTTCTCTCTCTCTCTCTCTCTGTTTCCCTCCCTGTCTTTGTCCCACCTCTCTCTCTCTCTCACACACACACACTCCACTTATTTTATCTGTTCTAAGATCCTGTTCCAAAACTCTTTCTCTAAGAAGACTTTTCAAAATCTATTTTCACTATGTATACATATCATTTTTCTCCCATCTTTCTTCCTTAATTAAAATTTTGTATTTCTATTTATTGCACAGGACTGAAAAAATAATTTGAATATATATATATATATATTTATGGGGTGGGCCTCTCACGAGGTGGTCAAGGGAACAGAGGTTCACTCCTAGCAATACTCAGACTCTGATGATATAATGCTAGGGTCAGTGGATACAAGTCTGCTGGAGAGCCTCATAGGAGTGGGGAGAATTGTACCTGAGATCTAACTGGGGTCCCCCTATCTTATTTCCCCTGATTTTAAGAGAATATTAAAAATAAAATCCAATATTGAGGCACTACTTTATTTTTCAGAATTCTTGCATAGTATGCACATACAGACAGTAAAAGAGACAGGCAGGGTCTAGAGCAATAGTACTCGAGTAGGATGCTTGCCTTGCATGCAGTCAATATGGGTTCAATCCCCAGCATCTCATATGGTCCCCCTTATATTGCCAGGAGTAATTCCTTAGTGCAGAGCCAGGAGTAACCTCTGAGCACCCTAGGTATGGCCCTCCCAAAGTAAGCAAACAAAAAGACACGCAGACCAACACACACAGATAAACACACACATATTATGTGCATGAACGTGCAAATATATATATATACACATTCATGCACAAAATTATTCAAACAAGTTTTTAGCAAGGGTACTGCTAGCCATTTTGTCTCTTCACATTTTCTATTTCTCTCAAATTTAGAATTTTCTCCTGGAAGTTTGCAAGACAATTGTTTTTTATCCATTTTATTTTCTAAAAATCAAACTAATTCCTGTTTAAAATCCAAAATGGCAGGACAGTTAGGTGGTATATATAAATATATATATATATTATATATAATATGTATATATAGAGAGAGAGACGTATAAAGGACTATAGGCACTGAGAGGGGAAAAAAAGGAAAAGAAAAAGAAACTTGAAATATCTTGTTTTTGCTGGGAGAAGTCTCATAATGATATGGAGTTTATTTGAAAACTTAAGACTTGAATACACCAGAAGTGAATACAAAGAAAGCAGAACTAGGTTGAAGAAGTATAGAGGATTCTAAGGAAGAAAAATAAAACTAAAGGCAAGAAGAGTGGGGAAACATAGGCATTAATCGGGTAATGTTTATATAGAATTATTGTGCAAAGTGAATAGAACTGTGGCTTTAAATGCTTAAGAAAATGATTTCCTAATATGATAACTACTAGTTAGCAAAAGTGAACAGCTTATCACTAAATATCATAGAGCTAGGACTTATATCTCCAATTCCCTTTTCTAATTACATACCCTTTACCAAGAGTCAGGGCTGACATTTAGTTAGAATTATAATGTGCTTTAAGTACTTTGAATAAAATATTAGAATAAGAATTAACAAGCATATTAGATATTTGCTTCATGTTTCACAGCACTGGTTTATGTTCTCCTTATGTTTTCATTCTCTTGCAAAAATTCTTTGAAGTAAATTCAAGTAATACCCAATGGTGTTGCTTTATCTCCAAATAAATCCACTGATTATCTAAATTTAAGTCCTTTGTTCCAAATGATCCAGACCCTAAAGGGCAGAATTTATTAATTAATTTATTTGTTGGCGTTGGGATATAATTGACAGTGCTCAGGGGTTGGCTCTGCACTCAGGGATCATTCCTGGAGAGCTCAGGGGACCATAGAGGATGCTGGAGATCTAATTCAGGTTAATACTGATATCTCCCTATGATATCAAATGTAAGGCAAATGCTCTACCCACCACTCTCTTTCTGTGACCCCTAAAAAGGTATAATTTACATTCAACCTCTTGTCTGATTCACTCATGGCTACATTATTCTCTCCTTTCCTGTTCAGTAACAGTAATTTATGATTAAATAACCTTGCCAGTATTTTGCAGATTTGTACCATCCTATGTTATGTAGCATGGCTGTGGTCATGCTTAAGACCACTCTTCACACGTTCGGAAGTGCCTCACTCGCCAACTGCCCCAGGCGCCATGTAATTCAATTAATGGTCAAGACCCAGAGACTATAAAACCCAGTTCCCGGAAGTGTGCGGCTGCTTATTGTCTAGTTCTTACTCTAGAGAACCTGGCAGGCTACCAAAAGTATCCTGCCCACGTGGCAGAGTTTGGCAAACTCCCAGTGGCATACTGAATATGCCAAAAACCAGTAACAGTGATGGGTCTCGTTCTCCTGACCCTGAAAGAACCTCGAATGTGGCATTTTCTAAAATCTCAGGGCTAGGATGAAGGAGATGTTACTGGTGCCTGCTTGAGGCAATCGATAAACAACAGGATGACAGTGATATTATGTAGCACTCTTCATACCTTATAACATACATATACCCTGCTTATGGTAATAATTTTGCCCTACCTCAATAATGAGGATAAGCAGGATGTGCAGTAGAAAAGGAAGAAGACCTTTTCTGAGTCACAACTTTGCCCGAAAATTCTATGCAAGGGAGAGTCACTGAAGACAGATTTTTGCTTCGTCTTTTTTCCCAACATCTTCGATACTTGAATATTTATATCATCTGTTAAATAAGACTAAACATTATTAATATCACAAGTTAATACCAGCTGCACATGTGTCATGCTCCAGGAGAAGCCAGCTGAGTCTTATTTTCATTATCACCCTATGACATCAATGCTATTAACCCTTCCCATTCCAGTTTTACTGAAGAGAATGTCCAGAGTCTAAGGGACTACTCAATATGCTAAACCCTCACCATTAGTGAGCTACAGAACTGGGCATTTTTTTCCCTTGAAATTAGAATCTACATATGAAATTAGTGGAAGAGAAGCTTGTGCAAAACAAATAAAATGAGTCATACTATATGAAATATAAAATTTCAATTACTTAAGAACTGTTAGTTCATGGCTTAATAAGTAACACTTACTGAACATAGTTGGTAGAGTTGAAGTTTGGAATTGGAAGTGGAATCTTGATTCCTAACCTACGGATTCTGAAATAAGTCTTACAGACAGAAATATTGGTTTAGCTATATGTTGTCTATCTCACTTAAATGCACTGAGCCTCCATTTTCTTATAAGGATAATAGGGTTCATAACATTTCCCTCTTGGTCAGAGAAAGAAATAAAGCAATGGAGGTAAAAGCTTGGCAGGTACAAGAGCTTGGTAATTGAGTTTACTTTTTTTCCATATCCTGTTGTACCATGAAAATATTTTAATATGCTTTCAAATTTCAGCTGTAAAGAGTTCTTAGAAATGAATTTAAATTATAGCAAACAGTTATGTGAGAGGCCAGTTAATGGGAGATGGAAAGGCCTTATGTCATGTCACGTAAGTAAAAGGGGAAAGAGGTTTAATATAAGAAGTCAAAAAGGAATACAAACCTACACTAATAAGAAAATAGTTCATGTTTGGTTTCTTAGGAAATAAATGTTATGTGGTTTTAATTTGCTATTTATTAGTAACTAGTATTGGACCCTTAGTATATATAGTCCTGACCTTTGAATACTCCATTAAGTGGTAAAGTAACTTAATATAGCTAGAAAAATTCACATTAATAATGATCTTTCAGAAGGAATTTTTTCTAAAAACATGTATTTTCACTTTAGTAGTACACGTTTTATTTACTTAATTTCTATTCTTTTTGTTCTTCATGAGTGCTACATTAGGATAAGCTTTGTCATTACCATTATAAACAATTGTGAAAATACAAATAGCATAATAAAATATTTTAAGTATGTATTCAGATTTAATGCATATTGGTATAAACGGATACTGTTCCACTGATCACTCAATGACCCAGGCTGATGAAAAATCTACTATCCCATATTTTACTTGACCACTTACCATGTCAAACGTAGAGAAACATTGCTTATCATTTTATTCTGGCTAAACTGAAAGAAATAAATCACTTCTGGTCACATTTCATGGAACAAGAAAGAGCTACATAATCTCTCACCTAGATGAAAGGTGCTTGCAAGGCTAATCAGGAGTAAAGGAAGGAGGACTATAAAGCAGAATATATTGAGCCTGTAAAATTCTCCATGTGTCAATTGACAATTATATGTGTATGTTAACGATTTTAAGTTTATAGGACTGGAGAGATAATCGAGTTAGGCAGCCTATATAAGTTGGATACCCTGACTCAATACCTGGCACCACTTGGTGCCCCAAGCACACAGTGTACCAACACGATTGAGTAAAGCTCAATCCCCATCTATCCCCAAACAGTTTGATTATATTTTCTTCTTTATAAGTTTTAAGTTGCATATCTTATGTAACCCACTGATGATCTGGTGCTGATTACGGTGTCCATCATGTGAAATTATATAGCTCAGTGTAGGATCATAGTGGTTTGTCCTTTCTGCCTTGCCTAAGGGAGCTTAGGTTTATTGGGTTACTACCATCACAGTGCTCCCATTCCTCTGTGTTTATTTGTAACCTCTTTCTGTGTGCTCTGCTTCCCCAACCGTTCAATCACCTTTATCTCCTAATCAGAGATTAATCAGAGATAAACTTGTAAATATTGCTTTTTCTCTTCTCATTAAGTCCTTTGCATAGTTAATTCAGAGCAATGTCCTTTTTGTATAGAAACAGGAAGACAGTTAATGCTATGTTTTTGTAACTTGGGAGTTAACTAACTCCAAATGATATTCACTCCTAGGCATCTCTTCTCTCTACGTTAGCCTCAGTTTCCCTTACTTCCTAGCACCCCAAAATCAGGGTCCCGAAATGGGACTAGAAGGACCCAGGGCAAGCTGTGAGCTACCCTGGCATCGAAATGGGCCAGGCCATAGTGCCATAATACTTAACTATAAGTTAAGAGCATGGTCATGGACAAATTTTGTTGTGATCCAAAAAGTAACAACTGGATTAAGACCCTGCTAGGGTTAGGAAAGATTAATCTGGCATGAGAACTGTAGAATATCTATAGTGAGATATCCCCAGGAAAGCTTCCCTATGAGCTTAATGTATCTCTTACTGTGTCCATATGATCACGATCATGATCACGAGCAACTTGTTGTTCATCGATTGCCTCGAACAGGCACCAGTAAAGTCTCCTTCTTCCTACCCCTGAGATTTTAAAAGAATCATATTCAATACTCTTTCAGGGCTAGGAGAATGAGACCTATCATTGTTACTGGTATTTGGCATATTGAGTACAACATGGGAAGTTTGCCAGACTCTGCCATGCAGGCAGGATACTTTCGGTAGCCTGCTGTGTTCTCCAAAGTAAAAACAAAATAATAAGATGTCGCCTGGCTGCGCACTTCCGGGAGCTGAGTTTTATAGTCTCTGGGTCTTGGCTGTTGATGGAACCTCCTGGTGCCGGTGGCAACTGGTGGGTGTAACGCCTACCTATTGGAAGATGGGAGATCTGGATGAAGAAGGCCCAGTCCCGATCTGAGCAGGCTTGGAGATCTCAGCCCTGGAACCCGCATGCCTGGGTTTCTTTGCTGGTTCCTACATGCATGAGACTTGTCCGGACTTGTGGAGAGTGGTCTCAGCATGGCTGTGGCTGTTTCTGGAGGTCTTCGGCTGCTGGGGCTCTGCTTGGGGCAGGGAGGAAAACTCAACCCACCCCCCTCCAAGAGACCCCAGTGAGGACAGCCAGGCGCAGGGGCAGGAGACTCTGTGTCCATACAAAATAACTAATATTAAGAACTAGAATCAAGATGTTAATTAAGTTATTAGACTAAGGGAAGGAGAAACCCCCCCTAAGTGATATTTATACCCTTGATTGGTGATCAGGAAAGATTTTCATACGTTGATTGTGCTACCAGTCCTAGACTCCCCCAATGCAGGAACTTGGGAGAGACTGGAGAGAGACCAGGTGGTGAGTCAGGACATGGAGAGATGAGCTGGAGAGACAGCAGGAGCCTTGAATGAGGGGCTTAGTGAGATTGGAACAGGCACATGGGGAGAATGGAATAAACAGCAACTTATCACCATCCAGTCTGGCCCTTGTTTCCTCCTTTTTCCACCCATGGCATTGGCAGTCCTGGGTGGAGATGTGGCATGAGACTACCAAACGCAGGTGGTGAGAGAGAGTCGCGAGATTTCCCTAGCTGCTTGGTGATTACTTGTTGCCTGTGTTCAGTGGTCTCGTGCCACTCCCCCATCTGGGACGGGAGAGGATCGTGTTAAGTGCAATGAGTCAGAAAGAGAGGGACAGACATAGAGTGACTGTACTCATTTGTGGAATATAAAGCAACACAGTGGGAGACTAACATCCAAGGATGGTAGAGATAAGGACCAGGAGGATTCCTCCAGGGCTTGGAAGCTGGTCTCACATGCAGCGTGGGGGGGGGGGGGTAGCAGATGAGATAGAGAGAGAAGGGACCACCAAGCAAAGGATGCTTGGAGGGCTCTCTTGGGAAGGGAGATGTGTGCTGAAAGTAGACTATAAACCCAATATGATGGCCACTTAATACCTATATTGCAAATCATAACACCCAAAAGGAGAGAGAGAGTAAAAGGAATGTGCCTTCCACAGAGGTGGGGGCTGGGTGGGGATGGTGAGAGGGGAACATTGGTGGTGGAGAATGGGCACTGGTGGAGGGATGGGTACTTGACCATTGTATGACTGAAACGTAATCACAAAAGTGTGTAAGTCTATAATTATATTTCATGGTGTTGCATTAATTTTTTTAAAAAAATAAATAATAAAAAATTAGTCCTGATATTACTGAAACTGAAGTTGAAAATTAACTAGGAAAGTTAAGAAAGAGATTAAAGTCATTTAATATGGGGCTGGAGTGGTAGCACAGTTGGTAGGGCATTTGCCTTGCACGCGGCCAATCTGGACCCTCTCAAAGAGCCCAGCAAGCTACAGAGAGTATCTCGCCCCAACAGCAAAACCTAGCAAGCTTTCTGTGACGTATTTGATGTGCCATAAACAGTAACAGGTCTCATAATTTATTGTGAGACGTTACTGGTGTCCGCTCGAGAAAATCAATAAACAATGGGAAGACAGTGCTACAGTGCTATTTAATGATGTAGAAAAGGGATCACTGTCACTGTTACTGTCTTCCTATTGTTCATTGATTTGCTCGAGGAGGCCCAGTTACGTCCCCATTTTGACTTTTTCTTTTGCCAAACAATTGTTACTGTGTTTGGCATATCGAATGTGTCACGGAAAGCTTGCCAGGCTTTGCCATGCGGGCGCAATGCTCTCGGTAGTTTGCCAGGATCTCTAAGAGGGATGGAGGAATCGAACTCGGGTCATCCATGTTGGCTGCTTGCAAGGCAAACGCCCTACCCGCTGTGCTATCGCTCCAGCCCAGAAAAGGGATGTTATATTTAATTATAAAAATTTTTCAGTTAAATGATTATAAATTAGAAAAGCAAGCAGAAGAATTTGGAATCAAGTAGCAACAATTTCAGGCGGTGTCATAAGTAGAAAATCATCAGGGCAGTAAAATCTATCCCTTTGTGTAAGGTGCTGAGGATTCCCTGATCACAATTACAAACTGTGATGCTAAGAATAAAGTAAACTAAATCAACAAGCTCATTCAGTACTCTTTCCTGAAATTAAATAATTGGGGAGTTACTTGTATTTGTCCCATATTGCTGAAAATATACATAAAAAAGTTATCCAGACTTCTTAAAGCAAAGGATCAATTCGGGGAAATTATAGTGGTTAATCATAGAATTACATACAGTCCTTGAAAAATGGAGGTTATATGTTTCACTCGACAATAGTGGTGCTTTGAACTATTCTTAAATAGTTATATATTTTAAATGATTTTATGGCAAATAAAAGATTCTGTAAAACAAAACAAAACAAAAAGTTGCATGAGATTTAGCAGAAAAATAAGCATTAGAAGAGAATGTTAGGCCATAATTTTCCACTTTGTGTGCAACGTGACTTGCGAAGTTAGTGTTGGGGAATGTTTCAGAAATAAGCCAATGACCCACCCATAAGCTGTTCCTAATTCACCAACTAATAAAGAGGAAAAATAAGATAGATGCCTATAGAATGATTTGGAAACTTTGTCTCGGAGTCTTGCTGGCCAAGTGTTTGTAGGTATGTCACTTCCACAGTCCTGGTTCTAGCTGCTTTATTTATAATAAATAAATAAATAAAGGTAAAGATAAAGGCCCTCCTGTTGATCGTCGATTTGCTCGAGCAGGCCCAGTAATGTCTCCATTGGAGACTTTGTTGTTACTGTGTCTGGCATATCCAATACTCTCAGTAGCTTGCCGGGCTCTCTGAGAGGGGCGGAGGAATCGAACTCTGGTCGGCCATGTTGGCCGCGTGTAAGGCGAACGCCCTACCTGCTGTGCTATTGCTCCATTTAATTGAGTGATAATTTCTCTAATTGAGTGCTTACTGAGTATTTGCCTGTCTTATGTTGTCTAGAGGGCTGAGTCAATGGTCCAAGATTGTTTCATATTTGGCTGGAGCGATAGCACAGAGGTAGGGTGCTTGCCTTGCATGCAGCCAACATGGCCAACCGGAGTTCAATTCCTCCGCCCCTCTCGGAGAGCCTGGCAAGCTACTGAGAGTATCTCGCCTGCAAGGCAGAGCCTGGCAAGCTACCCGTGATGTACTCGATATGCCAAACATAGTAACAAGTCTCATGATGGAGACGTTACTGGGCCCGCTCGAGCAAATCGATGAACAACGGGAGGACCGTGACCGTGACTGTTGGAAAATATAGTTCTCAGTGTAAAATATAGCGAGGTGCAGTGAGATCTGTCTCTTGGAAACTAAGATGTAACTTCTAATGCTCTCATTTACCAGTTGTATTGCCATGGACAAATTCTCTCTAAGAATGCAATCCATTATTTTTTAAAAAGAGTCTACATCATTTTGCTATTGTGACTGTTAAATGATAAATGTAGACTCTGACCCTGTATTTTACTTGTCACAGAATACATATTAATACACTTCCTTTCTCTCCGTTTAAAAGATTAGGTAATGAAACACCCTCAGCAACAAAGCAATGGGTAAAAACATTCACTCTGTCAAGGAAATAGTCCATAGACCTATGTTGCTGAGGGCAATGTTTAAAGAGAAAACAATTTTGAATATGGATCAGTGAACAGTACTAAAAGTTTTCTCTCTCTCGAGCAACACTGATATTTACCCAACCAAACATACGAAAAGATAGTTCTCACGGACATAATATAAAACTGTTTTATAGACCAAATGAAAAGACTTGGTCTCTAAAATGGTTTGGAAGAGATCCAAAATGAACTAATTTTGAAATGACTTTAAAAGTATTAGAAAATGAAAATAAATGATTCCAAGAATATGAGAACACAAGTCAGCTGTGCTGACTTATATATATAATGGATATAATGGAATATCCAACAAGATGGGAAATTTCCCCCAACACTGTTTAATGCAGAGATATATAAGGCCCCAACTTGTATATAGCTCTAGATGTAGGTGTCAATTAGCATAAAAATATCTGCAGGAATTTGTGAATACCTTAACCTAAGTTAAAAATGACAGAGGGAAATTTTCTTGCATATGGCAGTCAAAAATCCTAACATTTGCAAGCTCATATGAGATATTTCAAGGGGATTTGACTTTTAAATTCATTCAAATGAGATTTGGAGAGTGACAGGAACTTAGCAATTTAGCTTTGGTCATCTGGAAGTAAAGTTATGCTTTTGCTACATTCTCACTATATTTCTTTCCTCCATCGTTAATGCATGCGGGCCATCATAGCTTGGGAAATATTGAATGTTTATGAAGTATCAAATATTCTCCTACTAATTTAGTGTTCTTAACTAATTTACTATTAAGCAATTAGAGACTCATTTTGAGCAAAGACTAGATGAAAATAAGTAAATAAGTTATAAGAGTATTTACAAAAAGGGCAAAGAGATCACCATTAAAATAAAAGAGAAACATATTGAATGGAAGGATGTGTTTGAAAACTATATAACAAAAAAGTCATTAATATCCAAAGTATAAACAACTCATAGCACAGCGGTAGGGCGTTTGCCTTGCACGCAGCCAACATGGCCGACCCAAGTTCAATTCCTCCGCCCCTCTCGGAGAGCCCGGCAAGCTACAGAGAGTATCTCCCGTTCGGCAGAGCCTGGCAAGCTCCCCGTGATGTATTCGATATGCCAGACACAGTAACAACAAAGTCTCCAATGGAGATGTTACTGGGCCCGCTTGAGCAAATCGATGATCAACGGGAGGGTCTTTACTTTACTTAAACAACTCATACAATTGAACGACAAAAATCCTATTGAAAGTGGCCAGATCATATAAATATGTATCATCAAAATGACAAACAGCCAACATGCACCTTAAAGATGCTCTTCATTGATAAATAAATCACTGTATCACTATATCACTGCCATCCCATTATTCATCGATTTGTTCGAACAGGCAACAGAAACGTCTCCATTTGTCTGAGCCCTGAGAGTTTAGCAGCCTCTCCTTACTAATCCTTCCCAAGGGTGCATTATTGAGGCTCTTTCAGGGTTAGGGAAATGAGACCCATTATTTTTTACTGCTTTTGGCATATTGAATATGCCACAGGGAGCTTGCCAGGCTCTGCTGTGCAGGCAGGATGCTCTCAGTAGCTTGCTGGGCTCTCCAAGAGAGATGGAGAATGTATATTAGGCACAGCAGTGGGCTAGACAATAAGATGTCCCACAGCTGCAAATGCTTTTGGGAGCTTTGTTTTATAGTCTCTGGATCTTGGCCATTGATGGCATTACATGGCGCCAGGGGTGGTTTGTGGGTGTGACTGCCAAGCTACTGGAAAATGGGACATCTGAGTAAGGAAGTCCAGTTCTCATGTGAGCAGGCTTGGAGATCTCAGCCCCAGGTCCCATATTCCTGGGTTTTTCTGCCGGTTTCTTCATGTCTGAGACTCGTCCAAGTGTGTGGAATATGGCCTTGGGCATGGCTGTGGTTGGGTTCTGGAGGTTTTCGGCTGCTGGGGTTCTGCTTGGGGCGGGGAGGGAAACTCAACCTGCCCTCCTCCGAGGGGCCCTGTTGAAGACAGCCTGAAGCAGGAGCAGGAGATTCTGCATTGCTCTCTCTTTCAGGAGTTTTGTTTTATAGATAAATTTTATAGATAAGTTTTTTGATAAATTAATAAAATACAAATTATAATGAAAATGAATATCATACTAATTAGCATGCCCATTATCAAATGTCCATAGAAAATTCAGCACTTGAGCAAGTGAATAAAAAGAAACTGGTGCAAATGTAAACTAGCAAAGCTATATTAGAAAACTGTGTGAATTTCCTCAAAAGGTTAAAAATGTAACTACCTGATACAACAATTATACTCTTAGGTATTTTAATAATCTTAAAACAATTACCCAAATAAAATATATACAACTTTATCTTCATTGCATCATGCACTAAAGGAAGTGGATAAGTGAATAGAAAATTTGTAGCATATAAACCCAGTCAGTACTACGCAATTTAAAAAAAGATGAGACATTGTCATTTGAAACAACATTGTGTAGACCTTGGGATTGTGGGATTGTGCTCAGTAAAATAATTTAGGTGAATACAAATATTATACAATTTTACCTACTTGTGAAATAGAAAAATACAGTCAATGAACAAACGAAAACAGAACATCATTAGATTCTGACAACAGGGTAGCTACTATGACTGGGAAAATAAGGAGTGATAG
The DNA here is from genome assembly GCF_029834395.1 of Sorex fumeus. Lineage (NCBI taxonomy): Eukaryota > Metazoa > Chordata > Mammalia > Eulipotyphla > Soricidae > Sorex > Sorex fumeus. The sequence goes on along the minus strand of NW_026606059.1, from coordinate 49,037,319 downwards.
AACAGGTAGATTTCTTAGTTGGTGGTGAATGGATTTGGAAATTTGTTAGTGGCAACAGTTATTATATATAAAATTACCCAGTTAAGAAACTATAAACCTTAAGCTGATATAGTGTTACAAACCTGTATTAAGAAAATATATATCTTAAACTGATACAGTGTTACAAAAATTTTTATTTAGTTGTTACTTTAACTTCTCGCTACCCAGAGTATTCCACCCACAAGGCAGAGCCTGGCAAGCTTCCGGAGGTGTATTCGGTATGCCAAAAACAGTAACAACTTTCAGACCATGATGCACTGAGAATAGAAGTGAATCACACACAGACACGGAGAAGCAAATCAAACACCTGGAAATTAAACAACTCAATACTGAACAACAAGTGAATTAGGAAGGAAATCAAGGACGAAATCAAAAGATACTTGGAAACAAATGAGAATGAAGACACGAGCTACCAGAATTTATGGGATGCAGCGAAAGATGTTTTAAGGGGAAAATTTATAGCTCTGCAAGCATATCTCAAGGCAGAAGAAAGGATGCACATAAACAACTTGACTTCACAGCTCAAGATCTTAGAAAAGGATCAACAGAAAGGGCCCAAATTGGGCAGGAGAAAAGAGATAATAAAACTTAGAGCAGAAATCAATGACATGGAAACCAAAGAAACAATCCAAAAGATCAATGAAACCAAGAGTTGGTTCTTTGAGAAAATAAATAAGACAGATAAACCACTAGCAACACTCACAAAGAAACACACACAGAGAGAGAACCCTAATAAATAGAATCAGAAATAAGAATGGGGATATCACAATAGAAACCAAAGAAATTCAAATGATCATCAGAGACTACTTTGAAAGTCTGTATGCCATGAAACAAGAGGACCTAAAAGAAATGGATAAATTCATGGATTCCTATCATCTCCCAAAGCTGAATCAAGAAGATATAGAGTACCTGAATAGACCTATTGATATCAAGGAAATTGAAACTGTAATCAAAAGTCTTCCCAAAAACAAAAGCCCAGCTCCAGATGGATTCACTAGCAAATTTTTCCAAACATTTAAAGAGGACCTACTGCCAGTTCTTCTCAAACTTTTCCAGGAAATTGAAAAAACAGAAACTCTCCCAAACAGTTTCTATGAAGTCCATATCTCTCTAATACCAAAAGGAAACAAAGACACCACAAGAAAAGAAAACTACAGACCGATATCCCTGATGAACATAGATGTGAAGATTTTCAGCAAAATACTAGCAAATAGAATTCAGCAACTCATCAAAAAGATCATACACCAAGACCAAGTGGGATTCATCCCAGGGATGCAAGGATGATTCGACATTTGGAAATAAATCAACATAATCCATCATATCAATACAAGAAAAGATCAAAACCATATGATCATCTCAATAGATGCAGAGAAAGCATTTGACAAGCTCTAGCTCCCATTTATGATGAAAACCCTCTCCAAAATGGGGATAGAGGGGACTTTCCTCAATATAGTTAAAGTAATCTACCACAAGTCTATAGCAAACATCATCCTTAATGGGGAAAACCTGAGAGCCTTCCCCCTAAGATCAGGGATGAGAAAAGGATGCCCACTCTCTCCACTTCTGTTCAATATAGTATTGGAAGTACTTGCAATAGCGATTATGCAAGAAAAAGATATTAAGGGAATCCAGGTAGGGAAGGAAGAAATCAAGCTCTCACTATTCGTAGATGATATGATACTATCCTTAGAGAACCCTAAAACCTCTACCAAGAAACTCCTAGAAACAATAGACTTGTATAGTAAAGTTGCAGGCTATAAAATCAATACCCCAAAATCCATGGCTTTCCTCTATGCAAATAGTGAAAGAGAATAAAGTGATCTGAAGAAAACAATCCCATTCACAATTGTGCCCCAGAAAATCAAGTACCTAGGAATCATTTTAACTAAGGAAGTAAAGGACCTGTGCAAAGAAAACTACAAAACACTACTTCAGGAAATAAAAGAGGACACGAGGAAATGGAAAAACATCCCCTGCTCAAGGATGGGGAGAATTAACATTGTCAAAATGGCAATACTTCCCAAAGCATTGTACAAATTCAATGCGATCCATATAAGGATACCCATGCCATTCTTCAAAGAAATGGAGCAAAGACTCCTGCAATTTATATGGAACAATAAGCCCCCACGAATACCTAAAGCAATTCTTGGGAAAAAGAAAAGGGGAGGAATCGAGGAATCAACCTGCCTAACTTCAAGCTCTCCTACAAAGCAGTAATAATTAAAACAGCATGGTACTAGAACAAAGGCAGAACTGTAGACCAATGGAACAGAGTTGAATATACTGACATCTCTTCCCAAGCATATGATCATCTAATCTTCGATAAGGGGGCAAGAAAAGTGAAATGGAGCAGGGAAAGCCTCTTTAATAAATTGTGCTGGCAAAACTGGACAGCTACATGCAAAAAAGTGGGCTGAGATCTCTGCCTAATGTCATGCACAAAAGTAAGATAAAAATGGATTAAAGATCTCAACATCAGACCAGAATCCATAGAGTTCATTGAAGACAAAGTTGGCAAAACCCTTCATGATATTGAAGTTAATGGTATCTTCAAAGATGTCACACTACTGGCCAAGCAAGTGAAAACAGAGATAGACAAATGGGACTATCTTAAACTAAGAAGCTTCTGCACATCCAAAAAAACGGTGACCAAAATACAAAGACAGTCTACAGAATGGGAAAGGATATTTGCCAAATACACATTCAACAAGGTGTTGATAACAAGGATATACAAGGTACTAGTTGAACTCCACAAGAAGAAAACACCCAACCCCATCAAAAAATGAGACGAGGAAATGAACAGAAACTTTTGCAAAGAAGAAATACGAATGGCTAAAAGGCACATGAGAAAATGCTCTACATCACTAATCATCAGGGAGATGCAAATAAAAACAACAATGAGATATCATTTCACAACACAGAGACTGACCCACATCCAAAAGAACAAAAGCAACTGGTGCTGACGCGGATGTGGCAAGAAAGGAACCCTCCTTCACTGCTGGTGGGAATGCCGACTGGTCCAACCCTTTTGGAAAAGAGTATGGATGATTCTAAAAAAATTAGAATTTTATCTCCCATTTGACCCAGCAATACCACTCTTGGGAATATATCCCAGAGAGGCAAAAAAGTATAGTCGAAGTGACATCTGCACTTGTTTGTTCATTGCAGCATTATTTACAATAGCCAGAATCTGGAAAAAAAACCTGAGTGCCCAAGAACAGATGACTGGTTAAAGAAACTCTGGTATATTTACACAATGGAGTACTATGTAGCTGTTAGAAATGATGACGTCATGAAATTTACATACAAGTGGTACTACATGGAAAGTATTATGTTAAGTGAAATGAGTCATAAATAACGTGATAGACACAGAAATATTGCATTCATCTGGGGAACATAAAGTAACAAAATGGGAGACTAACACCCAGGAGTGGCCGAGATTAGTACCAGGAATTTTGCTCCATGACTTGGAGGCCAGCCACAGGTGCTAGGGGAAAAGAAAGCTCAGATAGAGAAGAGAGCACCAAATAAAGGGTGTTTTGAGGATCCTCCCAGGGTGGGAGAAGCATGCTGAAAGTAGACTATAGACTAAAACATGATTGCCACTCAATGCCTCTCTTGTAAACCACAAGATCCAAAATCAGAGAGAGAGAGAACAAAAGGGAATGCCCTGCTGCACAGAAGCAGGGTGGTATGGGGGGCTGGGGGCGTTGGGAGTGATGCTGGGACCCGCGGTCGTGGAGGATGGGCGCTGGTGGAGAGATGGGTACTTGATTATTATTTAACTGAAACCCAAGCTCAAAAATTTGTAAGTCTATAACTGTACCTCGTGGTGTTTCACTAATAAAAAAATAAAACAAACAAAGAAAAAAAAAACAATAAACTGTAACAAGTCTCACAATGGACACATTACAGGTTCCCGCTCGAGCAAATCGATGAACAATGGGAGGACAGTTGTTCTAAATAAATAACTAAATAAAAAGATAGACTCTTCTTTCAAGTAGAATCAGAATATTTTTCTAGTTCTTTCAAAATGTCTTATAGTTATATCTTTAATGGGAGTTAGTCTTTGTTGTTGTTTGAATGGAACAACATGTCTATAAAGACAAAGGCAAACGAAATCATAATCTAAACATAAATCAGACATATAACTGACATTTTTCTCTTTTTTTAAAGAAAGATTCCAAACCTAGGAAAAAAATAAGTGCTTGTTTCTCAAAATAATGTAAGGAATATTTAGAGTAAGGAATGCTCATATTTTTTGATCTATAAAACTGTAAACTAACCAAAATGTCCTGCCCTTTTAAAACTACAGCAATTTGGCTCCATAGTTCAGGGGTTAGAGCATTGGTCTCATAAAGCTAAAGTAATTAGGAATGATAATATCAGATTTTTGATCTTTGATAATGGAGAAAATGTTCAATTTAAAGAGATGTGAGAATTAAACAAGATAATTAGGTTGGTTATTATGTGTAGTACTGAATTTATAGTAATTCTCATCATTTTTATTAGAATATTATTTAACACTTGACAGGACTCTGAGACAGGCTGTGGGGTGGGTAAGAGCCCTCCTCACCCTAAGTGATCCAGTCACAGCAGCAGACCTCCACTACCCAACCACTGCCACACTCCATGCTGCATTCCAGGTGGCACACATTATAAGACACTTCCTACCCATTCTTCACAATTACTACACCATATCTGATGGGGTTCAGACAGTAGGCAACAAATCACAGAAAGAAATATATAAATTTATGCCTCTTGGAGAGCCTGGGAAGCTACCAAGAGTATCCCGCCCGCACAGACAGAGCCTGGCAAGATGCCTGTGGCATATTAGATATGCCAAATACAGTAGTGACAACAGGTGTCATTCACCTAACCCTGAAAGAGTTTGGGAAAAGATGAGTAAGAAGAGGCTGTTAAAATCTCAGGGCTGGCCTTTTGGAAAACAGTATGGACAATCCTCAAAAGATTTGAAATTGAGTTCGCATTTGACCCAGCAATACCACTCCTGGGAATATATCACAGAGAGGCAAAAAAGTATAGTCGAAGTGACATCTTCACTTCACATTGCAGCACTCTTTACAATAGCTAGAATCTGGAAAAAACCTGAGTGCCCGAGACCAGATGACTGGTTAAAGAAACGTTGGTACATCTACAAAACGGAGTACTATGAAGCTGTTAGAAAAGATGAAGTCATGAAATTCATATACAAGTGGTACTACATGGAAAGTATCATGCTATGAGAAATGAGTCAGAAAGAAAGGGACAGACATAGAAAGATTGCATTCATCTGGGGAACAAAAAGTAACAAAATAGGAGACTAACACCCAAGAATAGCAGAGATAAGTACCAGGAGAATTACTCCATGGCTTTGAGGACAGTCGCACACATTAGGGGAAAAGGCAGCTCAGATAGAGAAGGGAGCACCAAATAAAGGGTGTTGGGAGGTTCCTCCCCGGATGGGATATACGTGATGAGAGTAGACTATAGACCGAACAAGATTGCCACTCAATGTCTCTTTTTCAAACCACAGCACTCAAAAGGAGAGAGATAACAAAAGGGAATGCCCTGCCACAGAGGTAGGGTGGGATGGGGGGATGGGGGGTGGGGGGATGGGAGGGATACTGGGACTGGTGGTGGTGGAGAATGGGCACTGGTGGAGGGATGGGTACTCCATCATTGTATAACTGAAACTCATTCACAAAAATTTGTAAGTCTACAACTGTACCACATGGTGTTTCACTAATAAAAATTTAAGAAAAATAAATAAATAAAATCTCAGTACTGGGAGGAATAGAGACGTTACTGGCACCTGCTTGAATAATTCGACAATCAACGGGATGACAGTGATACAGTGATTTAACACTCAAGCTTTATTTAACAGAAACCCAATTCAATTTGGTTTAAACAAAAGCACAATTTATTATGAATGACTGTGTGAACACATAATAGGAAAATGCCTAAACCATAGGAGAAACCAGAACCAGAGAGGTGAATCTTACTGAAATCTTTGGTCAGTATATTTTTTCTAACTTTCTAAATCATTTTTTCTATATTTATCTCTATTTTTAAAACTAGTAGTCCTTAAGCTCATCACTGTAAAATCTTAGCACACTGACGGTTGTGTGTTCACGGGCTCTCTGGATGGCGCTATCTTACTACCCACGTTCGGTGCTCTTGAGCCTCTGTGTGTGGACTGTATCAGAATGGCTGTTTGCCAAGGGCAGAAAAAAGAAGAAAAGAGTGTCAGGCTGGTCAATATCAATTGTAGTTTATTCCAATCCTCTTCACTCCTGTTTCTCCTCTGCCTCCTTCTCTCCTGGGCCCCAATCTAGAAACTTTCTCCTGGCTCTGACTCTGGATTTCTGGAGCTCGAGCTTTCTCACTTCTGACTCTGCTCTCTCCAAACTTACATTCTTAGTTTATATAGCAATCACGTAGGGTGGTGACACAAAGGTGGGTTGAACATCGACAAATCAACAAAGAGAGGTAAGATCACTCCTCCAGGAGATTAACTCAAGGATAAAATCTCATCTAAAGAGATTACTCCGTATTACTAGGAGATCCGCTCAAAGGTAGGATCCTAATAAGAGTGTGTTCTTTCCTCAGCTAGTAATCTACTTAAATGTTTGTAGTAAATCTACTTCTAAAATTTCTAGCAATGTCATTCTGTGTGAACACAGTAAGAAATATAAACATCTCACTATACATTCCGCAGTCCTCAGGCCAGGTTAGTCTTCCTAGCCCCAGTAGGGTCCTAGTCTCGTTGTTACTTTTGGATCATAACACGCTGTAGGCATGATCATGGACACCAGCATTTGTCCATGATCATGCCCTCAACTTATAGTTGAGTAACTTGGAGCTTTGGCCTGGCCCATTTCGATGCCAGGGTAGCTCACAGCTTGTGCTGGGTCCATTCAGTCCCTCATCGGGACCCTGCTTTTGGGGTGCTAGGAACTAAGGGCAACTGAATCAAGAAAGCAGATGCCCAGGAGTAAGTATTATTTGGAGTAAATCAACAGTCAAGTTACAAAGCATAATATTAACTGTCTTCCTGTGTCCATACAGAAAGGACATTGCTTTAAGGTAAACTGTGCAAAAGGCATAACTTACAATATAAGTACAGTGTCCTTAGAAGGATCTTATCTTACAAGCTAACAGAATCTGATTAGGTAAAAAAGGTGATTAACTGACTGGGGAGGAGAGCACAGAGAAGAGTTTACAGATAAACAAAAGAATGGGAGTGACTAGGGAGCACTGGAATGGGTGTGACCTGATAAACCTAAGCTATCGAGGAAGGACAAAACAGTGTTATCCAACACACCCCTACACTATTTTTCAGATTTACCATGTGCAATAAATAGCAAATGATATTTCCCAGTTTTCCATATATTTCTCACAATCAGGATTTCTAATATGACTCTCTCCTTTACAAGTCCAAAATTTCAAGGAAGGAATTCATTGGTTCAACTCCTGGGTCAATAAAATATATCCGCAGAATGAGACCACCTACAGAAGCAACTGAAGTGGAAAGATTACAAAATAAAATATGTTGCACTAAACTTAAAAATACTAGCAATAGAGATGTTTTAATAATGCAGGTAGCAGAACTAGAGAGGCAGTATTGGAAGGATACTGGGACCTGTGGTGGTGGAAAATGGGCACTGGTGGAGGGATGGGTATTTGATCATTGTATAATTGAAATCCAAACACAAAAAATTGTAAGTCTACAATTGTACCTCATGGTGTTTTACTAGGGCTGGAGCGATAGCACAGTGGTCGGGCATTTATTTTTCCCCCTTTATTTAATTTTATTTTTTTTTAAAGTTGTAGATCTACAATTTTTTGTGCTTTGGTTTCAATTATACAATGATCAGATACCCATCCCTCCACCAGTGCCCATTTTCCACCACCATGGATAATATCCCTCCCACCCTCATCCCCCCATCCCCCCTGTCTCTGTGGCAGGGCAATCCCCTGTGTTCTCTCTCTCCTTTTGGGTGTTGTGGTCTGCAAAAGAGGCATTGAGTGGCAAACATGTTCAGTCCATAGTCTACTTTCGAGTGGTCGGGCATTTGCCTTGCATGCAGCCAACATGGCCAACCCAAGTTCGATTCCTCCACCCCTCTCGAAGAGCCCGGCAAGCTACTTAGAGCATCTCGCCCACACAGCAGAGCCTGGAAAGCTACCCGTGATGTATTTGATATGCCAAACACAGTAACAACAAAGTCTCCGATGGAGACATTACTGGGCCCACTTGAGCAAATCGATGAACAGTGACAGTGACAGTGACAGTGACAGGAGGACAGTGACAGTGACAGAGGTGTTTTACTAATAAAAATTAAAAAAAAAAATAAAGTGCTTGCCTTGCGTGCAGCTGTTCCTGGTTCAATCCCCAGCACCATATGGTACTGTGACCATTTTATTAGAGCCCCACAAAATGTTTTCCTGAAGACACTGAGCACTGCTTGTGCTATCCTTGTGTTAGCAAGGATTACGTCCAGTACCAGAGGCCCCTCCTATAGACCCATTGGCCTGATTGACAAAAATCCCCTGGAAGGGTGACCAGATCTCAGGCATACCACTTGAGAGCACCCTCATACTTAGTGGTAAATAAATAGTCAAACACACTCTCAAACACTGTCCTCCTATTGTTCATTAATTTGCTCGAGTGGGCCCAGTAATGTCTCCATTTTGAGACTTGTTGTTACTGAGTTTGGCATATTGCATACTCCACAGGTAGCTTATCAGGCTTTGCAATGTGGGTGAGATACTCCTGGTAGCTTACCTGTCTCTCTGAGAGGGTCAGAGGAATCGAACTTGGCTCAGCCCGGCTGGCTGCGCACAAGGCAAACACCCTACCACTGTGCTATCGCTCCAGCTCAAATAAATAGTAGTTGTACATAATAATTAACAATTTACCTATACTTATTATTATATTTCATATACTTTTTAAGGGCTGGAGCAATAACACAGCTGGTAGGGCTTTTGCCTTGCATGCAGCCAACATGGCCGACCCGAGTTCGATTCCTTCGCCCCTCTAGGAGAGCCCGGCAAGCTACCAAGAGTATCTCGCCTGCACGGCAGAGCCTAGCAAGCTACCCGTGATGTATTTGATATGCCAAACACAGTAACAACAAGCCTCACAATGGAGACAATTACTGGACCCACTTGAGCAAATCAATGAACAACGGGAGGACCATGATACCTTTTAAAAGAAAATTTATTAATTTCTAGGTTTTAGAAAATAAACTGAATGGGACTTTGTAACATTAGTTTTATTCAACCCTATCCACAGCTATTGCTAGCTCTTTCCAAAAGGTTGATGAATGTACTTCTACAAACAAGACTTCATCACATCCTGGTGGCTGCCTTTCCTATTAGAAAGATAGGAAGCTCTATCTTTTTTCCATTTTTGCCATTTAATGTAGATTCATTTGATGTTATTCTAACAGATAATAAGGAACAGCTGGTTACATTCTTCAGCATAATAATGTTTGCTCTGTCTAAAAACTACTGTTAACTCCATCTCTTTATCTCACTTCAGGCTAAATAAGCCCAATTGTTTCTGCCTTGTCTCTGAGCCACATCATGTGAATGCTGTCCTCTTGGCTCTTTCTGCTAGCTTCTCCTCAGAATGTGGATGTTCAGTTTGGCCCCTGGCCACTGGCATTTCAGTACTTTGTCAAGGACAATTTATCTGTGGAATATTGCATTCAGGAGAGTTGGCATCCACACAAGGAGGCACATATTGATGTGAATGAGTTATGTTGCTGAAAGTCCCCATGTGATTTGTCTGGCAGCTATTAGTGGGGTGCCAAGTGTACTGTGGAGGATTAGACACAGGCATAAATTCAAATTCTGCTTCAATCATTTATTGGTAATGAGCAAGTGCTTCAATCTCTGCATTGTTCCTTTCTGTATGGTGGCATAGAATACTGATATGAATAGTATTTAGAGGATTAAGTGAGATTAAGAATGGGTAGCTAAATGAAATCCCTGATACTAAAAAGTTGCCCTAGAACCTCAGTTTCCTTACTTTATCCTTTTCTGGCCAATGGAACCATCAGGTGTTAACAGCTAGATTAACAGGAAGAGAAAGGAATTAATTTCAAGTTCTGTTCCTGGCTCTGTAAGTTGTTGGGGGAAACTTGGGAGAGTTTCTTTATTGAATGGAACTGATATCTAAAGTATAGGGGTTAAAAAGAGATATTAATTGATTTCTAAGGTTATTGAATACTCTAAAAGCACAATATCTTAAGACTTCTAGGTTTGGGGGTCAAGGAAATAGGTACAAAAGCTACAGCACTTGTTTTGCATGTGAGAGACCAGGATTTATTCCTCATCACCACTGGGTGTATTATCCTACCCTTTTTGAAATAAAAACTAATAAAATTTATATGCATAAAAATTATATATATATATGGGGGAGAGAGAAAGAGAAGAGAAAAAGAGAGAGAGTGGCAATTTTGAAAAAGGTACACACCACATACATACTTTTCATAAGGCAGCACTGTACTTTATCAAATACTTTTAACTCACAGGGTAGTGTTTTCTGAATGTTTAACTGAGAAATTAGAATAAACCAAAAAGAGAGTACAGGGATAAAAGCACATGCTTTTCATGTGACTGACTCCAGTTCAATCCCTGGATCTGCATGGTCCCCAAACACTACTGGAATGACCGGGAATATTTCTAGAATCTCAAGACTGGATTTGCACAGCTTCCGTGGCCTCTGGGATCAAGCCCCAGGTGGATAGATAAAAATTTTGGGAAGGGGCCTTGCGTCTCCTGTGAACTGTTTGAAAGATTGCTGTGCCTGCCACCCACAACCTTAATATCTCCCCAGAAGTAATTCTTTGCTTTAAGAGTTCTGTTTACTTTTATCAAAAGGCAGAGCCAGAAAGTGAAACAGAAATAGGAAAAATTAGAAGAGATGAATTTTAGATAAGAGTTATCAGAGCTGATGTGTGTAGTGACCAGCAATAATGAAGAAAAATCTTAGAGCCAAAATCTATAATCTCTTAGGTTAGAGGTGACAAGAAATAGGCAGAGATCTCAGGATTGAAAAGGAATGAATCTGAGTTAAGCAATTCAGACTGTGCTGTCAACAACATGAATACAATAGTACTTACCTAAAAGAGTTGTTGATAGAATTAAATGCAAGATATTTAACATAACATCAGTGCTCAGTTAACTGTTCTTTATTAAAAATCAATCAGGAGTTAAATGGGACTGGACTAATAAAATCTAGAGAGTTGCTTTGGGCAGAGCTTCAAGCATGTGTTTTTATTTAACACACAATCCTTTCTTTTGTGAAGGTTCCTGATTCTAATAAACAGGGAGATCTTTGACATTGTTTTGAGTATAGATAAAATAAAACCTTTGCTATATTTGCCTTTGAAAAGAATTGTGTGAGATGGTTCCTTTGGCAGCACATTTGGTTCTTGACTACTATATCCTAACACTTTAAATTAAAAAATATTATTAAATGAGCTTGATATCCTCAAACATATGCAAGAGATATAAGGGGGAGATAATCTTGAAGTCTGAGGTTAACATTTGATCACAGCCAATCTGTGAAGGAGAAAAACATATTAAAGAATTAAGCATTCATAAGATCAGCTTATTTAATTACACCAAAATTGAAAGCATCCATAAGTGATAAAAAGAAAACCACTTAACTAGCATAAAAAATTAGAGTTTTAAGAAAGTATAGGGGCTGGAGCAATAGCACAGCAGGTAGGGCATTTGCCTTGCATGCGGCCTACCCGAGTTCGATTCCCAGCATCCCATATGGTCCCCTGAGCACAACCAGGAGTAATTCTTGAGTGCAGAGCCAAGAGTAACCCCTGTGTGTCACTGGGTGTGACCCCCCCAAAAAAAAACCAAAAAAACTATAGTCAACAAAATTCTGGTAGTCTTCTGACAATTGAAATAAAGAAAACAAAACACTACAAGTCTCACAGACACACTGATAAACATAAACAAATGTATCCCTACAAGAAAAAGTACTGCTACAAGTAATCATGAGGTATAGAAAACAAAACAATTAAGTGATTGTTTCAATGATTATCATCATTCCCAAATAACTAGTCTCAAAACTAATACCAAGGAGGTCATCAGAATAATATCAGACATTCTCATTTTAATTATTAGTATGTGTTTGCTTGTGCATGTGGTGCTGAGGATAGAGCTAGGACTTCATACACGAAACACAAGTTTCCTATTGCTGAGCTACATCCCTGTGCTAGGTCGCATTTTAAATTTGTAAGTGTTTTAGTAAATCTTTTGATTTATGAAGTAAGTTATAAGAAAATCATCAAAAGAAATAACCCAAAATATGAAAAAAAGTTTCTTTTCAAAATATCCATACCCATATGAGTAAAATATGAGTGTGAATAGAAAGGCTTAAGCACTGTAGCACTGCAGCACTGTCCTCCCACTGTTCATCCATTTGCTCAAGCAGGCACCAGTAATGTCTCCATTTTGATACTTGTTACCATTTTTGGCATATTGAATACATCACGGGTAGCTTGCCAGGCTTTGCTGTGAGGGCGGAATACTCTTGATAGCTTGCCAGGCTCTCCAAGAGGGGAGGAGGAATCAAACCCAGGTTGACCATGTGCAAGGCAAACACCCTACCCGCTGTCCTATCGCTCCAGCCCAGAATTAAATATAGACATATATTTATTTTTTAAGAAAGACTTAAATATAAAATAATTTATGAAAAATTCACTCAGGAGTATTATATATTCATTAAAATTTTCTTTAGATATTAAGTTTAAAATAAATCAGCAAGTTGATACTATCAGAATGTCAAGGGAAAGTAAGATATAAAAAGGTTGGGAAAACATATATATGAAAACCAGAAATTAACTAAAAAATGATTATAGTAGTTCAGTCGAATCTTACACCAGAAACAAATATCTTCCCATATTTTCCTTGAACAGGTGAGGGCAATTTTATTACTCTTCCTCCTAACACAACTTTCTCTACAATTATCATCAATTCTTCAGTTCTTGACAAAACCTGTATGTTTTCCAATTTGACAAATTATCTTTTCTCATAGAGCTTGAATTAACTCTTCTTTGAACTCTCTTCCATGGGCTCTTCTGACACCACATTTAGTGATATTCCTCCTGACCTCCTTCCTGACCATTGGTTTCTTCCTCCTCTTTTCCCACTTAATTTATAAGCATTGTGAACTCCAGGTATTGGTTTCTATTGTCTTCTCTTTCTATCCTATTTCCTAAACTGAGTGTATCCAGTATCAGAGCACTAAGTATTATCTGTAATTGATAATAACAAAATTTCCAATACAGTACTGAGTCTTACATAATGAGGCCCTCCAAACTCACATTCAAATACTCATCTAACTGCTTACTTGTGTCTCCACTTGTATGCTCAACATCCATCATAAATACAGTATAACCAAAGCAAAACTTTGGTTCTCACCGTAACCCATACTTTTATCAAGAATAGTCTTCAAGTCAGAGAATGACTCCATTATCATCCCAGTTGCTCTATTTTAGAACAAAAAGTTTTCTTTCACTTATTAGTAGGTCAGATGTATAAGCATTACCTTTTGAATCTGTAGAGTTAGTTCCCCTTGTTTCTGTTTACATCATTTTATTCCCTGACATTGTCATTCCCTATCACTGCTATAGGCTTAAATTATTTCCCTACTGCCGCCCCTCCTCCATATTTGCTATGGTTTGTTCTTCACAAGCAGGCAATGACATCTTTTCAAACATAAATCAGATCATATAATTTCCATTTAATTTATATAATGACCTCCCCCTGACCTTGGCATAGAATCCAGAGTACAAAAAAAGGATGTCTGTGTCTCTTGGTCTGAATTGAATTCTCACCCATTTTCTCTCCTTTTAAATCACATTACTTCAGACTTTAATTTCTTTTGGATTGAGCAAATTCAAATCTAAAAGTCCTTGCATTGTTATTTTTCACCTGAGACATCTAACTTCCAATTGTTGGATAGCCTGGTTGATTCCATACTCTAGCATTTGTGCTAAGTGCTGTCAATGTGAATATTAATAATTTTCATATGTTCTCTTGGATGAATGTTTGGGTTTTTTCCTAGGATGGGACAAAAATATGTGGAAAAACTGGATTATATAGTAGTTCTATTCTTACATTTATTTGGAAAGCTACACACCGTTTTCTAAGGGTTGGAATTGAGCCAGACAACATTCCTATCAGCAACAGATGAGTTTTTCTTTTGCCACATGCCCACCAAAACAAATTGATCTCATTTTCCTTTTGCTTATTCTCACTGCTGTGAAAAATATCATTATTGAATTGATTTCAATTTACCTGATAATAAGTGCTGATAAACACATTTTCATGTTTCAATTGAAATCTATTTCATGTATTCATTTGTCTATTTTGGAAATGTCTGTTAATTTTTTTATCCCAATTTTTGATAGGGTTTTTGGATTTTGTTGATACACCTTATCTTTGTGAGCATTTAATATATCTTGGATCTTAAGCATTTGATGCAAATATTTTTTCCCATTCAGTTGAGTGTCTTAAAATTCTTGTACTATACAAAAACTCTTTAAATAGATGTAGTTTCATTTATTTATTTTTATTTCTGTTGCCTGTGCCACTGGAATCATATCACTGAAAAAAACATTTAAGGTATATTTAAATCTTGGACGATTCACTTTATATTTTTTCCTCTGTATTTTATGGATTTTTCTATAATATCTAGGTCATTAATCCACTTGACCTGGCTTTTATGTAAGGTGCGAAATATGTATATAGCTCCACTGTTTTAATATACCGTTTACCTAGTTTTCCCAACACTATTTTTGAAGAGACTATTTTTACTCACTTTATGTACCCAGCACCTTCACAAAAACTTAGTTGACCTTAAATCTGCAGATTTATCTTTGGTTTCTTGATTCTAACCTATTAGAGAGTTTGTCCTTATTCTAGAATCATGCTATCACTATAGCTTTATGGTATTGTTTGAAGTTAGGAAACAAGAAAGCTCGAAGTTCTGTATTTCTCAGCATGACTTTGGCTATTTATAGCACAGCGGTAGGGCGTTCGCCTTACAAGCGGCCAACATGGCCGACCCGAGTTTGATTCCTCCGCCCCTCTCGGAGAGCCCGGCAAGCTACCGAGAGTATTCGATATGCCAAACACAGTAACAACAAAGTCTCCAATGGAGACGTTACTGGGCCCACTTGAGAAAATCGACGATCAACGGGAGGGCCTTTACCTTTTTACCTTTATGCAAACTTTATTATTGACTGTTATCACTGTTATCACTGTCATCACTGTCGTTTTGTTGTTCATCAATTTGCTTGAGCGGGCACCAGTAATTCTCCATTCATCCCAGCCCTGAGATTTTAGCAGTCTCGCCTTACTCGTCCTTCCTAATGGTGACATATTGGAGGCTCTTTCAGGGTCAGTGGAATGAGACGCGTTATTGTTACTGTTTTTCAGTACTATATCGAATACAACACTCTGCCGTGTGGGCGGAATACTCTTAGTGCTCGCCAGGCTCTCCAAGAGGGATGGAGAATATATATATAAAAGAATACAAGCACGTATGTTAAAACCAAACACATGTGTGCTGCTTTAGGTACATCAGTGGGCTAGACTATAAGAGGTCGCTTCTAGGAGTTTTATTTTATAGTCTCTCGATCTTGGCCATTGATGGGATTCCATGATGCTGGGGGAAGTTTGTGGGTATGACTGCCAAGATACTGGAAAATGGGGGATCTATGTGGAGGAGGCCCAGTCCCGATGTGAACAGGCTTGGACATATCAGCCCCGGGTCCCATAAACCTGGGTTCCTCTGCCGGTTCCTTCATGTATGAGGCTCATCCAAGCGTATGGAGAGTGGACTTGAACACGGCTGTGGCTGGGTTCTGGAGGTTTTCGGCTGCCAGGGTTCTGCTTGGGGTGTGGAGGAAAACTCAAACCTCCTTCCTCTGAGGGCCCCAGTGAAGACAGCCTGGCATGGGGACAGGAGATTCTGTGTCCATTGACTATTGTATGTTATACATTATTTTATTGGGTTGTATCTTTCTACACACCTCGTGAATGTAAGCTCTATGAGTAAAAGTGGTTTTTTTTTTTAACTCAATAATGTTGGTTTGTGCTATTATTTGTGTGTCAGAGTTATAGACTTTATTCTTTGAATGAGAAAAGTTTGGATATACTGGGTGGTGCTCACAAGGCTATTCTTTTCTCTGTGTTCAGGACTCTATAACTGCCGAGCTTCAAATCAGGGTCAATAGTGGGCAACGCAAATACCTTATCTCCTGCAATCTCTGACACCAAGATATACATCAATAATATATGATTTAGTTTACCATTAGAATTATAACGTCCGTACAACTAAACCTCAAGGAGCACTTAGATTGTTTTTGACTCAGCCTGGAGTGATAGCACAGCAGGTAGGGTGTTTGCCTTGCATGCAGCTGACCCACGTTCGATTCCTCTGTCCCTCTAGGAGAGCCTGGCAAGCTACCAAGAGTATACTACCCACACAGCAAAGCCTGGGAAGCTACCCGTGATGTATTCGATATGCCAAATACAGTAACAAGAAGTCTCACAATGGAGATGTTACTGGTGCCCGCTTGAGAAAATTGATGAACAACTGGAGGACAGTGCTACAGTGTTACAGTCTATTTGGATCATTGCTATGTTCTTAACATTTAGACCAGCATCTAATTCCTGACAGATGGAAAAGTAGATGTCTAATAGACTTTCTTCTGGAAGACTTACATTATTTGAGGGGTTGAAATTAAAAATATTTTTTCATTAAATCACTGTGAGATAGACTCTTAGAAAGCTATTTATGATTATATTTCAGTCACACAATATTCTAACACCTATCCTTCTAACAGTGTGTATTTCCCAGTACCAGTGTCCCCAAGTTCCCCTCCATTATCCCCAACCCCACACCCCCAAGCCTGCCTGTATGGCTGGGGCCTTTCTTCTCTCTCTGTCTCTCTTTCTCTCTCTTTCCTTTTGACCTTTATGGTTTGCAATATTGACACTGAAAAGTTATCAAGAATAAACCTTTACGCACCAATAACACTAATCCAGCATGATTATTCTCAGCTATTATTATCATGCTGGGCTCTTTATCTCACCTACCCTCCGCCCCCCACACACTTATGGTTGATTCCAACCATTGACCAGTGCTCCTAGCCCCTTTTTTCCCTGGCCATGGATATTAGTCTTCTACTATACATTTTTATGTGCCACAAATGAGTGTAGTCATTCTATATCTGTCCCTTTTCTTCTGACTCATTTCATGCAACTTGATGCTTTCCATGTCCATATGATTATAGGCAAACTTCATGACTTCAGTTTTTAGCTGACCAGTATTCCTTTGTGTAGATTTGCAATGACAGATCCATTCCTCTGTTCTTGGTCACTCAGGTTGTTTCCAGATTCTAGCTACTGTGAATAGTGCTGCAATGAACATGGGAGTGCAAATGGTGTGTCTGTTGTGTGTTTTTGGCCCTCCCGTGTAAATTCCTAGAAGTGGTATTTCTGGGTCAAATGGAAGCTCAATTTCTAGTTATTTGAGAAATGTCCATATTGTTTTCAAAAACGTTTGGACAGTTGGAATTCCCACCAAAAATGAAAGAGAGTCCGTATCTCCCGGCATCTGCACCAGCACTACTGCTTTTGTTCTTTTGGATATGTGCAAGACTCTGTGGTATGAGATGATATCTCATTCTTGATTTGATCGGCATCTCTCAGATGGTTAATGAGGAAAGAGAATTTTTTCATGAGCCTATTTGCCATTCGAATCTTTCTTTGATAGAGTTTCTGCCCATTTTATTGCCCTATTTTCTGATGGGATTTGATTTTTTTTATTATAGAGTTCACCCAGTGCCTTGCATATCTTTGATATTAACTCCCTAACAGAAGGATATTGGGTGAATATAATTTCCCATTCCATATGCTGTCTTTGTATTCTGGTCACTGTTTCTTTTGTGGTGCAGAAGCTTCTTAGTTTAGTGTAGTTCCATTTGTTTAACTTTTCTTTCACTTGCTTGGTCAGTGGCATTTCTTCTCTGAAAATATCTTTGATTTCAATATCATGGAGGGTTTTGCCTACCTTTTTTTCAATGTACCTTATGGATTATGGTCTCATGTTGAGGTTCTTAATCTATTTTGATCTTACTTTTGTACATGGTGTTAGGTAGAGGTCTGAGTGCATGTTTTTGCTTGTAGCTGTCCAGTTTTGCCATCACCACTTGTTAAAGAGGCTTTCCTTGCTCCACTTCATATTTCTCGCTTCCTTATCAAAGATTAAATGACCGGGGCTGGAGCGATAGCACAGCAGGTGGGGTGATTGCCTTGCACGCAGTCAACCCGGGTTCGATTCCCAGCATCCCATATGGTTCCCTGAGCACTGCCAGGAGTGATTCCTGAGTGCAGAGCCAGGAGTAACCCCTGTGCAACTCCAGGTGTGACCCAAAAAGAAAAAAAATTAAATGACCATGTACTTGAGGGTGTGTGTAAGGCCTATTCCATTGGTCTGTGGACAAGACATCCTTGGGTAGCTTGCCAGGCTCTGCCATGTGGGCAGGATACTCTCTGTAGCTTGTCGGGCTCATATATATATATATATATATATATATATATATATATATATATATGTATATATATATTTCTCCCTCTATAATTTGGTTTAAGTAACATGCTGTTTTAATTATTACCTCTTTGTAGTACTGTTTGAAGTTGGGCAAGGTGATGCCACCCATCTTTGTTATCCCCAAGAATTACTTTAGCTATTCATGGGGACTTATAGTTCCATATGAATTTCAGAAGTGTTTGATCAATTTCTTTGAAAAATGTCATGGGCATCCTTATAGGGATAGAATTAAATCTGAATAATGCTTTGGGTGAGTATTGCCATTTTGACAATGTTATTTCTCCCAATCTATGAGCAGGAGATATTTTCCATTTTCTTGTGTCTTCTTTTACTTCTTGAAGTAGCATTTTGAAGTTTTATTTGTACAGGTCCTTTACCTCCTTAGCTAAGTTGATTTTGAAGTACTTGATTTTCTGAGGAATGATTGTGAATGGGATTTTTTTTATATCAATTTATTCTCTTTCATAATTTTCATATAGGAAAGCCATGGACTTTGGGGATTGATTTTGTAGCCTTCCACTTTGCTATACAATTCTATGTTCTATAAGCCCCTCTTGATGGAGGCTTTAGGGTTCTCTAAGTATAATGTCTTGTCATCTTCAAATAGTGAGGCCTTGATTTTTTTCCTTTCTTATGTGGATTCCTTTAATATTTTTTCTTGCCTAACTGCTATGGCAAGTAGTCTTAGTACTATATTGAGTAGAAGTGGCAAGAGTGGACATCCTTGTCTTGTCCGTGATCTTGGAGGGAAGGGAAGGGTTGGATTTAAAGTTAAAATCCATTTGCATATACAAGAAAAATGAGACTATATGATAGAGGATGCTAATTTTTAAGCAGGGTTTTCTATCACTGTATCACTGTATCAATGTCATCTCATTGTTCATCGATTTACTTGAGTGAGTGCCAATAACATCTCCATTTGTCCCAGCTCTGAGATTTTAGCAGCCTCTCCTTACTCATCTTTCCCAATGTATCAGAGGCTCTTTCAGGGTCAGGGGAATGAGACCCATTATTGTTACTGTTTTTTGGCATATCGAATACACCATGAGTAGCTTGCCAGGCTCTGCCATGTGGGCAGGATACTCTCTGTAGTTTGTTGGGCTCATATATATATATATATATATATATATATATATATATATATATATCCCTCTATAATTTGGTTTAAGTAACAGTAATTGCAGCTTTGTTGTCAATATGGTAACAGAGTATTTCTCAACTTTTTACCACTTCTGGCTCCTTTTCATTTCAACCTTATTCTCTTCATACCCCCAGCCCCCACCCCATATGTTGAACCTCTAGTCTTATTCAGTGTCCACTAATTTACTTGATTTATACCTTGGCACATAGGGCCCCCAAGTTGATAAATGCTGCTTTAATATATTCTACCAGAAAAGGTTAGCTACATTGAATGCTCGCAAAAGGACCACAAAGTTACCATTTTTGGCTGTGGCCAATAAATAGGTTCACCAGTGCCTTGGTCAAGGGCCTGTTCATGACTGGGTGATGAAAGTTCATTGTTTACCATTAATCATTTTATGTAATAAAATCAGGAGAGAGAAACCTCTGGGGCAGACCTCCTGAGGATTTTATAGTAGCTTAACATACCAGGCAAGATAAACTTTCTTTCTTTCTTTCTTCCTTCCTTCCTTCCTTCCTTCCTTCCTTCCTTCCTTCCTTCCTTCCTTCCTTCCTTCCTTCCTTCCTCTCTCTCTCTCTCTCTCTCTTTCTTTCTTTCTTTCTTTCTTTCTTTCTTTCTTTCTTTCTTTCTTCTTCTTTCTGTCTTTCTGTCTTTCTTTCGGGGGGAGGTTGCTGGGAATTAAATCCAGATTAAATCCAGGACCCCACAGCCACGAGGGTTGTGCTATATCACACTAAGTCACATCCCCGGCCTTGATCCCCCACTCTTACAACTCAGGATAGTTCATAGTTTCCCACAGCATTTACCAAATTTCTATAATAAACAAAATGTTAATAGAAATAGTTTTAATAAATTAAAGTTAAAACATGGAAATTATAGGATATTAAATCATGAAGAGGTACCTATCTTGTAAATATAAACTCACATAGGAGTTAAACAAAGACAAAAACATGAACAAATTATTGGTTTTCTATAGATTACTTAATTTCTTCATATTTTTATTAGTGTAATTTTTTGGCATCTCTCTAGATGTGTTAAGGGGGTCCAATACTCCTGGGTGAAAGTTCTAGCACCTGCAACTGTGATGATGCTCTGGTCTTGTAGTGCTGAGGATTGCCTGGGGCAACTGGCAGTGTTCATGGGCCTCCAGGACTGACCATAGTGATGTTCCAGGAACCATGAGATGATAGGAATGTAATCTGTGGCTGCATGCAAGGGAAGAATATTAACCTCTCAAGTATTTCTCTGGCATCCAGTGTCAATATTTTTAAACTTTTCTGAAACTGTTTGTTGATCAGTTTAAAAGTATTTTTAATTTTATAGGACTTGCTTTTATTGGTGATTTGTTATTGTCAAGTGAAGCAATTCATATGGAAGTGCTTATTGAACTGTTAAATGTCTTGAGTGTTGTATACATGCCTTATTATTCTGTTTGTTCTTTCGAATATACTCCTACAAAATATAAATAAAGTAGTGAATTCCCCCAAGGATCCTGAAACTGTACTGAAGAAAGTAAGGGTCGTGGAGAGGTTGCTTATAGTTACAAACACAAACATTATTCATCTTCGAATAATGACTAGTCTGTTTTATATGTAAGCATCTTTTATCTTGATTTTAGTAAAAAGTTCCCAGCTTGGAAAAAGGTCTCTTCTGAGCCCTGACTTCATGAATTACATAAACTCATACTTTTTTTGTTCCTTAATTTATTTGACTACATATCTATTCAAAAAACAGAAAAGATACTTTTTCCAGCAACATTTATAACTACCCAGAGAACAATCAATTGGTTGTGCCACCAGTATGTCAAATACATTTGACAATAGAACAATGAATCAAAATAGTGAGAATCCAAATTACCACTCCAAGTTTTCTTGGAGGTGATTCTTTGAGGTCCAAGATTCTTTTAAAAAGGTTAAAGAAGAAAACAAAAAAACAAACAACAACAACAACAAAAAAAACTTGAGCTTACTATGAAAGACGGAGCATAGAGTTTTGTGTTTGTGTGTCAACTCTACCTCCACCTACTGTGTAGCCTTGGGGAATGACAGTAGTTGCACAGAGTAACTATAAGGTGTAACTGGAATAATTCATGTGATAATGCTTTATAAATTACACAGTGTTGGGTAAATGTAATGTATAATTAGAATCAAATTACCCCAATCCACTTTACTGGTGTGCTGAATGTCAAAGGAAGTAAATTCAGAGTAACTGCGCAAATCACCTCATCACTGCTTGACCGCTGGGATATGAAAGTGCATAAAACTCACAATTCTCTAAGCCAAACTCAGTAATCCCCTACATTACCCTACAGTTCGCTGCCACTGCCCACAAATGGCAAAAACCACCAACTTTCTGTGTCTTCCAGTAGGTGGGGCAATTGAGCATCAAACTTTCCTTGAACATTTTTTTTTTTTACAATTTTTCTTTTAAGGATAGGTGAGATTAATCCACGTTTATTTCTACTGAGAACGACTAGGCTTGAGACTATTAGACATGGTAAGGTAAGGTAAGGTAAAGGCCCTCCCGTTGATCGTCGATTTGCTCAAGCGGGCCCAGTAACGTCTTCATTGGAGACTTTGTTGTTACTGTGTCTGGCATATCGAATACTCTCGATAGCTTGCCAGGCTCTCCGAGAGGGGCGGAGGAATTGAACTAGACATGGTAATATTAAAAAAAAAAACACAAACTTGAAACGCACACAAAAAGGGGCTCTTTAACAAATCACAAAAAGAAGACAAGTTTGTTAATCAGGTTTTATTACTAAGTCATATATTAAAAGGTAAAGGTAAAGGCCCTCCCGTTGATCGTCGATTTGCTCGAGCGGGCCCAGTAACGTCTCCATTGGAGACTTTGTTGTTACTGTGTCTGGCATATCGAATACTCTCGGTAGCTTGCCGGGCTCTCCGAGAGCATATATTAAGATAGCCCAAAGATATCATTAAAAATTTATCACAGTCTCTGTTAGGAAATGAAGAGGGGACTTCTTATTTTTTCCTTTTGTGAAGTTTTATTTTATTTTATTTTTAAGTCACATAGCTTGAGCGGCCAGAGCGATAGTATAGAGGGTTTTTGCCCTGCATGCAGCGGACCCAGATTAGATCTTCGACATTCCACATGGTCCTGAGAGTATTGCCAGGAGTAATTCCTGAGTGCAGAGCCAGGAGTAAACGCTGAGCATCTCCCGGTGCGCCCACTCCTCCAAATAAATAAATAAATAAAACAAAAAAAAGTTACATAGCTGAAATTTCCCTAAAACTATCCCACTGTTGAATGCAATGATGAATATGAAAAAAGGACACCAGAGTGTTAAAACTCACTTGCAATCTATTGTACATAGTTATCTCTAATGGCTTGAAATGATTAGAATTATATATCCTCACCTATATTTAATTAGCACTGTGGCACTGATCTCCTGATGTTCATTGATTGGCTTGAGCGGGCACCAGTAACGTCTCACAACAAATTGTGAGACTTTGTTGTTACTGTTTTTGGCATATTGAATACGACACGGGTAGCTTGCCAGGCTTTGCTGTGCAGGCGGCATACTCTCTCGGTAGCTTGCCAGGCTCTTTGAGAGGGACAGAGGAATTGAACCCGGGTCGGCCGCATGCAAGGCAAATGCCCTGCCTGCTGTGCTATTGCTCCAGTCTCTATATTTAATTAGGTGAATTAAATGAAGTTTAAAAGTATTAAGTGATTTGTAACTAAAAAAAATAGTTTGAATATAAATATACTCCAACAAGTATTATAGTCGGAACACTTGCTGGCTGTTTTTCTGAGGCTACTACAGGATTAGATAACTTTGGCACAAGAGAGTATTATTAAGCAATTTTCAAAGGTTTATATGGAAGCTCCTTAATTTTCTCTAAGATTAAAATGTTTTGAAGATGACACAGATTTATCTAAGTCAAGTTTCTTTCTTTTTGGGGGGTGGGTGGTCTACTTTTACAAGGAAGCATTTACTACAAAAAGAATAATAGCCATGTACATAGAAATCTAATTTCTCTTATATTGTAAATTACATCAACTCAACTCCAAAAATATAATAAGAAATAAAAAAATAACAAGGAGCAAAGAAAAGTTGATGTGGGACAGGGTTGGGACAAAATTAAGACCAAGGAAAAGCTAGGACTGTATCCTGTATATGTATATTAGGGTAGATAGTGATGATTAGTTCTCATACAGATGCAATGCATTTTATCTGTTCATATGCAGATAAAAATAATTGCAGGCATACTGACTACCAGTTTATAAAAGAAAGTCTCCTTCTCAAGGCTAATGGTTATGTGCATGGTATATCTGATATAATACCATCCTGATATAAAAAAATCTGTCTCAAGATGTTCTAAATGTACTGACTGAGAACAAGATGCTACAAATATACTGTATTTTTTGTTTATTTATTTATTTTTTGTTACATGTGACAGTGTTCAAGGATTACTACTGGTTCTACTACACTCAGGAATCACTCCTAGGGAGACTTGTGGGACCTTATGCGGTGCTGTAAATCAAACTAGGGTCAGCCCAAGTGCCCTGCCCACTGTACTACCTCTCCAGTTCCCAGACACACTATATTTTATTGCATCTATAAAATGAGAACATCTCCAGAACTCAATTCAAAGGACTATTGTGAATCAGAAGTAAGCTTTTAAATATTGATTTATATATATAAATACTAATTTACACATAGTTTCGGGGTAACAGGCAGCTAATAGGTACCTTAGAGCAGGACTAATCTATGGAATATCAACTGAAACCTCTAATCTCAACTAGAGAATGCATAGAATTATTTGTTGATTATTATTTCCACACCATTGCCTCCACCTTCTCTATGTGAAGATATATTCCAAAGGTGAAGCATTGCATCATCAATGAAAATTATATACTTCTCTTTTGTCATTGTTTCTACCCCCATCAGTTTAATTTCTTTATTCAAATAATTGGGTTGGTTGTGTTTGATCACTTGACATCTCTTCACTCATCGACTCCCACGAGTGGGCGCTAGCAACGTCTCCATTTGCCCCTGTCCCGTGCCAGAGTAGCCCAAAGGCATCTGCTTGTTCTAGGAACACGAACAACCTCAAACCGATTGTACAGGGTCTTGATGAAGAAGCATGACCATCTCATAGGTGGGTGGCCACGCGGTCTTTTGACGTCCTGTGGAATCCAGTCAGTAATGGTTCTAGTCCAGAGGTCATCTCCAAATCTCATTGCATGTCCAGCCCATCTGATTTTCGATACCTTGGCAAACGAGACAGCATCCCTGATTATTGATCATCGACGGAGGTTGGAACTCTGAATTCTTTCTCTCATTTGAGTGAAGCATATGACACTCCAAGCATAGCTCTTTTGATTCCTCTTTGGGAGACCTGAATAGCGTTCCCTCCCTGTTTTCATAGGAAAGAGGTCTCTGAGGCATATGTTAACGCAGGAAGAGCAGTGGAATCAAAGAGATGTGCTTGGAGCCAGAGGTTCTTCATCCTCTTCATCAACGGTCTTGAAGGCTTTCCAAGCTGCTCTCTTTCTTCTGCACAACTCAGGTGCCAGGTCATTCATCATGTTGACTTCTCAACCTAGGTACACATAACTGTTGCATTAGGAGATGTTCGTTCCATTGAGAGTGAATGCAATGTCAGGAGTAAGGCTGTTTCTCACAAACATTGTCTTCATGAGATTTAGCTGGAGTCTGACCTTTCCACACTCACAGTCGAAGTCGGCCAGCATTTGTGCCCATTGGCTGATGTTTGGTGTTATTAGGACGATGTCATCAGTGAAACGGAGGTGGTGTAGTTGCTGATTATCTATCTTCACTCCCATTACTTCCCATTCCAGTCGTTGCATGACGTTCTCGAGGGTGGCAATGAAGAGTTTTGGTGAAATAGTATCACCCTCATGAACCCATCTCTTGACGTCAATGATCACCTCCCTGTAGAATGGTGAGATCCTGGTAGTGAATCTGTATATACAGCTCACGAAAAATTCTAATGTATTGAGTTTGAATGCCCTGATTGGCTAGGGCTTTAATGACTGCTTCCATATCAACAGAATCAAAGACCTTCTTTAAATCAATGAACGTTAGATAGAGCAGCATCTTGTTTTTTATTAATTTTTATTAGTGAAACACCATGAGGTACAGTTGTAGACTTACAAATTTTTGTGTTTGGGTTTCAATTATACAATGATCAAATATCCATCCATCCACCAGTACCCATTTTCCACCATCATGGATTCCAGTATCCCTCCCGCCCCCATCCCCCCACCCCACCCTGCCTCTGTGGCAGGGCATTCCCTTTTGTTCTCTCTCTCCTTTTGGGTGTTGTGGTATGCAAAAGAGGCATTCAGTGGCAATTATTTTCGATCCATAGTCTACTTTCAACATGCATCTCCCATCCTGGAGGATCCTCCAAACATGCTTTATTTGGTGCTCCCTTCTATATCTGAGCTGCCCTTTCCCCTAGAATGCCCAGCTGGCCTCTAAGCCATGGAGTAATCCTCCTGGTACTGATCTCGGCTATTCTTGGGTATTAATCTCCTATTTTGTTACTGTATGTCCCCCAGATGAATGCAATCTTTTTATGTCTATCCCTCTCTTTCTGACTTATTTCACTTAGCATGATACTTTCCATATAGTACCACTTGTATGTAAATTTCATAACTTCATCTTTTCTAACAGCTACATAGGACTCCATTCTGTAGATGTACCAAAGTTTCTTTAACCAGTCATCTGTTCTTGGGCACTCACGTTTTTTCCAGATTCTGGCTATTGTAAACAGTGCTGCAATGAACAAACAAGTGCAGATGTCACTTCGACTACTGGGATATATTCCCAGGAGTGGTATTGCTGGGTCAAATGGGAGTTCAAGTTCTAATTTTTTGAGAATCATCCATACTGTTTTCCAAAAGTGCTGAACCAGTCAGCATTCCCACCAGCAGTGAAGGAGGGTCCCTTTCTCACCACATTCACGCCAGCACCAGATGCTTTTGTTCTTTTGGATGTGGGCCAGTCTCTGAGGTGTGAGATGGTATCTCATTGTGGTTTTGATCTGCATCTCCCTGATGATTAATGATGTAGAGCATTTTCTCATGTGCCTTTTTGCCATTCGAAATTCTTCTTTGAGAAAGTTTCTGTTCATTTCATTGCCCCAATTTTTGATGGGGTTGGATGTCTTCTTCTTGTATATCCTTGATATCAACCCCTTGTCGGATGTGTATTTGGTGAATATCTTTTCCCATCTGAAGACTGTCTTTGTATTTTGGTCACTGTTTCTTTTGAGGTGCATAAGCTTATTAGTTTAAGATAGTCCCATTTATCTATCTCTGTTTTCACTTGCAGAGCAGCATCTTGAACTCCCAAGAAACCTTAATGAGCTTGGTTATCGTGTGGATATGGTCGATGGTGCTGAATCCTTTGCGGAACCCTTTTGTTCGCATGGTTGTCCTTCATCTAGTGTTCTGCCAATCAATCAGGATGACTCGAGTGAACAGCTTGTAGATGATGATAGGCAGATTGGGCGATAGTTGCCAATGTTGTGGATGTCTCCCTTGTTGTACATTAGTACAATCCTGCTGGTTTTCCATTGGGATGGAAACTTGCATTCAGACAGGTAGAGTGTGAAGATCTGAGCCAGTGTATTGATGAGTACTGATGGCAGGTTCTTCAGGTGTTCAGGCCTGACCTTGTCTGGTCCAGGTGCTGTTTGCTTCTTTACCAATGAAATGGCGTGTCAAATTTTGGAAGGGAGAACGTTGGGAACGATATATCCATCCTGCGGAATTTGGTATGTGGGCAGGTGAACATGGCTGTCGAAGAGATCCAAGCAGAAGTCATGGATAATCTTCTCCACTGCCCTTATAGAAGATGTGATAGATCTATCAGGACATCGGAGTCCGGTCATCTTGGTGTTGTAGTTGTTGAAGGACAGGCAGGCATTGCAAATGCTTTTCCAGCCTCTGCTGCATATGCCAACACTATGCTCTTCTCTCTTTGAAGTCTTCCTTGATAACTTCTCTACACTGATTTGCCAACTCAGACATTCACTTGCAGTCCCTGAGGCTTGCACCAAGCCACGTTGGTGAATAAGCTCAAGAGTTTTCAAAGACAGACATCATTTTGTGGCTATCTCTCTTTCGGCATTCTTTGCACAATCATGTAGGTGTTAGACCAGTGAATTGTATTCCTCGTCAATGTTGTCAATGACAGTATCTTTCCATGTTGCTGCAATAGTGCTAAAAAGCTCCCAGTTGGTGGTTGTTCTGGGAGTTCTCTTCTAAAACTTTGCAGCCCTTTCTCCCCGCTCTGAAGAAGTAGAATTTTGCACAAAGGTGACGGTGGTCCGATTCTCTGCCTGCTCCCAGCAGCCTGGCAGACATCCATTGCTTCCACTACCTCCACTACCCAGCCGCCAACATGCTTCAGAGTGCTTCGCAGTCATATAAGATTACCGCACCATATTTGATGGGGTTCAAATATGGTTTGAACCATGGGAACACCTGCAAGACGATTAGAGGCCACCCTAAAATCCTCTATCCCTCAGGAGAGCCTGGCAAGCTACGAAGAGTATCCCGCCGGCACAACAGAGCCTGGCAAGCTATCTGTGGCATATTCTACATGCCAAAACCAATAAACACAATGGGTCTCATTCCCTTGGCCCTGAAAGATCCACCAATATGGCAGCATTAAGAAGGATGAGGAAGAAGAGGCTGATAAAATCTCAGGCCCGAACTAGGCTGCCAAAATGAAGAAGGACAAAAATGACTGTCTGTACTTTCAAGGCACGTATGCTGGCATTGGATGTATTTATCGAGGACCTGATGGTGCAAGTGTAAAATATCAAGTGCAACATCATTGATCTGACCAAGATGTGAAGGCATCAATCACATCATGCTGTTTTTGACACTGGAGAACTGTTCCGTTTGAACATGCGACAAAAGAGTTGTGGTAGTGTCGGTGTCCTTGTCAACAAGAACTTGGACATAACCATTGATTCATTAGAATGCCTAACAACCCGAATCAGAAGATTATTTTTGAATAGATGTGGCTTACTGCCGGCAGTTCCTATCTTTGTTGTCTATGCACCAACATCCAATTATGATGAAGGAGAAATTGAGAGGTTCTACATGGATCTGGAGAAATTTTATAAAGAAGACCACACCTTCTACAAGATCATTGTCGGTGATTTTAAAGCCAAGATAGGACCGAGAAGATCAGTCAAAGAACTCCACATCAGGACCCATGGCCTAGAAAGGAACAAACAGGGTGAGAGACTGTCTGAGTTCATCATATCAACCAAGATCATCCATGGTAACTTACAATTCCAGAAGGCCAAATCTAAACATTGGACATGGGAGTCTCCTGGTGGATGATTCCACAATGAAAATGACCACATCATATTCAACCAACGGCCTTGCCTGACTGTTGTCACTGTTGTCCCAAAATTCCAAATGGTTATGTTTACTAAGAATTATATTACATAATATTGGAAAAAGCATTTAACATAGGCTGTAGCACAAAAATGGATGTTCAAATATGTTATCATTACTAGTGTTACACCCTTGCTGGGGTAGTCAAATGGTACATTTCCATTATACATCATTTAATGCACAGTACAGAAATTTATAGTCACTTATTCTGCATTTGAGTCACATATAGATATTTTGTTTACAAATTATATTTTTATTCTTATAAAGTATTGTAGTCAATTTCCTAAATAAAGATTCTTAACCTTTAAATAATTCCACTGTGAAGTAAGAATTAAGAATAACAGCACTTGGTATTTTATTCCCTCCAGATATGCCTGTTTTTCTTTTTCTTTTTTTTTTGTCTGGATAATCTCTAAATACTACACACAAGTATATGTTAATTATCAATATTCATCTGATCACCATCCTTTTTAAATAATTGCATTCATTGTCATAATTCTATTCTCACTACCACAATCATCACATTTACCACAATTATAGCAATAAGTAATAAGGCAATACTTCTGCAAATAGTCTTTATTAATAAAGCTATAATACTAGAGTCCCATTTGTCAATTAGTGAAACATTTCATAAACAGATACATTTACTTGCATTTTAGAATGAAAAGACAAAGTCTCACAGCTGTACATGGCTAGATCTCATGTTTTCAGAATTGTTAGGTCTGTGTTTTGGATACATGCTATACCATTCACCCGTATCACCAGTGTAACTGAAAACTGATGCCTGTTCACCCATTACGTTCTATTGTCTTCTTTCTACCTTGATTTCTTTCTTTGTCTGTCCTTCTCTCTAAACATTGGGGTCAAAGGTATCCCCTGCCTCCACACTGAAAACTGGAGATCTAAGCAACCTCTGAAACTTTGTAATGTGCCTGTCAAGTCGACAGGCAAGGGATGGGTAAGGAAAAGTTGGTAGGGAGTAAATATGGAAACACTGGTAGAAGAAATTGACACTGGTGGTAGGATTAGGATTGCAATGTTATATGCCTGAAAATCAACTCTCAATAACTTTGAAAATCACAGTTCTTCAAATGAATAAAAACTTATTTTTAAAATGAGTCTAGAGTAATTACTGGTTCAAGATGCCGCTCTAATGTTCATTGATTTAAAAAAGGCCTTTGATTCTGTTGAGATGGAAGCAGTTATCAAAGCCCTAGTCAATCAGGGCATTCATACTCAGTACATCAGGATCCTCCATGAGCTGTATTACTGATTTACTACCAGGATCTCACCATTCTACAAAGAAGTGATCATCGATGTCAAGAGAGGGGTTCGGCAGGGTGATACCATTTCACCAAAATTCTTCAGTGCCACCCTCGAGAACGTCATGCATTGATTGAAATGAGAAGGAATGGGAGTAAAAAGATAGATGGTCAGCAACTACACCACCTCCGCTTTGCTGATGACATTGTTCTAATAACACCAAACATCAGCCAAGGGCACAAATGCTGGCTGACTTCAAACGTGAGCGTGGAAAGGTTGGACTACAGCTGAATCTCATGAAGACAATATTTATGAGAAACAGTCTCATTCCTGACGTTCCATTTTCTCTCAAAGGAATGACCATCTCCGAATGCAACAGTTATGTGTACCTAGGTCGAGAAGTCAACATGACGAATGACCTGGTACCTGAGTTGCGCAGAAGAAAGAGAGCAGCTTGGAACACCTTCAAGAGCATCAAAGAAATAGCTAAGAGGACGAAGAACCACCAGCTCCGAGCACATCTCTATGATTCCACTGTTCTTCCTGCATTAACATATGCCTCAGAGACCTGGGCCCTACAAAAATAGGATGAGAACTCTATTCAGGTCTCCCAAAGAGGAATTGAAAGAGCTATGCTTGTAGTATCATGCTTCACTCAAGTGAGCGAAAGAATCTGGAGTTCCGACCTCCGTCGATGGTCAAGAATCAGGAATGCTGTCTCATTTGCCAAGGCATCGAAAATCAGATGGGATGGACATGTAATGAGATTTGGAGACAACCTCTGGACTGGAGCCGTTACTGACTGGATTCCACAGAATGTCAAAAGACCGCATGGCCGCTCACCTATGAGATGGTCAGACTTCTTCATCAAGACCCTGAACGATCTGTTTGTGGCTCTTCTTGTTCGTAGAACGGGCAGACACCATTGGGCTACACTAGCACGCAACAGGGACAAATGGAGACATTACTGGCACCAGCACGAGCAAATCGATGATTAATGGGAAGTCAAGTGATCAAGTTTAAAAGTGAACTGTGCATGGCTAATAAGGGGCAGAGTAGATATTGGCATGTTGTAATTTTTTATAACACCAAACTGTGTTTCTGTTATATCACTATGTTCCTACATTTGGATATTTTAGTTTTAAAAAAGTAGCAATGGATTTCACATAGTGGATGAGCATCAGAGGAACACTTAGAGGCATTTTCTCCAGGTAAATGAATGACAAACTCATAGAATTGAATCTTTTCTTACAATTGCTTTAATAGTAAGCTAACAATTAGTTTTTTTAAATGGTTTCTAGAAGCATTGAATGAACAAAGTAATTGGGCTGACCATTTATGTGCAGGTTATTTTGGTCATTAAGTGTAGCCTGTGTGAAATGAATTTGCTTATCTGAAAATGACTTCATACCCAAGTCCCCAGATCCAGACAGTCTGTAGAAAAAAGCAAGACAGTTTCCACAGCTACACTGATTATATGTATTTCTTAGACATCCTGGATTACAGAAAGAAAGTCCCTAAAATAGATATTCAGATATAGTCTAGCCTCATTTGCTTACATCTTCTAACAGGGTTTGTCTACTAGGATTCTAAATAGATGAAGTATCTAGAGGTCAGTGCAAACTAGAAAAAACAACTTCATTTTAAATACTAATCACTTGATCACTTGACATCCCATTATTCATCGATTTGCTCGAGTGGGCGCCAGTAACGTCTCCATTGTCCCTGTCACATTGTAGTGTAGCAAAATGGCATCAGCTCGCTCCAGGAACACGAAGAGCCTCAAACTGATCGTTCAGGGTCTTCACAAAGAAGTCTGACCATCTCTTAGGTGGGTGGACACGCGATCTTTTGACTTCCTATGGAATCCAGTCAGTTATGGCTCTAGTACAGCGGTTGTCTTCAAATCTCATTACGAGTCCAGCCTATCTGATTTTCAATGCCTTGGCAAATGAGACAGCATCCCAGATTCTTGACTGTTGATGGAGTTTGGAACTCTGGATTCTTAGTCTCACTTGAGTGAAGCATGATACTCCAAGCATAGCTCTTTTGATTCTTCCTTGGGACACCCAAATAGCCTTCTCATCATGTTTCTGTAGAGCCCAGATCTCTGAGTAGACTCAGAGAGATGTGCCTGGAGCCAAGGTTCTTCATCCTCCTAGCTATTTCTTCAATGCTCTTGAAGCATTCCAAGTCTGTCTCTTCCTCCTGCACAACTCAGGTGCCAGGTCATTCATCATGTTGACTTCTCGACCTAGGTAGACATAACTGTTGCATTAGGAGATTTTCGTTCCATTGAGAGTGAGTGGAATGTCAGGGATGAGATCATTTCTCACAAATATTGTCTTTGTGAGATTTTGCTGTAATCCAACCATTCACACTCACGTTTGAAGTCACCAGCATTTGTACCTCTTGGCTAATGTTTGGTGTTATTAGAACAGTGTCATCAGCAAAGCAGAGGTGGTGTAGTTGCTGACAATCTATCTTCACTCTCATTCCTTCCCATTCTAGTCATTGCATGATGTTCTCGAGGGTGACACTGAAGAGTTTTGGTGAAATGGTATCGCTCTGCCAAACTCCTCTCTTGATGTCAATGATCACTTCCCTGCAGAATGGTGAAATCCTGGAAATGAATTCATAATACAGCTCACGGAGGATCCTGATGTACTGAGTTTGAGTGCCCTGTTTGGCTAAGGCTTCGATGACTGCTTCCGTCTCAACAGAATCAAAGGCCTTTTTAAATCAATGAATGTTAGACAGAGTGGCATCTTGAACTCCCAAGAAACCTCAATGAACTTGGTTACCATGTGGATATGGTCAATCGTGCTGAATCGTTTTCGGAACCCAGCTTTCTTGCAAGGTTGTCCTTCATCCAGTGTTCTGCCAATCCTATTCAGGATGACTTGAGTGAACAATTTGTAGACGACAGAAAACAGGCAGATAGGGCAATAGTTGCCAATGTCGTGGATGTCTCCCTTCTTGTACAGTAGTACAGTCCTGCTGGTTTTCCACTGGGATCAAACCTTGCATTCAGACAGGTAGTGTGTGAAGAGCCGAGGCAGTGTATTGATGAGAGCTGATGTCAAGTTCTTCAGGTGTTCAGGTCTGACTTTGTCTGGGCTGGGTGCTGTTCCCTTCTTTACCAATGAAATGGCGTGTAAAATTTTGGAAGGGAGAACTTTGGGAATGACATATTCATCCTGCGGAATTTGGTATTTGGGCAGGTGGATGTGGCTATCGAAGGGATTCGAGTAGAAGTCATAGATAATCTTCTCCATTGCACTTCTAGAAGATGTGATAGATGCATCAGGACGTTGGAGGGTAGTCATCTTGGTCTTGTAGTTTGCGAAGGACAGGCAGGCGTCGAAAATGCTTTTCCTGGCATCTGCCATATCTGCCAACACTGCTGTTTTTATCTCTTTGAGGTCTTCCCTTATTGTTTCTCTGCACTATTTTGTGAGCTCGGACGCTCGCTTGTGGTTGCCTGAGGCTTGTGCCAATCCACTTGGCGAATGAGCTGAACAGTTTTCAAAGACAGGCATCATTTTTGGCTATCTCTCTTTAAGCATTCTTCCCACAATCATGGAGGTGCTGAACCAGTTGTTCGTATTCTTCATTAATGTTGTCAATGATGGCGTCTTCTCATGTTGCCCCAATAGTGCCAAAGAGCTCCCAGTTGGTGGTAGTTCTGGGAGTTTTCTTAAACTTTACAGCCCCTTCTCCCCGCTCCATGAAGTAGAATTTTGCACAAAAGAGACGATGATCTGATCCTGTTCGGAATTTTGGGACAACACCAACCTCAGTCAGGCAAAACCGATTGAATATGATGTGGTCAATTTCATTTTGAAACTGTCCACCAGGAGCCTCCCATGTCCAATGTTTATATTCGGCCTTCTGGAACTGTGAGTTACTGTGGATGATCTTGGTCGATATGATGAACTCAAATAGTCTATCACCCTGTTCGTTCCATTATATTCCATGAGTCCTGATGTGGAGTTCTTCAGCTGATCTTCTCGGTCCTATCTTGGCATTAAAATCACTGACAATGATCTTGTCAAAGGTGTGGTCTTCTTTATCAAACTTCTCCAGCTCTATGTAGAACTTCTCAATTTTGTCTTCATCATAATTGGATGTTGGTGCGTAGACAACGAAGATAGAAACTGCCGGCAGTAAGCCACATCTTTTTAAGTGTAATCGTCCTATTTGGGTAGTTAGGCATTTGAATGAATCAATGCTCATGGCCAAGTTCGTGTTGACAAGGACACTGACACCACCAACGCCTCTTTCGTCACATGTTTTAAGGAATAGTTAGTTCTTCTCCAGTGTTGAAAACCGCATGATGTGATTGATGCCTTCACTTCTTGGTAAGATCAATGATGTTGCACTTGATATTTTATGCTTGCACCATCATGTCCTCGATGGATGCATCCAATGCCAGCATACGTGCCTTGAAAGTACAGACAGTCATTTTTGTCCTTCTTCATTTTGGCAGTCTAGTTTGGCCCTGAGATTTTATCAGCCTCTCCTTCCTCATCCTTTTTAATGCTGCCATATTGGTGGCTCTTTCAGGGTCAGGGGAATGAGACCCATTGTGTTTACTGGTTTTGGCATATCGAATATGCCACGGAATAGCTTGCCAGGCTCTGCTGTGCAGGAGGGATACTCTTGGTAGCTTGCCAGGCTCTCCTGAGGGATAGAGGCTTTTTGGGCAGCCTCTAATCAACTTGCAGGTGTTTCCATGGTTCAAACCATGTTGGAACCCCATCAAATATGGTGCAGTAATCTTGGAAGATGTGTTTTAAGAGTCTTATGATATGTCTTCAAAGTGGCCTCGAGCATGGTGGTGGCTGGGTATGGAGGTATTGGAGGTAGTGGTGGTCTGCTGATGAGGTATTTATCTGGTACTGTTAGGGTGGAGCTTCTGGGTGTAATCCCTTGGATCACTGGAGTTTGGTGGAAGCAGGCAGGGCAGGGTGGGTGGGGCTTCTATATTTAATCCCTGGGTCACTGGAGATTGGTGGGAGCAGGCAGAGGATACCAGTAGCCTACTTAAACCTGAGGTTTAAATTGTACCATTGTATAAATTTGGTAACAGATAATTAAAAATTAAGAGTTAATGTCTTATTAGAGAAATTTGTATGAACTAAAATTTTCAGTAAGTAAAATAATAAATTATATAGGTATTTAACTTGTAGGAATGAAAATACAGCTCTCAATCCTTGGAGCATAAACTATATACTGTGAACTCATCAAAATGAGTGCAAAATAAAGTGTGGGAAAAAGATTAAATACGCTTTGAAGACACTTGTCAAATATTTCCAGCATACAATCAAGGTTAGCATAAACAGTAGTACATTGTATAGATGAACTGTACTTTTGAAATTGTTCAATAAAAATTATGCTATAACTTCCATTTAGTCATAAGAAAACACAAGAAAATTTTCAACAGAGAGGCATCCTACAGAATTTCAAAGTCATCAAAAACAAGGTGAGAGAGGAAAAAAGTACCACCATCAAGGGGACTCTAGAGGGAAATGAGAATTTAATAAATCTTGGATGGGGATTCTAGAACAGAGAGATGGAATTATATAAAACTAAAGCCAATATGGGTAACTGGTGAATGATTTTGTTTATGATGGTGACATGGTGACTGTGTTGCTATTGGACTGAATTATTATGGGAAATATGGTGAGCTGAAGGAAATGTCTAGAAGAAAAATGGGAGTAAATAACATACCCTGTGGCATTTCATCTAATACCTTTTATCATACAAGGTATGACTTGCTGCATTTAGGTTGATGTGTCTTTTCTCTTGCTCTTCCTTTTCTTTGAAAACCTTTTTCAACCCCTACATCATCTGATGACAGCACTCATTCTTCAAAATTCAGTCCTAGGTTCACATTCTTATAATATTCTTCCTGACAGTTATTTTCTTGAATCTTACAATTGGTTTTATCTATAACATACCTGCGTTGTCAGCTCTATAGACAGCTATAACAGTGCCATCCTCATCATTTTTGCATTGATCAAGTGATATAGAATTATATTTATTTCATATTTTGATAGGGTGGAGGTCCACCCTCTCATTCTCAGAGCTTACTCCTGGCTCTGCACACAAAGATTATTTCTGGTCATACTTGGGGTAACATATAGGGTTTGGGGATCCAAACCAGGTAATCTGAGTGCAGACAAATACCAAAACCATTGTATTATCTTTCCAGTTTTTTATATATTTCTTCCATAGATATTTTGTTTGAATTTATGCATTTGTTCCATAGAGCAAGCCCTCAGGAATCTATTGAATGAGTGGATAAGTAAATTATTGAATGATGATGATTTCACATGTGTTTGACAAGGACCAGGCAGCTTGTGTTCTGAAAACATTAATGAGATTGCCTTGACTTCCATGATTTTCTTCTCCCATTTTCAGGACAGCAGTCCTCAAGGGTAGGATTCATATGCAGATGGTCTTAATTGTGTGCTTCTTTGTCTAGTAGCATTAACATCACCTGGGGACTTCTTAGAAATACAAATACACAGGATCCAGCTAAACCTGCTGTAACAGAACCTAGATGTGAGACGCAACTGCAGCTACCTGTGATTTGTGATGAAGGTTGATAGAGGACCAAACGCGATAGCCTCTCAGTATCTGTATTGCAAACCAAAATGCCGAAAATTAGAGAGAGAGTATGGGGGAGATTGTCTGCTATAGACTCAGGGGGAAGGGTGGGATGGGAGGGATACTGGGGACATTGGTGGTGGAAAATGTGCACTGGTGGAGGAATTGGTGTTTGATCATTGTATGACTGAAACTCAAACATGAAAGATTTGTAACTGTATCTCACAGCGATTCAATTAAAAAAAAGATGTTTCCAAGTAATTTTACTGGACTTTAATGCTCACTCAATTTAAAAATTACAAGCATATAGAACACAAGGCTGCACATGGTCCCCTGAGCACTGTCAGGAGTGGCCCCTTAGTGCCACCAGTATACCCAGAAAAACAAAAATTGTAAAGTGTTAATATAAGTGAAACTTTTAGTTCCCCATTGTTAATTCCAATCATAGATATATACACATTTTTCAAAGAATTGTCATCCGTTAGGTCATCTCCCTGACTTGGTATCTTTTTCTAGTACCTCTCCATATTCCCTCCTTTTAAGCTGGAAATCTTATCTTTTATCAACTTTCAAATACAACCTTCAAAGACAGGTTTTTGTATCTTGTCTGGCCTTTCCAATAGTATTCCGTTTGGGGACCAGATAAAGTTAAGCTCCTAAGCTCTGCTGCTAAGCTTTGCATGGCATGCTCAATGTTTTCATGCAATATGCCACAAACATACAGAAAGACCAATAGTTTCCTGGTATAAAATGATAAAAGCATTGTCTAATAGAGAAAAAAACCCTTTTCCCTAGTTAGATTTCTAAGTACACGTTCACATATCATACACCACACACATATAGATTTTACACACACACACACACACACACACACACACACACACACATATACCCTCACTACACCATAGCACAGCGGGTAGGGCATTCGCCTTACAAGCGGCCAACATGGCCGACCCGAGTTCAATTCCTCCGCCCCTCTTGGAGAGCCCGGCAAGCTACCGAGAGTATTCGATATGCCAGACACAGTAACAACAGTCTCCAATGGAGACGTTACTGGGCCCGCTCGAGCAAATCGATGATCAACGGGAGGGCCTTTACTTTTTACTTTACTTTACACCATATATACATTATGCTGTATACTACCCACATACATTGACACACTCATTACACATTTCATGGCTCATAGTTAAAGCACTGAATAAATTTACTGAACCAAGAAATTGAGGAGATGCAGGCTAGGGTTGTGATTATAAGAAAATCAGTTTTAGATTTGCCTTCTCAAGCTCTCATTCTCTCTGGAACGTATCTCACTTGCTTACCTCTGCCTCTTTGCTTGCTCGCTCTTTCAAGCTTTTGCTCAAATATTCCTTCCCTCACCTCCACCTCCACATCTTTCTAAGTTTCATTCAATAAAAATTCTTGCTTTAATAAGTAAAGTCAACTTTATCAAATTTAGATAAAGGATTTAAAAAAATGCTTTGTCCTCACATATTTAAAGTTGATTGATCAAACCTTGAGAATAGGTATATAGACCACTATGCAAGTTTTAGAAGTAAGAGTCACAGGTAAGTTCCCAGGGGGAAATAGGGTTGTATCAGCCAATGATAATCATCCTTCAACTCTTGTTACTACTGGAGTTTTAGATTTCTGGAGGACAGCATAAATTGCCTACATTTTATCACATATAATATATAATTCATAGAGATATTAGTTTTGATTTCTCCAATGGTTGATTGGGGTCAAAGAATTGGGTGCTTATACTTTATTTAGGAAGTTTTGCAAAGAGCAAGATGTATGTGAAGAAAAATATTTAGTGAAACAGGGAAGGAATTAATGACAGCCAGAAAAATCACATAAAAATCTTATTTTTGGACTCTATAAATCTGGAAGATTCATTCACAGCTTTCTAGGAGCCACTATTTGAGATCTTATGGAGAGTGTTACTATCCCATGTTTCTGAATTACTCTAGCTTGCAAACAATGGTGAGTAAACCAAAGAGGTCAATAGGGTGTGGTAGAGGATCCACAGGAAGTTCACATACCTATTTATTTACTTATGTTTTGCCTAGGCCTCAAGTATACCACTAAGCATCTCCCCAATCCTTGTTATCTTTTTTTTTCTAATTTTTATTGAAGCACTGTGAGTTACACAGTTACAAAGTTGTTCCTGATTGGGTCTGAGTCATAAAATGTTCCAACACCATTTCCTCATCAGTGTATGTTTCCAACCACCAATATCCCCATTTCCCCCCCCCCTGATTGTCCCCCCTAAAGCCTGCCTAATAGTAGGTACTTTTCTTCTCTCTGTCTCTCTGTCTCTCTGTTTATCTCTGTCTCTGTCTGTCTCTGTCTCTCTCTCTGTCTCTGTCTGTCTCTCTCTCTTTCTCCTCTCTGTCTCTATTTTCTTTTCGTATTATGGTTCTCAATACAGGTACTGAAAGATTATCATGTTTGTCCCTTTACCTACTTTTAGCACTTAGTTCTTGTTCAGAGTGATCATTTCCAACAGTCATTGTCATTGCTTTCCCTTCTCTATCCTAACTACCCTCCCCCCTCACCTCATGCAGCAAGTATACACCCATGGAACAGTTCTCTTTGGCCCTTATTTCTACTATCCTTGGGTATTAGTCTCATACTGGTTTTTTTCTTTTTTTTTTGTATATCTCCGACAGGCTGGAGTGATAGCACAGTGGGTAGGGCATCTGCCTTGCATGCGTCGACATGCCTACCCGAGTTCAATTTGTCCGCCCCTCTCAGAGAGCCCAGCAAGCTACCGAGAGTATCTCTCCCGCACCGCAAAGCCTGGCAAGCTACCTTGTATTTAATATGCCAAACACAGTAACAAGTCTCACAATGCTACTGGGCCCACTAGAGCAAATCGATGAACAATGGGAGCACAGTGACTATGACAGTGATATCTTTGACAAATGAGTGCGGTCATTATATGTTTGTCCTTCTCCCTCCAACTCACTTCACTGAGTACGATACTCTGCATGTTCATTCATTGATAAGCAAATTTCGTGACTCCTCATCAGTGTTTATTTCCAGCCACCAATATCCCCATTTCTCCCACCCCCCCACCCCTGGTGGCAAACTCCTCGTGGTGTATTCAATATGCCAAAAACCAGTAACAATGATGGGTTTCATTCTCCTGACCCTGAAAGAGTCTCGAATGTGGCACTTTTTAAAATCTCAGGGCTAGGACGAAGGAGACGTTACTGGGGCCTGCTTGAGGTAATCGATGACCAACAGGATGACAGTGATACAGTGATAAATGACTCCAATTTTCCCGGTCTCTATGTAGTATTCCGTTGTGTAGATGCACTATAGTTTCTTTATCCAGTTGTCTGGTCTTGGACATTTGAGCTGTTTCCATATTATGGCTATTGTTAATTGTTCTCAGTTTCTAGGAGAAGGAAAATAGATCCAGGGAAGACAGATTATCTAATACACAATGCAGAGAAAAAATGATGGTTAAAAAGGTTTAGAAAAGAAGAATTTTTTTGAAAGCCCATGGTATGGAAGATTTTATCCAATCAAGAAAAAACATGGAGAATTCCAAGGAGATTGTTTTTGTTTATGAAATGCTCTCTCCTTACCTTAGAAAATATTCTGCCCCCTGGTCTCTCCTTTTGGAACATCCTATGCATAATCCTAGATTTCCATGACTACTACATAATTCAAAGATAATTTTATGGATTTAATAAATCATTACTGCACTGTGTTTGTTTAGATCTCCTTGAAGCTATTTTCAGGTGAATAATTGGTAATTTAATCTTTGCAGGGAGAATAACATTACACTCAAATTTCTATGTGGAAAAAAAGGTGCTAATGACTAGACAGACTTAAGTTTCCATGGCAACATATTGCTCTCATAGCAAGTGAAGTATTAAAATAGCTGTTTATTAGGTGGCTCAGGTTTATTCTTTAATATATCATATATAATATATAACTCATCAGCAGTAATATCCATTAGGGTCTCTCATGCAACTTTTAGAGCAGTACAAGATTTTTAAAAGCCATTTCACTTTGTAAATAATTGCTTCCAAACATGTCATAATAGAATTTTTAAAAATCTATGCATATTCTATTACCTCTAAGTCACTGAATAATATACACTCGATGTATGTGTCATATATTCCTCTGTCTCTTTATATGTATACATAAGTTCAGGGCTGGAGTGATAGCACAGCGGTAGGGCATTTGCCTTACAAGCAGCCAACATGGCCGACCCGAGTTCGATTCCTCTGCCCCTCTCGGAGAGCCCAGCAAGCTACTGAGAGTATCTCGCCCACACGGCAGAGCCTGGCAAGCTATCCATGATGTATTCGATATGCCAAACACAGTAACAACAAGTCTCACGATGGAGACGTTACTGGGCCCGCTTGAGCAAATCAATGAACAACGGGAGGACTGTGACCAGGACTGTCCTATACCACAAAACATAGTAAAAGTCTGAAAAGGATGTGACTCCATATGGGACATAGGAATATGTGTTATTGAACTATTCACTGGGCCTAACACTAAAACATCTCTGAGGTCTGACATCTTATTATTTTAAATTTGTTTGTGGGGAAAATATCCATTTATGTCTTTGAAAAAATGTTTATTTGCTCTCTATTTTCTAAGCTTTTAAGTTATAGCCTCTTCCTAAATGATATTTCTATCTCTGTTGAGAGTTTATCCATCTCCAATTGAAATGCTCTGTCCTCTGTTCTTCCAAATTGTCTTCAAAAATCTATTGAGAAACGATCAATCCTCTTCTTGCATTATACAAATCTACATTTGTTCTTCTTTGATAATCTTATAACATTAGTCTACTGATCAAGATATCATTCAGTGTTATAGATGCTTACCAAATATTTGATATCATAATTAAAATCATATATAATAAATAGTATTGAAGTCAGACAGACCTTCTCTGAACCCTAGTTTTTCCTTTAGTTATTATCTGTGTGTTCTTGAGAAATAGATAAATCTTCCCTAACCTTCAATTTTCTCATCTATAAAATACCGTTAATACTACTGCCTTTTTGATGAGTCATTTTATATACAAAATTAAATTAGTTAGTGGTGGCTATAATGAGAAAAAAATAGAGTGGTTTACATACCTAGACTGCCATAAGTATGCTGAG
This sequence comes from Sorex fumeus, assembly GCF_029834395.1. Taxonomy (NCBI): domain Eukaryota; kingdom Metazoa; phylum Chordata; class Mammalia; order Eulipotyphla; family Soricidae; genus Sorex; species Sorex fumeus. Next base: position 48,995,039 of record NW_026606059.1, on the reverse strand, counting down.
TACTTAACCAAAAATTTAAATTGTATAAGTGATAAATGCAGTAGTTACATGAATGGCTTGAAAGAGCAATAAGTAATATATTAGTGTCCTAAAAGAATGTATCTCCTCAAATCCATTTAGCATTTTTAATCATAATAATTTTCATATTTTAACCTCTCAGAGGTTAGATAAATACAGGGTTGACTTAAATATTACATTAACGTTGATGTCTCATTAAAATAATGTCCCAGTATAAAATATAAGCATCACTTCAGTCCTGCTAACATTTATAGAATTTCCTTTCTCTCATTTCCCTAAAACTTTCAGTTCTGTTACATTTCCTTCTTTTCCTACTTACAGTTTTTATTTTCCTATAAACATTTTTTTTTCTTATTCTGTTAATGCTTCTTCAAGATTTTGCTGGCCAGATTTATTTATCTTAATAATTTTTTTTTGACCAACCTCATACAATGGTTGACAAAAAGTCGTATGTTTCAGTAGGAGAGAGAGTACAGAAGTTAAGGCACTTGCTTTGTACATGGTCTACTCTGGTCAAATCCTCAGCACTGGATTTTGTTCACCAAACTCCACAAGGAGTGATCCCTGAGTACCAAGTCAGGAGTTAGCCCACACACAGCCTAGTGTGTCCCAACCATGCCTCTCATGCAAAGATTTATTTTGTCCCCATGTCTTCCTGTGCATCCTTATCACTACAATTTTGTTCTTAGTTTTAATTATTATAAATTAGTTTTCATGCAAAATAGAATTAATTTCTGTTTAATCTCTGCTTTGTTACATTGACAGAACATAGAAAATAAATACAAAGTCATTAACAAATACACAAATGTATATAATAGCCATTGATGTTATTGTTGACAAATTTGTATGTAATATTATTGCTCAGTAAAGTTCAATCCCATCCTCCTTGCCTTCATTGTTGAAATATTCCTTATCTCTCTAATAATAGCAAACATGGCAATAAACTTACTTTGACTGTTAGTGGGAATGGGACAAAAAAATCAGGAAACATACTTGTATGTACTTTGCATTCTGTCTCCCACCACAAGAAAAACATGACTTCTGTAATACTAAAGACAGTATATCTATATAGAAGTTAATCCCCACCCAAACTACTTAAGAGCAGTGAACTGCCACAGCTTCTGAAACATAAATACGAAATAAATTTATACTTCCATATATCATGATTTCTTTATAATTTATTGGTTAGACCACACTGTTCTACTCATTTTTATTGATTGTTTTCAGTGTTTTAAATGTTACATTTTATAGATATAACAAGGCATATTTACGTTTGATAGATATATTATTGTCTATAGCAGTATGTTTCACAGGTATATTATTTCTTCATATTATGTTAGTATGTTTCATAGTACATATCCAAGTTTCCTTACATATCTTGAATTATTGAATGCTTATCAGCTGTATGGTATGCAAAAGTCCTCTATTTAGTAGGATAGCTTTGCATTCTAGCAATGTATTGCTATGTGGAAGCTGTATGTGGGTATGTTTGTGCGTGTGTGTGTGTATGGTGCTAGGATCAAATCCAGGGGCACATGCATGCAAAGCAAACACTGAGCCAAAGTTCCCAGATCCTGAAGTAAATTAATTGTTTTGAAAAATAATTTTTTAATTTTTTTAAATTGAATCAAAGTGAGTTACACAGTTACAAAGTTGTTTATCATTGGATTTCACTCATACCATGTTCCAACACCTCTCCCTTCCCCAGTGTACATTTCCCACCTACCAATGTTCCTTTTATCACATCCCCCTTCTATTCTCTCTCTCTCTCTCTCTCTCTCTCTCTCTCTCTCTCTCTCTCTCTCTCTCTCTCTCTCTCTCTCTCTCCTTTTAGGCATTATGGTTTGCAATAGAGTAAATTTATTCTTTTTATTTGTTTGCTTTCGGAGGTTACACTTGAAAGTATCAAGTACTATTCAAAACTTGCTGATTGCTCGTGACAGTGTTCCTGCAAGCAGAGCTTGTACTCCAGCTTATTTGAGGTGTTTTTATAGCCCTCCATGTATAATATTTTTAACTTGATATAGTTCTGGTTGTTTATCTTTGCTTTCAGTTCCCTTGATTTAGAGATCAAAATACCAAAAAAATTCAACATTAATGTCATAAAACATTTCACCTCTATATACTTTATGATTAAGTTCTTAAATTCATGTCTTGAATCCATTTTTAATTTATTTTTATATGGAGTTAGATAGCAATATGGTTTTATTACTTTGCATGTGACCTTCCTTCCTTCCTTCCTTCCTTCCTTCCTTCCTTCCTTCCTTCCTTCCTTCCTTCGTCCTTCCTTCCTACCTTCCTTCCCTTTAGTTCTTTTGTTCTTTCTTCCATACACCCATTCAGGGCCCCCCTCCTTATGCCTTCTCAGAGAACAGCTGGATAGGTTTGGAGGACTACATGGTGTGCCTTGATTTCATGCAAGGCAGGCATACTATCCTGTATGCTATATCTCCAGCCTGGATTTATTTCTTGATTTCAATTCTATTCCTTTGATTCATGTGTCTATTCTTTAGAACCATATATTTTGGGTTCTATTGTTTTGTAATTAAATTTAAAGTCAGTTTACATGATTTCTCTATCTCACTTCACCACACAATCAAACTGTAAATATTTGAGATTTTTTAGGCAATTTCTATATCTTAAAAAAATAGAATTCCTATCAGAATTGTGTTAAATATGTATAGCTATTTTTATTGTTGGGATCAAAGGGCAGTATTCAGGATTAGTCTTGGTTCTGTGCTCAGAATTAAGTCTGAGGGGTTCTCTGAGACCACATAAAGTGCCAATGACTGAACCAAGGTAAGCAGCATGAAAAAAATGTGCCTTATTATCTTTTCATCATCTGGCCATATATCTTTATACTGATTTTTAAAACAAGCATATTGACTATATTAATTATCTCCAATCATGAACATGGAACACATGTCTTTCTTAGTGTCTTGTTATGTTTTAGATTTTATAAAGAAAATTTGCAATACTTTTATTTATAAAGTCCTTTCACATCTTTTTGTGTTTGTTTGTTTTTAGTTTGCTTTATCTTAGACATACCTGGATGTGCTGAGGGATTGCTCCTGGGTGTGTACTTAGAGATTATTTCTGGATCACTATTTTCCTCTTTAAATGTATTTGTGTGATTATCCTGTACATGTTCCAGCATTTTTTGTTTGTGAGGAAGGCAAATAACTTATCCTTTTAAATTAATTGCTGTATTAATTGTTGTGTTGATGGAATTAAAGTTTAATGTACTGATTTTTATGTAAATATCGATATCATAATTGGGTACACATTGGGAAATCTTAGAATTAGAATAGTGTATCTAATAGGTGAAATAGGTATAAACATATTATGCACACACACAAATATGTATTGAGGCCATACCAGGTAGTGCTCAGGGTTTACTTATTCTGCCTCTGCATTTAGGGATTACTTCTGGTGGGGCCTAGGATGACATATGAGATTCTAAGGATGAAAACCCAGGTTGTCAGCTCCAAGGCAGTGCCTTATCTACTGTGTTAAATTTCTATCCCCATAGGTAAAAATATTTATTGTGTTAGAGTTAGTGTACTAATTTTATGACTTCATTTTTCCTGGTGGCTGAGGAGTATCCCATTATGTAGATGTACCATAGTTTCTTTTTCCGTTTGTCTGTTCTTGGGCACTCAGATTGTTTCCAGATTCTGGCTATTGTGAATTGTGCTGCAATAAACATAGAAGTACATATGGCATTTCTGCATTATGTTGTTGGGATATATTCCCAGAAGTGATATTTCTGGTTTATATGGAAGTTTAATTTCTACTTTGTTTTTTATTTTAATTGAATCATTATGAAATAGAGCATTACAAAATTGTGCATGATTGTGTTTCAGATGGGTGATGTTCCAAAACCCAACCCTTCACCAGTGTAATTTTCCACCACCAATGTACCTAGTTTTCATCCCACACCTTCAAGCCACCACCCCCTTCCCCCACATCCCAGCCTGCCTCTATGGCAGGCACCTCTCTTCTCTCTCTCTCTTTCTCTTTCTCATTTAGGGGCTGGAGCGATAGCACAGCGGGTAGGGCATTTGCCTTACAAGCGGCCAACATGGCTGACCCGAGTTCGATTCCTCCGCCCCTCTCAGAGAGCCCGGCAGGCTACCGAGAGTACCACGCCCGCACGGTAGAGCCTGGAAAGCTACCCGTGATGCATTCGATATGCCAAACACAGTAACAATTGTCACAATGGAGAAGTTACTGGGCCCGCTCGAGCAAACTGATGAACAACGGGAGGACAGTGACAGCGATGGTTTGAAATACAGATGCTGAAAGGTAATTATGCATGCCCCTTTATCTGCTTTCAACACTCAGTTATTGTCCAGAGTGATCATTTCCAACTAGTATTGCCATAATAGATCCTCCTCTATCTTAACTACCCTCCATTTCCCACACCATCGACCAACCATTGACCAGTCCTCCTGGCCTGTTTTCCCTGGTCTTTGATATTAGCTTCATGCTACTTTTTTCCACAAATAAATGGAGCATTCTATATCTGTGCCCTTCCTTCTGACTCATTTCACTCAGCATAAAACTCTCCAAGTCACTCCATTTATAGGCAAACTTTAGGACCTCATTTTTCATAATAGCTGTGTAGCATTTCATTGTGTAGATGTATTACCATAGTTTCTTTATCCACACGTTGTTCTCAGGCACTCAGGTTGTTTCTAGATTCTGGCTGTTGTGAATAGTGCTGCAAAGAATATAGTAGAGCAGATGGTGTTTTTGTTGTTTTTGGACCACAGATCATAGTGGTATTGATGGGTCAAATGGGAGCTCAATTTCTAGTTGTTTTGAGGAATGACTATATTGTTAAAAAACAGAAAACAAAAAAAGGCTGGACTACTCCATATTCCTAGCAACAATGGATGAAAATACCTTTCTCTCTCCATCTATGTGAGAAAGGTTGTTCTTGATCTTTTTGAAGTGTGTAAATCTCTGTGGTGTAAAATCTCATTGTTGTTTTGATATGCATCATCCTTATATGTCTTTGATATTAACCCCTTATCATATCTTTATTCAGCAAATATTGGTACCCTTTTGTGGACTGTTTTTGTATCTTTATTACCATTTCTTTTGAGTGCAGAAGCCTTTTAGTTTAATGTAGCCCCATTTGTTTATTTTTTCTACCACTTGCCTGGTCAGTGGTGTTTAATCTTTTAAGATGCCTTTAGCTACAACGTCAAAGAGAATCCTGTCTACAATTTTCTTCATGTACCTTATGAATTCAGGTCTGATATTGAGGTCTTTACTCATTTCTATTTGACTTTTGTGACTGGTCTTAAGAAAGGTCTGAGGTTCTTTCTTTCTTTCTTTCTTTCTTTCTTTCTTTCTTTCTTTCTTTTGTTTTCTTTCTTTCTCTCTCTTTATTTCCTTCTTTCTTTTTTTTTGCATGTAGCTTCCCAACTTTCCCAGTGTATCTTGCTTAGTGAAATGAGTCAGAAGGAGAAGGACAGGAATAGAATGATTGAACTTTGTTGTGGGATATAAAAAGTATGAAAGTAATACACAAGGGCAGTAGAAACAAGTGCCAGGAGGACTGGTCTATGGTTGAAACTTGCCACAAGTGGTGGGAGGAAAGTACAATAAGGAAAGGTCTATTTTGCCTGCTGTGAGGACTGTTGATTGATGACGGCTTATACGTCTGAAGTTCTTCCAAGGAATTACAATCTTAGGGAAGTGTCTTCATCAAGTACACACCCATCCTGCCTTGAGACTGCCTACACATGACTTCTGATGTGTAGAGGGAACTCTGAATGGGGGTATCCAGATTTAGATCACGTCATTGGATCAGCTTTGGTGTCTGTTGAACAGTATCAAAATTAATTGTGTCCTTTTGCCTAATCCCACATTCTTCAATTTAACAGATGTTATTCCTGACAGTATTGCCAATGATCTTCCTTAAGAAAATATTTGTCTCATAGTCAGTTGCCAGGAAACACAACCAGGATGAGTTGAAGCCAGAGCAATCTAAGAAAGCAGGATGTGAAATAAAATTTAAATTCTGAACTCCTCATTAGCTAGCTGACTGTGAAGATCCACCCAATAGTGCTCAATTTTGTATAGATATAGTATTAGTGAAAGTTTTGAAACTTATCCAAATGATATGCTGAGATCAGTTATTAATGGGAAAGGATACATTGACAAAGCATTATCTCACATATTTAAAAGTCCAGTAATATTTGAAATAGTAATAGTAATAGTTCAGTCATGACTTGAAAGGAAAATCTAAATACTCCAAAGTATTTAAATACAATTGGACAGGATAAGTTTGGATTGCCCAAATTTATGGCTAGAAAACATTAAATGAACAGTGATAATGAGACCTTAAGAGACATGTAGTGAACCTCTAAGACTCTAAGACTAGTACAAATTGTGGAAAAATATTGGCATTTCATGATGTGTGCCCTGGACTATTCATCACTTGAGAAGTACTAAACTACCAAGAGAGATAACTACTCAATATTAATCATCACAATGACTATATAAATTCAGTATCTGTGGGGGTAGATATGAAGCTGCATGAACTCAATAGCAGAGATACTTTCATTATGGATCATTTAGCTAACACTGCTGCTGCCCAATATCCAATTAGCAATCATAGGTGCTAAAAGACTTCATGAAACTTCATAGTTAAGGTCACCTGGAAGTAACTTGGTGGTACACTGATTACATGGAAACCTTTTTCCTTGAAAGGGAAATGTTTTTTATATTAAATAATTCTATACGCTTTGAATATGTACTTGTAATTTTCCCCTTAACAGTAGTAGTCAACAACATTTTCCAAGGACTTGCAAAATGTTTGATACATTGACATGGGAAACTACATATAATTACATTGAACTAAATATTCCCCTTCAAATAGAGAAAGAAGAACTTAGATGGTTAAAATATATTTCACTTAACTCTTTGCATAATCCACACCACCAAAGAAAAGGAAATTCTCTTTAACAAATTGTGCTGGCATCACTGGACGGCTACATACAAAAAAGTGGGCTCAGAACTCTGCCTAACACCATGTACAAAAGAAAGATCAAAATGGATTAAAGACCTCAACATCAGACCAGAAACCATAAGGTACATTGAAGACAAAGTTGGCAAAACCCTCCATGACATTGAAGCTAATGGTATCTTCAAAGATGCCACGCCACTGGCCGAGCAAGTGAAAACAGAGATAGATAAATGGGACTATCTTAAACTACGAAGCTTCTGCACCTCCAAAGAAACAGTGACCAAAATACAAAGACAGTCTACAGATTGGGAAAGGATATTCGCCGAACACACATCTGACAAGGGGTTGATATCAAGGATATGCAAAATATTGGTTGAACTCCACAAGAAGAAAACATCCAACCCCATCCAAAAATGGGGCAATGAAATGAACAGAAACTTTCTCAAAGAAGAAACCCGAATGGCAAAATGGTACATGAGAGAATGCTCTACATCACTAATCATCAGGGAGATGCAGATCAAAACCACAATGAGATACCATCTCACACCTCAGAGACTGGCCCACATCCAAAAGAACAAAAGAAATTATGCTGGCGCGGATGAGGCGAGAAAGGGACACGTCTTCACTGTTGGTGGGAATGCCTACTGGTTCAGCCCTTTTGGAAAACAGTATGGACGATTCTCAAAAAATTAGAAATTGAGCTGCCATTTGACCCAGTGATACCACTCCTGGGAATATATCCCAGAGAGGCAAAAGTGTATAGTCTAAGTGACATCTGCACTAGTTTTTCATTGCAGCACTCTTTACAATAGCCAGAATCTGGAAAAAAACCTGAGTGCCCAAGAACAGATGACTGGTTAAAGAAACTTTACATCTACACAGTGGAATGCTATGTAGCTGTTAGAAAAGATGAAGTCATGAAATTTACATACAAGTGATACTACATGGAAAGCATCATGCTAAGCAAAATGAGAAAGAGATGGACAGACATAGAAAGATTGCATTCATCTGGGGGACATAAAGTAACAAAATAGGAGATTAATACTCGAGAATAGCCGAGATCAGTACCAGGAGGATTACTCCATGGCTTAGAGGCCAGCCGGGAATTCTAGGGGAAAGGGCAGCTCAGATAGAGAAGGGAGCACCAAATAAAGCATGTTTGGAGGATCCTTCCAGGATGGGAGATGCATGTTAAAACTAGACTGAACCGAACATGATTGCCACTCAATGTCTCTTTTGCAGACCACAACAACAAAAAGGAGAGAGAGAACAAAAGGGAATGCCCTGCCACAGAGGCAGGGTGGGATGGGGGGTATGGGAGTGGGAGGGTTACTGGGATCCATGGTGGTGGAAAACGGGCACTGGTGGATTGATGGGTATTTGATCATTGTATATTCGAAACCCAAGCACAAAAATTTATAAGTCTACAACTGTACCTCATGGTGTTTCACTAATAAAAATTGGTCACGGTCACTGTCCTCCCATTGTTCATCGATTTGCTTGAGCGGGCCCAGTAACATTGTGAGACTTGCTACTGTGTTTGGCATATTGAATACGTCACAGGTAGCTTGCCAGGCTTTGCCATGCGGGCAAGATACTCTCGGTAGCTTGCCAGGCTCTTCAAGAGGGGCGGAGGAATAGAACTTGGGTCAGTCATGTTCGCTGTGTGCAAGGCAAATGCACTACTGGCTGTGTTATCGCTCCAGCCCTAATAAAAATTAATAATAAAAAATTTATATTGAAGAATTTTGTACATTATAGGTATACATATTCATAATTAAACATTGGCATATTTTTCATTGTAATTTCTACCCAAAAGTCCAATTTCTATACGTAACTATAAAATTAATTCATTTTCTCTAATTTACATATTTCCTTTTCTTTTCTAATAATCAACAACTTGTTCTTATATTCTAACAACTTATTTTCATTTTGAAAATGAAGAACCAAATTTTAGGATTAATGAAATTCTAAAATCCCAAAACTATGAAATAGTTGACCTTAAATGAATACTCAAGATTTCCATTTCTAGTAAATATACCTGTGTGAGTTCAAGTGTGCAATGCATTCGGTGGTCAAGAACCATCTTTTCAGACCTCCCCAGCAGGGGAACAAAGAGACTGGGGACTCACAGATTGTAAAAATGTCTTGTTTAATGCAAAGTTGTTAGCATACTAAGAGATCATCAAGAGGGTTCAAGATATAGGACTACATGTAGGTGTCATTGATCATTTATAGAGATAAAGTGTTTAGATGGAGACAATTCTCTTGGTGGGGATTCTCTCAAGGGGACTCTGACTCCCAGGGTCTATACTGAGAAGTTTGCCCAGGGTAGAAAAGCAGTATATTGCTTTTCTCTTTCCCTTGCTACTAGTACATACTAAACAAGTAAATTTACTTCCTACAAATATTTGCAGTTATTTGGATAAACATGTAAAAGATATAGATTCCAAAACTTACTTCTCTGGGCTTCAAGGGCTAACAAGACTTTTACTGTAAATCCCAGACTAAGTCCTTAGGCCGGTTTAGGTTTTCCTTTCCCATGGGGTCCTCTCTCTTAAGTCATAATGGTTTGTATCAAGACCATGCTTTGATGTTTCCTAGACTGTTCCATTTTGATATCACTGTAGCTTTGTCACTTGTCCGGGGTTCATCCAAGTCCCACAGTGGGGTGTAGAAACTACAGCAACCAATGCCTAAGTCAAGTAATTATGATGGATGCCCAGGAATAGCTATATTTCACAGTCAATTAACTCCCAAACATTAGGAGCATAGCATTAATGGTCTTTCTGTGTTTAAGAAAAGAATATTGATCTATAGTGAAATATATGAAGGTTATAAGGGAAATAAGAAGGCAAGTAATATACTAAAAATCCAAAGTCCAGAGTCACCAGAAAGTTTAACTTAGCAGTGACCAAACGTAATTTGGGGAAACTAGTAACTAACTCTAAGGAAAGATTAAAGATAAATTCATTAATTAGGAGTGATCGTAAGACGCTCATAAGCTTCTCTGGGTTAGGAAAAGGGCAATTTACTGATGAAGCTAAAACACTTAGGGATAATATCCAACATACCTGTTATATCCATTACATCTGTTGCATCTATGTTATGTATTAATATATTTGTCATAGTAGCTAAAATACTCTTCTGTAAATAGAATCTTTCCTACTCTTCTCTACAAGAAATATTTCTGCATATATTAAACTGTTAAAAAATAGAGATGAAGCCAATCAGTAAATCTGGGAATCAAAAATTAATGGATGGGCTGAGCAACTAGATTAATTAGCAGTGGGAAAGGCAAATATTAAGCAAATGTTAAAAAGAGAAGGGAATTTGTTTGTGACAGTGGAGAATAATCAGTGTGGTAAGTTTATGAAATTTTAGAAAGTTTTACAAGAACTACTAGACATAGGTGATGAGGCCATTTGTTGCAATGATAGCTTGATTTTTTTACACTTTTAAATGTGTTTCAATTATTTTTCCATTCTTTTATATGCTAATATTACATTCCTTCTTAATGTCAGACCATTAAAATGCATGGGCTCTAAAATATCTCAATTTTTTTTATATTTGCATCAAATCCAATTCACATCAAAACACCATTACATTGCTTTCTGAGCAAGTTATAATGCCAGGAGGGAGATACATAGAGATAAAGGAAATATCAGTCTTGTATGTTAAATTTACTTGAGAAAATCCAAAGTAAGCAGAGAGTCATTATCTACTGAATACAGTTGAGGAAATAGAAAAGTATTTTCTGTACAGTTCTTCCAATTGCATAAGTGAAAATAAGAGGCCAGTCCCCACAGCACACAAGTATAAGTGCTCTGTTTAAGTCAAATTCTTGTTTCAGTATTCTAAATCTTATATATTTTTTACTTTATCTCAATATGTGTCTTTAATTTGGTGAAATAATTCACAGTGAATTACTAGTTACTTCAGGCCTAAGATATCACTGCTCTTGTCTGCCTCTACTCAGGTAATATTTCTGAATGATTCTGATTTTCTTTACAGTTGTCTGTTTTGTGTGTGCAATGTCTTTCAATTTACAAATTCCTTTTATCTGAGTTTTTCCTTCAACCTAAATACTCTGTAAGAAAATGAGATTCAGAGAGTTTAATTAACTGAGAGTTGAGTGAATACAGACAGAATCCCATAAAAGCTGATTTCCTTTAAAATTTTGGGCTTAATAATTTATCTTCTCTAGCTCACCCTGGTAGAATTCAATGCTCCCTTCTCTAATAAGTTTTGTACATTCCTTTCACCTAGTAAAACATTTGTTTACATGTGTATTATTGATGGAAGGCAATATTCAATTCTACAGAGCTTTTCTTAAGATGTGCATGTAGAAAATTCTCATCAAGCATTTATTGAATGAATGCATGCCTGATATATTGGAGGCCTTTAGTGAAAAAGCAATTATGTAAAAAATTATAAACTGTTATTGATTTACCATTGATTAGCAAAGGATAAAATTCAGAGACTATGTCTTCACACTTCTGTCTGCTACAGAAATACATCAAATTATCAAAATGACTTCCTCCAGGCAGTAACCCATATTCTCTTTTGTTTCTGGTAAACTATCATATTTTTCATAGAGTTCAGGAGTTATTAGTTTTGTGCTTCCCTGATTTGTTTGATTTTATTTTTGTATGGTACCTATGTGTAACTTCCTTCTGCACAAATGCTGGTTGGACTGTAGCTAAATCTCACGAAGACGATGTTTATGAGAAACAAACTAATTCCTGACGTTCCATTTGCCCTCAATGAAATGGATATCACCAAATGCAGCAGTTACATGTACATAGGTTGAGAACTCAAGATGACAAAGGACCTGGTACCTGAGCTGTGCAGGACGAAGAGAGTGGCATGGAATGCCTTCAAGAGCGTCAAAGAAGTGGTTAATTGGATGAAGAACCTCCAGCTCTGGGCATGCACATCTTTTTGACTCCACTGTTCTTCCTACACTAACGTACACCTCAGAGACCTGGGCCCTATGAAAACAGGATGAGAATGCTATACAGGTCTCAAAAAGATGAATCAAAGGAGCTATGCTTGGAATATCACATTTCACTCAAGTGAGAGAAGGAATTCGAAGTTCTGACCTCCATAGATGATAGAGAATCAGGGACGCTATCTTGTTTGCCAAGGCATCAAAAATCAGATCGGCTGGACATGAAATGTGAGTTGGAGACAACCACTGAACTAGAGCCATTACCAACTGGATTCCACGGGATGTCAAAAGATTGCATGGCTGCCCACCTAAGAGATGGTCAGACTTCTTTGTCAAGACCCTGAATGAATGGTTTGAGGCTCTTCATGTTCCTTGAGTGAGCAGACACCATTGGGCTACAGTAGCACGAGACGAGGATGAATGGAGACATCTCTGGTGCCTGCTCGAGCAAATCCATGGTCAATGGGATGACACGTGGTACAAGTGATGGTACTTATGAGTGAAACTCTTTGATATTTGTCTTTTTCTGTATTATTTCACATAACATAATCACCTCGTTTTGCTCATATTATCACAAAAGATACTTTTTTTTCCTTTTAAAATGGCTGAGTAACATTTCACTGAGTGTACAGACCATAACTTCTTTATCCAGTTGGCCATTGGTAGGCAGCCAAATGTGGTCTTTATACTGAAAGAGCAGACTCAGACAACACATACTGGGGTGGGTCTGGCTGTGTTTTTCCCTGAGGCAGTATGCCAGTCTCTGTTCTGGCTTAAGTTTGTATGCGGTTATAAACTCTTATAATATGAAATTTGCATATGAAGAGGTCTTTCTTATATACATCATAATTCTACTTATCATGGTTGAACAATGAACTATGCATAATGGAATAGTACTGAATGAGAGTTGGACTTGAGTATTCATGATCTCTGATAAAGACCTGGAGTTTTAGTTGTGTACGGTGAAGAGCTATTGAAAACATTCTTTACTTACTGGAAATTGCTTGTTTTTAGAGTTTAAGTGCAACATCATGATGCAATTTCATATTTGCTCAATTTGTATCTCCTTGTTGATTATATAAAATGTATATAATATTTCATATCTGCTTTTATTAATTTTTCTAGTAGTTAGATGTAAAGCAAAAGCAAAGTTTTTTACTATATGTGAATCCACTGCAGAAGATTGTTTCATTTTGAAAGATCTCTCAGTATTCTCTCTGTTAATAATACTTATCTATTTTGACAGCTCTGGGACTTCCTCCCACTTAATATAAACCTCAAATAGGCATGGAGCTATTAAGAGAGTTCACAGGTTTGAGCACTCAAAATTCTCAGGTAAACAGGCAGTACTAAAATGGCGTCCCTTCAGGAAAATCAACTCAAAGCTATTTTTTGTATCCAAAGAAATATAATACAGAGAAAATGAGGTTCTTCTGCTTTGCAAATCTGCTGTTTTCACACACTTCTATGTACCTTTACACAACTTTCACCTGTCCTTTCTCAGCAGCAGACAATACTATCAAATCACCCATAGAAAGAGTCAGTTGGCCTCATTTGGCAATTAATCTGAATATATACTTTTGTATTTGCTATCTTTTCTATTGTTATGCTTTTTATATCTGTTTTGTATTTGCAAACTAATTCTTCTCTTTCAAGGATTCACTCTTGTGATATATGGCTTTCTGGCAACATAACCAATAATTGACATTATTATGACAGTATTATTATAAGGGCTGGAGTGATAGCACAGTGCATAGGGCGTTTGCCTTGCACTAAGCGGGTTTGATTTCTCCATCCCTCTCAGAGAGACTGGCAAGCTACAGAGAATATCCGGCCAGCAAGGCTGAGCCTGGTAAGCTCCCTGTGGTGTATTCAATGACCAGAAACAGTAACAAATTTCACAATGGAGACGTTACTGGTGCTTGCTCAAGCAAATGATGAACAACAGGAGGACAGTGCTACAGTACAGTACTATTACGACAACATAACCAATAATTGACATTATTGGCACTAAACTGGGAACTGAGACCAGATTTCTACTCTTGGTTTAGAGTTCATTGCTGAGTTGAGATTATTTTATAAAAATTAGGGGAGTGGATCTGATAATTCATATATCCTATCTAATAATATACATATTCTCACCTTTTATTTAGTTGATTTTTATTCTAGTCACATGGTCACATGGCTAATTTTTGGCATGTTAGGTGCATGACTCAGCAGTAGAGTGAATGCTTCACATTTTTATAAGCCCAGAATTTAATTCTAGAGCGTCTAAAAATTGCTATCAGAAGTGTAATTTAACTTACGAAGAATTAGTGACTAATTAGTGTCTAATTCTTCATACACACAGATACACACGTGTTCATGCACCTGACAATTATGTGAGTAAAGTTATAGAGAATAAATATGTCAGACAGGAAGAGGAATTTTACTGCAATGATATTATTTAGTCCTGTTCAACAAAGATGAAAAGAGCAAAAACTAGAGTGATTTTTTATTTAACATGCCACAGATCTATAAAAATTCTCACCTTAATGTATAGTGCTTGCATTTTATTGTGATTTATCCTCATGTCATTTTTATTGCTCTTTTGTTTGCCTTCCCTGCTGTACTTTAAGCTGAAAAAAGGGGAAAAAAAATCTCTCAAATACCACTTTATTTTCAGTGCCTTGTCAGTTTGCAGGGAACATGTTCAATAAATATTTGTTTAATCAAAAATAAAATTGGATTAAATAAGTTTCTTCAGACCTTCTCTGAGTTTTCCTTCTGCAAATAAGTAAAGTGAGAATCAATAGAATTGATTGTTAGACCTTAGAGTTGAAAGAGATGCAGCTAAAACTTGTTGCTAAATCTGCCTGACTCCGGTCTACTTTCATTTCTCTTGAACATAACGTCTTGCAAGATTATTATTTAGCACAACCAAGTTAGTCATCTTGAGGGACTTCAGAATATACTCAGAAAATTCCTGATTTACTACTTCCTCCCAAACAAGCTAATCATCTAAGCCTCTCAAACATTAGATGATACCAATTGTTCTTTCATACCATAGCACTCAGTAGGTAGGGCTTTTGCCTTGCACGTGGCCAACCTGGGTTTGATTCCTCTGTCCCTCTTGGAGAGCCCGGCAAGTTATCAAGAGTATCCCGCCTGCACGACAGAGCCTGGCAAGCTCCTTGTGACATATTCAATATGCCAAAAACAGTAACAACAGTCACACAATGGAGACGTTAATGGTGCCCGCTCAAACAAATCAATGAACAATGGGAGGACAGTGCTGCAGTGCTACCATAGCACAGTAAATCCAGTCTGTGGGTTTAAGGCCTTGATTACCATTGTATTAAAATATTGGTAGAATTCACAAATAAATTATTAGACATCTATCCTTTTATTGAAAAAAGTTTTATTTCAGCAAAATATTTCTTTTCCTTTAGGAGTTCAAATGCAAATTACTATAGAGAAATCTATGGAGAATGAAAACCTGGATTAAGGGTAAATTAAGAATCATAAAACCAGAGTGATAAACTGAGGTTAAGATACTTGGTTTGCTTGTAGCTAACTCGGGTTTGAATCCCACATACTATCCCACAAGCACAGCCAGGGGTCACTTCTGAGCACAGAACTAAGAATAACCCCTGAGCACCAAAAACCAAAGCAAAGCAAACAATCAATCAAAACTCCCAAAAGAAAGAAATGTGAAACAATCTGACAGTTCCTTCAGTGACAGCAATTAAAAAATTCAATGTATTTTATTTTCATAAAAGTAGATCACAATAGTTCATTACAGATAATATTCAAACATCAATCCCACCACCGAGCACCTTCCTATCACAATAAGATGGAAGTGTGTGACGGTTGTTGTATTTCATTCTGGAGCCATTTAAGCCCGTATATAAGAGAATACAAGCAAGTATGTTAAAACCAAACAAATGTGCTTTTGGTACATAAGTGGGCTAGAGTATGAGTATATGGCGGCAGTTGGGTTCTGGAGGTTTTCGGCTGCTGGAGTTCTGCTTGGGGTGGGGAGGGAAACTCAACCCGCCCCCCTCCTAGATGCTCTGATGAAGACAGCCTGGTTCAGGGTCGGGACATTTTGCATGGCTCCCTTCTGGGAGCTTTAGTTTGTAGTCTCTGGATCTTGGCCATTGATGAGATTACATGGTACAGCAGGCAGTCACAGTGTGACTGCCAAGCTATTGGAAAACAGGGGATCTTGGGGGAGGAGGTTCAGTCCCGATCTGAGCAGGCTTGGAGATCTCAGTCACGGGTCCCTCATATCTAGGTTTTTCTGTTGGTTCCCTCTTGGGTGAGGCTTGAGTGACAGCATTTTTTTATCCCACTCTCAGCACTTTCCTGTGTCACTTCTATCCAAGTCATTAGCTAATAAATCTTAGTACCTATCTTGGGGTGTGCATTATTTCATTCTCTGGACAGAAAACTAGTCAAGACCTAAAAAACCATAAACTTTTTAAAGAAAAGAAAGGCCTTGGAATCTAAATAGCAGAACATTCACAAGCATGCACACACACACACACACACACACACACACACACACACTGACACACAAACACTCACACATATATGTATATATACACATATTTTTATATATACAAATTTTTATATGAAATCAAATTAGAACAAAAAGAAATGTGTTCTTTAGAGGAAAACACTTATTTGAAGATTGTTATTTCACCAAACCTGTTATATTATCTGATTGTTTAAATTATTCCTGTATGTGAAGCTCATGAAAGAATATTCTTTAATTTTATAGCATAGGATTCTGTAACTTGGGGACTGGAGCATATGTAGGAATAACAGGTTCATCTCTGGCACTACATGACTCTCTGAAACACTGCTGGGTGTGAATGCCCATCCCCAAGTTTTATGGCTTAGTGATTTTATTTTGTGCAGGGTAATTGGAAGTAAAAACATAGAAATCATTTTTAAAAAGAACTGTTCCCAAACTAAAATACAAAGTGACTTCACTTTGTGGGATGGAGAATTTAATATCACTATGGTTGTTTAATAATACTCTAAATTACTATTTGACATATGTGAAAGTTAAACCTGCAACACATTTAATGTTTTTCAAATTGTGGTTCATGGTTCATATGCTCGAGAATTGCCTAGGTTTTTTAATTAAAAATAATAACAAGAAAATCTTTGGGGCACATTCAGGAATATACACATTGAATTATTTAACTGGAAAATTCTAATACAGTCTAAAATCTGAGAACTCAATGAGGTTAATTGGACATAATGATAAATATTCTAATTTTGTTGCCACATTTATCCTCCTATTTTATGCTTTTCCTAAAATGAATTTTGTGTGCCTGGGAAAAGCAAATTAGGTATATTGTATCAATTAGGGCAATACAAATTCTCTTTAAAAAATTTTTAGAGAAATTTTAAAAACAGATAAAAATCCAACTATTGGAAGCATGTGACCTGAAATTATTTTTGTATTGGCAAATAGAAGGGGCATCTCTTGATGGCATTGCTTCTGGGATAACTAAAAAACTTAAAACAAAAATATTTTATGTGAAAAAAGCAAAATATTAATTTAAAAAGCAATAGGTAGGCATTATAAAGATAATTTAAAGGGCCGAGTGCATGTCTTGCATTCAGGAGTTCCAGGTTCTATCCCTGACACTGCATGGTCCCCTGAGCATTGCCAGAGTGACCTATCATCACAGAGCTAGAAATAGCTCCAGTACATTGCTTGGCATGGTCCAACCCCCACCCCAGTCAACATACAAATAAATAGAAAAAGATGTAGTGTTTAAAGGTGGAAAGGCAACGTTACTAAAATAATATCCAGGGTCAGAAGCTATTGTAGGATAAAACTGCTTACTTATTATGCAGTTGACCCCAGTTTGATCCTTAGCACCACACATAGTCCCCTGAGAAACACCAGGAGTGTACCCTGGACACAGATAAGAGTAATCTCTGAGCACTGTTGGGTATGATTTCTTAAAATATTGATCTGCTGATTATGGTTCCTAAAAAAGAAAACAACTATCAAAGCAACCAATGGACAAAAAGTCCAACTATCTTAGGAACCCATAGATTTAACACAATTTGTATCAAAAGTCCAACATCATTCTTTTTCTTGCATATAGGAAAAAATCAATTTCCAAGTTCTTTATAGAATTTTAAGGATTTCTGAATAGCCAAAGGAATCTTAAACAGAGGAGTATTGTTGAAAGACTCCTGCTTCCCAAATTTAGGACATTATAAAGATATAGTAGCAGAACATAAATTTAGAGATATTGATCAATGGCATGCAATTGTTTACATAAATAAACTTTCTCACATCTATCATCCATTGAATTTCTAAGGAATACCAAGGTAATAATGGTGCTGAACAATTAGTTTTATAAAAATAATAAAGTTGGATTCTTTTCTAATATCACATACAAAAATTTACTCAGAAGGTGTTCAATTGATCACTTGGTCACTTGACATCCCACTTCTCATCAATTTTCTCGAGCAGGCACCAGCAACATCTCCATTTGTCCCTGTCACACGCCAGTGTAGCCCAATGGCGTCTGCTTATTCTAAGAACATGAACAGCCTCAAGTCAATCATTCGGGGTCTTGACGAAGAAGTTTGACCATCTCATAGGTAGGCGGCCAAGCGATTTTTTGATGACCCATGGATTCAAGTGGTAATAGCTCTAGTCCAATGGTCATCTCCAAATCACATTACGTGTCCAGCCCATCTGATTTTCAACACCTTGGCAATTGAAACAGTTTCCATGACTCATGATCTTTGACAGAGGTCAGGGCTCCGGATTCTTTCTCTTATTTGAGTGAAGCTTGATTTTCCAAGCATACCTCTTTTGATTCCTCTTTGGGGGAGCCGAATAGCTTTCTCATCCTTTTTTTCGTAGGGCCCAGGTCTCTAAGGCATATGTTATTGCAGGAAGAACAATGGAATCAAAGAGATGTGCCTGGAGCCTGAGGTTCTTCATCCTCTTAGCTATTTCTTCAACGTTCTTGAAGGTGCTCCAAACCACTCTCTTCCTCCTGCGCAACTCAGGTGCCAGGTCATTCATCATGTTGACTTCTTGACCTAGGTACACATAACTGTTGCATTCAGAGATGGTCATTCCGTTGAGAGCAAATGGAGCATCAGGAACGAGGCTGTTTCTCATAAACACTGTCTTCGTGAGATTTAGCTATAGTCTGACCTTTCCTCATGATTGAAGTCAGCCAGCATTTGTGTCTCTTGGCTGATATTTGGTGTTATTAGAACGATGTCATCAGCAAAGCTGAGGTGGTGTAGTTGTCAACCGTCTATCTTCATTCCCATTCCTTATTCCTTCCCATTCCAGTTGTCGCATGACCTTCTAGAGGGTGGCACAAAAGAGTTTCTGTGAAATTGTATCACCCTGCTGAACCCCTCTCTTGACGTCAATGATCACCTCCCTTTAAAATGGTGAGATCCGTGTTGTATGAAAGGAGAGAAGGTTAGCACTCCCCTTGACAAGGATGGAAGAGGCTTCGGCCTGCAACACGCATACGGTTAAGGCACTGCCACCTACTTCGTGGCATCTAACCAACGTTTTTGGACAATAGGTAAAATAGCAGAAATCCAAAACCAACATTTAATTCTTGAACCCAGCTGTAGAAAGCAAATCACTTCACAATGCTTTTTCAGCATGTCTGATTTGGGGGGGGGGTAAACTCTAAATAATAGTGGTGAATCTTTTATTGAAACAGTGAATCTAATCAAAGCAGATAGAGTGTTAACTAGAATTCATCTGCCTCACAGGGACTGGGAGGGGTGGGGGTGGGGTTTTATTGGGGTTCTTCATGGTAAAAAATAAGTATTGGTAAAGGGGAATGTGTTTGATATTTGCATGACTGAGACCTAAACCTGAAAGCTTTGTAACCTTTCCCACAGTGATTCAGTAAATAAATAAAAAAAAACTAAAAAAAAAATAAAATGGTGAGATCCTGGTAGTGAATCCACAATACAGCTCATGGAGGATCCTAATGTATTGAGTTTGAACACCCTATTTTGCTAGGGCTTTGATGACCGCTTCTGTCTCAACAGAATCAAAGGCCTTCCTTAAATTAATGAACATTAGACTGAGCATCTTAAACTCCTGAGAAACCTCAGTGAGCTTGGTTATCATGTGGATATTGTCAATAGTGCTGAATCCTTTTCAGAAACCAGCTTGTTCGCATGGCTGTCCTTCATCTAGTGTTCTGCTAATCCTATTCAAGATGACTCGAGTGAACAGCTTGTAGACGACAGACAAGAGGCAGATTGGGCAATAGTTGCCAAAGTCGTGGATGTCTCTCTTCTTGTACAGTAGTACAGTACTGCTGGTTTTCCATTGGGACAGCCGCATTCAGACAGGTAGCGTGTGAAGAGTCGAACCAGTGTATGGATGAGTACTGATGGCAGGTCTGATCTTGTCTGGTCCGGGTGCTGTTCACTTCTTTACCGATGAAATGGCATGTCAAATTTTGGAAGGGAGAATGTTGGGAACGACATATCCATCCTGCAGAATTTGACATGAGGGCAGGTGGATGTGGTTATCAAAGAGATCCGATTAGAAGTCATGGATAATCTTCTCCATTGGCCTTCACTAGACTCAACGGACCTGGGAACAGATATCCTCTGCCTGCTCTCAGCAGCCCTGCAGACCTCCACTACCTCCCCTGCCTCCACTACCCAGCTGCTGCCATGATCCAGGACACTTTCTGGACACCTGGCCTGAGACTCACGCTCTGCGGCCATGCGACACATCATAAAACACTTAATACAAGATTGCCGCACCACATTTAATAGGGTTCAAATATGGTTTGAACCATGGGAACACATGCAAGGAGAATACAAGGCTGCCCTAAAAGTCTCTATCCCTCTGGAAGAGCCTGGCAAGCTACCAAGAGTGTTTCTCTCTCATGGCAGAGCCTGGCAAGCTACCCGTGGTGTATTCGATATGCCAAAATCAGTAAATACAATGGGTCTCATTTCCCTGACTCTGAAAGAGCCACTAACACTGCAGCATTAAGAAGAATGAGGAAGGAGAGGCTGATAAAATCTCAGGGCAGAATTAGGCTGCCAAAATGGAGAAGGTCTAAAATGACTGTCTGTAATTTCAAGAAATATATACTGGCATCGGATGCATCCATCGAGGACTTGATAGTGCAAGCATGAAATATCAAATACATCATTGTTCTGACCGCGAAGAGAAGGCATCAATCACATCACACCGTTGTCAACACCAGAGAAGTACTGTTCTTCGGAACATGTGACAAAAGGGGTGTTGGTGGTGTCGGTGTCCTTGTCAACATGAACTTGGCCATAAGCATTGATTCATTCGAATGACTAACAACCCAAATCAGCTGATTACACTTGAATAGATGTGGCTTACTGCCGGCAATTCCTATCTTTGTTGTCTACACAACAACATCCAACTATGATGAAGGAGAAATTGAGAGGTTCTACATGGATCTGAAGAAGTTTTATAGAGAAGAACACACCTTCTACAAGATCATTATCAGTGATTTTAAAGCCAAGCGGACCCATGGCCTAGAATGGAACAAAGAGGGTGAGAGACTGTCTGAGTTCATCATGTCAACCAATACCATCCATGGTAACTCACAATTCCAGAAGGCCAAATCTAAATGTTAGACATGGGAGTTTACTGGTGGACGGTTCCACAACGAAATTGACCACATCATATTCAATCAACGGTCTTTCCTGACCAATGTCGTTGTTATCCCAAAATTCCAAACGGGATTGGATCACTGTCTCCTTCATGCAAAATTCTACTTCACAGAGCAGGGAGAAAGGGCTGCACAGTTTAAGAAGAGAACTCCCAGAACTACCACCAACTGAGAGCTCTTTGTCACTATTTCGGCAACATGAGAAGATGCCATCATTGACAACATTGACAAGGAATACGATTGACTGGTTCAGCACCTCCATGAGTGTGCGAAGAACACCGAAAGAGAGATTGCCACAAAAAGACGCCTGTCTTTGAAAACTCTCAAGCTTATTCAGCAACATGGCTTGACGCAAGCCTCAGGCAACGTCAAGCGAACATCTGAGCTTGCAAAGCAGTGCAGAGAAACGATAAAGGAAGACCTCAAAGAGAGAAGAGCAGCAGTGCTGGCAGATGCAGCATAAGCTGGGTAAAGCATTTGCAACGCCAGCCTGTCCTTCACCAACTACAAGATCAAGATGACTGAACTCCGACGTCCTGATGACTCTATCAGAAAGTGATAAAGACATAAACTTCAAAGTAATTCTTATAAACTGTTAGAGCAAACATTGGAGTAAATCTTCAGAACATTGGATGATAAAATAATTTCAGGAATATGACATTTAAATCATGAACAGAAATATAGAATAAATTGTACTTTAAAAATAATATGTCTATCATTAATGATCAGGGAGATGCGGATCAAAACAATAATGAGATATCATTTCACACCACAGAGACTGGCCCACATCCAAAAGAACAAAAGCAACCTGTGTTGGCGCGGATGTGGCGAGAAAGGGACTCTAATTCACTGCTGGTGGGAATGCCGACTGGTTCAGCCCTTTTGGAAAACAATATGGACGATTCTCAAAAAATAAGAAATTGAGCTCCTATTTGACCCAGCAATACCACTCCTGGGAATATATCCCAGAGAGGCAAAAAAGTATAGTCGAAGTGACATCTGCACTTGTTTGTTCATTGAAGCACTCAACAATAGCCAGAATCTGGAAAAATCCTGAGTGCCCAAGAACAGATGACTGGTTAAAGAAACTTTGGTACATCTACACAATGGAGTACTATGCAGCTGTTAGGAAAGATGACGTCATGAAATTTACATACAAGTGGTACTACATGGAAAGTTAAGTGAAATGAGTCAGAAAGAGAAGGATAGACATAGAAAGATTGCATTCATCTGGGGAACATAAAGTAACAAAATAGGAGACTAACACCCAAGAATAGCCGAGATAAGTACCAGGAGGTTTACTCCATGGCTTGGAGGCTAGCTGCACACACTAGGGGAGAAGGGAGCTCAGATAGAGTAGGGAGCACCAATTAAAGGATGTTAGGAGATCCTCCCAGGATGGGAGAAGCATGCTGAAAGTAGACTATAGACCAAACATGATTGCCACTCAATGCCTCTTTTGCAAAACACAACACCCAAAAGGAGAGAGAGGACAAAAGGGAATACCCTGCCACAGAGGCAGGGTAGAATGGGGGGGATGTGGGGTGGGAGGGATACTAGGACCCGTGTTGGTGGAAAATGGGAACTGGTGGAATGGATGGGTATTTGATCATTGTATAATTGAAACCCAAGCAAAAAAATTTGTAAGTCTACAACTTTACCTCATGGTGTTTCACTAATAAAAATTTTTTAAAAATTAAGTATGTTTATGCCTCAATAAACATTATCAAGGCAATAAAAAGAAAACATATAAGAATGTGAGAAAATATTTGTAAATCATGAATCCAGTGAAATTAAGAGCCAGAATAGAAAAAGAACTCTGCAATTTTATTAAAAATTTAAACGGGCTGGAGCAATAGCACAGCAGGTAGGGCATTTGCCTTGTGCGCAGCCGACTCGGGTTCAATTCCCAGCATCCCATGTGGTCCCCTGAGCACCACCAGGTGTAATTCCTGAGTGTATGAGCCAGGATTAGCCTCTGTGCATCGCTGGGTGTGACCCGAAAACAAACAAACAAATTTAAACTGTACATTTAAAATATAGGGAAAGAGTCTGTCCCTATGAATGGAAACCAGAATATAAATTAGGTATCTTAAACTAAGCTTTGTCATTATTCACAGTATCTAAAGTACAACATTTACAATGAGCACCAAAAATAAACAGAAAACTGAATGTCTGTATATATAACTCAGAATATTATTCTTTTATCGTAACGCTAGAATTCTCTCCAGTCCCTAAAAACCCAAAAGTCAAATATGTGTAATTGTATTTATATGAGTTATTTAGAATAGGTCAGTTATGTAAACAAAAAGTAAACTAGATGTTATAGGTAAGAAGAAAAACATGGGTAATTATTTAATGAATATAGGTTAGTTTAGGATGATTAGATATTTTGGATATGAATATTGGTGCTGGATTTGAATACAGATATTATAAGATTGTACATATCTTATAATATCTGTATTTGAATATTATTAAATTCAAATGTGGATATATTTTGTACCACTAATTTTTGCACTCATAAATGGTTAAAATATTATAAAAATATAAAAATATTATATATATTTAACACAATAAAATGGGAGAATACTTCAGAAGATAAATATGTTATTATGACTTTACCCTATAATTTATTCTTCTCCTTGTTGGGCACAGGATTACAGGATGAGGTTAGCATTAGCATAGTACAATGCAACCTGATTATTGACCCCTAGATTGCACCAAAAGGGAAAGATTCTTTACCATAGGGGTAAAAAAGTCTAAAGGCAGTCCAACAGAAGCAAGTGAAACTTTGTGCAGATAAATCTAAAGGGAGATCAATCCACAAATTATTAAACTCTCAAACTTTCACCTGAACTAACAAAAGAATAATTCATATGTATCTGAAAAAACTATAATTTATATTTTTTGCTCTAAAATTTTCACTCATGCTTGGCAATGTTATGCATACCTTAGCTATCATGAGAATCAAAAACTTATACAGATGTGATCTAATCTGCTGTACCAAAAAAAAGGAGTCATTTATGTAATAATTATACACAAATACCTATTATTTGAAATATAATATCTGGGATACTTCTTGCCTCTCAATCCCTCTAAATGTCTCATACTTTACCCATTTTTTTCTCATGTTACCCATCTCATTCATGAAGATACTTATGTGGAAACCTTGAAATTTTTGGTGAACTTGTAATTACGTATGAGAAATATTGTTTTTATAATCTTTCAACTTTAATTCAAAGATTAAAGTAATATGATCACTCCACATACTGGATGAGATTGAAAGGAGGAAAGTTTTTATCTTTAAATCTTTAAAGGAAAGAGGCAAAAAAAGAGTCATTGCACATAGGCTTTCTCAACTGTAGTATACTTCACCTTCTCGTATATTTCCCTCACTCATTATAACTTAAGCACAGTGGGTAGGGCGTCCGCCTTACACGCGGCCAACATGGCCGACCCGAGTTCGATTCCTCCGCCCCTCTCGGAGAGCCCGGCAAGCTATCGAGAGTATTCGATATGCCAGACACAGTAACAACAAAGTCTCCAATGGAGACGTTACTGGGCCCGCTCGAGCAAATCGACGATCAACGGGAGAGCCTTTACCTTTACCTTTACCATTATAACTTGCCATAATATACATGTATTTGTTGGCTACATATTTTCTTACTGAATATGTTTCTAGAATGAGAGAGGGAGCTTCGTTTTGATCATTGTTCTGTTTAAAATGCCTACTTTAATTCAAAGATAAAAGTAATATGTCACTCCACATACTGGATGAGATTGAAAGGAGGAAAGTTTTTACCTTTAAATCTTTAAAGGAAAGAGGCACAGGAAAAGAATTCTTCAAAATAATTGAAGATTCTTCAAAATAATTGAACAAACATTACTAAAATTTGTATGAAAACATAAATCCTCAAGAATAGCCAAAGCCGGAGCTGAAGCTATGTCACAGCGGGATGGGCGTTTGCCTTGCATGTGTCTGACCCGGGTTCAGTTTCCAGCATCCCATATGGTCCCCTGAGCACCGCCAGGAGTAATTCCTCAGTGCAGATCCAAGAGTAACCCCTGTGCATCATCATTTGGGACCCAAAAAGCAATTAAAAAAAAGGAATAGCAAAAGCCATGCTGAAAAAAATAGTTGAGTGGAATCACAATTCTTGAATTTATACTAGAGCTACAGTAATCAAAACAGCACGGTACAAATATAAATCAAAATGATACAGAGGTATCGCTTCTTACCAATGATAAAGGTAAATATTAAGAAAACTGAAAACTACAAATGTTGACACAGATATGTTGAAAAAGGAACCATCATTCACAGCTGGTAGAAATGTCACCTGTCAAACTCTGTGGCAAACAATACAGAGAGCTCTATAAGACCCAGCTCTCCCACTCTTAGTTATCTATGTCATAGAAACATTAATTAGAAGTGTTATATGTGCACCTATGTTTCTTTCAGTTCTTAGTACAATAGGCAGGATATGGAAGCTATCCAAATGTTCAAGAACAGATGAACGAATAAAGAAGTTATGGTACATATATAGAATAGGTGTAAGTTATGTGTTATAACACAGCCACTACAAAAACTGAAGTCATGAAGTTTTCAGCAATTGGATGAAATTGCTGGATATCAAGCTGAGTTAAATAAACCAGGGTAGGTCAAAAAGAGGATGATCTCACTCATTTGTGGTATATAGGAAGACAAATCAGGGGTATGGGAAATATCAATAGATAACAAACCTTGGATACTAGATTTGTTTGAGATTAGCGGTGAGAGAGGGGAGAATGATAATAGGAAGTAACAGTGGAATATAAGTGGAAGTTCTCAAGCACATATGGTGCAAAGGGAGATAACATTATGCACCCAAACCATAGCTATCAATCAATAATAAGTTCAGGGCTTTTGGAAGGAACATTGGATTAGAGTGGACATAGGGATAGGGGCAAAATCAAGAGCACTTCGGTGGCAGGGCTGGACAGTAACTTTGTACATTAATACCAGAAACTTGAACACCATCACAAGCCTCCATCTGCTCAGTAATAAAAATATTAATTTTAAAAATAAAAATAATATTATTTTTTAAAAACCTATCTACTACAGTGTGGTTCTATTTTATAAGCACAAAGTAGTCACACTACAAGTATTTGGTGAAAGAATAAATGTAAATTCATATTCTTAAAGGTCAACTTTGCTAAATTTCCTTCAGTACTCCCTCCCACAAAATCAATGTCTGAGTCAGAGGATTTCATTTAGACTTAACCACTATCCTCTGTCATTGCAAATATCAGATGGGACTTCCCCCAAAAGTTAGCTTATTTTTTTGTCTTCATTCTGGATGCTCAACTCTTAAAAAGTGGGGGGAAGTGAAAACAATTCAGTGCACATTTATGGAACAGATAAAACAAAGCATGATTCAGGATGTGAGCTTTAACCGGGTGTGAACAGTAATGTAGGAATTTAAAGTAGAAAATGGTGTTTCTCTTCTCTGTATCAATTTAAAGAAGGTACTTCAATTTTGACTGGTTGTCCTAGTTTTATAAACTTCTTGCCTCTAGCAGAGAGTATCTAGACTGAGAGATAAAAAGTGAGGTAAAGATGAATTGCATAGTGCTAAAAATATCCATTACTGTCTTTTGAATAGTTGTCAGTATAGTAGGATCCAAATTAATCAGATTATTAATATTTTATGATAGACCATATTAAAAAACAAAGAGAAAACAAAGGTACATTAAAATATTTTTATCTTTATAGAAGGGAACACCAAATAAAGGTGTTGGGAGGATCCTCCCAGGATGGGAGAAGCATGTGGAAAGTAGACTATAGACTAAACATGACTGTCATCCATTGTCTCTTTTGCAAACCACAACACCCAATAAGAGAGAGAGAACAAAAGGGAATGCCCTGTCACAGAGGCAGGGTGGGATGGGGGGGGATGGGAGGTGGGAGGGATACTGGGATCCATAGTGGTGGGAAATGGGCACTGGTAGAGGAATGGGTATTTGTTCATTGTATAATTGAAACCCAAGCACAAAAATGTGTAAGTCTGCAACTGTACCTCATGATGTCTCACTATTCAAAACAAATAATAAAAAAATTTAAAAAATATTTTTATCTTTAAAAATATGTACCAAATTTCAAATAAGTTCTAAACCATACCAAAAAAGTAAATCTAAGCACACTTGTAATTAGAGAAAATTTATTTCCCCCTAATTGCCACAGGGAATTGTAATTTAGAAAGCATTCACATATTATAAATATTTGAATTCTTTATTTATAAATATATATGTTACTGATATGGAAAATAAATGTGTATTTTCACATAAAATCATGCAAACATGCATATACATATTAGTGCACCATATGGTAAATATTAATATTTAATATTATTTAAATATTATAATGTTATTTAATATTATAATGGCTTATTATTTCAACTCTCATCATAAGACACTTCCTACACATTTTCCATAATTACCACACCATGTTTGATGGAGTTCAGACAATAAGCAACAAATCATAGAGAGAAATATATATATATCCATATATATATTTGGGTATATATATGCCTCTCAGAGAGCCCAACAAGCTACCGAGAGTATCCTGCCCACATGGGCAGAGCTTGGCAAGCTCCCTGTGGTGTATTCGATATGACAAAACCAGTAACTATAACAGCTTTCATTCCCCTGACCGTGAAAGAGCCTTCAATCGTTGGGAAAGATAAGTAAGGAGAGGATGTTAAAATCTCAGGGCTGGGAGGAATAGAGACCTTACTGGCGCCCGCTCAAGTAAATTGATGACAGTGACAGTGACAGTGATTATTTCAACATTTGAATCCTTTCTATAGTGAGTATAGAAAGGGGTTTTAGTATTCTGTCACTGCAAATAATGACTAAAAATCATAATTATATATTCCTGCAGTTTGGGAATGGATTGTTGAAGCTCAGTCTACCAAAATTATAAAGTCTATTTCTCCACACTCTCTATGACTTGATTGGACAAACAGAATGTGGCTAACATGATTGCATTGGCTTTGAAGTCACATATCTATAAGCCCTTCAAATGACCACACTATTCATGAAATGCTGGTAAGTCATCATGGTGTGTTTACTTGGGGTTAGGTGAGAAATACAGGGCTCAAATTCCAGAGTATCCCAGCTGGCAGCCAAGAAAATGCAAAAGCGGAGAGACCCCAGTTAATGTCAGTTGAAACGAAATAGTTAAGCAAGGGCAGCCAAAAAAGAGAAAGCAACTAGCAGGTTCATAAAATTACTCTGTAATTATCATTTATTTAGGTGACATATTCTGGTGGTTGTGACCTTGGACTCTGGGCTCAACTGGACCCGGGAGCAGAGATCCTCTGCCTGCTTACCCCAGTCTCCAGCAACACAAGGGTCACATCCATAAGCCACCTTCTGCTGGTGCCAGATAATCTCCTCATCCGCCACCCTCCAGATCTCACAGCTGCTTCTCCCGGAAGGGAGATAAAATGAGGCCCCAATAACCATGCCATTGGACTTTACGTCAGGCTGTTTTCACTTGGCCGCCCCAGAGGAAGGCATGTGAGAGCCCTCCACACCCAAAGGGACCCAGTCCTGGCAACCATGCTCCAGGTCAGTTTCCACAGGCTTGGGCTGAGCCTCACTTATGAGTGAACATATTCCTGGACACATCATAAGACACTCTCTACCCATTTTCCATAACTAACACACCATATTTGACAGGGTTCAGACAGTAGGCAACAAATCATAGAGGGAAATATTATATATATATATATATATATCAGAGACTCTGGAAAGCTACTAAGAGTATCCTGCCCCCAGGGAAGAGACTGGCAAGCTTCCCGTATTGATATACCAAAAACAGTAATAAAAACGGGTCTCATTCCCCTGACCCTGAGTCTCCAATAGGACAGCGTTGGGAAAGATGAGTAAGGAGAGGCTGCTAAAATCTGGGATGAATGGAGATGTTACTGGTGCCTGCTCGAGTAAATTGATGGACAATGGGATGACAGTGATACAGTGATACAGTGACACAGTGATTCTGAGTTGAAAAGATAAAAAGTGGCTCTGACACTTGCTTTGCACAGGATCGATCTGATTTCATCCCTTACACCCCTTAGATAACTTATATGCTGTATCGCTCTAATATTCTTCTTACTATAAAACATCACGAATCACGAATCACGACCATCCTGTTATTCGTTGATTACCTCGAGCAGGCCCCAGTAACGTCTCCTTCATCCTAGCCCTGAGATTTTTAAGAAAGTGCTATATTCAAGGCTCTTTAGGAGAATGAGACCCATCATTGTTATTGGTATTTGGCATATTGGGTACGCCATGGGGAGTTTGCCAGACTCAGGTTACATTCGGTAGCCTGACAGTTTGTCCAAAGTAGGAATGAGATAATAGGGTAAGGTAAAGGCCCTCCCGTTGATCGCCGATTTGCTCGAGCGGGCCCAGTAACGTCTCCATTGGAGACTTTGTTGTTACTGTGTTTGGCATATCGAATACTCTCGGTAGCTTGCCGGGCTCTCCGAGAGGGGCGGAGGAATCGAACTCGGGTCGGCCATGTTGGCCGCTTGTAAGGTGAACACCCTACAGCTGTGCTATCGCTCTGTCATAATAAGATGTCTCAGCCGGGGAGCTGGTTTTTATAGTCTCTGAGTCTTGGCCATTGATGGGATTACACAGCGCCAGTGGGCCAGTTGGTGGGCGTGACCCCCGCCTACTGGAATTCGGAGGATCTGGGTGGAGGATGCTCAGCCCCGATCTGAGTAGGCTTGGAGATCTCAGCCCCGCGACCCGCTTGCCTTTGTTCCTCTGCTGGTACCTTCAGGTGTGCGGAGAGTGTCTCAGCATGGTGGTGGCTGGTCCTGGAGGTCTTTGGCTGATGGAGCCCTGGTCGCGGCGGGGAGGAAAGCTCAACCCGCTCTCCTCCAAGGAGCTCCGGCGAGGACAGCCGGGCTCGGGGGCAGGAGACTGCTACTATAAAACATATACAACATAAATTTTGTCATCATAACTAAAAAAATTAGAGGCATTATGTATATTCAAAATATTCTATAGCTCACAGTTATTTCTATAATTTCGCATTATTCCGAATAGAACTTACACCTACTAAATAATAGTTTCTAATTGCCTTTAGACATGTTGCACTGTAGCACTGTCCTTCCATTGTGCATTGATTTGCTCGAGCAAGCACCTGAAACATCTCCATTGTGAGATTTGTTGTTACTGTTTTTGGCATATCAAATACACCATAGGGAGCTTGCCAGGCTCTGCCGTGTGGGTGGGATACTCTCAGTAGCTTGCCGGGCTTTCCAAGAGGGACGAAGGTGTTGAACCCGGGTTGGCCACATGCAAGGCAAATGCCCTACCCACTGTGCTATCGCTCCAGTCCTTAGACATATAGCATAAAACATGTCCTCATTTTTTCTTATTCTTAAATGTTTTTTCTGTTTTTTCTTCTAAAAATATTGTTGATCCAACTTTAAATGTAAGTATATAATTTTCCAAACAGTTTTTTGGCAAAGTATATATATCTGGCTATGAATGACCATTACATTTTTTTTCATTATCTCTGTAATTAATAGTAACCTGAAAATATATTTGCTTACCCTGGTTGTAAGAATAAAAAGAAATTAAGAAGCAATGCTGCTTCTTCAAATCTGATAGTTATTGCTCACAGATGCTGCTTTTGTTGGGAGGGTAAATACCAAGGCAAGCAAGCTCATAGGTTCTTCAGGGTGCTGCGAGATCAATCCAAACACACAACACTAAATTCATTTAGGAGACAGATTCCCTTGCTGAAGTCACAAAAATAGACTCCTAACTCTATCTAGACAGTAAATACAGCATGTTCAGTTATGTTTGAAGTAGGAAAATCGAATGTTTAGCAATGTTACTAAATGGATAACAAAAAGCATATTCATTCTGGGATTGCACATGAACAGAGGAGCATTGATGAGAAATTAAAATAATAACCCATTGCTCTCTTTTATAGATCTTTATGATTATCATTGGTCAAGGAAACCAAGGTCAACAAAGGAAACTATGTCTTCCATAGTTCTCACTAAATGCTCTAGGACTCTGACTATTGCTGAGCTGTGCATTTTAAGGGCTTTGGAAAAGAGTTATCACCACCTTTGCTGTGCTGGAGAAAATAAGAAATAGCTCTGAGACTGATAATAAAAACAGCAGCCAAAGCCACAGAGCCCAGTGGCACTACCTAAAGCCAGTATAAAAAATTGAGCACTCTCTCTACAAACAAATTACTAGGGTTTAAACAAAGAGAGCCACAAAGTGCTGTATTTTAATGTAGTTCTGTCCAAATTTCATAAAGGAAAAGGGGAGGGATGGGTACTTGATCATTGTATAACTGAAACCCAAGCACAAAAATTTGTAAGTCTATAACTGTACCTCATGGTGTTTCACAAAAAAAAGAAGACATCATTATGAAATAATGTATTTGGACAGAACTTTTCTGTTCATTATTTTTTTCTTCATGTATTCAGTTATTAAATTTACTTATTATATCTTTTCATTAAACTACATCTAATAACTTTGATATGTACACACTACTACTTTACTCTTTAAGTTAGGAACCATCCACCCTCTGAAGCCAGAAGTCATGTGCTTTCTCACTTGTTGATAGCTGGTTTGTCTAAACCTCGGACTATACCCAGGTTCTTAAATCCTTAGTGAATAGATTGTACAGTACGATCCAATTAAAATTGTTTAATATGGCTCATTAACTAGTTGATAAATGATTATATCTTCATGACCCTGTTAAACACTTAAAAATACTAAAGAGACTTAAAACACTTTTAATATTGACATTATTAAACTAAAATCTCCGGTCTCAGGCTGAGGTCTCCACCTTCATTTTCTATTGAAAATATTTACTTTCATTTGCACTCTGTACTATTCTCTTTGGACCCACACCCATTATTGAAATAATATGGTTTGTAACAGAGTTAATGTTTATGTTTTTGTCATGCAAAGTTACTGCTTCACCATCACCATCAATATGTCAGACTATTATCCACCGCTCCATGACTTCTGGTTCACGCCATTCCTGCCCACCCCTCACACACAACTCAGATCTGTCAGATCTGGTGTCAGAGTGCAAAGGTTTGTTTTTCTTATTCATTATTTACTTATTTTCTCTGTTTATAAGTCTCTAAAGAACCACACATGAGTGAGATCATCCAGCAATTGGCTTTCCTCCTCTGAACACGTTGTATGTTATATGTCAGCAATTCCAGAATGGCTGCTGTTCTGCTCCACATTTCTTTACATTTGGGTGTCCACGCAATGAGCAATGTCTGTTTGGAGAAAACCAAACACTGGAAGAAGGTAATACTAGGAATCTAATGTGAAATTATATTTAGTTCTGACTAATAGAAGTTCCATTCACTCATATTCATGCCCAATGAAAGTGGTCTAGGAATAAAACTCCTACCAACATGAGACTAGATATTAGAAGTCACAGGACAACAAGAGCACCTGTGCAATCCATCCTGAGGAAGTGAGTTGAGGGGGGATGACTGGATACAAAACATAAATTTAGTAAATATTTGCTATCAGAGTAATAGAATTCTAAAGATCAATTTCTTGATTTCTAGGTGGGCAAATAAGATTCTCCTTTGCTCAGTCCTCTCCCTACCTCTAACCTTTAAAATAATGTTTATTTATTGAGTCACTGTTAGATCACTTGACATCCTGTTACTCTTGATTTGCTCGAGTTGGTGCCCGTAAAGTCTCCATTCATCCCTGTCACATGCTAGTGTAGCTCAATGGTGTCTGCTAGTTCTTGGAACATGAAGAGCCCCAAACCGATCATTTGAGGTCTTGACGAAGTCCGACCATCTCGTCGGTGGGCAGCCACACGATCTTTTGACTCACATGGAATCCAGTCAGTAAGGACTCTAGTACAGCGGTCGTCTCCAAATCTCATTACGTGTCCAGCCCATCTAATTTTCAACGCCTTGGCAAACGAGAGAGCATCCCTGATTCTTTTTTTTTTCAATTAGTGAAACACCATGAGGTACAGTTATAGACTTACAAATTTTTGTGCTTGGGTTTCAGTTATACAATGATCGAGTACCCATCCCTCCACCAGTGCCCATTTTCCACCACCACGGGTCCCAGTATCCCTCCCACCCTGACTCTGTGGAAGGTCATTCCCTTTTGTTCTCTCTCTCTCCTTTGGGGTGCTGTGGTTTGCAAGAGAGGCATTGAGTGGCAATTATGTTTGGTCTATAGTCTACTTTCAGCATGCTTCTCCAATTCTGGGAGGATCCATCCCTGATTCTTGACCATAGACGGAGGTTGGAACTCCGGATTCTTTCTCTCATTTGAGTGAAGCATGTTATTCCAAGCATAGCTCTTTCAATTCCTCTTTGAGAGACCCGAACAGTGTTCTCATCCTGTTTTCGTAGGGTCCAGGTATCTGAGGCGTATGTTAATGCAGGAAGAACAGTGGAATCGAAGACTTGTGCCCGGAGTTGGAGGTCCTTCGTCCTCTTAGCTATTTCTTCAATGCTCTTGAGGGCATTCCAACCTACTATCTTCCTCCTGTGAAACTCAGATGCCAGGCCATTTGTCATGTTGACTTCTCGACCTAGGTACACATAACTGTTGCATTCTAACAGTTCATTCCATTCAGAGCTAATGGAGCATTAGAAACAAGACCGTTTCTCATAAACATTGTCTTCATGAGATTCAGCTGTAGTACCACCTTTCCACACTCACGATCAAAGTCGGCCAGCATTTGTGCTGCTTGGCTAATGTTTGGTGTTATTAGAATCATGTCATCAGCGAATCGGAGGTGGTGTAGTTGCTATCTATCTTCACTCCCATTTCTTCCCATTCTAGTCATCGCATGACATTCTTGAGGGTGGCACTGAAGAGTTTCGGTGAAATGGTATCATCCTGCTGAATCCCTCTCTTGACATAAATGATACCTCCCTGTAGAATGGTGAGATCCTGGTAGTGAATCCTCAATACAGCTCACGGAGTATCCTGATGTACTGCGTTTGAACACCCTGTGTGGCTAGGGCTTTGATGACCACTTCAGTCTCAGCAGAATCAAAGGCCTTCTTAAAATCAATGAACCTTAGACAGAGCAGCATCTTGAACTTCCAAGAAACCTCAATGAGCTTGGTTACCATGTGGATATGGTCGATCGTGCTAAGTCCTTTTTGGAATCTGGCTTGCTGGCATGGATGTCCTTCATCTAGTGTTCTGCCAATCCTATTCAGGATGACTGTTGCGAACAGCTTTTAGATACAGAGTTACAAAGATAATTATGGTCAGATTTGTCACACAGTGTTCCAACATCCATCCCTCTGCCAGTGTACATTTACCACCATCAATATCCTGCTTCCCTCTCACCACTCTCCTCCAAGTCTGTCTCTGTGGAAGGTATTTTTTTCTTTCTGTCTCCATCTCTCTCTCTTTCTCTCTCTTTTCTCCCCCTCTTTGGGGCATTTTGGGTTGCAATACAGGTACTCAGGGGTTATCATGTTTTTATACCACCTGTTATCCAGAGTTATCGTCTCCAATTATCTTTTTTATGGTGGTCCCACATCTATTCCAACTGCCTTCTCCCCCAGCCTTTGAGGTGGGCTTCCAACCATGGACCAATATCTGACCTCTTACCTTTTTAACCGAAGGATAATGTCTCCTGAAAGAATTCTTTACTTAAGTATAAGTTTTCATGACCTGACCATAGCACTGCAGCACTGTTCTCCCGTTGTTCATTGATTTGCTTTAGTGGGCACCAGTAACATCCACATTGTGAGACTTGTTGTTACTATTTTTGGCAAATCAGATACGACATGGGTAGCTTGCCAAGCTTTTCCTTGCCGGCGGGATACTCTTGGTAGCTTGCCGGGCTCTCTGAGAGGGATGGAGGAATTGAGGGATGGAGGTTGGCCACGTGCAAGGCAAATGCCCTACCTGCTGTGCTATTGCTCCAGTCCCACGCAATTATTAATAAAATAAAATTCATCACATTTTCTGTATATGACATTGACAGAAAAGTATGTAACTGGTATCATAGGAAATAAAAAAATATTTTTTTACTGTTACTTATAATCACTGTTACTTATAATCATTTGATCAGAATAGTCTGTTACTTATAATCACTTGATTCTGTGACTTATAATCACTTGATCAGAATAGTCGCACATAGAGTTAAAACAACGAAGAAAATCATAGCGGTTGCCTTGATGACATAGTATATTTTTCTGAAAGCTGAAAGGAAAAATAATAGACTCAGTAAAAATGGAAAAATAACATAGACTCAGTAAAATGAAAGGAATCAGAACTATTAAGCATGGGGAACCTCTTAAGATAATTTCTATATGAGCACACATTATTGGCTCTTATTTATCTTAAATACTTGTAGTTTAAGGAAATTAGAATGAAAAGCTGAGATTAATGGAATGGTGAGCTATCAATGTTTTTAAAATGGCAAAGGTATTCAATATGCCTCTAATGAGTTGAATTTGCGGGGGCGTGGAATAATAGTACAGCATGTAGCGCCTTTGCCTTGCAATGTTGCCAATCCAGATGTGATCCCCCGCATCCTATATAGGCCCCTGAACAGCACCAGGGGTAATTCCTGAGTGCAGAGTAGCCCTTGAATATCACCATGTGTGGCCCCTAAACAAAAAATCAAAAATGCAAAATATGCATTTAGAATGGCTCTATAATTCATGATTTGGAAAGGTGTTGCCTAAATAATTCAAATAGAAACAGATCTTGTAAATGTCTCTTTTACTCTCTGGAATTCATATCTCATATTTGTAAAATTAGAGTATTGAATAAATAAGATTTCTTACAACTCACATATTTTGTTTGCTTTTCTGAATCCTGCTGGTTCTTAGGGCTTACTTGGAGCTTGGAGCTCAGGAATCACTCCTGGTGGAGCTCATGGACCATCTGTGGTGCTGGGGCTCAATCTGTGTCAGCTCTGTTTATGACAAGCACATTTTTCCTGCTGTATGCTTGAAAGACATGCTTTCTCCTTCTCCATCCCCAACCACTTTATTCTTTACTTCTAAATCTTTTTTTAATATATAAATATTTTATTCCAGCCATTAGTGGTTTCTGTAATGGAACCTTTGGATATCACTGGCACTGGGTCAAGACACTGGCAGCACTGTGGTCACTGTGACATCAGCATCAGTGAGGTGCTGACCTATTCCAGTTTGGTTGGTGGCAGTGTGACACATCATTCATCTTGGTCACATAAAATAATGAGCTGAGAGTTTTCTCATAATCAGACCTATTCAAAAGCAATTAAATTTGAATGAAATTATAAGGCTTTGCATTACTTCTGTCAGAGTTGGGAGGAGTGGGCGAACATATCGCCTTCTGTTGCCATGAAGAATGAATCACTGGAAGGGAGAATGTTAACTGATCAGGTGGTACTTAGTCTGCAAGAGCTAGAACAAAAGTGACAGTGAATAAATATAATCAAACTGAACAGTGAAGTAGTCACTGGTCCACTCAGCTATACTTGGGAGTGAGTTGAGGAATTCGAGGTTTCAGATAATGAAGAACCATCATATCACCCATATAAATAGTCTCTTGGAAGGTGTGAAAGTATCTTTTGTAGTTGGTTCCTACAATCCTGTCGATAGAAACATATGACTACAGATTTTTACCTGTGTTTAGAACTCTGTAGTCCAAATTATAAAGAGTTTTGAGGAAGGCTTCTTCAAGATTTCCCTAAAGACTTTATCCAAAGCTATTTCATGTGATTTATGAAACCTGGGATACTTGGTGACTCAGAGTTCTGAATCAGACCATCTGGACTCATATCTTCTCAACCACCTAGCAGGCATATGAGTTTAATATGACAGGTAGCTTTAACACTTTGGGATCAATTTCCTGAATCATCAGAAAAATTATAAAGGATAGCTATCCCTTGTCTGACTATTAGAAATAGTTTACATTTCAAAACGTCCCTGGATATTTGAAGGTAACATTATACATATGGAATAGCTTTTGTAAGGTAAGTAAGGAAACATACCAATAATAGTCACCCTCTGTATAAAAACAATTGATATTTTCATAGCAAAAACTACCATTGACAAAATTGAGACAAATATGAATTATACGTGTCCTTGTATCACTCTAGATCAGAATTCTGTAAGTACTTAGAGCCCAGCAAGCTACCGAGAGTATTCGATATGCCAGACACAGTAACAACAAAGTCTCCAATGGAGACGTTACTGGGCCTGCTCGAGCAAATCGACGATCAACGGGAGGGCCTTTACCTTTACCTTTACCTTTAGAAATTAATTTATATTAAAAATTGTAAAATATATACAGCTACCTATGTTTCTTGTATCTCTTGGTACAATAACTAAGATATGTAAGCAATTCAAATGTCCAGTGAAAATGAATGAAGAAGATGTGCCAGATATACCAAATGGAATATTATGCAGCTATAAGAAAAGAAATGAATCATAGTATTTTATAAAATATGCATGTGGAGCATGTCATCTTAAGCAAAATAAGTCAAAGGGAGAAAGACAATTGGCGCATTATTTTATTTATCTGTGCACAATAGGGAGATGAAACAATAAAAAGACAATGTTGAACAATAGTAGACCTTTGACATTAGATTGTAAAATGATTAAAAAGTGTGGTGGTAGGACAAGGAAAAAATGGGACCAGCGATGACATTGATACAGTGGTGGAGGATCAGGGGTACTTTGGTGGTGCTGAGTGCAGTAACTTTGTACATTAGTGCCAGAGGTTCAAAATTATTATTATATTTATTTATTTATTTGCTTTTTGGATCACATCCAGCAATGCACAGGGTTGATAATCCTATCTCATGCACTCAGGAATTACTCCAGGCGGTGCTCGGGGGACCATATGTGATAATGGGAATCCAACCCAGGTTAGCTGTGTGCAATCCTACCTACTGTGCTATTGCTCCAGTCCCAGAAGTTCAAAATTATTTAATTATGTTACTTAAGTTATAGTTCAGCAGTCACCTAGATCTGACCTACACACTTGCTCCTCCTGGTTGTATCTGGATTCTTCTTCATCCACTCCTAGTAGTGGGGATTTGTGCTGTTTCTTCATGTTGCTGTGGTAGTATGGAGGTGGGACTCTCCAGTTCACTATCAGTGTGCCCTTCTCACTGTGAGAAAATATTCAGGATGACTTCAGTCAATAGTGGTCACTTTTTTCCCCTTCTAGAATACTAAACTTCCTCCTTGGTGCTTCTCTGTGACTTATTTGAGCCTGACAGTGCAGTTTCAGAGGATGTGTTCTTTTATATTAGGCTTGTTCAGTTTCTTGTGTTCACAGTTATTTTGGTGAGATTGGAATAGGCAAGTCGAGTATTGGCCTATTGTGTTCAGGATAGCCAGGCTGTCCTCTACAGAATTAGGCAATGGAGATTGAGATGTGGGCCCAACGTGCTATGAAAGGGGAAAACAACCGCAGCCCCATAAATGGCACTTTTCAAGAACACCACATCCCCTGCCACCTCCCTACCTGTGTGGGAATCAGCAGTGTTGATGTCTGAGCAGGTTTAAAGTTCCATTTCTGATGCATTTCTAAAACTTGCCGAGATCCCCTCTGGCCTTGGTGCTCGGGGGGCAACTTGGTGGAGGTGGGGTGGTCTTGCAGTTCCCTGGATTGGTTTTCTGGGCATCCCATCCCCCTGATTTGATTTTTACTAATTGAATGGGTTTATTTGTTGCATTCTTCATTTTTTTTAATCCATGGAACGGAAATCAAATTTCTTACCATTTAAGATTATAAGTTAAATGAAGCAATATAATTAATGAGTCAAAAGCATTTTAAATTGTTTAAGAATATTAGGAAGTGATCCATTTTCTCTATAAATAAATCTGTGAGAGTTGTGTTCAATAAAATCAATAGATTAAAATCAAGCTAAGTACTTTCCTTAATTATCAGTATATTTTGCTTTGAATTTGCAGACAAGGAGAAAAATCATAAGAAAATGAGGTGACATCTAGCACTTGCTTTTGTTTTGTGTGTGTGTGTGTTTTGAGTCACCAAGAGATACAGCTACAAAGCTGTTCATGCTATGGTTTCAGTCATAAATATTCCCATAAACATCCTTTCAACAGTCTACATTTCCAAATACGAAGAACTCCAATTTCCCTCCCCCCACCCCCCACTCCCAGACTGCCTCTATGGCAGGCACTTCTCTATTCTATCTCTCTCTTTCTCTCTCTCTCTCTGTCCTCCCTCGGGTATTATGATTTGTCATAAAGACAATGAGAGGTTATCAACTGCCTTCTCTCCCAGGCTTCCAACCATAGACCAATCCCAATCCTCCTGGCCTGTGTTTCTATTCTCCTTGAGAATTAGTCTCATGCTACAATTTTTTTAGTGTTTTAAAAATATATATGTATGTATACTTTTTTTAATATATAAGAAAAATTCCTCGGGGCAACATTAATTTAATTAATTTAATTGCCTACAAAATACCTTTCATCTTGACTTGACCTTGCTAATAAGAATTATCACTTAACATACCAAAAAACCACTTTATTAAAAAGTATGTATGTTTGTATATTGGTGAAAGGAGTGGTGGTTGGTTCCATGCATCCTACTGAAATCACTGTATTACTATGGAGCTGTTTTGGGGAGGAGAGAAATCAGTGAGAAAAGGGCACCTGAACTAAAGCAAAAAAAGAAAAAACACCTAGCAGTAAACAATAAATAAACATTAATATATGCCTACCATGTAAATGCTCTGACATTGGCAAGGATCGCCCGATCTGCTTGTTGTCTGTCATCTACAAGTTGTTCACTGGAGTCATCCTAAATAGGATTGGCAGAACACTAGATGAAGGACAACCATGAGAGCAAGCAGGGTTCCACAAAGGATTAGCACCATCGACCATACCCACACCATAATCAAGCTCATTGAAGTTTCTCGGGAGTTCAAGATGCCGCACTGTCTATCGTTCATTGATTTAAAGAAGGCCTTTGATTCTGTTGAGACGGAAGCGGTCATTGAAGCCCTAGCCAATCAGGGCATTCAAGCCCAATACATCAAGATCCTCCGTGAGCTGTATTACGAATTCACTACCAGGATCTCACCATTCTACAAAGAAGTAATCATTGATGTCAAGAGAGGGGTTCAGCAGGGTGATACCATTTCACTGAAACTCTTCAATGTCACCCTCGAGAACATCATGCGATGACTGGATTGGGAAGGAATGGGAGTGAAGATAGATGGTCGGCAACTACACCACCTCTGCTTTGCTGATGACATTGTTTTAATAACACCAAACACTAGCCAAGCGGCACAAATGCTGGCCAACTTCGACCGTGAGTGTGAAAAGGTCGGACTACAGCTGACTCTTATGAAGACAATGTTTATGAGAAACAGCCTCTTTCCTGACACCTCATTTGCTGTCAACGGAATGACCGTCTCTGAATGCAACAGCTATGTGTACCTAGGTCGAGAAGTCAACATGACAAATGACCTGGCACCCGAGCTGCACAGGAGGAAGAGAGCGACTTTGAATGCCTTCAAGAGCATCGAAGAAATAGCTAAAAGGACGAAGAACCTCCGGCTCTGGGCACATCTCTTTGATTCCACTGTTCTTCCTGCATTAACATATGCCTCAGAGACCTGGGCCCTACGCAAACAGGATGAGAACACTATTCGGTTCTCCTAAAGAGGAATTGAAAGAGCTATGCTTGGAATATCACGTTTCACTCAAATGAGAGAAGGACTCCAGAGTTCCGACCTCCGTCGACGATCAAGAATCAGGGACGCTGTCTCATTTGCCAAGGCATCAAAAATCAGGTGGGCTGGTCATGTAATGATATTTAGAGACGACCGCTGGACTAGAGCTGTTACCGACTGGATTCCACAGGATGTCAAAAGACTGTGTGGCCGCCCACCTACCAGATAATCAGACTTCTTCATCAAGATCATGAACGATTGGTTTGAGGCTCTTCGGGTTCCTAGAGCAAACAGACGCCTTTGGGCTACACTAGCACGTGACAGGGACAAATGGAGATGTTACTGGTGCCCGCTCGAGCTAATTGACGATTAATGGGAAGTCAAGTGATAAAGTGATCAAGTAAATGCTCTGAGCACTGAATACACAAGTTCATTTAATCTTCAAATCAATTCTAGTAAGTATATACTATTATTATCTCAACTTACAGACAACAAATAAAGACATAGAAAAATTAAGTAACTAGTCTAAGACCATATAACCAAAAGTACTATGGCCAGTATGTGAATTCATGTGACCCAGCTCTAGGATCCAGGTTATTCATTTTGTACTCTTTAGAGTTTTATTAGGCTTAGATTTGTTTGATGGTAAATCTTAAGTTAGAAATCTTGATTTGTCAACTACAATTTTTCAACCATTTTCTGTACTTCCCAATAGTCCCATATTTCCAACATTTCTTTCAATTAACAGGCGATTTAGAACTTCAGAAGAAGAATAAAATTAATTTATTCTCATTATCTTGGGAGAACAAATTTGATGTTCAGAATTTTTTTAAAATTTCAACAAACCACACAGTTTATAAGCAAAAAGGAAAAAGTTTATCTCGGTCCTTATTCCATTCCTTTAGAATATGAAGGAAATTATTTCAGCAATATACGATACAGAAAACCTATTTTACCTCCTTTTTTGATGCATGAATTGTGACTTTTGAATGATGCACTTTGTGGCAGTTTCAGATCTTGGAAAATACACACTGAAATGGAGTTGTAAGGGATTCTATTGAGGGAAATGCCCATGAAGATAAAAGAAAAGGGAGAATAAGGGAAACAATAACCAGTATGGGAATAATACCTATAGGGGCAGGATAGAATTAAGGTAGGTAGGAAGGATTCAAATGTGGGGTGATTTTGAGTATTATCCAGCCCAATGGAAAGAGCTCAGGCAAAGACAGATAATTATAGTGGTCTTACATTTAGCAGAAATACTCCAGTTCTAGTTACTTCATTGCTCTGAGTGTCTGGTAAATGGGGATCAATTTCAACATCACAAGGGATAGGAATGAAGACTGAGTCACATTTGAAGGTGTTACTGCAGAAGGCTGTCTGCCAATTCCATTTCTCACAGTAGGTTTTCTTGAAAGGATACTGAGTGGTGTTCCAAAATTCATGCAAATTTTTTTGATACATACAGAAAATGACTAAAAATTATTTGTCACTGGAAAAAGGCAAGCAGTTGGGCCTAGGGTCTGAATAGCTGTTCTATCTAATTAGAGCTGCAACAGGAAAATTTTGAAGTATAACCCGAAACATCTATTTGTCATCTCTGTACTGTTTCATTAGTTTATTTTAGTTATAGAGGTTGCTTTAGTGATTGCAGGTCTCCCTGTCTATACCAAGAAAATCAGTGAAGAGAGCTTGGTTGTATCACATAGAGGGTGAACTACTGGGTTCTGTAATAAGGAAGTAGAATTCAATAGAGAAAGAAATTAAGGACCATGGGAATTTTTCAGAACCACTTACATTTTTCTCCTCCTCCTCCTCCCCCTCCTCCCCCTCCTCCTCCCCCTCCCCCTCCTCCTCCTCCCCTTCTTCCCCCTCCTCCTCCTCCCCCCTCCTCCCCCCTCCTCCTCCCCTCCTCCTCCTCTTTCTTCTTCTTCTTCTTCTTCTTCTTCTTCTTCTTCTTCTTCTTCTTCTTCTTCTTCTTCTTCTTCTTCTTCTTCTTCTTCTTCTTCTTTTCTTTCTCCTCCTCTTCTTTTCCCTCTTCTTCCTCCTTCTGTTCACATAGAATTATTTTTATGCTTAGTTTAAATTATTGAGGGTTTCTGAAAATATAACTACAAGCAAGAAATGTCACCTATTTGTCAGAAACTTAGAGTAATTTGAAGTAAATATTTAGGCATTTTGAAATTATGAAGCGATCCATGGCTTATTTTAGCAAATGAGTTTATTTTTTCAGTGTTCTTTGATCAAAGACAATTCTTAAATCTCTGATAAGTTACATAATTATCATTTCTTCTTTTTCCCTTCCCTTTTTCAGATCTCTCCCAAACCTGCTTTTTCTTTCTCTTTTTTTCCCTAAATGTAAAACTGAAGCTTAGAGTTAATTCCCAGGTCATACTATTCCATAAAGTGAAAAAATTATGTGGGGAGAAGAGAGGTATTAGTTTTTACAAAGGACTCATCAGACTTTCTCTCTCCTATCCAAATTCTTGGGGAGCCCTGAAACTAAGGCTGGAGGAAGGAACTACTCTTTGCTGAATGAGAAAGATCAGCTCCATTCTCTACATAAGTTTTTTTACAGGTCAGTTCCCTTCTCTCAGAAAATAATTTTAGGGGAAAATGAATAACAAAGGGAAAGAGTTTATATTTAGAAATTAAGAGGACTGGGGCTGGAGCGATAATGGAATGGGTAAGTCATTTGCTTTGCAC
The DNA here is from genome assembly GCF_029834395.1 of Sorex fumeus. Lineage (NCBI taxonomy): Eukaryota > Metazoa > Chordata > Mammalia > Eulipotyphla > Soricidae > Sorex > Sorex fumeus. Next base: position 48,950,979 of record NW_026606059.1, on the reverse strand, counting down.
ACAGCCAATCCGGACTTGATCTATGGCATACCATATGGTCCCAGGAGAATTTCCAGGAGTAATTCCTGAGTGAAGAGCCAGGAGCAACCCCTGACTTTTGCTGAGTGTGACCCCAAAAGCCAAAACAAACAAAAACCTGAAAACCCAAAAAAGTATATATGAGGAGTAGAAGAGAGAAACACTTTTGTTTTGTTTTAGTTTGGGGGGCACACTAGGGAGTGCACAGGGCTCTGTACTCAGGGATCATTTTTGGCGAGCTCAGGGAACCATATGAATGCCTGAGATAGAATCTGGGAAGATTGCATACAAGGCAAAGTTCTCCCCAGTGTGTTATTTCTCCTGCTCTGAGAAACACTTTCAAGAAAAAAATGCGGGCTTATTCAAAGGAGAACAGGTAAGAGTACCTCATAAAGTAAAAGAAAGAAATGTCCCATCACAAATTGAAATGTGAACCACTCCCAGGGTGGGGATGCATGGTGCTTGCCTTTACAAAGTTGGTTTTATAGACTTCTCCAAAACTGTCCCACTTGTCACTTTCTCTTTTTTATACATTCGAAAACTTAAAACACTGTGTTTTACGAAGTTATCCATAGTTGGTGTTAGACATGCAATATTGCAGCACTGATTCCACCACCAGTATCGACTTTTCTCCCCAGTGTTTCCACATTCCCTCCAATATCCTCTCCAACCCATCCAGCCTACCCTCTTGACAGGTACCTTTCTAAGTTTGATTGTTAAAATTTGGGTCTCTCAATTTCAGTGTGTTGACTCTGTGGTTTGGATATTCGGCTCTATCATTCCTAAATACCACTTTCGTACCCAATCCCTCTTACTTCTCATCTATCTTTTCTGCCCCTCCCCTTCACTCTTTATTTCCTTCTCTTCCCTATAATTTGAAGTCAAGGTTGTTCAGGGCATCCCCTTTAAATAATTGCATTCCCTCATGCAGTTATTCTAAATGACATCATTCTTCTTCTTTGGTAAGTGTTTATCCATCTTCTTCTCACTTACTTCATTTAATATGTTGTCTTCCACTTTAATTGATGTTTCCACAAATTGCACGGTTTCAACATTCCTTATAACTGTGTGCCAGTCCATAAATATATATATATAATATATATCACATCTTCCATGATCCATATATCACATGATTCACTTATCTGTCATTGGATATCTAGGTTAATTCCAAATCTTAGCTATTGTGCTCCAATGAATAATGATATGAATACATTCTTTTGAATGAATAGGGTTTTTTTTTTTGTCCTGGGGCTACATACCCAAAAGTGGAATTGTCGGGTATATGGAAGCACAATTCAGAGTTTACTTGACTACCCTCCATTATGCTTAAGATAACATTTCCACAGCAGTGCATGTGGGTTCCTTTTTCACCACATCCTTACCACAGTATTTTTGATATGTGCCATTCTCACTGGTTTGAGATGGTATTTCACTGTGGTCTTGATTTGGATTTCCCTAATAATAAGTAGCGATGAACAGTTTTCCATGTGCCTCTTGGGCATCCGTTGGTATTCCTCTGAAAAGTGTCTGTTCATTTTCTCTTTCCATTTAAAAAAAAATATTCACCATGAGATACACAGTTTGCTAATGTTTCATTTGAGTTCTAACACTCATCCCTCCACCAATGTACATTGTACACCAGTGTACATTTCCCACCACCAATGATCCCAGTTTTTCTAACCCACCCTCACCACCAGCCTGCCTATATGGCAGGCTCCTCTCCCCATTTTTCGATGGGGCTTTTAGATTTTTCTCTTTATGGGTACTTTATAGATTCTGGTTATCAATGATTTACCTGATATGTTAAATGTGAATATTTTCTCTTACTCGATTAGATGTAATTTAGTTTTAGTCCATGTTTCTTTTTACATATAAAAAATTTTGAATTTGTTGAAAATCCTACTTGTTTATTTTTTATTCTTTAGGCTTTGCCAATGACTTTGCAATGTTGAATACTCCATTGAGGTCTAGTTCTTGGAGCATTTTGACTATATTTTTCTCCATATACTAAATTTATAGATTCATGTCTGATATCAAGACCTCTGATCCACTTTGAGTTGACCTTTGTGTAGGGTTTGAGATATGGATTCAGCATGTGGTTATCCAATTCTCCCAATACCAGCTGTTGAATAGGCTGTCTTTATACCATTTCATGCTCTGAGCTCCTTTGTCAAAAATTAGCTGATCATATATATAGGGGCTTATTTTTGGATATTGTACTCTGATGAATACAAGTCTCACAATCATACTATTGCCGGCTCAAACAAATCCATGAACAATGGGAGGACAGTGACAGTGACAGTGATGCTAACAAATGGTGCTGGGAATTAAGAGTCAACTGAATGCAAAGTACCTCCACTACTGTACCCCTATCTCCTCTCTCCTCACACTCACATTTTAATATTTTAAGTGTTGAGGCACATGTAAGACTCTGTCTTGGTCTAATAAAACTCAAAAGAACATAGTGAGGTATTTTATTGGAGCGTGCCCAGTAACGTCTCCATTGTGAGACGTGTTACTGTGTTTGGCATATCGAATACATCATGGGTAGCTTTCCAGGCTTTGTTGTGCAGTGAGATACTCTCAGTAGCTTGCTGGGCTCTCAGAAAGGGACGGAGCCCCAGAAACATGTTGTTGTATCCTTCAAGATACAAACCTCAGGACAGTTTGTGTTTTCATTTTCTTTTGAAGTTGGTGTGGTGCACATGGAGTGGTGTTCAGGGCTGACTCCTGGCTCTGAACTCAGGGATCACTCCTGGCAGTGCTCTACAATCAATCCTGGTAGGGCTTAGGGCTTACTCCTGTCTCTTCTCAGGGATCATATGGGATGAAGATCAAACCCAAGTTGGTCACATGTATGGCAAGATCCCTGCCTACTATACTACTTTTCCATAATGTTTTTATATTTTTAATGTTTTGGGGCCACATCTGGCAATGTGCAGGAATTGTTTCTGGATTTGCACTTAGTTCTGGCCCTATTTGGGGGACCATATGGAATGCCAGGATTGAACCTATGTGGGCTACATGTAAGGCAAACACCCTACCTGCTGTCCAATTTTTTCTGCTGTGTGTTTAATTTTTTAACTCTAGAGAGTCTGCCTAAGTTTGGGGGTGAGGAAAAAAATTAAATGTTTATTTAAATGTTGACTGATTATATTTTCACTTACCTCCTCTGGGTTGAGAATTAGACCACACCAAGAAAATTCTTTGTATTGTAAATGGAATGCTATATAATCATTAAAATTTCCCTTTAGTAAACTAGCAAAACAAAAGAGGTCAGCAAGACTTCCGTTTGTTACAACCAAAACTAGCATATTGGGACAAGAATGAATGAAGGCACAAACTCATGGATCAGGTCACCAAACCCATCATCTTATATGTATTTTTGAGTTCATGCTATAGTCCTAAAATAGCTGAGTATTTTATAAGACCTCATAATAATTCTTTAAGGTAACAAGCACATATTCCATATTTGTAGGTAAAGAAGACTAAGAGAGTAAATGCTTTTCATAGTGTAATAATGAGTTAATACAATTAATCTAGCTCTTCCTTTTCGTCCCCCAAGCTGAGCTGGTCTTCTCCCCACCCAGCTGAGCTGGTCTTCTCCCCACCCAGGTCAGTTTATCTGCCGCTTCTCGAACCGGGGACTTGGATTTCTCCCTGAAAGCTCCCCAGGTGTCCTCTCGGACGTTGGGAGACAAAGCAGCTCTGAGCCTCTGCCTCTTCCTTTTCGTCTCCCAAGCTGAGCTGGTCTTCTCTCCCACCTAGTCTTTACTCCCCCCCATACACACCAGGTTCCCGTGGGGGTGTGGCCGCTCTAGAAGTGGGTGTGGCTTGTAGAAGTGGGCGTGGCCTAATTTTCAGCATTTGCAAGTAGTTTACTCATACTAAGAAATCTAGTCCCCCACACTTACACACCAACATGAAAAAACAACGCAGATCCCCACCACAAAGTGAGGGCGATGAAAAGAGTCCAGAAGCCTCTGTAGGTGCTGCTCACCTAGGGACCTCTCTAACAAATAATTCAGATATGAAGTCATGAAGATGTTCAATGAACTCAATAAAACAGTCAGACAGATATCCAGTAAATTGAAGGACAATATGAAAGAAACAATGGATAGGGCAATTGAGAAAATACAGGAACAAATGAAAGCAGAAATTGGAAAGCTACACACAGAAATGTCATGAATTAAAGATTCCATAGATGAACTAAAAAACTCAGTATGTGCCCTCAAAAGTAGAATGACCACAGCTGAGGAAAGAATCAGTGAGCTGGAAGATCAGCTCCACCTAGCCAACAGGCAACAACAAAGAGTGGCAAGGGACCTCAAAATAGCTCTAGAGAGAATCAGAGTCCTAGGAGACGATTCCAAGAGAAACAACATTAGAATCATTGGACTACCAGAAGCTCAGGGAAACAACCCCAATGAATAAGCCATGTTTAAACAAATCATCGCTGAAAAATTCCCAGAGCTCGACAATGCATCCATTCAGATTCAAGGAGCCTGAAGGGTGCCAGCTAAAAGAGACCCCAACAAAAACACTCCAAGACATATCATAGTTAGAATGATCGATGCTGCCGATAGAGACACAATACTGCAAGCAGCAAGGTCAAAGAAGGAGATCACATACAAAGGAGCACCCCTTAGATTTACAGCAGATCTATCAGAGGAAATCCTCCAAGCCCGAAGGCAGTGGCTATAGTGGATATAGTGAAAAAAACTCACTGAAATGAATGCTTCACCAAGAATACTCTATCCGGCCAAACTCTCACTCAAAATCGAAGGAACGGTACACTATTTTCTAGATATACAGCAGCTCAGGAACTTCATAGACTCAAAACCAAACCTAAAACAAGGGCTAAAGGGGCTACTATAAGACAAGATAAACCCTACAACCACAACACACCCTTACAAAAATATGACACAAAACCCGGTAACAGTAATTTCTCCCAATGTCAATGGTCTAAATTCACCATTTAAGAGACACAGAGTGGCAAAATGGATAGAGAGACAGAACCCAACATTCTGATGCCTACAAGAAACTCATCTCAACAGTCAGAGCAAACACAGACTCAAAGTGAAAGGATGAAAAACAATCCTACAAGCAAACAGTTCCTTCAAAAAGGCTGGGGTGGCCATACTAGTATCCGACAACATTAATTTTACGTTAAAAAGGATTAAAATGGACAGCAAAGACTATTTTCTCTTCATCAAGGAATATGTACAACAGGAAGAAATCACACTCTTAAATGTATACGCACCTAATAAGGGAATAGCTAAATACTTAAAACAACTGCTAACAGATTTTAAGTCGGACATTTCTAGCAACACAATAGTAGTTGGAGACTTCAACATCACCTTATCACCTCTGGATAGATCAACAAGAACAAATCTCAGCAAGGAATCATTGGCTTTGAAAGGAAAAATAGAAGAGAAAGAGCTTATAGACCTATACAGGGATTTACACCCCAAAAAGAAAGAATAGAGATTCTTCTACTGGTTAAAGAAACTTTGGTACATTTACACAATGGAGTACTATGTAGCTGTTAGAAAAAGATGAAGTCATGAAATTTTACATACAAGTGGTACTACATGGAAAGTATGGAAAGTATTGTGTTAAGTGAAATGAGTCAGAAAGAGAGGGATAGACAAAGAAAGATTGCATTCATCTGGGGAAAATAAAGTAACAAAATAGGAGACTAACAACCAAGAGTGGCTGAGATTAGTACCAGGAATTTTGTTCCATGGCTTGGAGACCAGCCACACATTCTAGGGTAAAAGGGAGCTCAGCTAGAGAAGGGAGCACCAAATAAAGGGTTTTAGGAGGATCCTCCCAGGTTGGGAGAAGCATGCTGAAAGTAGACTATAGACCAAACATGATTGCCACTCAATGCCTCTTTTGCACACCACAACACCCAAAAGGAGAGAGAGAACAGAGGGGAATGCCCTGCGACAGAGGCAGGGTAGGATGGGGGGCTGGGAGGTGGGAGGGATACTGGGATCTGTGATGGTGGGAAATGGGCACTGGTAGAGGGATGGGTATTTGATCATTGTACAATTGAAAGCCAAGCACAAAAATTTGTAAGTCTACAACTGTACCTATTGGTGTCTCACTAATAAAAATTAAAAATTAAAAAAAATACAATTAATCTCCAAGTCTACTTCCAATCTCTATATACATTCAATACAATATGCCATGTCAAGAGTTAAAGAAACAATGAGCAAATATTGACAGAATACTCACAATGTCCCAGGAACATCTTAAGATGAAACAAACAAACAACAAACGTTACCATCAAGTGCTAGAGTTCCAGGTCACCAGGGATACTTTCTATAGACCCTGGAATAATTGATTAACTTGGAGTTTTTTTTTTGATTTTTGAAATGGGTTGATCTTGCTGAGTTTTTAATGCTTTGAGTTATTGAATTTATTTGCCACTAAATGCCACTAAAATTATTTTAAGCAAAAGTCATTTGAATTCCTGACATCCCTTATCTGCCTAAAAAAGTAAAGGCTCTTTAAGAAATCAAACGTTATCAACAGCCTTTTACAGAGCAACAAGAAAAAATTGATTCTTATGCCACAGATGACAAGTCTGCATAAAATTCTTGAACAGATCTTGTCACAAAACTTTCTCCCATTTTCCCCCCACTTACATGTCACCAAACAAAAAGCCATTTGTTTTCCTAGAGGTGCGTTTTCCTCTTCTCTTCCTTCATTAGTCACTTACTCTCTATCCCATTTTTCTTGTACTCCTTTTTTTTTTCTTTTTTGGGTCACACCTGGCGATGCTCAGGGGTTACTCCTGGCTTTGTACTCAGGAATTACTCCTGTCAGTGCTCAAGGGACCATATGGGATGCTGGGAATCGAACCCTGGTTGGCCGCATGCATGGCAAATGCCCTACCCGCTGTGCTGTTGCTCCAGCCCCTCTTGTCCTCTTAAGATTTGCTCTGTACTTCAAATTTTTATCACTTTTGTTATATTTTTCTGTGAATCCCTGTACATGTATAATTAAATCTTTCTTTTGCTTCTTCACTACTGTTAGTTTAATTCACAGGTTTTCTACAGACTGAACTTGAGAATGTAAGGAAAAGTTTTCTAGCCTGACTGTTTTAAGTCATATTTTTTAGCTGGAGGGGTAATTCTAGCTGCATTTTGAATAGTGGCTTTTAAGAAATTTAGGAATTAATGGACTATAAGAGACTATAATCCACCCTCGAGAATATCATGCAATGTTCAGTGCCACCCTTGAGAACATCATGCGACGACTGGAATGGGAAAGAATGGGAGTGAAGATAGATGGTCGGCAACTACACCACCTCCACTTTGCTGATGACATTGTTTTAATAACACCAAACATCAGCCAAGCGGCACAAATGCTGGCTGACTTTGACCGTGAGTGTGGAAAGGTAGGACTACAGCTGAATCTTACGAAGACAACGTTTATGAGAAACAGCCTTGTCCTGATGCCCCATTCGCTCTCAACAGAACGACCATCTCCGAATGCAAAAGCTATGTGTACCTAGGTCGAGAAGTCAACATAACAAATGACCTGGCACCTGAGCTGCACAGGAGGAAGAGAGCGGCTTGGAACGCTTTCAAGAACGTCGAAGAAGTAGCTAAAAGGACGAAGAACCTCTGGCTCCAGGCACATCTCTTTGATTCCACTGTTCTTCCTGCATTAACATACGCCTCAGAGACCTGGGCCCTCCGTAAATAGGATGAGAATGCTATTCGGGTTTCCCAAAGAGGAATTGAAAGAGCTATGCTTGGAATATCACGTTTCACTCAAATGAGAGAAAGAATCCGGAGTTCTGACATCTGTCGACGATCAAGAATCAGGGATGCTGTCTCCTTTGCCAAGGTGTCGAAAATCAGGTGGGCTGGTCACGTAATGAGATTTAAAGATGAACACTGGACTAGAGCTGTTACCGACTGGATTCCACGGGATGTCAAAAGACCGTGTGGCCGTCCACCTACCAGATGGTCAGACTTCTTCGTCAAGATCATGAACGATCGGTTTGAGGCTCTTTATGTTTCCAGAGCGAACAGATGCCATTGGGCTACACTAGCACGCGACAGGGATGACTGGAGATGTTACTGGCGCCCGCTTGAGCAAATCGATGACTAACGGGGAAGTTAAGTGATTAAGTGATGTGATAAGAGAGTAGAGTGGAAACAGGAAATTTTTTAAGCAATTGTGATAGCCAGCATTTTTTTAATCTCCCTTCAATATTAATTCACTTCTCCCTTGTCTAGACCCATCCCCATTCTATCTAAAATGCCACCTTATTTTCCTTCTTCAAGTAAATATTAAAGTTGGAGTTTGCTATGCATCTAGCTTTAATGATTGGCATCTGATGCAGTCAGACTTGGGTCTGGTTAATCAGAACACTGCATACATGGCCACAGTTACTCTTTCAAATGTAGTCAGAAGAACATTACATTACTGTAGAATCTGCTGCAGTGAGATATCTACAAGATTACTGAGGGAGATAACAGCTTTCTATTAGACTTTAAGAGAGGGCAGGCCTGTTGTTGAAGGCAACCTTTTTTTCACCAGGTCTAAAAACACAGATAGGCAGAGCCAAGAGAAATGTCAATATTTAATGTCTAAATGAAATCAGAATTGAGAACTCTTTAGAACCTTTGTTTTGTTGATAACATTTTACATTATATGTAAACCCAGTTGAAGTCTTTATATTTTTGTCATTTTAGGAAGAATAAAAAGCGAGAAGACATCAATATATTTGCATCTATAAGAACCATTTTCAATACTATAGCACAGAATAAATCAAGAGATCTTAAACTGACCATTAACTTGCCATATCTGTCTATACCTCAATTTCCTTATCTGTAAAAATGTATTTGAGGATCATTTTAAGATGTCTTTCTGTTTAGCACTGTATCAAAGTTTAATTTTGATATATTTATTGAAGTCCTGCATATTAAAAATGCCCCCTTTCACACTCAGATACTTTTCTCTGGTTCGCTTGATTCCTACTTTAGCAGAGAATTTCAAATTTAACTGAGATCCCATATAGAGATTTACAGCTACAGGCAATGAGTCCCTAATTACCCTCTTTTCTATAGATATTTACGATAACCTTATCTTCACTACACTATTCTTTCAAATGTAGCCAGAAGAGCATTACATTTCTGGTAGAATCTGCTGCAGTGAGTTATCTACAAGATTACTGAGGGAGATAACAGCTTTCTATTAGACTTTAAGAGGGGGCAGACCTGTTGTTGAAGGCAACTTTTTTTCCTCACAGAATGAAAGATAGTTACATGCAAAATCCATTAGTGCTTGGATCACGCGTGCTCAGTTGTCCTACCTCAAAGAGTTTAGAGCTTCCACAGAAAAGACATTAAATTTAATCTTCACAGAAGACTTCATCAGAATACTCAATCTTTTGAGACAGAAGCAAGATACACACTTGCTTCTCTGTGACATTCTGCATAGCATTACCTGTCTCATTACCTTTGTTTGTAGCAATAAGCATATGGAAATATTATTAACAGATGGTATAAAGTGTGGATTTGTTTGAATTATATAACAACAGCACTGAGTGGAATTTAAAGTCTTGTGCTTATGTTTTCATGAGCAGCAATAATTTGTTGGGTTATAGCCTTATCACATTTGGAAGCAAGGAAAAGCTTCTCCTTTATGATATTGACTTGATGGAAACCCTCCTTAAATTGCTTAATGAAGTTATGTCTCTTAGTTTTCAGATAGTTGAAATGCTTCAATTCCTGAAGCATTATTGAACTCTGTTAGATGCTTGGAATATAAGCATAAAACAGACATGATTTCTGTCTTCATGAAACTCAAATTTAAATAGTTAGAGAGGCAAATAAACAAGGATTTAGAGTTCAGCATAGAAAGTGTAATGAAATGACCCAATACAACAGAGATATTCACAGAGAAATAGAATGAGAGTGCACCAGGAGAAGCACTATCAGGTACAGATCTGGGAAAATGAGATAAAAGAAGTGATTATAGAAAGGCTACTATTGTCACCTTCTCTCTACAGGAACAGAGAACAGCACAAGAAAAAGCACAGAAGCATGAATTATGTGTGTGTGTGTGTGTGTGTGTGTGTGTGTGTGTGTGTGTTTCATAAGATGACAACTCCAGTGCAACAGCTGCAGCATATAAGGAGCATGATGGGAGAGGATGCTTGAAGACCCAAATTTGGCAGGGGGAGAAATATGAAGCGACCCTGAAGCACTTTTCCAGATTAAGACAAGCACTATGGTGAGTTAGGTGAGGTACTGGGGGAATATTAGAAGAAAGGACAGCAAGTGTAGGGTGAGTAATTAGTAACAGTAATTTCTGGCTGTGAGTACATATGACTGTGAACTGAGTTTAAGATGTTGAAACTTTGTCTTATATGTCCGTACCTGTACCTGCTTCTCAGCAGATTTACATAAGTGAGCGAATAATTTATCATTAAAATACATATATGTATATATGTGTATTGTTTGTGTATATACAAAAGAATAAAATAGTGAAAATTTAAACTTTAAATATGTTAAAAATTTTTAATAATTTGAGGGGTAATTAAATTTCTTAGGCTCTGCTTCCTTTTTTTACAGTAGGATATATTTTCCCCTTGATATTTTTGGAGTTTTACAATTTGACTCCAATGTAAGAGTTTCCCTGTTCATAAGTTCTCAATTAGGCCCATCTATTCAGCATTATTCAATTCATGATAGATGTGGTGAAGGTAGGGAAGAATATTTTCCCCCTGATTTAGTTCCACAGTGCTCCTTCATTTCTTAAAAATATGTAGGATAGTTTTCCAATAATAGATAGTATTAGAAGACTAGTAACATAAATATGGCTAATTGAGGTACTGGGGGAATTCCTGAATAGAGGATCTCACTGTAGAATGTCTTACTCTACAGTCAAATATCTCAAAAGTGCATGAATTATTCTACTTCATTACATCTTTATCTACAAAAAATAAAATTCGACTTTTTTTTTGCTTTTTGGGTCACACCCGGCAATGCACAGTGGTTACTCCTGGTTCTGTACTCAAGAATTACTCCTGGAAGTGCTCAGGGGACCATATGGCCATATGGGATCCTGGGAATCGAACCCAGGTCGGCTCCATGCAAGGCAAACGTGCTACCCACTATGCTATTGCTCCAGTCCTAATAAATCTATTTTAAAATATCTATATACAAAACATTTAAATTGAACTTATTAAAATATTTCAAATATTTATTCTAAGGGTAATGCACAATAGGCAGACATATAATTTGTATGCTTGGGAACTTAAGTACCATTTTAGTAATTTACACAGTTCATCAGCAAAAAAGGCAAAAGCCTGGCAAGCTACCCGTGATGTATTCGATATGCCAAACACAGTAACAACAAAAGTCTCCAATGGAGATGTTACTGGGCCCGCTCGAGCAAATCGATGAACAATGGGAGGACAGTGATACAGTGACAAAAAATTTAAAAATGTGTTATTATATGTACTATCTTTATTTTCATTTTTTGGTTTAATTTTCATAATTAGGTATAATTAGTCATGTTTGTCGATTTAAATACTGTGATTTAGAGGTTAGCTAACATAATGCAGCATATAAAATAATGGAAAGCAAATTCTAAAGCAGAAATGATATACCAAGTAATTTCTTCGAAATAGTTATCATATAATGATCTGTAACATAGAGCCATGAAAATTAGAATTATTAAGATAAATATCAAAGCTATAAAACAAAAATATAAAATTTAGCTCTGCATTATATATGTTAACAGTTTTTATCAAGCTTTTCTCTGAAAGAATTCAGTTGTATATTGGAAACAGTTTCTACTAAAATATAAAGTTATGCAGATTTTTATCAAGTACTAGATAAAATTTTTCACTTATAGTTATTCATTTAGAGAAAATACGTTACCAGAATATAAAATTAACTTTCACATAGTCCTGCTATCTAAAAATCCCACAGAATATTGTATTTTATAAAAATTTCAGTTTACACTACCAATAAAATTTAGAACTGGCATAAACTATAAGTAATTAGCAACATCTTATCTCCTATTATGAGACACTTTTATCAGTATTTTGGAGAAATGTAAATAAATTATCATAAAGGTAAATCAGAAAATTAGGAATTTAAATATCTGGGTAAGAATTTACATTTTATTTTCAAATATAAGGAGCTTGCAAGTTGTGACTCTGTCTTTATTAGTAAAGAAATTGAGAAGATGGAAAAAATCAACAAGACTCCAAGTGTCCTAAGGAAAGATGATGGCACTGGTTAAACTGTTTCTCCAAGATTATAGAGACCAAGGAAAACAATTTACTAAAGGAGAGACTTATAGGAAGAAGTCAACTGTACAAAAACTGTACCACATTTTTTTTTATTTGATTCACCGTGAGGTACAGTAACAGAACTTTCATGTTTGAGCTTCAATCATACAGTCATCAAAGACCCATCCCTTCACAGTGCACGTTTTCCACCACCAAATCCACCAAATCCACCTCCCCCCCACATTCCACACCTTCTCCAGCCTGTGTGACAGACAATTTGCACAATACTCTCTTTCTCTATTTTAGTTATCTTCAATATTTGGAGACAAGTCCTACCATCACTCTTACCTGCTGAAAATGCAATGCTAGACAATGTGTTTTGTATTGCTTGTTATGGATACAATACAATGTCACGAGACCACAAGAGCAGGTGTGTGCTCTAGGGATTCTAAAATTTTAATAATAGGGTCTGAAGAGATCGTTGCAGCAACTTTCTTGGGTCCAAGATTTGTTTGTGTGTCTCTGGATTATGGCAGTGTGGGAGCTTAAATAGACAATGGCTGGATGTGGCATCATCTCAGAGTCCCATCAGGATGGGGGAAGGAGAAGGGCCCACTCTTCCCCTGTATCTTGAGGACTGACATTTGCTGCCACTGTCATTCATACCTGGAGCTTAAACTTGACTTATAGAAAATGGCGGCCACTGGGACTCCTAGAGGGTAGGAGGAGGGATGGCACCTGCCCCTGTCTGGAGCAGCCCAGCAGAAAAGGTCTATTACAAAGTCCAGAGCCATCTCTGCAGCAAGTTGCTCAGGTCCAAAATTCGTTTGTGTGTCCAAAATTGTACCACTTATATCATAGTCAACTGTGAAAAACTTGAATCTTCTATATTTAGATTTTGTAGAAAAGTTTGTCCAGTCTTATCAGGTTGTCTCAACAGCATATTGGAAGTTCTTAATGTAATAAGAAAAGAAAGAAAATGTTATTTTTTAAAAGTTAAAATACTTGTTAATTTATTTCTCCAGAAATAAATATATAAAATTAAAGAAATTAAATAAATTTGTGGAAATATTAACATGTGCTGATGATTCAGTATTTTCAAGGTAACTTATCTTTTCAAATTGATCAATAGATTTAGTACATTCCCAATTATACCCCAACAAGCTATTTTGTAGACATTAACAAATGAACTTTTAAATTTATATTAAGATACAAAAGATCCAGGTTAGCCGACAAAATATTGAAGATAAAAAATTTTAGACAAATGACACTTCTTATATTCAATATTTATCATAAATTTATTTCAATATTTATCATAAACATGCTGTAATTAAGAAAATATGAAATACATGAAAGACAAATTGATCAAAATATTTTTCCACAATATTCATTTTATGAATGAATATGAATGAATATTCATTTTATGAATGAATATGAATGAATATGGCGCCGGCTGGCGCGATAGCGCAGCAGGTAGGGCGTCTGCCTTGCACGCAGCCAACATGGCCGACCGGAGTTCAATTCTTCCACCCCTCTCGGAGAGCCCGGCAAGCTACCGAGAGTATTCGATATGCCAGACACAGTAACAACAAAGTCTCCAATGGAGATGTTACTGGGCCCACTCGAGCAAATCGATGATCAACGGGAGGGCCTTTACTTACTTACTTACTTATTCATTTTATAAAACTATATGATCTAGCAATCACTCTTCTTGGTATCTTCCCAAGGAAATAAAAAAATTGTGTTCATACAATTACTTGAACACAGAAATAGCATTCTTACTAGAAATTGTCAAGATTGGGAAATAACCTACCAGTCCTTCAGAAATTGAATAGATTTGTAAATTTTTATATATGTTATCAAATATTATTCAGTGCTTTAAAATGAGTTATTAAGTTGTGAAAAACATGGAGGGAACTAAAATACGTATTGCTAAATGAAAGAAGCTAATATGATATGGCTACCTAACTCTAATATTTGAACTATGTGCTATTTTAGAAAAGACAAACTGTAAAATCAGTCAAGTAGTGGCTATCAGGGTTTGGAAAACAGGAAAATGAAGTCACAATATAAACAAAGTTTAAAGTTGTGAATGTGCTCTGTATGACATCATAATAATGAAAACATGATATTATACTTTCACCCTTATCTACAAATCCATGATACCAAGGTTGAAACACAATGTAAATTATTGACCTTGGTTGGTTTTGATGTGCTAATTTGGGTTCATCAATTATAAAGAATGAACCACTGTGTGAGAATGTTGATAGAAGGGGGACCGTGCATATGAAGTGGGAGTGGGAGGGATGGGAAGGAGCAGAGAATATATGGGAAATATTTGTGCCTTATTCTCAATTTTGAACCTAAAACGGATCAAAGAAGTAGTTATCTCTCCAGTCAGGGGATGAAATAGAGACCTATGCTAAAGCCATGCCAGTAGCAACTTTATGGATCATAAAACCATAGGCCCTGCATATTGACACCACCAAAACACAGTAACTGAAAAAGAAAAAAAGAAAGGAAGAAATGACACAATTGTAACATGGGAAAGCGCCAACAGTGATGGAAGGTCTAAAGACCTTATACTCATGACTTTTATCTCTATGCTGATGATTTCTATCTCAGCTGTCTTTGACCTTTCCTTAGCAAAGGACAATATCTTGCTCCCCAGTATGCAGTTGCCACAAGAAATTAGGATGCTGTTATGGCAAAATAGCAGGTGTTACGTAGATGGAGGAAATTTGATTCCTAACACCTGCAACATACTCCTGACTAAGGAGCAGTTCACTCAGGCTTGTCCTTGGTATTTACTAGGACAATTGTTATACTCTATAGTTCAGTTTCCTAATGGACATTCTCTTGCTATCAGTAGCATTCACTGCTACCACACCGATTTTATCTTACTAAGCATCTCCTTACAACTGTTACCTGTAAGCACTATCGCCTCCAAAAAAGTCTTCCTGGTTTACCTCCTGATCAGAACACAGTCTGTGCTGGCCAATAAGTGCCTCACATCATTTATACTCCGATTCTGTTTACAAATGAGTATTGTGGTTACTCCATGGTATTCTCTGATAATCCTTCAAGATAAATGCGAAGCTTGCTTAAATTCACTATTATTCCTCCATTGATTACTGAGAGCAATTCATACTCTAAAAGAAAGTAAAACTGAATCTCAGAAGATAGATTCTCATGATACAAACTTGATACAAAATTTCTATTTCCTTGTGTACTTAAGTGCCTTTGTCTAGGTGTTAAGGGCAAGGGGTTCTGAATACTAGATCCTGGATAATGTGTGATACTAATATGATGCTCTTGCCCTTATAAAAGACTGAGAATGAGGAAATGATTGTACTAAAGAATACATAAGAGTCAACTGCACTTGTAAAACTAACACAAATACTTTGTATAGTATCCTGTTTATTGACAGACTATTATCTGCTGAGAAACTTTTTGCATGCTTTCATATTATTGAATTGATACAGAAGCTGGCATGAAGATGACCCTTTTTTTCACTCCCTACTCTTTAATCTCAGATATAAAGTAGATTTGGCAGCACTTATCGGTAAGAGATTACCACTTTCAAGACTTTCAAGGTGAATGACTTCCTTCCCCTTTTAATGAAATTTCCTATAGAACCTATCCTGAAAGATCTGGCTTACCTCTCTTTCTATCTATTTCTCTTTTTTCCACAGATTCAATACTCCTTTCTTTTGTCTAATTTGAGTTTATTAAGTTACTAAATGAAAATAGGAAAGACTGTAATTGACAGATGGCTTTGTCATTTTCATTAAGATCTAAAATGCTCATCAATCTTATGAAGCAATGAAAACTGATAAAAAACCAAAAAATTAAACACACAAATGTAAATATCAATCATAATGATGCTTAAAAAAGGTATCTAAATAAATCAAGACTTTAAAAATTGCTTTTTAAATTTCTATCTATATGTTTGCTTTGGGTTTTACATAATTAAATCATTAGAGACGCAATTTTATATTCTTATTTTTATTATTAGAATTAAGAGAATTCACTTTGGTACTTTGTTTCCACATTTGTTTTTCTAAAGTTACAACTATTTTTCTCCAATTCTTAATAAATATATTTGCAGCATAATTATTGTTTGGTTTCTTTTGTTTGTTTTGTACTTTCATCTAGTTTTAAAAGAACCCAAATGGCATCTGAAAAATTTACACAATAGTGACGTTTTAACTTTTAATAAGGAAAATGATGTGTAGAACAATGCAATGCCTATGAAAGTACACATCATGCTAGTGCTGAGGTGAGAACAGAAGTTAACTTGGTCTAGATACCATAAGTCTAGAAACCTGAGACTGGTTAAAGAAAAGATATTAGGTAAAATTACATTTTTCTTGATATCAGAAAAAAAGAAAATGCACTTTGCTCTTTAGTCTTCCTGGTTAGAGGTAAACTATCAATATTACAGAGTAGCAAGTACATAATTGTCAGAAACTAATAAACTTAGTGAGTTAATTTTAATCACTATCACTATCACTATCATCTCATTGGTTGTTGAATTACTCGAGCGGGCACCAGTAATGTATCTATTCCTCCTATCCCTGATTTTAGCAGCCTCTTCTTAATCATCTTTAATTTTTTAATAGTTATATATTAATTTTAAAGGAAATTAGGAAATATCTTTACCTTAAAAGTTCATAATTTGAGACATTTTTTGCTCAACAAGGACTCTTTTTTCCTTTGTTTTACTGTTTCAAGATGTATATTTTTATTTGGGGAGAACCTTCCAAAGGAAGAGTTCTCAGAGAGGCCAGGGTGGACTCTTGAAACTCTCACCTCAGTTTTAGGCCTGTTGATTCAGTGCATGGGCTACTGATGGGGTTGTACTCAGGCTAGTGGTACTGAGATATACCAGGCTAAGGAAACCAGGTAGTGCTTTGAATTAGGGTCTAAGCATATACTCAACTCTTTGAGCATCTTCCTAGTTCCTATTTAAATTTTTAAAATTTATTTCATTTGATTAATTTTAATAAGTACTCCCAACCAAGAATTCTCCATCTTGCAGTATTGTCATTCTGATTTGAGGATGAGAAAAATATTTTCAAACCACCACTAATCAAACAGCTGAACTCATTCATTACCACTAAACAAACAAGCTCTGCTTGAAACACTCTGTGAACTTTTATAAAAGATATGCAGCTGGACAGAGCATTTGCCTTGCATGCAGCTGACCCAAGTATGCCCACCTGCAAAAACTCAAAATATAAAAATTCAATCAGAGGGGCCAGAGACATAGTACAGCAAGGAAAGGCCTTGTCTGATGTGTGGCTGACCTGGATTTGAGGCACCTGTATGGTCAGTCCCCTGAGACTTGTCAGGGAATCCCTGCTCAGAAACCCTTGAGCACCAAGCCAGGAATAAACCCTGAGCACAGCTGGTTTTGCCCCCCACTCTCTCAAAACAAAGAAAAGTTTCTTTAAAACAAAGAAAAGAAAGAAAGAAATCCTAATCTCTCCTGGAAATAAGTAGAAGAAAATCCAACAAATCAGATCAGGATTGAAAAAAGAGACAGATTACAACAGATACCTCAGAAACTCAAAAGATCATTAGTTACCAAGAACAACTTCACTCCACTAAACCAGAGAACCTGGAAGAAATTAATGAAATAGGATATCAAAATTTCCCAAAGACTGAATGAGTAGTTAGAAAACTCTGAGAAAAATTACTCATAAGAAAACTGAAACAATAATCAAAAATTTCCACAGACACAGAAGCCAAGTCTAGATGTGTTCACAAGCTAGTACTAGTCAATATTCAAGTAGGAATTATCTAAACTCCTCAAACTCCTCCATAAAATCAGGAAAACAGAATTCTTTCCTAATCACTTCTACAAGGCAAATATTTCCCTAATAAAGATACCACCAAAGAGAGAAAACTGTAGACTAATATTCCTGATGCATATGGATGCAAAGATATTCAACAAGTTCAAAAATAAATAATTCAATATGATAAGGGGATTAAGAGTAATGGAAGTGGTAATTATGTGGGTAGTAAAAAAACAGAAAAGAGATTATTTATTTCTTAAAACATTTAAAAATCCACATTCACTTAATTTATTTGGGGGGGGGGGGCAGGGGGCCAAAACTGAAGGTACTCATGGCTTGCTCCTCTTCTCAGGAATCGCTACTGGTGATTCTTGCTGGTTCATATACAGTGCTGGAGATTAAACCCAGATGAATGCATGCAAGCCCTCAAATGCTGTACTATTTCTCCAGCCCATCATGTTCACTTTAAATAATGATAGCATCAGATTTAACTATATTAGAGTGAAGAGCTTCACAACCTATATTGTATCATCTTATTATAGGCATTAGATATTTATAATAGCACTGTAGCACTGTTCTCCCGTTGTTCATGAATTTGCTCGAGCAAGGTAAGGTCTCCATTGTGAGACTTGTTACTATTTTTGGCATATCAAATACACCACGGGGAGCTCGCTGGGCAGCTTGCTGGGCTCTCTGAGAGGGATGAGAATTGAACCTGGCATGGCCAATTGTAAGGCAAGCACCCTACCCACTGTGCTATCACTCCAATCAATATCACTATCAATATTAGAAATATTTTAAATATTCTCTAACAATTTTTTCTCTTTCTTTCTTTCTTTCTTTCTTTCTTTCTTTCTTTCTTTCTTTTTCCACATCTGGCAGTACTTAGGATTTATTCTTTCCTAGATTTGCACTCAGGAAAAACTCCTAGTGGTTCTCGAGGGACTATATGGAATGCCAGCAATAAAACCCCAGTCAACTGCATGCAAGGCAAGTGCCTACTTGCTGTATTATCGCTCCAGCCCTCTGAACTGACAACTAAAAAATATTAAGAAGTGGGTCCAGTGGAAGTATTTTGCCTTATATGGGAAGAAGGGAAATTTGATGGTAACCCAATGATTGAGCTCTTACTTTTGGTATCATCTTGTCTATACTACATTTCAGAGAGGTAAACACCACAGCTAATGATAGGAAAAAACTAGGCTCAGATGGACTAACCAATATAAAAAGATACATTTTGTTTCGTAAATTGCTTCTGATTTAGTTATTAGATCCCAAATCCACATAAGTTTCTAACGTGAGAAGGGGACGAGGAGAAAACGCTATCTATATTCGCTTCCATCTGTGTAGTCTGACAATTTAAACCCAAAGGACTTCCTGTTTGTACCTGCTTTATCTGGTTGCTACAATAGAAATTTGAACATCATCCAAGAAATCTGCTTAAACATCATGCAAGATCACTTACTAAACCTCTCCATGTTCTTCCCTCTCCATTTCTTAGAATTACCAATGACTTTTCATGCCATTGCTTTTATTCTAGTCCAAGTAACTAGCATCTCCTTTTAGAATAATTCAATACTCTCTCCATATGTGGAATTCATGAAGAAGGTATGCTGAATATTTTTATAATTTTAGGAAAGTTTGAAATATTTCTCACATGTTAAAAAAATAGAAAATAGATGTAATTAAATTAAGAGGCCCTCCCGTTGATCGTCGATTTGCTCGAGCGGGCCCAGTAACGTCTCCATTGGAGACTTTGTTGTTACTGTGTCTGGCATATCGAATACTCTCGGTAGCTTGCCGGGCTCTCCGAGAGGGGCGGAGGAATCGAACTCGGGTCGGCCATGTTGGCCGCTTGTAAGGCAAACGCCCTACCGCTGTGCTATCGCTAAGAACTAACAAATGTGATTTTTTGACATTTACTTTAAATACGTTTTAAATGAATAAAATACGTTTTAATAGTGACATTTGGTATAACACAGGTTTCATTTTCTTTTCTTCCCTCTTACAGGAACATTTTACCTTCAACATGGTATGCAACCCTCTATGGTATTATTTTAAATATTGGGACCATGAGAAAATTCTCTTGTTGTAGGGCTTAAAATTTATAGAATTTTGGAGGCCTATTTAACAAAAACATTACAAAATTTCAAATTCAAGTACAACACCAAAGATTAAATTTATTTATAAAGTGAACCTGTAACAACTAAAAATAACTGTCAAATGTTATGTGATTAATAAAATCGAGAAAAGTAACTTTTTTTTTACCTTGATGCTGATTCATCATTGTAATACTTTTCTCATATAGTTTTGACTTCTTTGATTGACACCTCCATTTGGAATACTTTTATAATATAATTTTCCAGTGAATACTCCAAAGAAAATTCAATATTTTTTCAATATAATCCATTAAAACTTGTTTTTTTACATTGCTATTTCAGAACAATCAGTTTGAGCTTTATTTCAACTAGGCAACATTTGCAATTTTAAGAGATTCTTGTTCAGTTTGAGGAAACATTGATTAAGTTTATTTTATATATTAACTATAATATTTTAGGTCAAATCAAGTTTTCTTGTGCAGTGACTCATCTCAAATTCTGTTTGAGTTGGTGACACTAATTAGTGTCACTATTCATATCCTCTGGTATTGGAAGTCTAGGAGACCTTTCTATTCATATACAACTTCTTTCCTATAGTTGAATCTCCAGGTGCCATATGAGTTTGCACAGAATATAGTAGAATTCTTAGGAAAAAAATTCTGGATGGAAATGCATATACCTATATGTTATTGTACCACAAAACATACTCCTCAGAACCTTGATTAAATATATTCCCAATTTAACATTCCCCATACAACCTAAAACTTCTCTTGGTTGTTGCAAAGTTGCAAACTGGTATTCGATGCAATAACAATTTGGAAAGGGGGAAAATAATAATGTTAAATGATTATGGTTAATATAACTAAATTTTGTGAGAATGCATGAAAACATAAATTTATTAGAATAGTGTACTAGGGTTTCCGGACTGGAGCGATAGCACAGTGGTAGGGCGTTTGCCTTACAAGCGGCCAAACATGGCCAACCCGAGTTCAATTCCTCCGCCCCTCTCGTAGAGCCTGGCAAGCTACCGAGAGTATCTCACCTGCACGGCAGAGCCTGGCAAGCTACATGTGACATATACGATATGCCAAACACAGTAACAACAAGTCTCATGATGGAGACGTTACTGGGCCCGCTCGAGCAAATCAATGAACAATGGGAGGACCATGACCGTGACCGAGTGTGCTAGGGTTTCTCCTGGGACATTGGACAAGGCCTTCAAACCTGAAGCATAAGAAAAATTCATCTCTGAAAACCATGTATACAATCATATGTTTGCAGCTCCTTTAGTCTATAAGGGTGTCTTTTAAAAAATTGGTAAAATTAAAAGTGTTCCTCTAAATAGTTTTATCTTCATAGAGATTGACCTTAGGAAACTTATGTGTGACAGCACTACTCTAAAAAGCAAGGCAATGCATATTTCATGCAAATAAAGTTATAAGAAGACTTCAGTCTTGGTAAACAGCTTTAGATTCAGGTTTCATGCCCTGGTCACTCATTTCTTTAGCCCATGTGAGCATATGTCTATATACACTATATACATATAGATGCATGTAGCTATAAGCAAGATAATGTATCATGGTCACTGTCACGGTCCTCCCATCGTTCATCAATTTGCTCGAGCAGGCCTAGTAACATCTCCATCGTGAGACTTGTTGTTACTGTGTTTGGCGTATCGAATACGTCATGGGTAGCTTGCCAGGTTCTGCCATGTGGGCGAGATATTCTCGGTAGCTTGCCAGGCTCTCCGAGAGGGGTGGAGGAATCGAACTCAGGTCGGCCATGTTGGCTGCGTGCAAGGCAAATGTCCTACCGCTCTGCTATTGCTCTAGCCCAAGATAATGTATAATATCACAAAATTAAAATTTTTATTTAATTAAGTTTACATATGGTCCCTGAGTACTGCCATGAATTACCCGTAAGCAAGAACCTGGAGTAGTCCTTGAGCAATGTTGGGTGTGGCACAAACCTCTGCTCAAATAAACAAAATTTTATTTGCATTATATCATGTTGATATATAGATATCCTTGTCTTATAATGGTTATCAAGGAATATATATATATATATATATTGTTCAGAATGATTTGAAGTATTTACAAACAGGAATAAATCAGTCATTTTGCCTTTAATGCTTTGTTCCATTGTTTCAATATTTCATTTATATGTATTCATTCCCATGCTACTTAAATGCTAATTAGCATTAAAATAATTTTCCCACTTTGTTTTATAAATAAAGTAGTAATGGACATCTTAAACTTTTTTGTGTGTCTATGAAAATAAAACTATTAAATATTTTTAAATAAAATTTTTTGTTGTCTATCAAATTGGAAATGGGATTACTGAGTTTTAGTTTGCTTCAAATTTCAAGTTTAATGTATATTCCCAAAGTATTATCCATATATTTTAATTATTTTATTTCCTTCAGTAGTGAATGCATTCCTGACTCAAAATATTCTTAAAGTAATTGTTTCTTCATGAAAGGAGGATAACACCTAAGGATAATAGAGATAAGAGCCAGGAGGATCGCCTCACGGCTTGGAAGCCAATCTCATGTGCTGGGGAAAAGGTAGGTGGAATGGAGAAGAGACCACTAAGTAAATGATGGTTGGAGAGATCACTTGGGATGGTAGATGTGGGCTGAGAATAGACTATGAACCAAACATAATAGCTAGCTGCTTAGTGTCTATATTGCAAACCATAACACCCAAAAGAGGAGAGAGAGTAAGAGGGAATGTGTCTGCCATAAAGACAGGGAATGGGAAGGGGTGGGGAGGGACACTGGAAACATTGGTGGTGGATAGTGGGCACTGGTGGAGGGATAGGTAACTCGAACATTATTTGATTGAAACATGATCACGAAAATTTTTAAGTCTATAACTCTATCTCACAATGATTCATTAAAATAAAAAAAAGTAGTTGTTTCTTTAATCCCCTACACTGTGCATTCCTTTGAGTATAGCCAGGAACTACCCCAGAGTCCAGAATTGGGAATAACCCCTAGCACCAAAAAGTATTATTCCAAAACAAAATGTTCATAAAAATAGCAAACCACTTAAAGAACTCTAATGCTTTTACATATGTAGGCTGCAAATAAGTTTTTCCACTTCATCTTTTGACTTTGTGCTTCCCTTTTTACACAAAATATTTTAACTTATGAGGTTTATTAGTGTTATATTTTACCTAAATCACATGTCATTATTCTTTCTAATTGCTGTTGATTGTTCATCTTTTTAAAAAAAATTTTTTATTAGTGAATCACTGTGAGGTACAGTTACAGACTTACAGACTTTCGTGCTTGTGTTTCAGTCATACAATGGTCGAATACCCACCCCTCCACCAGTGCCCATTTTCCACCACCAATGGTCCCAGCATCCCTCCCACCATCCCCGCCCCATCCTCCACTATCCTGCCTCTGTGGCAGGGCATTCCCATTTTTTAAATTTTTATTAGTGAAACGCCATGAGGTACAATTGTAGACTTACAAATTTTTGTGCTTGGACTGTTCATCTTTTGGGGGGCATAACTGGCTGTGCTCAGGGGCTGCTCCTCGCTCTATGCTTACGAATCACTGTTGGAGGTGTATGAAGGACCATACATGGTGTCAGGGATAAAACCTGAGTTGTCCCCATGTAAGCTAAATGCCTTACCTACTGTACTACTCTTTGACCCTCAACGTTTCTCTTAAGGATTAATTTCTTACCTAATATCTATAAATGTTTTCTTTTATATCCTAATATCCTATGAAAATATTACTATTTCATAACAGTTTAAATACTTTGATGGGAATATTTGATCTATATAATTTTGCTTTCTATACGACATGAAGAATCCATTAATATTTGTTTCTACATAAAAAATACTTCCCCATATACCATTCATTGAATTATTCATCTTTTATCACTAACCTGGAATGCAGGCTTTAACCACAGGCAAAGTTCACCCTGGGTAAGTGGGTATTTTTGAGTTCTTCATATGACCCCAAATAACAGTTTGCTTATTCCTATAATACACTGAAATAGTTTAACTTCAACTCATTGCAAATGTATCTTATCTGATAGTTTTCTTACCTCCTCCCTTTTCTCATTCTCTACCTGAAAACTTAGCTGTTCTTGTTTCTTATATTTTTCATATACACAATAGATTGGCCTATTTGTTACATAGACACAAAATCTACTATAATCTTGTTTAAACTTAATTATTCTTATTTATTATCTAGGGATAAAAGATATCTATATGAGAGTTTACTCTTCCTTTCTCTAAATATTTCTCTATTAACTTATCCTCGGGCCAAAGTAATATCAGAAGCATTTAGGGAGAGGTGGATTAAATTAGTGCAGTAGTGGAGTCATTAGTCTATAAATGGAAACATACTGGAGGCAGAATAACTTTTAAGTGACATCTGTTCACCTACTCTGCTTTCTCTGCCTGAATATTAGAGTGTGGCCTCAAGAGAGATTAAAGTTTGAAAACAGAGAAAACAGTACAGAGGCTGTTAGTATAGATTTAATTCAGACACCCACAGGGTAAGACTAAGGGTGTAAAAGTGCAAAGTGTGCCATTTTCTTTCTTTTCTCAGGTCTTACATAGATTTTTCCAAACAAAGTGAACTTCATGCTGTTTTAGGCCCTGCAGGTAATCCAGACCAAATGGAGAAGGAAATATAGATCATTCGGATGAGTCATCTCAGTCCTACTAAGTTCTGAATCCTAGATAAATGCAGTTAGATATTTCATTAGAAATATGTCCCTGGAGATCCAGAGGTCATTCCCAGTGACCCTTGGTCTTAAAGGTCGGTCATTATTTGTGCCCTGTGGTACAAAGACCCACGACAGCATCCTGAATGGTGCTCTAGTACTACTAGGGCTACACCAGGTGGTGCTTGAGGGGTCATGTGGTGCCAGGAAGCAAATTCAGAGCATCCCTGAATTTGGCGTCACCCCTTTGAGCTATCTCCCCACCTCTGAAAAGAATCTCTTTGAAAAACTATTTTCTCAGGACTTAATTAGCCTGTTGAACCTGTGGAAAATTCTCAATTATTGTAGTCTTTAAATATATCTTTTTTTACGTTGTTTCATTCTATCTTAGAGCTCCTTTTAGATACGGTTGGGCCATGTCAATCTTTATTATGCCTCTTTCTATCATGTTTACATGTTTTCTTCTATTGTGGGGAAGACTATGGTTGGGATCCACCCAGCAATGTTCAGGGGTTATTCCTGGCTCTGTATTCAGTAATCACTCCTGGTGCATTCAGGGGAGGGGATAGAACCTGGGTTGGCTGTATGCAAGGCAAGCTCCTTATCCACTGTATTATATAGCTCTGGCCTCAAGGTTTCTTTATGGCTTTGAGCAACTTTTTGCATGAGTCACTGAGGCTAATATCTGAAAAACTATCAAATTTTCAGATATGTACTCTCTGTACATCCACCATTCTGTGACAAGAGAGTTACTCAGAGAAAAAGCAGCAGCCAGAATTGTGTTGTAGCCTTGAGGATACAAGCATCAAATCCCATAAGGTGACTTGTTGAGGGCCAAGTAATACTTGAACAAGGAAGCTATGCATTGTAGGAGACAAACCCAGAGCTGAGTAAATGCTGATCTTATATTGCTGGAAAAAACTGTTTACCTTCAGAGAGGGGTGGTTTTAAAAGAAATAAAATTTGTCTCTGGGTAGGAAAGTAAATTTCTCTATGATTATTAGTGTGGAATATCTCCAGGGAGAAATGTCTCAAAATCTCTCTAGGAGATTTTGTCTTTGCCTACCCAAGATGTAATAAATTTCCTCTAGAGGGAATATCTCTCATTCCAGGACTTCCTACTATACAAACATTTTTGAAAAATACAACACATGGATGATTAATGCTGAGATGTGAAGAAATTTAATAAATTTATGATCTTCCAGCACAGATTATCTTCACTCTATAAAATTTAATTTTCTAATATTCTAGGCTATTTTGACTCATGTACAAAATAACTTTCCTACATGATTCTCGTTATTAAAATTTCATTAGTTTCTTTTATAATATTCTTTTTTTAATAATTAATAATTGGTACCAAAGAGATAGTACAGGAGGTAAAGCAAGTTTGGTTCAATCCCAGACACCACATATAATCCCTTAAATATCACCTCACCACTCATATAGCATTGAGCCAGATAGTCCCTCAGTAATAGCAATATCCCTATTTCAAACATATGTCTACATTAAATAGCATAGAAGTTAAATTTTAGAATAATTTATTTAACAAAGCATTAAAATAATCAACATTTTATTAAAATATTACTTGGAATGCTATTTTAGATCCAATTTAAACTTATTATTTGTAATTCATTAAGTTGATTGGGCTATTTATTCCTAATTTTCCTCATTTTATATCCTATTGTGTGTTTTGTTTGTTTCATATAATAATGTGCAAAGTTATAGAGGCACGTTATGGTCACAGGTTTGCATTTGACACATGCCTAATGTCAATTTAATGCTAGGTAAATTATTTGATTATATATTTTGATTTTGAATTGCCAAACTAAAAGAATAACATAAATTTGGGCTATTCATTTGTACTCAGTTCTAGATAAATTTTTACTATCTATTCGTTTTTACTATACATTACTATAAATTTTGCTATCTATTTCAGTAATAATAGTTTATTTATATTCTATCAATTTATTTTTGCTATAACTTGCAAATATACACTTATTATTCTCACTTTATTGATAGGAAAAAATGAAACCTTCAAAGATTATATAATTTTTCCATGATCACAAAAATTATTTTGAGGAAGAACTAATATTCAAACATAATTAATATGGCTTCAGAGTTCCAACTCTTAAATTCAATATTAAAATTCCCTTAGAGTTTCATGCCCTACTGAGGTCACAAGTTGCCCCCCATGAGCGGCTCTCTGGCACGGCCATGGTGCCAGAGGCACAAGGACTTAATCCAGAGCCCGGCAGCTTGCGGCAGAAAAGTGAATGGACTATGTGTTGAACTGCGGTGCAATGCCTCCCCAAGAGGGAGGGGGTGTCTGTCCCTTCCGCCTTTTAACCCCTAGCAGCAAGGTGGCCGCCACCTCAGAACTTATTGGAAAGCCAGGTATGAGCCGGCAGTGACAAAGCAACTGCAGCCTCATGGGATGGGGGGTGGTACCGGCTCGTCCTTCACGCCCTACCGAGGTCATGAGTTGACCCCCACGAGTGACTCTCCGACATGGCCATAGCACCAGACGCAAAGAAACCAATCTCATAATTATCTGGCTCTTGGCAGAAATCCCTCCAGACTTAATCAGAAATCCAAAATCATCATATGATTTTCAAAACCAGCAATGGAAAACAAATTATTTGACAATGCCTTTTTAGCAGTTCTGATTGTTGAGGGGGGGATTCTAAATAATAATGGTGCATCTTTTGTCAAAATAATGAATGCAATCAAAGTAGAGAGAAAGTTAAGTATAAATCATCTGCCTCACAGGCATCGGGAGGGATGGGAGGGGGGTACACTGGGGTTCTTGGTGGTGAAAAATAATACTGGTGAAGGGAAGGGTGTTTGATCATTGTATGACCAAGACTTAAACCTGAAAGCGTTGTAACTTTTCCCACAGGGCCTAAATATAACAAAAAATAAATAAATAAAATTCCCTTAGAGATGACAAAAGTGATATGTGCTAAACCAATAAGTGATCTATTAAAAATGCACTTATAGAAGAACCTGCCAATATATTTCTCTTCATAACCTCCCAAATCCTTCTCCAAAAATCAGGATGCCCATACTCCCATCAACAGTTACAGTAACTGTGGTGGTACAAGAACACCTTCAAAAAGCCAGATCTGACCATGTCCTTTTCCAAGGAGTTGAAGGCATTTCATAGATTTCCCTCCTGCTATTAAAAACTGTGCTGAAAACACACAGAGGACAGTAACCTCACAGTCTTAACAGTTGCCATCCTGCTGACATCTGCAATTTTTATTTGTCTGGGTGATGTGTGGCACTTTTGAAGATACCTGGACTTTCAAGAATGACATGTCTTGAGTGTAGAGAAACATGAAATAGACACTAGTTTGAAAGCCATGATCAAGTGGGTAAGATGTGACAGAATGACTATCCATAAGAGGCAGCCAAGTGTATGAGGTCTGCAAAATTCTATGCAAAAGTTTTGTGATTGTGAAATTAAATTTAGTCTTTTGTGGATTTGTAGCAACTGTCTTCTAAATTAGAAATCAGTCAGACTGTATAATTCAAATTTTCTCCTATATAGGGGCTGGAGCAATAGCACAGTGAGTAGGGCGTTTACCTTGCACACAGCTGACCCAGGCGACCCGGGTTTGATTCCTCTGCCCCTCTCAGAGAACCCGGCAAGCTACCGAGAGTATCTCACCTGCATGGCAAAGCCTGGCAAACTACCCATGACGTATTTCATATGCCAAACACAGTAACAACAAGTCTCACAATGAAGACGTTACTGGGTCCACTCGAGCAGTGCTACAGTGCTCCTTTATAGCTCAGGAGGTGGGAATAGGTGATAGGTATTTGTTCTTTTCCAGAGTTACTGGGGACCAAAAAATTGAATATTCTGGTAATCGGCATTATAAGGAGACATGATAGTCTTTTTCATGTTAGCAATTATGAATATGCTCTTCGAATACTATTACTTGATTTAAAAAATACAAAGTAATATATTTTCTATCACACATCAAATTTACATCAGACTTACTTAAAGATACATCTTTTTTTTGAATTGTGTCCTTTCATAACTTTTACATACTCTTAAAACAGTACACATGACTTACAGAAAATACAGAATATCTAAAGAATGAAATCATTTTTTGTTTTGCTTACTTTTGAATGTCCAGTCCTGAGAGTGTTCATGGAACACTTAGCATATGTAATAAATATAAAATAAATTTTTGTTGAATGTTTTTATTCATTAATTTTGAAAAGCACATCTAAAAACATTTTAACATCATAAAAAATTGAATTGCAAATTAACCAGGTATGTGGGACTTGTGACTGAAATCTCAAGACTTGCACAGAGTTAGGAATGGACGACCTTCCCCCATCTCCCTGTGCTTCCAGTAGTCTGATAGTTATGCCCACGAACTGCCTCTGGCACCACATTAATGACCACGATCCAGAGACTCACAAATAAATCTCTTGGAAGAGAGCAACACAGAGTGACATGACATACAGACACCACTGGACCCCAAAGTTATCATCCAGTTGAAAAACTTTTAATTAACCTTAGCTGGACAACTATATTTAAAATCTTAGAATTTCTGTAGCTTGCTGCTGCTGTACATCACTTATGTACCAAAATTAACACACCACATTTGGTGGGGTGTAAAATAAAAAACAATCAATCTTGGAGAGGAAAAAAGATATGTGTGTATACATATATATATATATATATATATATATATATATTGTCCAACCTTTAACATTATGTTAGTTATCTCTTATACAGGGCTTTAATGTCTCTAGAATGAAATTCATCAATCTTCACACATTTTCCTCTGAGTAAAAATTTTTGGATAATTTTTAGCAGATTATTCACAATGAGCAACACAAAATAAATTATTTAGGTCCTGCTTGGGGGTGGGCTTTGGATGGAAGCATTTGAAATGTGGTGGTGGGAACGTGTAATGGATATGTGATTGGTGTTGGAATATTAAATGTAATAAATTATTGTGAACAACTTCATAAAACAAAATTTAAAAAATAAATAAAAAATAATAAAAAGAAAAATGCAAATTAAAATGAGGCCATACAATTAACACTAATTAGTTTTTCTTTGATGGGAGAGGGTTGGGCCATACCTAATGATACTCAGGACTTATGACTACTCTGCGCTCAGGGATGATTCTTGGCAGTGCTCAGGGGACTATGTGTGGTGTCAGAGATCAGTCTAGGATTGGTACAAGTGCCTCACCTCTGTATTATCTTTTCACCCTCTACATACCAATTATAATAGGCAAAATCTAGAATACTGATTATCTTTTCACCAGAGATGATTTTTTATTGTGTTCTTTGATAATATCACAATACAAATACAGTTGATAATGTGAAACACTGCAGCAAATAAAAGGTAAATAATTGGAAAAGAGACAAAGTTTTTTTAGATATGATGTCTCTGTGCACAGCACAGAGTTCTTTACTGGTTTAATTTTTGCCACCACTTTAAACGTATTTTATTGTTTGCATGTTTCTAAAAGATGTTAGACATAATTCTTTTCATTTAACTTTTATTAACATCATTGTTTAAGATATGAAAGTTTAAAGGTTTAATGTCATACTTCTACATGTATATATACTACTGTTCCCACCACTAAAGTTATAATAAATTCAATTTTACACGCACACATACACACACACAAATCCAGCTTTCATTCCTTTCACCTTCACCTTTTCCTTTTGGTGGCTAAAATTAATTTTCACTAAGTCTTATTTCATTCACTTGATCACTTGACATCCCATTACTCATCGATTTGCTCGAGCGGGCACCAGTAACGTCTCCATTCGTCCCTGTCGCGTGCTAGTGCAACCCAATGGCATCTGTTCATTCTAAGAACATGAAGAACCTTAAACTGATCATTCAGGGTCTTGACAAAGAAGTCTGACCATCTCATAGGTGGGCAGCCATGCAATCTTTTGAAGTCCTGTAGAATCCAGTCAGTAATGGGTCATCTCCAAATCTTATTACGTGTCCAGCCCATCTGATTTTTGATGCCTTGGCAAATGAGATTAGAAGGACTCTATCTGGTTCCAGCCACAGACATACTTAAGACCACTCTCCACACGTTTGGATGAGCCTCATGCATAAAGGAACCAGCAGAGGAACCCAGGTATGTGGGACCTAGAGCATAGATCTCCAAGCCTGCTTGGATTGGGACTGGGGCCTCCTCCACCCAGATCCCTCATCTTCCAGTGTGTAGGCATTACACCCACCAACTGCCCCCGGCACTGTATAATCCCATCAACAGCCAAGACCCAGAGACTATAAAACCCTGCTCCCGGAAATGCGTGGCTGGACTCGAGGCTCTGCCTCATCTTATTATCTAGTTCTTACTCTGCAGAACCTGGCAGGCTGCCAAAAGTATCCTGCCCACATGGCAGAGTCTGGCAAACTCCCTGTGGCATATTCAATATGCCAAAAACCAGTAACAATGATGGGTCTTAGTCTCCTGACCCTGAAAGAGTCTCGAATGTGGCATTTTTTATAATATCAGGGCTAGGACGAAGGAGCTGTTACTAGGGCCTGCTTGAGGCAATTGATGAACAACAGGATGACAGTGATACAGTGATACAGTGGCAAACGAGACAGCATCCCTGATTCTTGACCATTGATGGAGTTCAGAACTCCAGGTTCTTTCTCTCATTTGAGTGAAGTGGGTTACACCAAGCATGGCTCTTTCAATTCCTCTTTGGGAGAACCAAATGGCCTTTTCATCCTGTTTTCATAGGGCCCCAGTCTCTGAGGTTGTCTCCAAATCTCATTGCGTGTCCAGCTCATCTGATTTTCGCTGACTTGGCAAATGAGACAGCATTCCTGATTATGACCATCAATGGAGGTCAGAACTCCAGATTCTTTCTCTCACTTGAGTGTAGCATGATACTCCAAGCATAGCTCTTTCAATTCCTCTTTGGGATACCCAAATAGAGTTCTCATCCTCTTTTTTTAGGGCCCAGGTCTCTGAGGCATATGTTAATGCAGGAAGAACAGTGGGATCGAAGAGATGTACCCGGAGCCAGACGTTCTTCATCCTCTTAGCTATTTCTTCAATGCTCTTGAAGGTGTTCCAAGCCACTCTCTTTCTCCTGTGCAACTCAGGTGCCAGGTCATTCATCATGTAGACTTCTCGACCTAGGTGCTTATAACTGTTGCATTCAGAGATGTTCATTCCATTGAGAGTGAATGGAATGTCAGGAATGAAACTGTTTCTCATAAACATTGTATTCTTTTCTACTTATTTCACTTATTTAGCATAATTATCAGCTCAAGATCTACCCATTTTATCCCAAAGGTCATAATTTCACCTATTCTACTAACATAGGGTAGAAATAATCTTTTAAATCAGCATTTTTATATCTTTCAAGTAAATGCCCAAGTGGTATAGCTGGATAATATAAAAATTTCTATTTTATTTTCACTTTGAGGACATAATTCTTTTTTTTGTATCGTCTTTTTGGTCTATACCCAGTGACATTCAAAGCATATTCCTTGCCCTGTGCTCAGGGACCACTCTGGGTGGTTTTTGAGGAAATATATGAGTACTAGGGATCTAACTTGGGTTTACAGCAAGCAGAGAAAATGCCCTAATCCCTGTATCAATCTCTCTGATCCCAGGTATAATTCTCATTTTTGTTCCTCTATGGATAAATTGTTTTGGTTCCTCTGACTTTCAGTTTTCTATAATTTTACAATCATGTACCTAAGTGTAATTTTGTTTTCTTTTTCTGTTTTGAGGGGTTAGGTTCATCTCTCTTGACTTCTGACTGTTATTTGAGATAACTATCAGTCATCAGTTTTAGAATGATTTTTTTATCTTTTTCCTTCTTTTCTGATTTTTTTTAAACAGTATGTTATGATTTTTTGCTGTCAGTGCTCATCAATACACTGGCTTGGCTCTTCACACGCTACCTGTCTGAATGCAAGGTTCCATCCCAATGGAAAACCAGCAGGACAGTACTACTGTACAAAGAACACTAGATGAAGGACAAACATGTGAGCAAGCCGGTTTTCGAAAAGGATTCAGCACGATTGACCATATCCACACAATAACCAAGCTCACTGAGGTTTATCGGGAGTTCAAGATGCCACTGTGTCTAACATTCATTGATTTAAAGAAGGCCTTTGACTCTGTTGAGACAGAAGCAGTCATTGAAGCCCTAGCCAATCAGGGCATTCAAACTCAATACATCAGGTTACTCCGTGAGCTGTATTGTGGATTCACTACCAGAATCTCACCATTCTATAGGGAGGTATCATTGACGTCAAGAGAGGTGTTCGGAAGGGTGATAGCATTTCACTGAAAATCTTCAGTACCACCATCAAGAATGTCATGTGATGACTGGAATGGGAAGGAATGGGAGTGAAGATAGACGGTCAGCAACTACACCACTTCTGCTTTGCTGATGACATTGTTCTAATAACACCAAACATTAGTCAAGTAGCACAAATGCTGGCCAACTTCGACCATGAGTGTGGTGAGGTTGGACTACAGCTGAATCTCATGAAGACAACGTTTATGAGAAATGGTCTTATTCCTGACGTTCCATTCACTTTCAATGGGACAAACAAAAAGTCATCTGTTCTTGAAGACTGGTTAAAGAAACTTTGGTACATCTACACAGTGGAGTACTATGTAGCTGTTAGAAAAGATGAAGTCATAAAATTTACATACAAGCGGTACAACATGAAAAGTATCATGCTAAGCGAAATGAGTCAGAAAGAGAGGGATAGACATAGAAAGATTGCATTCATCTGGGGGATATAAAGTAACAAATTATGAGATTAATACCCAAGAATAGCCCAGATCAGCACCAGGAGGATTACTCCATAGCTTAGAGGCCAGCCAGGCATTGTAGGGGAAAGGGCAGCTCAGATAGAGAAGGGAGCACCAAATAAAGGGTGTTTGGAGGATCTTCCCAGGAGGGAAGATGCATGTTGAAAGTAGACTATGGACTGAAATGTTTGCCACTCAATGCCTCTTTTGCAGACCCAAAACCCAAAAGGAGAGGGAGAACACAAGGGATTGCCCTGACACAGAGGCAGGCTGGGATGGGGGAGATGGGATTGGGAGGGATATTATCCATGGTGGTGGAGGATGGGCACTGGTGGAGGGATGGGTATTTGATCATCGTATAATCGAAACCCAAGCACAAAAAAATTGTAAATCTACAACTGTACCTCATGGTGTTTCACTAATAAAAAAAAGTCATCTGTTCTTGGGCACTCACGTTTTTTCCAGATTCTGGCTATTGTAAAGAGTGCTGCAATGAACAAACAAGAAGTGCAGATGTCACTTCGACTATACATTTTTGCCTCTCTGGGATATATTCCCAGGAGTGGTATCGCTGGGTCAAATGGGAGCTCAATTTCTAATTTTTTGAGAATCGTCCATACTGTTTTCCAAAAGGGCTGAACCAGTCGGCATTCCCACCAAGAGTGAAGGAGGGTCCCTTTCTCAGTACATCCACGCCAGCATCAGTTGCTTTTGTTCTTTTGGATATGGGCCAGTCTCTGAGGTGTGAGATTGTATCTCATTACGGTTTTTATCTGCATCTCCCTGATGATTAATGATGTAGAGCATTCTCTCATGTGCCTTTTTGCCATTCTGATTTCTTCTTTGAGAAAGTTTCTGTTCATTTCATTGCCCCATTTTTTGATGGGGTTGGATGTTTTCTTCTTGTGGAGTTCAACCAGTACTTTATATAGCCTTGATATCAACCCCTTGTCAGATGTGTATTCGGCGAATATCCTTTCCCATTCTGTAGACTGTCTTTGTATTTTGGTCACTGTTTCTTTGGAGGTGCAGAAGCTTCTTAGTTTAAGATAGTCCCATTTATCTATCTCTGTTTTCACTTGCTGGGCCAGTGGCATGACATCTTTGAAGATACCATTAGCTTCAATGTCATGGAGGGTTTTACCAACTTTGTCTTCAATGTACCTTATGGTTTCCAGTCTGATATTGAGGTCTTTAATCCATTTTGATGTTACTTTTGTACATGGTGTTAGGCAGAGTTCTGAGCCCATTTTTTTGCATGTAGCCATTCAGTTTTGCCAGCACAATTTGTTAAAGAGGCTTTCCTTACTCCACTTCACATTTCTTGCACCTCAAAAAAATTTTTTATTTGTCTGTTTTTGTAAACTTTTGCATTTCTTACTTGTTCTTTTTTAGTATTTCTATTTTTCTTCTTTCTTTGCTCATATCATTTTGAGTGAACTCTATTAACTAAAGCACTTAGAACACTGATCGTTGTTGTTTTAAATTATTACCTGAAGGTTATAATGTTCTTGCCATGACTGGTTCTGTTATTTATTCTGTATATTAAACTTAGGGTTTTTTTTTACATTTTTCTGTTTCTTTATTTTATTAACTCATCTTAGGGGGCCTGTTGAGAAAGTCCAGAGAGTAGGTTGCTTGCTTTGTTTGTGGTACCCCATGTTAGATTCCCAACACCCCATATGGTCACCCCAAACCCACCAGGAGAGATACCTGAGTGAAGCATCAAGAAAAGCCTTTGAGCACTGTGGATGTAGCCCACAAACCAAAATAAAATAAGCCACTCTTCTTTATGGTGAATTTTTTGGCAACTTCCATTTCCCTTACATATAGAAAATGAAAAATTATTGTTATTTCTAAACTTATCTGTATGAGTTTTTTTTTAAGATATTTCATATTGAATTTAATATAAAGCATTGATTTTTTCATAATCTTTATATTTTATTTTATTTTCGGGGCCGAGACCTCCAAGCCTACTCGATTTGGAGTCGAGCATCTTCCACCCAGATCCTCCAAATTCCAGTAGGCGGGGGTCACACCCACCACCTGGCCCCCTGGCGCCGTGTAATCCCATCAGCGGCCAAGACTCAGAGACTATAAAATCCAGATCCCGGACGAGAACAGTGCAGTCTCTGCCCCCGCGCCTGGGTGTTCCTTCCCGGAGTCCCTTGGAGGGGAGCGGGTTGAGCTTTCCTCCCCGCCCCGACCAGGGCTACGGCAGCCGAAGACCTCCAGGACCAGCCACCACCATGCTGAGACCACTCTCCGCACACATGAAGGTACTGGCAGAGGGACAAAGCCACGCGGGTTCCGGGGCCGAGACCTCCAAGCCTACTCGATTTGGAGTCGAGCATCTTCCACCCAGATCCTCCAAATTCCAGTAGGCGGGGGTCACACCCACCACCTGGCCCCCTGGCGCCGTGTAATCCCATCAGCGGCTAAGACTCAGAGACTATAAAATCCAGATCCCGGACGAGAACAGTGCAGTCTCTGCCCCCGCGCCTGGGTGTTCCTTCCCGGAGTCCCTTGGAGGGGAGCGGGTTGAGCTTTCCTCCCCGCCCCGACCATGGCTACGGCAGCCGAAGACCTCCAGGATCAGCCACCACCCTGCTGAGACCACTCTCCGCACACATGAAGGTACTGGCAGAGGGACAAAGCCACGCGGGTTCCGGGGCCGAGACCTCCAAGCCTACTCGATTTGGAGTCGAGCATCTTCCACCCAGATCCTCCAAATTCCAGTAGGCGGCGGTCACACCCACCACCTGGCCCCCTGGCGCCGTGTAATCCCATCAGCGGCCAAGACTCAGAGACTATAAAATCCAGATCCCGGAACCGCGCGGCCGCATTCGCGGACGCGACATCTTATTATCTCATTCCTACTTTGGACAAACTTGCAGGCTATCAAATGTAGCCTGCCCACAGGGCAGAGTCTGGCAAACTCCCCGTGGCCTACCAAATATGCCAAATACCAGTAACAATGATGGGTCTCATTCTCCTAAAGAGCCGTGAATATAATCTCAGGGCTAGGATGAAAGAGACGTTACTGGGGCCTGCTCGAGGCAATCGACGATTAACAGGATGATGAAATGAAATGAAATATTTTATTTTAATATTCCTGTGAGTTTTATATCAATGATTATCGTTGCATTACTGTCATCCTGTTGTTCATCGATTTCCTTTAGCAGGCCCCAGTAATGTCACCATTCGTCCTACCCCTGAGATTTTAGCAGGTCTCACATTGGAGGTTGCTTTAGGGTCAGGGGAATGAGACCCATCACTTTTACTGGGTTCTGGCATATTTAATACACCGCGGGGATCTTGCCACACTCTGCTGTGTGGGCAGGAGACACTCGGTAGCCTCTCTGGTTCTCCAAGAGTGAGAACTAGACAATAGGAGGTCACGCAGTCACAAATGTGACCGCGTGCTTCCAGGAACTGGGTTTTATAGTCCCTAGGTCTTGGTGATTGATGGGATAACATGGTGCTGGGGGCAGATGGTGGGTGTAATGCCTAGCTATTGGAAGATGGGGGATCTGGGTGGAGGAGGCCCAGTCCCTATCTGAACAGGCTTGGAGATCTCAGCTCTTGGTCCCAAACACCTGGGTTCCTCTACTGGTTCCTTCATGCATGAGGCTTGTCCGATCATGTGGAGAGTGATCTAAAGCATGACTGTGGCTGGAAGCGGAGGTCTTCAGCTGCCAGGGCTGTGCTCAGGGCGGGGAGGGAAACTCAAACAACCTCCCTCCAAAGGGCCTCGGTGAGGACATCCAGGCACTGGGGCAGGATACTCTGCACTGTTCTTTTCTCGAAGATGGGTTTTATAGTCCCTGGGTCTTGACCGTTGATGGGATAATGATTAAAAACAATTTAATAAAATAATTTTTTATCCACCATGGCAATAGAAAACAACTTGTCCTAATGTTTTAAATATTGAATATAGCAAGTGAAAAAATACCTCAAAATCTTAAATCTTATACTAAATATTTGTTTATCTTATACTTAGTCATCTGACATTGACCAGTTTAATTAAATTCTGTGTGTATTATATAAATTCCTTGTCTTTATGTTTTATATATCATTCACTCATTCATTTTTCCAACTAACATTTATAAATTCCTATTATATCTTGACTATGATATATGTATTTATAATAAAAGAATGAGTAGACAATAAAAATCTTTTAAAATGGTTCCTGAAGGCCATTTTCCAAGGTAGAGGAGAATATTGAACATAACAATGAAAGAGCTGGAATACTGAGTTGTCGCCGAAATAGATGCTTCTTAGACAAATTTTCAAGGTTTCTAGCTTTCGCTTTGCTTTATATGTTTTCAGGAATGGGCATATATAGAGGTGTTCATAGGAAACTTCTACTCACAACAATGCTTGCACCACCATGCCATGCTGGGAATTGAACCTATGGTCTCACAAAGGCATGGCAATCGTTATACCATAGAATCATGTCCAAAACCCTCTGTAGTTATTTTGATGTTTTTGTACTTTTTATCTTTCATTTTTATACTCCATATAATGTTAGTCATAATTATCTTTACATATAAAATGAACATAAAATGTGTCTATATAATAAATGAAGTAGAAATTCTGTTAACATGGCCTATTATAATTGTCTATCAATCCCTTATTCTTACACACTCCTATTTTTATTCAGCTTTTATTCTGTTTTGTACCATACAAATTTAAATATTATTATTACATTTCATATAATTTAATAATGCAATGTATATACCTGTTTTAGAAAAATATTGAATTATATGTATAGTCTTTCACTAGAGAGTTTTCTTTCGTTATGCACAATGTTTTGTTAGCTTTAAATTCTGCAATATCCAGACAATAGGACCAGGTGAGTTAGGAGGGATATTCCTATGAGAGGTGCATTTGTCTAGTAAAAGAAGACAACACACTGCAGATATAATCTCAGAATCCTGAAGGAGCCTGTTTTTTATGTCGATGTAAGTGGGTCGCCTTAGTGTTAGATATGTGTTAGATATAATAATTTGTTTTAACAACATCTGAAAGCAATTTACCAAGGTGGTAAATGTCCTTGTAGAAGAGAAGTACAACAAATTGATTAAATCAAGGGAAAATATTAATAAGAAGCCAGAGGAATGGTGTGAGGTAAGATATTCAAAACATGTCTAGTGCCTCATGATGTTAAGTGTTACTGGCATTTGATCAATCCTTCAAAGTTTATAAGTCATCTTCATCCATCATTTCTTGATTTATTCATTAAACATATTTAATCCATTAGCTACTGGATCCTGGAAAAGGGGGAAAAGAAGGTATGATTCATAAAGGCCTAGAATGCACTGTAGCACTGCACTGTCCTCCCGTTGTTCATCGATTTGCTCGAGCAGCCCTAGTAACGTCTCCATTGTGAGACTTGTTGTTACTGTGTTTGACATGTCGAGTATGTCACCGGTAGCTTGCCAGGCTTTGCTGTGCAGGTAAAATACTCTCGGTAGCTTGCCGGGATCTCTGAAAGGGGCGCAAGAATCGAACCTGGGTTGGCTCAGCCAGCTGTGTTTAAGGCAAATGCCCTACCGCTCTGCTATCACTCTAGTCAAAAGGCCTTGACATTCAAATAATAATAACCTAGCTTGTAAAACATAGTCTGATTAAAGGTCCTAACTCTGACTAGGAAGTCAACTTTCCTTGGAAGTTAGTAATAAGACTGAGCTAAAGGGCAGAAGTGTGGGTAAAAATGTTCCTTCCCCAATGACTTGGGGCAAAAGCAAAGAATTTCTATCAAGCTGTTTATAAGTAATCGATAGTAGAGCCAGTCAAAAATGGAAAGTATTTTTTCTTTTCTTTTCTTTTCCTTTTCTTTTTTTTATTGAATGATGGAACAATGATGGGAGGGTGATGCCACACATCTTCTTTCTTTTTCCCTAGGATTGCCTTAGCTATTCATGTGGGTTTATTGTTTTGTATGAATTTCAGGAGTCTTTTGTCTATTTCTTTCAAAATTGTAATAGGTATCCTGATATGTATCGCATTAAATCTGTACAGTGCTTTGGGGTGTATTGCCATTTTTTTATAATGTGAATCCTCCATATCCATGAGCAGGGGATGTGTCTCCAAAAATGCAGAGCATTTCAAAACTGCATGAATAATGCCACCAAATCAAAGGCTATACATGGGGTGAAAGTGGGAGGGTAGGAAGATGTTACCTAAACATCTGGCAATACAGACTATCAGAATCATATTTAGCACATTTAGGGGCTCTAATGTTCATCAAAGTGATTATTTCTGGTACTGCTGAATAATGTATACTTGAAAGTTATATTCAAAGTGTTAAATACTCTCAACGCAAAATGTTATCAACAAAAAGCAAATGGTAACTATGAAAGCATGCAGGTATTTCCTAATGCTATGTTAGTAATCAGTTTTGTAATATATGAATGTATCAAACCAGCATATTTATACCTTACACATACATAATATTATGCTATCTGTGCCTTACATTATAAAAGACAAGAATGTTACCTCAGACTTCTTGCTACTCAGTTGCATTTTGTAAAAGGCATCAATTGACTCTTGTGAGAAGTCTCTTAAGGTATCTCTCAGTATGGAATTCTGAAGACAGTAAAATTATCAAAGTAAAATAGGGAGTCAAGGGTGAAATGCTGATCCCCAAAGACACCTTGCTATTGAACAGTGATCTCCCACTCTTATGACAAATTTTAGTTACACTCATCAAATCCAATGAAAAAGTGGAAGTATAACTGCTTCATACCCCAACTCAGGAGGTGGAGTGATAGCACAGCAGGTAGGGCATTTGCCTTGCATGCAACTAACCCAAGTTCGATTCCTCTGCCCCTCTTGGAGAGCCCAGCAAGCTACTGAGAGTATTCCACCTGCATAGCAGAGCCTGACAAGCTCCCTGTGGCGTATTCGATATGCCAAAAACAGTAATAACAAGTTTCACAATGGAGACATTACTGGTGCCCGCTTGAGCAAATCAATGAATAACAGGAGGACAGTGACAGTTACAGTGACCTCAGCTCAGCTGGAGGAAGCATGCTATTTGTGAGTATTTTTAGAAAATTCCTTCCCTGAACCAATTTTGGAAGAGACAAAAATATTTTAATCTCTAAATTGAGGTGGTTATTACCTTCTGTTCTGAGCCAGAATTGATCTGAAGTTGGAAGCCTGCACCATGTGCTGAGGAAAAAAAGGCAGTTAGGATAGAGAATGGATCATTATGACAAAGATAGTTGGAAATGATCATTCTGGCTAAGAACTGCATGCTGAAAAGAGGTTAAGGAACAAACATGATAACGTCTCCATATCTGTATTGCAAACCATAGTTCCCAAAAGGAGAAAGACAGAGAGAGAGAGAGAGAGAGAGAGAGAGAGAGAGAAACAGAGAGACAGAGAGAGAAGGAAAGTGCCTACCATAAAGATAGGCGGGGGGAAGGGGAGCTGGAGACATTAGTAGTGAGAAATGTACACTGGTGGAGGGATGGTTGTTGGAACCCAGTGTCACTGAAACCCAACCATGAACAGCTTTTGTAACTCTGTATCTCATGGTAATTAATTAATTGATTAATTAATAGATTAATAATTGATCAAGTAATTAATAGAGTAAATAAAATTAATGGATTAAATAAATAAATAAAGGTACTAGAGAAACCATAAAAATTTCACCGTGATTGTCTTTTTTTAAAATCTGACCACGTTGAGATACACAGTTACAAAGTTGTTTTATATGATCACTGTTAGTTTCAGTCATACAATGTTCCAACACCTGTCCTTTCACCAGTGTACATTTCTCATCATCAATATCCCCAGTTTCTCTCCCTACACACACACACACACACACACACACACACACAACCTGCCACAATGGTAAGCACTTATCTTGCCTCTCTCTCTCCCACTCACTCTCTCTCTTTATCTCTTTCTCTGGCCCTCTCTCTCTCTCTGGCTCTCTCGCTTCCCTTTTGGGAATCACGGTTTGCAATACAGATACTGAAAGGTTATGATGTTTGTCCCTTTACCTACTGGGGAGTATATTCCAGTATCCTCTTCTTCATACCTTACATTTATTGCTATTGCTATAGCAAAAACTGTACAGAGATGTGTTATGAATCTATCCCTGTGTATCAGCTCTGTGGAAACGCTATCGCATGACTGCTTGACCAACTCTTCACACACACAAATACACACAAAATGTTCAAAAAGAGGTTCATTCCTCTAGAGGTTAAGGCCCTAATAGTGAGATTGTCTTTGACAAGTTCGTGATGAATTCTGTGTGGTTTTCAGAGCCTTCTAGTGTGATTGAATCCTAAATTTTCAGAAAGGTGACAGCTTCAATTCAAAGAATATGACTGGGATTCTGGAAAAAATGAAAAAAATACAACAATTATTCTGAAATGATGTACACTTATTAAAAGACTAAAGTTTTTAAATTTATCTTTGTTTTTAAATTTTTAATGGATACACAAAGCTATTCATGATTGAGTTTCAGTTGTACAATGTTTCAACACAGATCTCACCAATGTCCACTTCCCTCCACCAATGTTCCCATTTTCCCTCCCATAATCCAGCCTGCTTCTGTGTCAGGTACATTTTTTAGGTTTCGAATACTGTCACTGACATAGATTCATGAATAACACTTTACCGCCTTCCAGCTTTCCTCTTGCTCCATAGTGACTACTTCCTCTACCATTTTTGTAGTGTTCTGCCCCTGGTCTCATATCCCCCACTCCTATCCCCCCAACATGACATGCTTCTTACTGAAGACCAAGACAAGTTGGCTTTAAAATTTTAAAAAATCAGTACTCAGTTCTTGTCCAGAGTGAACAATTCCAGCTATCATTGTCAAGGTGGACTTCTCCATCCTAAGTGTACCACCACCATGGTAGCAAGCTTCCAACCATGGACTAGTCCTCCTGGTTCCTTTTTCAGCTATCCTTCGGTAATAGTTTTATACTTTTTTGTTTTGTTTTGTCTTCTTTTCTATGTCCCACAATTTATTGCCATCATTCTATGTCTGTCCTCTTTCTGATGAGTGCCTTTTGGGGAAAGGTGAATTGGAGACTGGGAAGATCATATTGTCAGAAACTTAACTTACTTTCAAGACTTGAATCTGGAAAACTCAGTTTAAAAACGACCAACATGTAACAATAGCCCACATTCTGCACTGAGGTTCGCATCTCCACAAAGTCTCCAACAAACTTTACTTCCTCTTGCATTTTATCTCAGAAATAAAAAGTGGTGGAAAATAAGGATAATTTAATCATTTGCCTTGTTATAGTTGTTGCAGTGAAATATGAAAGCCAATACCCAAGAACATTAGGATGTAGATAAGTGGTAGTTGATAGGAGCTGCTAGCAATAAATTACTAATAAGTGCTATGGTTCAGATCCTACAAGTCTATTTAAATATTCATCTTATACTCTACAGCCTATGTTATAAAATTCAGATATGAATTTTTAGACTGTGAGTACCATAAAAATCCTCTGAGCAATGAGTAGTCAAAACTTTTTCTTTTTTTTTTTTGCTCTTTGGGTCACACGTGGCGATTCACAGGGGTCACTCCTGACTCTGCACTCAGGAATCATATCTGGCAGTGCTCAGGGGACCATATGGGATGCTGGGAATCGAACCTGGGTGGGCTGCATACGAGGCAAACACCCTACCCACTGCTCTATCACTCCAGCCCCAGTAGTCAAAACTTCTTAGCATGAAACACTCTGAATGCTATCATGTTTCCCCTTGAAAGTTTCTATTAATCATTTATGGTGATTTGATTATAATAGAGTA